>NW_026526721.1:99555904-100755904 GCF_024362965.1 Panthera pardus | reverse complement strand
TTCAAGATAAATATAGAATATCTTTTCTGGAAAATAAGAAAGAGTTGAAGGAATGGAAAGGACAAGACAAAAGAGAAAATAATAAGCTTGAAGGGTCTTTCCCTCAATATGGGGCATTTGTGCCACAGATAAAGGGCTATGACCCACTAAATAAATTAAAAATCTCTGGGTCCACCCTGATATAAAAAAATAATGAGAAAGGAAAGTCCTTCTTCACAGAAGTAAGGCATACATAAATAATATTTTTTTAAAGAAATGATTAAGAAATCACTACTTCAAAAACATTGTTATAATAATTTAACAAAGAATTTTGAATATTAAAATTAGTGAAAGTTTGAAGAATATGAGTTTATTTGTGTAGTATTAAAGTAACTTGTCTAACAATAGTCGTGAAATATAAAAGAAGCAAATAGTAACTCTCCATTAAAGAAAACTCCTAGGCCCTACCTTAATCATGTGAGTAAAATTAACATCACCAGTACTGAACCGTATAAATTCCATGAGTTTCCTGACATGATGCACTTTTAGAAGAACTGATACACATTGAACTAAAATGTAGGTTAATGAAATTGGGCAAAGTTATATTAAGATTTTCTTAGTATTAAATAGGTGCCACAGTATAAGAAATGTTCATTTTTTATGTAACCTTACTTGCATATTATTTACCAAAACTGCATTACTGGAATCTAAAACTGAGGAAACACTAGAAAATCCAAATGTGTGTGTATATATATGTAAGACATTAAATTAATTTAAGATAGTAACATTTTAGGAATCTAGATTAAAAACTAGATTAATCCTTTGACTCAAAATTTTTCTGTCTGAAATTCTTCAACAATTTTTAAAAAGTATTATGGTTAGAGAAAAAGAGAACATTTAATATTAACAAAAGTTCAATCACATAAATATACATATTAAAAAAATTACTTAAAATATTTTTTAATGTTTTAGAGAGAGAGAGAGCATTAGTTAGGGAGGGGCAGAGAGAGAGAGGGAGACACAGAATCTAAAGCAGGCTCCAGTCTCTGAGCCGTCAGCACAGAGCCTGACACGGAGCTTGAACCCACGAACCCAGGAGATCATGACCTGAGCCGAAGTCAGACACTCAACCAACTGAGCCACCCAGGCGCCTCTAAAAAAATTAATCTACTTTTTTTTATGGTGGGAGCAACAATCTGTCTTTCTCTTCTGCATTCTGACCAGTAATTGAAGTTCATCAGTTATTTTTAACTCATATTTTTCTTGCAATATCGTATTAAGTGAAGCCAACAGTAACTATTATATGCTGCTATGAACTCGATTGCCAGCCTTTTCCCTAGAGCTATAGACTTTATGGTATATGGTCTATTTCACATGTAACATAAGGCAACATTTGTATGCAAAAAATTGCTATTACATATAATAGATTACCATCTTTCCAACACCAGGCAATTAGCCCCATGCTGTTAGCCGATGTTAAGATAATGCTACATACTTTATATTTTGTTTTATCAATAGCCCATCACCGATAATATAGATGCCAGTGTGAACGGGGTAGGTTATACAGTAGTAACAGAGGATTCCAACATTTTTAGTGGTTTAAAAAAGCAAAAGTTTAATTTTGATGGGAAAAACATAACAACCAGTCTTTTTCTGATTAGTGCAATTTTTCCTTAGAATATTATAATGTCATCTCCATAGTGCTCTAATAGCTTTGTATGTATCAGTCAGTACACTTAACTGGAATCAATGGTCCTCATTGAGTACTATTCCTTATTGCATTAAAATAATGAAGTTTTGGAAAAATGAACAGTTACTGTTCCTTATTTACATTATGACAGAAATGTAAGGTTAAATGCTAATGATTTTGATTAACTTATAATTGAATATTATTTAATGTAATATTATACAGAAGATGAGCAAGAGTTTTCTAGTTGAGTGGATTCTAAAATGGTTATATTCATGCATGTAAATCAATCATTAATGTGTACGAATACAATGAATATGAATGATTTTTTCTCATGATAAACACCCTTTTCTTTACCTTAGAAAGCAAAGCTAGTGAAGCATTCATAAATATCTACATAAATCATAATATATCTTAATAATATATAACTCAGGAGATTTTTATATGTGAAATCACACTAGATATTGCTAATAATTATTGTACTTATTTTTAAATTATTATTTACATTGAAGTTTAATATATTACAAATATTATCTTCCCATAATGAATTAGTTTGCTATGGCTGCCATAAAATAATACCACAGGCTGAGTGGCTTAAACAACACAAAGTTGTTTCATCATAATACTGAAGTCTAGAAGTCCAAGATGCAGATGTTGGCAGGATTGGCTTCATTCTGAAGGCCTCTCTCCTTGGCTGGGAAATTAACTTCATCCAGTGTTTTCACAGGATCTTCCTCCTCTGTATGTGTGTGTCTTAATCTCTTCCTTTTATAAAGATACTAGTCATATTGGTTTAGGGCTGACCCTAATGACTTCATTTTAATTTAATTACCTCTTTAAAGGACATATCTCCAAATGCAGTCACATTTCAGACACTGATGATCAGAACCTGACCATGTCAACTCAGGCCTTAACAATAACCCGAGTTACTAGGTTTTGTTATTTTAACTAAAATGTATATCAATGAAGTTAGGCTGCCTGAGTCCAGCTCCAGCAGGTCCAGGGGTTTCCGAAGGATGAACAGCGTCGGCGAAAAAGTGAAAATAAAACTAAAATAAAAAACTAAGATAAAAACAAAAAATAAAAATGGACACAGATAACAGCAGTGTGTTGAACTGGCCGATTTATTGTAGTAAATGTGGCATTATATATGCTAGCGATTTCCTTGTAGCATACGTCATCTATGTTTTCTGGCATTACCCAATTCTAAAATTGTTCCTTTGTGTCATCACCCAATAAGGAATAACATGATTGTTCTCTCATAACGTTCCCTCCTGCCTTTTGCTTATTGATTAGTTTCTTTTCTCGTTTTTATTATGTATCTATGTTTATCTATATAAAGTATTTGCTTTGCTGTTTTCATGAAAGGTCATTTATCTCTCAACACGTCAAGTGGAACAGTTACAGGGACATGACCTCTTAGTCGTTTCCCTGAACCAACTAAGAACAAAAGTGGTTTTGAAGAACAAAAGTGTTTGCCTGGGTCCGAGGTGCCAGGAGGGGGTGCCAAGAGGGCCTTAGAAACCCACGCCTTATACATTCTCAGAGAGACAATGCGCCTAGGAACCAATGAACCATTCTGTACCTTAACTGACTAGGTTCAGTCATCATCTGGAATGCCTCCGGGTGCCAGGTGGGCCTAGGGGTTGAAGTCACCTGTGCCCAGAGATACACTCCTTAGGTGCCGGAGTAGGGCTTTCAGATCCATGTCTGTCCTTTGTTGGCTGCCTTTGCTGGCAAATGCATGAGGCTATCCTTCCTGTAAGTAGAAGAGTCTCCATAGGGGATGGCAAGGGCTAAATGTAAGGTCACACAATTTCTTGCGGAACCTTATTTTCTTTCCTAATGGTTCTTTTCCCAGGGGGCCTGTCGAGGGCAGTTCCCCAGCAGACAATACCCCAGGTAGTCTTAAGGCCGAGTTACCTAAAAGTGGGAGTCCAAGAAGCTTCACTGTCGGCGGGCCGCCTTGCAGTCACCAATCCGTGCACAGCCCGGGCCCTGCCACTCAGACCGGGATAGCTCGGCTTCCAGCACTAGGCAAAGTTATATTGGGATTTTCCTACTGTTAAACAGGTGCCACATATAAGAAGTTTTCACTGCTTTATGGTTTACAATCTGATATGGGGATTTGTTGTAGGAAAAGATGTACTAAAGAACATTTATTTTGTCTACCCAGCCCTCCATTTCTCTCTCCTTCTTAGGGTAATATGTAGGTGATTTGTATCCTGCTCACTCATATGGTTTTGCGGGGGTCTGTCCATATTAGTCTGTTCCAATGCTTAGGGAGTAAGCACATAACAAAGGTGCACCCTACTCCCTCTGATATATTAAATGGTCAAGTTCTGGGACTAATTTTCTAACATAGAAAAAGAAATAAAAAATCAGAAACTTCCCTAAGAATTAGTGCAGTGGTAGAGAAGGACCCTTTCATCTTTATTTGTAGAGATGTGAGTGGTGATTCCAGAATTTGTAATAACCATGTCTGTCCCAGTTTGGGTTACTTGGAAGAAGACTTTAAGATAGAAAGTAACATAAAAAAGATGTGTTAGTTTTGCTGTTGTTGTTTTGTGGCCACAAACCTTTCTGTAGCTTAAAACAACAGAAGTGTATTCTCTCACAGGAGGACAGAGGTCTGAAATGTAGCTATAGGTAGGACTTTGTTCCCTCCAGATTTCCCAACTCTGCGGGAGTACCCATGCCTTACCCCTTCCAGCTTTTCGTGGATGTTGGCATTATGGCTGCATCTCTCTACTCCAACTTTATATTATCTTCTCTGTGATATGCCTATGTCAGAGTCCCTCTACTTCTTTTCCCCCAGCTCTTTTGAGGTATAAATGACATAGCATTGTGTAAGTTTAAGGTGTACAGCATAATTATTTGATATGTGTATATATCACAAAAAAAAAAAAAAAATTACCGCCATAAGGTTAGTTAACACAGCCATCACCTTACAAAGTACTCTTGTTCTGGGGCGCCTGGGTGGCTCAGTTGGTTAAGCGGCCGACTTCGGCTCAGGTCATGATCTCGCGGTCCGTGAGTTTGAGCCCCGTGTCGGGCTCTGTGCTGACAGCTCAGAGCCTGGAGCCTGTTTCAGATTCTGTGTCTCCCTCTCTCTGACCCTCCCCCGTTCATGCTTTGTCTTTCTCTGTCTCAAAAATAAATAAACGTAAAAAAAAAATTTTTTTAATTAAAAAAAAAAGTACTCTTGTTTTAACCTATCTTTTACAAGGGGTAGGATACATGGGATACGTGGGATACATGGGATAGGATTTAGGGCCCACACAGGTAATCCAGGATAAACTCCTCCTCTCAAGATCTCTAACTTAATTACTTCATAGAAAGTAATATCAACTCTTTCCATGTGGGGAAATATTCATAGTATCTAGTGATTAGGAAGTGAATATATCTTGGGGGTGGCACTTTTTAGTCTAACACAATATATTAGTGACCATGTGTAGAATAAGAGAAGGAAGTAGGATTGGGCAGAGGGAAAGATTGGGCATGATATCATCTCAGTGAAGACCTCGGTCAAACCCACAGGGACATCTGAACAGAGAATAGTCTTTCAGAGTTGTTCAAAAGTGAGGGAAAGAAGCCATGGCTGTTTAATCCTCATCAAGTCATTATTAAATGGAGCCTTCTCCAGGCTCCAGGAAGTACCTTAGGTGAGTGATTCATTGCAGCATAGGCAATTCTCCATGTTGGCTGAGGACTGTTGGTCAACAGAATTCCCATTAGCTGGTAGAATAATCTCTTTATTTTTGAAGAGGAAAATGTTAGCAATATTCCACCATGTGTACTAAAATGTAAGATCGTGGAGAAGTATGTCTGAAAGGCAGAGAGACTGTGAGAAAGACAAATTTATCAAGCTCTAGATTCAAACCCATCCAAACTAATGTGGATCTTTGTAACTCTTCGTTTGATTCTGAAAGCAATTTAAATTTTCTTGGTACAAAACTTTGCTTAGGGTACACATAAAATATGTTTATATATGCAACTAAAGAGTAAAAAAATACGATGCAGATGTACAAAGATATGTACATTATAAAGCTAAGTTGGGGCGCCTGGGTGGCGTAGTCGGTTAAGCGTCCGACTTCAGCCAGGTCACGATCTCGCGGTCCGTGAGTTCGAGCCCCGCGTCAGGCTCTGGGCTGATAGCCTGGAGCCTGTTTCCGATTCTGTGTCTCCCTCTCTCTCTGCCCCTCCTCCGTTCATGCTCTGTCTCTCTCTCTGTCCCAAAAATAAATAATAAAAAAAAAAAAAATAAAATAAAGCTAAGTAATAAGAACTTCAGGAAATGTACAAGTGTTTCATTAATACAGACAGTGTTTCAGTTACTGCCTGAAATCTTCTACCTAATAATATGTTCATATTATGATTACAGATAATAAACTTCCTCAAGGACACTACTGTAGATTGATGCTACTCCAACAATTTTCCCTGTGTTGTAGGCATCATTGTCTTATGAGTGCTTGTTACAAACCAAATTCTTGATCTCTAACTAACTGCTTCTGTATCACAATCTCTGGTGAAGGCCAGGACTCAGTGCTTTAATAAGCCCTTCAGGTTACTTTCACCAACAGTTGTTACATCAGGTTTGTTTTTTTGTTTTTATGACATTTAAAAAGCATGTAGTAGTATCAAATTGTTTAATTTGGATTTCCCTAATGATTAATTTGGAATTCTCATGTCTTTATTTGGTAATATATTTCTTCAAAATTGTTGCCACTTTTAATTGGGTTATTTGTTTTCTTACTATTGAGTTTGTGTTATCAATATATTCTAGGATCAAGTCATTTATCAGATACATGATTTTCAAATATTTTCTCCCAGTCTCTGACCTTTCTTTGTATTTTCTTAACATTGTACTTTAAAGAAAAAGAAGTTTTTAATTTTTATAAAGTCCAATTTATTAATTTTTCTTTTATGGATTATGCCTTTGGTGTCATATCTAAGAAAATTTTCTAAAGGTGAGGTCAGAAAGATTTTATCCTACGCTTCCTTTTGAAACTTATATAGGTTTACACATAAATCTCTGATTAATTTTGAGTTACTTTTTGTCTGTAGTAAGAAGTATTGATTATGGCTTATTTTTTAGAACATGGATAATTCATTTTTCCACAAATATGTTCTAAAATCACTTCTGAATTACTGTTGCACCTCGTCTCAAATCAATTGGCCATATATCAATGGGTCTACTTATGGACACACTATTCCTTTTTAAAATGTAAAGAAACATTTTTAGTTTACACGTAGTACAAAAATAGACCACAATATAAATTAGGACTATTGAACTTAGTATAACTGACAAATAAAAATTGTATATATTTAAATTGTAAAGTTAATGTTGATGTTTTGATTTACATATATATTGTGATGTAATCACCACAATCAAGTTAATTAACATATCTATCACCTCACATAGTTATTCTTTCTTTTTTAGAGGGTGGGGAGATGAGAACACTTAAGATCCACCCTCTTAGCAAATTTCAAGTATACAATACAGTGTTGTTAATTAAAGTGACATTACTATACCTTGTTTTCCAGAACTTCCTCTTGCATTATTGAAACTTTGTACTCCTTGACCAACCTCTTCTGTTTCCCCTTCCTCCCCAGCTCCTGTCAACTAATATTTAACTCTCTGCTCTATGAGTATGACTATTTTACTCTCCAAATAGAAATGAAATTGTGCAGTATTATATTTCTGTGTCTGGCTTATTTTATTTTATTTTTTAGCATAATGTCTAAAGGGTTTTTTTTTATGTTGCAAAAGGCAAGATTTTCTTCTTTTTCAACCTGAATATTATTCAAGTGTGTGTGTGTGTGTGTGTGTGTGTGTGTGTGTGTGTGTGTGAGTGACACCTATTGATGGGCATTTAAATTTGTTTCCATATCTTGGTTATTGCCAATATTGCGGCAATGAACATAGGAGTGCAGATATATCTTCAAGATACTGATTTATTTTGGCTATCAACCCAGAAGTGGGATTACTGAATCATCTAGTAGTTCTATTTCTAATTTTTTGAGGAAACTCCATACTGTTTTCTATAATGGCTGTACCAGTTGACATTCTCATCACTTGTGTACAAGGATTTACTTTCTCCACAACTAAATGTGTTTTTTTTTTCCGCATCTATTTAAATGATCATGTAGTTTTTTTCTTTCATTTTTTTAAAAAATATAGTAAGTATATCACATTGATTGATTTGTGTTTGTTGAATTATCCTTGCATGCTTAGGATAAATCCCACCTGTTCATGGTGTCTGATCCATTTAAAGTGCTGTTGAATTTGAATTTTTGTCTCAGTGTGCATCAGGGGTATTTTACTTCTGTTGTTTGCTTTTCTTGTGTTGTTTCCTCCTGATTTTGGTGTAAGGGTGATGCTGGCCTCATAAAATGAGTTTGGAAGTTTTCCCTCTTTTTTTGTTATTAGGAAAACATTAAGACAGATTGGTATTAATTCTTTGAATGTTTGGTGGAATTCGACTGTGAAGCCCTCTGGTTCTGGACTTTTCTTTGTTGGGGACTTTTTGATTACTAATTCAGTGTTACTGTTTCTTGTTGGTCTGTTCAGGCTTTCAATTCCTACTTAATTCAGTGTTGGTAGATTACATGTTTCTAGGAATTTATGCATTACATCTAGGTTATGTAATTAGTTGGCACGCTAGGTCTTTTTCATTTCTGAATCTTCTGTTCTAATATTTTTAATTTCTGTTTTATTTATTTGAGTCTTCTCTCTTTTCTTCTTAGTCTAAGGGTTTATTGATTTGATTTATTTAAAAAAAAAACAACTCTCAGTTTTGTTGACTTTTAATATTGTTAATATTGTTTTTAATTTTGTTTTTCTTTATTTTATTTATTACTTCTCTAATATTTATTTCCTTCCTCTGCTAACTTTGGGCTTAGTTTGTTCTTTTTCTAATCCCTGGAGGTGTAAAGTTAGGTGAGGACTTGTGAATGTTTATATGCACAGTTTCAGATGTATCTATGTAAATATTAAAAACACCTCTGAAGTCTGTTTTATTCATGACCTTTTATTAACTATAAGTATGTTGATATTCCTTTTCCCCTAACGGTACAAATTTAGTCTCACTGACTTGCCTTTTTTATTAAAATATAACCCCATCTTCTACTTAAATTTTCCTGATCATTTGACCATATCATTTTCACCACAGCCCTCAAATTATTAACCTCCCTTCACAATGTATTGAAGGAAAAGGGGTATAGAATGTTAGAATTTCCAGCCCTCTATTTTAGAAAATACTTTGATAATATGATTGAACTGCCTGGAAGTAATATATATTTATCATGGTACTTAACTTGTTTTTATCTCTGGAAAGAAGGTATATTTTTCCTGTCAGAATCACACATTAGTGATGTCAAGCCATTGATAGAATTAAAAAATCATTTTCACTAAAAATAAGTAGAAGTGTTTTCCTTTAAAGAGAAAAAAATCATGATAAATTTGAACAAATAATGCAAACAGAAAAAGTCATTCACTTTTCTCTTTTTTATAACCTGTAATTAAGTGATGTGAACTCTGGATAATCAATTGATTGGGAGAATACTATAATCATCATGCCTTAGCTTTTCTTCCTCCTACACGAATAATTAATACTCTTAAAACAAAAGCAGGACACTGCAATGATGATTTCAAATATTCTCTTATTGTTAAGATATCTAGTATAGCATAAAGTGATGAACAAAGCATGCAATTCAATTTGAATTTTTTATTTTTTTGTACAGAAAAAGGTATTCAAATTTGCAGCTAAAAGAGAAATTTCTCATATCATTCACATGCACAATGTTGGTTTTCCTTTAAAATTCAGCTACTCTGTATAACATTTCTTAAATATTGGCAGTTGTTATTCTTTTGTTATTTATATTGACACATATAATTAGGTTTTCAACCTTTTACATTCGAGTGTAATTTGGCTGTATTTTGCCTTAATTCAATAATTCAGACAGCTTAAAATAATTTTATATGAGGAATAAGTTAAACACTAACCTAATAAGGCCAAATTCAGGTACATTCAGAAACTGTAGTCCCTGGTCCCACACAAAAATATGTTCTGTGCACAAAGGCAAGACACATGATGTGTGTACATATTTTCAAAATTCATGGTGATTACTGGAAAAATAATTTCAACTCTATTTTTTAAGGAAAATGAGCAAAAAAAAAAGAAAACACAATTTTTAAAGACTAAGAGCATAACGGTGACCAATTATGGCACATTATATGTTGCTATAATATAAAAATATAGTTCATTGAAGATGTTTTTCCCCTTCAGTATTTTGTTTTTCCTCATTTCACGGAGATAGCAGGTCATTTTCTACTACTTTTTCTCAGTAGAGAGTTGTGTATTTAGAACCAATGTAAAAGTTTTTAAGAGTATAGGAAGTCTATTGAAAAGATTAAGTTTAGTGGGTGTCAAAGGGGTGGAGAAGAATGTGAGGTATAAGAAGAGACAAAATGTCTAAAAGAGAAATTGATGATTGAATGCACGAGAGATAGGAAGAACAGATGCAAATCTCATTGAAAGATTTCTAATAGATTTAAAAAACAAAATGTAGTGAGGAAGCTGCATGAGATACCTTGTGAGACTGGATTCTGGGCATTTGGCTCTGAGCCTTTATGTGTATTTTCTTTCACCTTAACAAATATGAGAGCAACAGAATTGAAGGCGGTCAAGAGTCTTTTGGCTTCTAGAACATACATGTAAGTATAAGGCATGTAGGGCTTGAGTCTGAAGTCCTTTGTTTCATTTAAAAAATATACCAAGTACCTACCATGTGTTGTAGTGGTAAGAAAAATGCACAAAATTTTTGTTGTTGTCTTAAAGTTCTAGGAACAATAAACCAATCAATAAGCTATGTAGTGTATTAGATGATGAGTCTAGTGAAGAAAAAGTTAAAAGAGTAAAGAGTGATAGGGAGAATGGATGTGGGGAATTGGTATTTTAGCAGATTGATAAAGGAAAGCATCTGTAAAGTAACATGTAAGCAAAATACTTGAAGAAGATAAGGTAGGCAGTCATGTATATAACTCTGGGACCACATGTTTCTAGAAAGAACAGCAAGGAAAAGTTACTTCAGCAGGGAGCTTCCCTGGTAGATTTGAGGAACATATATGAGGCCTACATGTCAGACCTGAGTGAAAAAGAGAGTGACTGAAAGTGAGGTTGCATTAAAAAAAAATAAAAATGGGGGGGCACCTGGGTGGCTCAGTCGGTTAAGCAGCCAACTTCAGCTCAGGTTGTGATCTCATGGTTCGTGGGTTCATGGGTTAAAGCCCACGTGGGGCGCTTTGCTGACAGCTCAGAGTCTGGAGCCTGCTCCCGATTCTGTGTATCCCTCACTCTGCCCCTCCCCAACTCTTGCTCTCTTTCTCAAAAATAAATAAAACATTATTTAAAAAAAAAAAAAAAGAAAGTGAGGCTGGACAAGTAATGGGGGTGCCAATTTTCCCAGAGACTTGTAGCCTTTCCAACAGATTCTGCTATAAACCTTCAAAGAAGTGATGGCTACAATGACAGATTGAATTTCAAACTAGACTAGAAGAAGGGATATTTAGAATCTTGTTGAATTTAATTTGGATATCAGAGGTGTAGAATCTAGGGTGGGGAAATCTAAGTTGTAGAAAATAAAATAAAATACTGTAGTTACTGTCATTGTTCCCTGCACACATCTTCTTGCTGGTATATCCTTGCATACCCTCCCATTCTTATCGTGAATTGGTTGGTTGTCATTTATCTTTATTTTAAAATATATTTCCAACTTTAAACAACATATAAAATTTAAAAATTTATAAAACTTTATATAGTTTTAAAGGAGATTTTAATTCTCCTTTCTGTTTAACTCATTTACATTAATGAATATATAGCTATAATATATTCCTTTTGATTTTTCCTAAGGATTCCATTTTTTGAACATACCACAGTTATTTATTTATACCCCAATTGATGGGCATTTAGGTTATTTCTAGTTTTCCTCCAATATAGGTGATGTTGATATGGACTTTTGTTTTTTGTTTTTTTTTTTTTCATTTTTGCATTTTCGTATTTTTGTATCATCTCTTTGTTCCCAAGTGCAAAAGTTTCTCTAAGGTATGTATCTAAGAGTGTTGTTGTTGAGTCATAGGGGCATATACATTTTTAAACTAGCCAAATCAGGTTATTATTCTCTACACATTCATTTCACCAATATACTCTGTAATCTACATTCTAGGACAGATCCATTTTTCTCAATCAGGTTTTCCAAATGGGTTCAAGATTATAAATGGAGGGGACAGATTTACAATTTTCTTAACTGTCCTGTGGATAGCATAAACATTATCATTCCTGGCCTTTGCGCACCAAGTGCCTACCAAAACTTCAGTAAGACATCTGCTTTTTTGAAATCCCAGATGCGTACTTAATGAATGAGTATTATATTTTATCTGGAAGTTTTTAGTGTTTATATGAGTGTAAGCCATCCCCCTAAATATCTGATTTGTTCCATAATGTGTAGAGAACACCAGTTTGCTATAGTTTGAAATATTTCCCAGGTGATTCTTAGCAAATTTTTCTTAGCAATTTTTTTTTTAATTGAGCATAATTGACATATAGTATTTTGTTCAGGTGTATAACACAGTGATTTGACAATCATATATATTGCAAATGTTTGCCATGTTAAGTGTGGTTACCATCTGTTATCATACACATTTATTACAGTATTATTGACTATATTCCCCATGCTGTACTTTTCATCTCCATGACTTATCATATAACTGGAAGTGTGTACCTCTTAGTCCCCTTCACTTATTTCACCTATCCCCCTAGCCTCCTCTTCTCTGGCAACCACTAGCTCTCTATATTTATGAGTCTGTTTCTCTTTGTTGTTGCTTATCTGTTTGTTCATTTGTTGTTGTTGTTGTTTTTAGATTTCACATATCACTGAAATCATACAGTATTTGTCTTTGTCTGACTTATTTCACTTAGTATAATATTCTCTAGGTCCCCCATGTTGTTGCAAATGGCAAGATTTCATTCTTTTTATGGCTGAATTCCACTGCGTATATACCACATCTTCTTCATCCATTTGTCTATGGATGGACACTTAGATTACTTTCATACTTTGGCTAATGCTGCAACATGGAGGTGCATAAATATCTTTGAATTAGTGTTTTTGTTTTCTTTAAGTGGTGATTCTAAATATAGTCTCCTTCTGATGAACTCTGGGTTTATCAATTTATCTGTTTCCTCTGCTGCTCTTTTGGCTGCTCTTGTGGTATCACTATGTTTTACCACTTCTTTTCTCCATTCTTATATTACCTATGTTCAGATTCACCTATTTTATCAAACCCCCTTGTATATGTGCAACATAAATTTTAGTCAAATGCCACTCCTTTAATAGATCATATGAAATTTATATAAAGATAATTTATTTTATCTTTGTCTTATATATTGTCCCCGTAGTAGTGGCTAATTTTATATGTCAAGTAAAATCCAAAGTATTTTGCCAGATCATTTTATTTTCCTTAAAGAGTTAGATAAGAAGAAAGAGAATAAATTTACATCCAGGTTATGCAGGGTGGTAGATGAATCTATTTGGTCTAAAATTGCTTTCTGAGATTTGTGAAATATCTGAAGGAAATAATATTTCAAAGGCTCTTTAATATTCAAGTCTAAAACTGACTTGGAGAGATTTGTGATAGTCTAATCAGAATGGAAAATATTTTACATATGTCATATTTGGAAGGTTCAAAATCAGGAAAGTTTAAATTTAGTTAAAAAATAAAATGTTAAAGGAGCCTGGGATGGTGATTTGAGAAAAAGGGGGAGAAAATATCAAGGAATAGATAGAATCAAAGAATTTGATTTAATAACAGTTTAGGATGGGTAAAAAGAGGAAATTACTTTAAAAAGAGTTAGTAGAATGAGATCCTCAAATTTTTAAACCTGCTTTACTTTTCTGCTAATCAGTATATAAAAATCAATTTCTATGAATAAAGAGAGTGTGTTCTGATAATACTTTCCAGAAAATCCTTATCATCAGATCCAGAATTGTTCCAATTTTTAATGCCAATTTAGTGGCAGCAACTGAGATAAATAATCTATTGTCGAAATCTCAATGAATATTTATAGCCAAGTATTAGGTAGCCTGAGTAGACTTCTGGTTTCAGATACTCAGTGTTACTGTAGTCAATAGATTATAATTGGAGCTGTCTCCTGAATAGCATATGCATATTTCATGCCATCATTTTCTTCCCTGGGTATTAAGTGTGAGGCTTTGCCAGCACATGAATTACATTCATTACTGTGAAGACAGTAGATAGGTTTGCAGCCATTTGACAAACAATAGAGCCCATTTTCTTAATATGAACTAAGACCAAACAAGGTAATCACCAGTTCTCAATACCAAATCTCCAGGCAACAGACACAATCAACAATATCAGTAATGAAATTTCTTTTAAAGAGTCTAGAGTTTTTTCTCTCACATTGTTAAAAAAAAGTTAGGTTTATCATTGACATTTACCTAGTCTTACGATGACAGGAATACGAGTTATCTTATATATTTTCTTGTGTATAAAGTCCTTCAAATATATTTTGAATTTCAACATTTAAATGAGAACATTGATGTCTATGAATATAATACATTAATCCTAATTTTATTGCTATTTTTAAACTAGTTTTATAAAATGGATTGTAGGAACAAGTTATCAATTAATTCTTCAAACGTTCTTCACATTTTACATGAGAGCTGATATAGGAAAACTGTAATATCCTTTAGCAGTGATATTCAGGAATAGAAACTAGAAAACTTTCTTAAAAAGGAACTGTGTAGTTCTTTTTAAAAATCTATTTTATCTGTTTTCAAATACATTTATTTTATATTTGTATTAGCTTCCTATTTCTACTCTAACAAGTTATCACAACTGTAGTGGCTTAAAATAACACAAACTTGTTTTGTGTTATTTGAGGTCAGAAGTTGGAGATGAGTCATGTGGGGCTAAAATCAAGAGGTTTTCAGGACTGGATTCTTTCTAGTGGATCCAGTAGAAATTTAGCTTTTAGAGGGTGCTTATATTCCTTGGCTCATGGCCCCTTCCTCCGTCTTCAAAGTCCATCATTCCAATCTTTACTTCCTTTTCATCATACCTCCTTTTTCTGACTCTGACACTCCTGTTTCTCTGGTGTATGTGCACCTGTGTTTATAAAGACCATTGTGATCACAGTGGGCCCACTCAGATAATTCAGGATAATCTCCCCATAATCCTTAACTTAATCCTTAATTGCAAAATCCCTTTGGCATGTAAAGTAACGTGTTCAGATTGTGAGGATTAGGTCAGAGGGATTTTATCTGGGATCACTGTGGCATTTTTCATGACAGCTATGTGTGTGTGTGTGAAGCAGAAGCAGTACATCACATCTGCCTTTGCATAATTCAGCAGGCATTCCATTGAGGTCAATAGGTGTATTATTATTCATAATCATAGGAAAGGGTTAACTTTCCTCAAAGAATGGAATGTCTACTTCGTCATCTGTTGCAAAGGAGAGACAGATTATTAAACAGAAATTTATTCTTCAATCTAATATGTATGGATGTTTTTAATGTTTTGTGGATACGTTTCTTTTATTTTTCTAAGGAGTGAATTTTCCATCATTTTATTGAAACATTGAAAACATTTAGAGGCTTGCCTCTTAACTAAATTTAGGGAAAAATTGTTATTTCTAAAGTATTGTGCCTCTTACTTTCAGAACTAATTTTTTTTTATTTGAATTGTCGTTGTCTTTTCCTAATCTGCAACCTAGATAATTGAGCTTTGGAAAATGCTAAAAATGCTTTAATTTTGAAGTTGGTCCATTAATATTATTTTTTCCAAAATCTTTGCAACTACTTAAAACATCCTACCAAGCAAACTTTGCAAGTGATATCAATCTCTTCTTTTAGGGCTTCTCTAGCAGTTGTTTCTCAGGAAGTGCTTTCAGGAAGATTTGGGAAGTTCTAACAATGCAGATTTTCAAAACAATCTTACTCAGTGGTTGTTTACGTTCTAATTTTTTAAGAATGAGGAAAACCTACCTCATTAACCTTTACTTTTCAGATACATTGTATTTTGCCTTCAGATACTTCAACATAAACAGATATTTCAAGATAAACCTTCCATGCGTGTTTCCAAATTTGAGTGCCCTGAAATGAGTGTTACATTTATTTTACTACAGATGGGCCTGTGAGATATTTTCTTCAATGACCTGTTAATTTCTTTTTTTTAAGTTTATTTATTTATTTTGAAAGAGAGAGCACAAGCATGAGGGGCAGAAAGGGAGGGGCAGAGAGAGAGGGATAGAGAGAAAATCCTAAGCAGGCTCTACACTGTCAGCTGGGAGCCCAATGGAGGGCTCAAACTCACGAACTGTGAGATCACAACCTGAGCTGAAATCAAAAGTTGTTTGCTTAACCGTCTTTGCCACCCAGGGGCCCCTGACTGATTGATTTCATCTTAAATAATAGTTTTGTATCAATTGCAATTATTATGAAAGTTGTTCTTGCAGTTTACTGCAATTTGGTTGATTATCTGTTTTCTTTTCTTCCTTCAAAATCAAATCCACTAAATTTGATAACAGGAGAAATCTCACTACTTTGAGAATGAAATAGCAAAGATTGTAATGAGTAAGTGGGGAAAAAACCCCAAAACCCACATTTTATTGGTTAAAAATGCCAGTTGCTAAGTAATATTGATAATTCTATCAAGAATCTGAGCTGAGAAAGTACAAGAGAGGGAATTATGAAGAAGTGGGTGGAGCTGGGAAGGAGCAGTGTGGGGAAGCTGTGTTTCTTTGATTGGCTACTTGACATTGGTTTAGTTCAATTTGCCTTTTTAAATTTTGTGCTTGATTTGTATTGTTTCATTGTAATTTGGGGTAAGGAAGATATAAATCATGTTTCAATTGGGATTAATGACAAATCAGATGAATAAACTATTCTTAATATACTGTAGAAATGAATAAATATTATAGCTGTAGAAATGGAATTCAAATGAATAACAACATATAAGTTCAGAAAACAGCGATTATTTATGATTAGCACCACATGAAACCTGGATTCAATGAGTTTCCTAGAGAGATTAGTGGAGATGCAGCAGGATGCTGTAAGAAGTTGAATTATCTGACCTCCAGATTTCTGTTACAACTCTAAAATAAATGTACAGTGAGCCGTACAAAAAACTTGCAGGGGATCACAACCAATCATCCAGGTTGGCCCAGGACTGTTTCAGTTTTAAGATTGAATAATATATATATTAATAAATATTATATTTTAATATGTATATTATATATTATATACAACTATTACACTTTAATTATAAATTAAAATAACAACATAAATAATATAAAATTTTATATTTCAATTATATATAATTAAATTTTATATAATTTACATAATTAAAATTTATAATATTTTTATCACTCTGAATCACTGAAGCCCCCAACTCATGATTTCTCAAATGCCACAGATAATTGCTTGAGATTACCAATGTCTAACCCTAGGTCCAAGTCTCTGAAACATACTTGTATTGCTGTCACTTTTATGCGAGAGAGTAAGATAATGAGTTTCCTAGGGATATGATTATATATGGAGGTATAAAATTTTATCTCCGAGTGCATCATGGAAGTAAAAACAGAAACAGAAACAAAAACAAAAAAAGGAGAGAGGAATGAGGGCCTGGAAGCAGCTTGATTTGCTAGACTGTGTATCATGATGAGGAACAGGGATTGTGAGAAAGAAACATGTTTTTTCTAAGCATATTCTGTCGTGGCAGCCTCACCCTGATTCATACTGCTATCATGGTGGAAGAACATGACCTGCAGGCACAGTTGTGATGCATCGGCTGTGCTAATTTGGAATTTCTTTGCCTGGTATGGAGTAATGATAAAGACTTACAGTGACTTGGAGTTCCTTAGAGATCCCACCGTAGAAAAATGGCTATCATTTGAGTCTTGTATGCACTCATCCAATTTCTCTATTGTTCATTAGGCAGCACTGGTGGTGAATTATAGGGAGAAAATCTATAAATATTAATATCCTGTGTCATTACACATAGTAGTTTCCAGCTTATTATTCTCAAATATGTTCTAGAACTAGAATTCAAGTCAAGTTAAAAAATTGTTCAACTATAAAGTATTGGAAAAATAGATTAAACCAGATGATTATCACCAGTAACAATAGAAGTTGCTTTATAATTAACTGTATTTTTTAGCCTTTGTTTCAATTAACTCCTTGCTGAATGTGTATTATAGTATAGTGAAAAATACCATAACTTGTGGAGCCACAGAAGCTCAAATTCAAGAGCTGACTTCTCAATTCAGTAGTTGGTTATTTTAAGCAATGAGGTCATTTCTCTAAGCCTCAGTTTCCTTCATTGAAAATATGGACAACTATTCTTAGGATTTGCTTGGAAGATTCAGTAATAACATAAATTATGCATAAAGCATGCAGCAAGTTCTCACACTTTACTCTTCAAATCTGTTCAAAACTCACTGATCATGGGGAGAATGATCTTTCATCATTTGCTTATTCAGTATGTGAAATGCCTGAAGTTGTGAGATCCTCTTACTGAGGTGGAAATAGAAAACGTTTCCTCTCTTAAGACATGGGGCAAAAGGGAGAGATCAAGGGTAGTCCTATTCCATTAGATGATTGTTGACTGTCCTACCTAGTCATAACTGTTTTCCTGATTCAAACACCTAGATCCTTAGGGCTGGAATAAATAAGGTTGTGTTATCTTTTCCCTAATTCTTCTGTATAATCATGTTCATGGCTTTTTATGTATGCAATATGCACAAATATATTTCAAAGTCTAGCGTAACACAAATATGTGTTATAATACCTGCCCCTAAAAGACAACAAACAACTACTGTCTGCTCGCTTCCTGGTATCTGCCAAAAGATTTAGAAGCTCTTTCAAATCCTGAAAATACTCTCCCAAATCCACCTCCCCCCAAAATTAGGGTGACTAAAACTTATTCAATCAAATCTAACTTTTATAAAACGAGCAGTTACAGCACTTAACCTCTCAATCTTTATAGCCAAATTTAGTTATCTATATACTAGAGATAATAAGATAACAGGGTGGTGTGAGGATTAAATAAAATGTTAGTCTTAAAAATCATAAGAGAGTCTTAGTTTATAGCACTGGTGACTCAGTAGTAGCCTGTACTAAGAATATACATAAGATAGGTTTATTCATTTTATTTCAGTATTTTTTGATTCACATTTTTATTAAAAAAATATTAAATATTCTAATATTTCTTTTTTTGAAATTTTTTAATGTTTATTCTTGAGAGAGAGAGAGAGAAAGAGAGAGACAGAGAGAGGGAGAGACAGAGCATGACTTGGGGGGGGGGGTGGGGCAGAGCGAGAGAGGGTCACAGAATCCAAAGCAGGTTCCAGGCTACTATCTGTCAGCACAGAGCCCAACGGCCGGGCTTGAGTTCACAAGCCACAAGATTGCGACTTGAGCTGAAGTCAGACACTCAACCGACTGAGCCACCCTGGCGCCCCTAAATATTCTAATATTTCTGCTAGAATTATTTATTTATCCCCTAGGATTATTTACAATAATATTATTTACTCTAGATAAATTGGCTCCATGTGGTAGTTAAATGTAGTTCTATGTTCCGACGCAGACCTCAAGCTTAAACTTTCTGCTTCTGGCATTCTTGCTATAAGACATACTTGGTTTCTGGATCAATTACTTTTTTTTTTCCTATTCTTATTCTTATCAGACAGATTATAATTTGACAACCTACATCTTGTAGTAAGTAAGAACTTATGGATGATTGAAATCCGTTATAAATTAGTAAACTCTTAACTTTTTACCAAGTTCTTACCTACATGATTTAGACAAAGGGCGTATAGGCTTGGGCTCTGGGTAACCAAACCAGCCTGTCTCCACATCTAGCTCAGACACTTCCATCTTTAATTCTTTCACATTTCATTTCACCTCACCACTCAGTGCTGGATGACATATAATGATCCTGGAACTTTTAGCATAGCTGTAATTGGACTCACTGTGCACTCATAATCAGAATTTTAGAAATGAAAGTCAATATTAAATTTAGAAAACTATAGGTCAACATAGAAAAATACTTATTTGTGCCTTTCATAGAGACCTTTGGTCTTTTCTATTTCCATGTCAACTAGCCATGAAAAATCAAAAGTCTTCAAAAACCGAAAGTATATTTTTATAATGATTTATCTTTCACAGAATTATGTCTCCCAATCTCATACTGATCTATAAGGCTGGAAGTCCTTCCCTTCACATTCCTGTTTTCTTTTGCCTTAGACTCTCCTTTCTTCAGGTTTTTCCCATGTCCTTACCTTCTTTCTTAAAATCTGGACAACCATTTAATTTAATTTTTTTTTTTTAACGTTTATTTATTTTTGAGACAGAGAGAGACAGAGAATGAACGGGGGAGGGGCAGAGAGAGAGGGAGACACAGAATCAGAAGCAGGCTCCAGGCTCTGAGCCATCAGCCCAGAGCCTGATGCGGGGCTCGAACCCACAGACCGCGAGATCGTGACCTGAGCCGAAGTCGGACGCTTAACCGACTGAGCCACCCAGGCGCCCCAACCATTTAATTTTAAAAATATATGACTATTGAGTGGATTCTTTTAAAATTTTGCAAATATATTAAAAAACCTCATGCTTTCAAGTGGAAAAGACAATACCTAGTTTGTGAATATCTAATTTTTAAAAAATCAATGCTCACTAAATATTATTTTCTTTAAACTTTGGCATTTCTGAGGCACCTGGGTGGCTCCATCGCTTAAGTGTCCAACTTCAGCTCAGGTCATGATCTCGTGGTCTGTGAGTATGAGCCCCGTGTTGGACTCTGTGCTGACAGCTCGGAGTCTGGAGCCTGCTTCGGATTCTGTGTCTCCCTCTCTCTCTGCCTCTCCCCAGTCACACTCTGTCTCTCTCTGTCAAAAATAAATAAGCATTTAAAAAAATATTTAAAAAAAACTTTGGCTTTTCAAACATACTATTCAAATTGAAAACTTGTTGAAATAAATGCATAGGATAAAATGGTAGAAAAGTGTTAGGTTGGATCATAGCAATAGTGCATAAGTCACATGGTGAATACTCATTGTTGTCACCAAGATTTATTATTCCTTATATGAGAAGTAGAA
Source organism: Panthera pardus (assembly GCF_024362965.1). Classification (NCBI taxonomy): domain Eukaryota; kingdom Metazoa; phylum Chordata; class Mammalia; order Carnivora; family Felidae; genus Panthera; species Panthera pardus. The sequence continues at coordinate 100,735,066 of NW_026526721.1, read as the reverse complement.
AATTCCACTGGTAGGTTTTTAGTGTTTTCTCTTAGTATATGTATAGCAAAAGCATAATATATATAAAGTTCTCATAGACCTCAGTTGCTGGTTGGTGAAGGTCTTATACCCAAAGTGTAATATCAGAAAAAATAAAAGAAAAAATCTCAATATTCAGAATTGGAGTAAAGTCTAATGGTAATAAACTCATCTGATTCTCCACCATCTTGACATCATTTTCTTAATCACTTATGAAATCCTTTTACAGTGTCACCAAGCATGGAATGATGATATATCTGTTTTTCCCCAAAAGGTGTTAACATTATAATTACCAAATTGACTGAGACTTTCAGCTGTGTTTGATTGTCATTGTGTTAATCATGTAGTACTGAATGGCCACTACAAGCTATTTTATTAAGCAGTTTCTTGTCCTATGTGTTTCGCCCTTCTCTTGACTTTAAAACAGCTATTTGATTTTTTACTTTTGAGTTCATCTTTTCATAGTGTTGTTTTGCTAGCTTTTTCCTTTTACTGTCTCATTTACATTCTTTTTTCTCTGATATATAGTTTAGTTATTACTTCTTTTGTTTACTTGAACTTTATTTTTTAAAACATTGTAGTTTTCTGATTTCTTTAAGTCTACAATTCTCCTGAATAAAATATCCCTGATTTATAGAAACTTCCATTTCAGAAGATATTACATATTTAATGTTACTAACATTGAATATCGTGCATGATGCTTATCTTGATAAGAAAGTATTAGTAATTTTACTGTTCAAAATATCCAAATGTTGTTTTATACTTACTAATTTATTCAGTTATTATTCTTTCTACTTTATTATTGATCTTTATGGCAGAAACAGAGAACTTTAACTTTTCAAAAATCTACATAAAGTACACACAACACTTCAGAGTATGTGCAGACTGAATAAATACTTATATGTAGTTTAAGCAGGAGAGAAGTTGGGGCCACAGACAAAATGCCTGGGAAAAATCATATTACTCTCCAACAGTTGCTCATCTGGATGAAATCAATTTGTTGGACAGCTTGGGGGAGAATAGATTCTAAACATTATTTTCACAGGAGATTTCAGCAAAAATCATTTAATATAAAAATATACTACTTGTGGCACAACTTTAAACATTGTTTTTCTTTTACCATAGTTCCAGTTACAAAATCTTTCTTAGGTGATTTAGTATTCCTCTTTTCATAGTATATCCTATAATAAACAGCTAAATATGACAACAAAAATCATTTGAGTTCATCCTTCTTGCTTATTCAAAAAAATATGCGTTATTTCATAAAATTATAGAACAGTGTCAGATTGGAAGAAATAAAAGAGGTTAAGAATGTTCTTTTTTTTCTTTGCGATTGTTGATATATTACAAAAATCAAAATTGTTTTCCATCCTTTTAAGTGTGTATAATTGTAATTATAAAACCTAGCTTTTATAACCCTAACTTTATAAAGGAAGAGAAAAAGTTAAGAAGAGGCTAAAAATTTTCCAAGAGTATATCTAACATGGACAGTATGGTGTCAGATTCAGAACTCAATGAATTTTTGTCCTCTGTAATGCTAAAATATCTACCTTGTTACACTGAGAAATTTAAAAACCAGAAGGTAATTCTGAGCACATTTCTCCAGCTTGCTCTGTACACTATAAAATGAGCAGAGATCTAAAAAGGCAATTGATGGTTATAAGAATTGGAGGAGGAACCCAGAATTATTTACCTTGTTTTTTTTTTTCTTTTGATCTGTATTATACTCATGCACGTTTTTCTACCATAAACATACATGAGTTGTATGAATAATAATAAACAATGTCCTCAAAGGAAGTCTTCTTTCTCATTTCACCTCATCTAAGAAAAGGTGTATCTCTCTCTCTCTCTCTTGTGTATATGTGCTTATATGTGTATATATATGCATGTATATGTGTGTGTATTCCCATACACACACATATATGTGCATATTTATGTACTTGTATTACATATTCAAGTTCATATACACACATACTTATATTACAGACATATGTGTAATATATATTTATGTATTAGACTTATTTTCAGAGATTTTCAGACATAAGTGATTGGTCACTGAAACTGAGAATAAGAAGTGCGTGTGTGAATGTGTGCATGTTTACAGTATTTTTATCTATTTCATCCTCAATCACTATATTACTCTCCATCCCTATTCTTCTTAAAATGTTCATTTGGTTATCTACAAGGTCTTTATTTGTGGGCTCAACAAAGAAAACTCCAAGTTAAATGTTTCCATTAAGCAATGTTCATAGCCTTTGATTTCATCTATATAATCTCTAGTACATATCACATAACAAAGTTATCTGTCTCATTTTTATGATGACAATTACATATTCTTTACTTAAAGGTGTGTTATGAAATTAATCTATTTACTCAAAATGATTTTATTTGTAATTTGACAAAACACTTATAAAGTGTATAGAATAAGGTAGAATAATACTATTTATATACTGGTAGCCTGAAAAATAAAAACATAGGATTAATGTGCAACTGGTTAAGTGATGATCCACAGTTACATTAGATAGAAATACGAATACAGCAATAATTTAAGACACTGGTGTAGGAAAAGGCAGTCAAATGGCACAAATGAAGAATTCAGAAATATTCTCACATATATCATATCACTGACATAAGAACAGTGAGGAAAATATGAGTGGGTTAATAAATCATATAGGTTTAATTGGTTGTGTATTTTGGTAAGCATATTCACAGACATTGAAGTGAAACAAAAATTACATTGTTAGTTCATTACATGCACAGCACACACAGACACACATACACAGTCTTGAGCTAATTAATAAATAAGTAAATGTGAAAATAAAAATACCAAATAAATTGATAAACAATCTATGGTATCTGTGGGTATACTTTTAAAACATAGTGCAAATAATACAAACCTTAAATTACATTAACATGCAGTAAATATTTGAAAGACAAAACAAACAAGAAAATTATGTAATACATATCAGAGAAATGTTTCATTTTTCTAATACAAATAAAAGTAAAATGAAAGTAAATTATCAGCTTCATATTTAAAATAATCAAATTAGGGGCGCCTGGGTGGCTCAGTTGGTTAAGCATCTGGCTTCGGCTCAGGTCGTGATCTCACGGTTTGTGAGTTTGAGCCCTGCATTGGGCTCTGTGCTGACAGCTCAGAGCCTGGAGCCTGCTTGGAATTCTGTGTCTCCCTCTGTCTCTGCCCCTCCCCTGCTCACGCGCTCTCTCTCTCTCTCTCTCTCTCTCTCTCTCTCTCTCTCTCTCTCTCTCAAAAATAAATAAACATTAAAAAAATTCACAAAAATCAAATTAGTGGAATTAACAACAGCAACAAAAACTAAGCATGCCCAATATATGATGTCCAGTAACTAAAGAAATACAAATAAAAATAACAATCATGTACTTTTTGTCCCTATTATGTTGATAAAAATAAAAAGACTCAAAATACTCTGTGTGAATGAGAGTGACAACTCACACACTCTCTTGGAGAAAGATCCATCTTGTTTTCAAGAGTAGAGCTTGATAGTGGCTATAATATCAAAATGTGGAGTTGATATACCCTTATGTATATTGATTCTTCTTATTGGATTTATAACAAGGAGATAATCAGAAAAGTGTGAACAGGTTTATGCATAGAAATGTTTCATTAGAGTATCACTTTAGTGCTTCAAAAATTGAAACAACCCAAATGTCAACAGTCCAAGGCAGTGAAACAATCATGATGATGACAGTAATAAGATGACTAGGTAATATTCATTCAGCATTTATTATGAACCGGGCACTATTTCAAATGTTTTTTTTTCATTTATTGTCTCATTTAATCCTCTCATAACAATCACATGAGATGTGCAGCCACTAAATTCTCTTTCTCTGAATATGTGTGTGTGTGTGTGTGTGTGTGTATAGTGTATAGATTTATACATATAGTGTGTATATATGTATACATTACATATATATCCTGTGTGTGTATATATATGTATATACATATATATGTATATATAGACCATGATATATGTTGTTTTGTTTTTTTTTTTGTTTTTTTTTTTTTTTAATTTTTTTAATGTTTATTTATTTTTGAGACAGAGAGAGACAGAGCATGAATGGGGGAGGGTCAGAGAGAGAAGGAGACACAGAATCTGAAGCAGGCTCCAGGCTCTGAGCTGTCAGCACAGAGCCCGATGCAGGGCTCGAAGTCACGGACCGTGAAATCATGACCTGAGCCGAAGTCAGATGCTCAACCGACTGAGCCACCCAGGCGCCCCGATATATGTTGTTTAGAGAAAATAGTTACAGAAAAAATATGTTAGAGTTTGATTAAATTTATACAAATTGGTATGTCCATGAATGTTGATATTTTCATGGATATTGACCAAAATATTAATGTCAGCTCTTTCTAAGTGTTACAATGTAATGTTATATTCTTATTTTTTTTTTCAATATATGAAATTTATTGTCAAATTGGTTTCCATACAACACCCAGTGCTCATCCCAAAAGGTGCCCTCCTCAATACCCATCACCCACCCTCCCCTCCCTTGTTATATTCTTATTGAAAATACTTTTTTCTAAAAATATTATGTCACAATTATAGCTATTCTAAGTTACTAATTATTTTTTTCACAACTTCCAGTTGTTGCCTTAATCTTTGTTGAAAATTTGTTGTTTTAATATTGTCTCTTATGCTCATTTTTATATTAATATGCTATGATATTTTATTAATCTGGATAAAAATTAGAGTTCCAATCTTACTTTTTGACATGATAACTTTTCTTTATACTCAAGTATAATTAAATATAAGAACATTTAAAAATCAATATTTCATACAAGAAATGATTTTCAAACAATAAAGATTATAAATAAGAAAGTTAGTGCATGTGCCTGATTATTATTCAGCATCATTATGAAGAGTTATTAAATAATATAAAGAAGGAATATTGGGACTCAGCCAAGCCATTATTGCAATATCCACTGCTAACTCCTCTCACCTTTCTTTTTACTTTTACTTCTTATAGAAGCAATTAAGATTAGAGATAAATTCAATATAACTTTTTCCAAAAATAACAGCATAGCAGAAAATATGATATAATTGTATGTATTTTAAACATCTGATTGTTTGAATTTTCACAGAACTGGAGTGTATTTATCATCATCACTACATGAGAGTACAATTAATTAGAATAATTTAGTGTTTTTTTTAAGCAGTATGATCTTGAAGAAATAGGTATACTTTAGTTGGGATACATCTGAGTTGATCTCAACTCTGAAATTATTTTTGTGTGATTCTATTTCTTGGCCTTTTATTTCATAAATAAAATTGAAAAAAAAACTTGTAAGGAGGTGATTCTTCAAGAAACTTTCTGGTTAGACATATAAATATTCTATTTATATAATAAAAACATATTTATATATTATATGCATTGATTACACTGATAAAATCCATCAAAATAAGAAGCCTATGGCCAGAGTGCCCTCACCACTGCAAGCATCAAGGAGTCAGAGTCAAGCTAAATGATTCCTTAACTGACATGTCTGGTGCTGGCCTCAATTCCAAGCTCAAGTTGGCCATTTCTACATTTACCTTGACCTTCTGGCCATTTCATTTAACACTGAACTACACTTTTCTCCCATAAACTAGCTTCTCCTTTGACCTTCTTGTCCTGTTATTCCATATCCCTATTTATCCAGTGTCAATAGTTGTTTTCAATGTTTTCCTGTCTCCTCACATCCAGTCTGTTACCACGCTCTGTGCAGTCTGCACTTGTATCTTTCATTTATATCTGTTTTTGTTTTTGTTTTTTTTTCATTTGTACTGTTCACACCACAGTGTAGGCACTCATGAATTCCTGGAATACAAACAGAGTCCTCTAATGGGTCTCCCCTCCTCTGCTTTTTTTTTTTTTTTTTTTTTGCATCCTGTTTGTGCACATGAGCATCATATTGATGTTCCAGACATGTACTTTGATCATAGCACTTCCCAGTTACTTCCAAGGCAAGTCACTGACTTTGAAATAAAATCCAAATCATTCAGCTAGCATCCAATACCTTCTTTTCTTTCCAGCCTTTTCATTGATCTCTGTGGTCAGCTTTAGCAAATCTGATGTATTTTCATTGCTCCAAAGGCACCTGTTGGTTTTCTCTCTCCTCATGTTTGTTCTTGCCATTTTTCTCTTCATGAATGCCATCTATCCCTAACACCATCTACAGAAATCCTATAATACCCACCCCAGATGCCAATTCATTTTTTATTTCTTCCTGATACCTTCAGCTCATGTACCATTGTTTGAATCATTCTTTTTGATATTTGGAGCTTTCTGTATGGTATGTAAGGCATTATATACTTTAGCTATCTTGCAGAATCTCAGAAAGTAAAACTGTTTCATGGATGTGTATTGATATCCCCCAGTATCTGTCAGTGCTATGCATCACTGTCAAGGAAAAATTCTGAGGAATTATTCCAGCCAAAAAAATCAAGAGAAAAAAAAAAGATACATTATCTACTAAATTTGAAGGAAACGTTTTATGCATATATTATTTATATATAAATATATAATTAATTTATATAAATAATATACCAGTATATACCATAAATATTTATATATAATGTATATATGTAATTAACACATATACCAGTTTAATAAGGTATTATTTGTACAAAATGTTTCCACAAAAATAGTAAAAACAAATTATAAAAGGCCATTACAGGTAGTATCTACAATTGACTAAGTAAACTAGCCATGAGTCTGTTTTCTTTTCTTTTCTTTTCTTTTTTAAGTTTTATTAAGTGTTTTTATTTACTTTTGAGACAGAGAGAGACAGAGCATGAGCAGGGGAGGGGCAGAGAGAGAGGGGGAGACACAGAATCTGAAGTGGGCTCCAGGCTCTGAGTTGTCATCACAGAGCTGGACACGGGGCTCAAACTCATGGAGTGTGAGATCATGACCTTGGCTGAAGTCGGACGCTTAACTGACTAAGCCACCCAGGTGCCCTGACTTTATTTATTTTTTAAATGTTTATTTCTTTTTGAGAGAGAGAGAGAGAGAGAGAGAGAGAGCGAGCAAGTGGGGAAGGGGCAGAGAGAGAGGGAGACACAGAAATTGAAGCAGGCTCCAGGCTCTGAGCTGTCAGCACAGAGCCCAATGTGGGGCTCAAACCCATGAACTGTAAGATCATGATCTGACCCGAAGTGGGACACTTAACCGACTGAGCCACCCAAGTGCCCCGAATCTGTTTATTTTAAAAATGAGTATCATTGATTACTTCTTTGAGAACATAGTATAAGAAAATATCCGGGGTGCCTGGGTGGCTCAGTGGGCTGTGTGTCAGATTCTTGATTTCTGCTCAGGTCATGATTTCACCGTTTGTGGGATAGAACCCCACATCAGGCTATGTGCTGATAGAGTCGAACCTGCCTGAGATTCTCTCTCTCTCCCTCTTCCCCTCCCTCCCTCTCTCTCTCTCTTTCTCTAAAATTAAAAAAAAAAAAAGAGAGAGCGAGAAGAAAAAGAAAATGGCATATAATATGAAGCTATAGATGTTGGCATCATTTTTAGTTTTTATTCAAAATTGAAATAATTTTTATTTTCTTTTATCATGGCTCTATTACATGTCACATAGAAAACACCAGGGAAAAAAAGCATAAGTAAGAAAATGAGTTTATCTTTATATCCTTGCTCTGTAATACCAGCTTTCAGAGATAATTGTTATGAATTTTGGTGATTATCCTTCTAAATATCTACTGTTATTTAAAATGCATATGATCATATCATAGCCACTTTTAAATATTTTTTAACATATCCATATGCTATGAGCACATTTCCATGTGAATATAAATTGTTAAAAATAATTGTATACATATCCGGCTCCAGTGACATGGTTGGTTCCTGTATTGAATGAGCAGGCTGCACTCTGGTAAAAGGAGGCAGCAGGTTGGGACCTGGTTCCTGAGCATTCTGCTTTGAATCTTCGACCATTAATAATGTCTGGGACAATGTGGAGGGGTCAGAAGAATAGACCAAAGTGGTGGAGAGGAAAGTCTGGGAGAACTGTACCCAGTGGGTGTGTCAGGAGGAGCAAGTTGATTACCAATCCAATGCCCACAAATATGGGAATGACTTCTACAAAATCCACTAAAACGGGTTTTTCGAAGATAGACATTGGCTTTTTACTGAATTCCCAGAGCTAGCACCTAGCCCAAACCAAAACCACTCGAAAGATTTGCTCTCAGAGAACAAGAGAAGTGAAGTAGCTGAATGTAGGAGCAGTGAGGATGGACCTGCTTTAAAATAAAAGAACACTAGTGTTCTTCACATAGCCTTGGATGTAAAACGCAAATGCCTCCTGGGGAAGAAAACATAACTCAGAAACTCAGTCACCTGGAAATCTGTGCTGATGAGTTCCCTGGATCCTCCACCACCTACCCAGCACTCGAGCAGTTGTTCCAGACAAGATGCAGAAGGCTATCAACAGGCTGAGCAGGCTTCTGAAGCACGGAGAGTGATGCTTCTGCAAGATTATGGCCGCTAAGACATGGCTTACCTTCGGTTTACAAAAAGGTCAGTGTCTCTGTGAAAATTTCTGTGTGAGAGGTGATGGTACTATAGTTTACTTCACACAAGGTGGGCCGGATGCACTTATCACTACTGCTAGACTGGAAAAGTCTCAGAATCTGGTGGATAGCAGATTGCAGCTGAACTGAGGAAATCACAATGTACTGAGTTTGGATTTAGTGCAAATATCGCAAGCCTCTTCTGTCTGGTGCTGGCTGAGAGGCACCCGCCCCTGACATGATATAAGCTCTTTGGGGCTTTTTTAAAAAGAACAATCACAAATGGTGTCTTGTTGATGTAGGAATGTTCAAAAATTGAGACTTAAACCTTGAATGGAAAAATTGCTTTTTATCAAGCTTCTAATAATTGTGCTTCATATTTGTGAAGCCCTTTGAAAGATACTTTCCTCAAGTTTTTTTCTTACTTTCAGATCTCAAAGAGTCTTTCTTGCCATTTTGTAATTTATCATAACTGAATTGTTCATGGAAATCATAAATTTAAAAAGTATCTGGAATTTATTTCCATGTGAAAGTATTATATTTGATAAAGTGTAATTTGATTGTGAGTTGCATTAAATTATTATGGAGGTCCAATACCTGGGCTAGGCAGTCGATGCATACAAAGGTGAGTAAAGGTCTTGTTCAGTGAGAAGCATGTCAAGAAGAATCATCTTTCTTTGCATGTTTTCCTGACTCAAAAACACTGCTTTAAAGAATATCAAAATATGTCCTTGTTACATATTTATTTGGTCATGGTCTCCACAACCTTAGCTCTGTGGAATCTTAAGCACAGTTCCCCCTCTAAGTAACCTCCTTCTTAACAATTAAAAGGATCTTCACTCTTAGTAAAATAAATAAATGGTAAGTAAGTTAATAAATAAATAAATAAAATTGTATACCATACCACTCTATCTCAATATAAAAATATGTTTAAATATTTAAAGTTCACTTTTTTATACCTTTATATAATCTCTATACATCAACTATTAGCCAAAAAAAAAAAAAAAAAAAGAGAGAGAGAAGATGTCTTCTGGAGGAAAATTAAGTTGTTTCAGTGTATATCTGATATGTGCTTGAATCATGTGTATGCCAGGGATATATGAGAGAGTCAGAACCCTGACTCAGAAGGAAACCCCATTCTCTAAAATTTATCATTTCTCTATTGAGTGGTCAGATAGAGAACACTTTGATGTTAAGAGATACTTTAAGATAAAACCATATCTGTTTTTACTCCTATAAAAAACCCTCCTATTCTTAGCAGAAAAAGATAACGTGGAACTCAAAGAACATGCCCATTTAGTATTCACCTTGAATCTTCTTAAATCCTACAGCAAGGTTGTACAAATCATTATTTCTTGAATGTTTATATTTAAATACATAAATGAAAATACATTAAAGTGAATGGATTTTAAAGAAATGGACTAATCTAGAAATGGAAACAAAATTTGCATGTGTAATTGCTAATGTTCATTAACACTTCACTGTGACAGTCCATTGCGTCTGAGGTTCAGGGGAAGCTGCCAGGGAGTTGTCATTGCATTTGTTATCAGTAACTATGTATATTTATACTAAGTACTTTTCAAATGCTCATAACAAAGCAATGTAGCCAATTTTCTTCATTTTAGAAGCAGAAAATTAATTTATTCTAATTATCAACTTCCTATGTTAGTGGTATAAAAGATAAAAGAATAATAATTAAATTGGGTTAGTATTTAGTGAGCACAATGAGACAATTGAAGAGGAATTAGTTTCTGTGCAGGATGAGAGACTTGGGGAAAATTACTGTGGAACACAAATTTGAAATATTATAAATCAATTTAAAGGACATTTGATTAGTTTGTCAAGAGGTTTAGAAAGCATGGTAGAGAACCCAAAAATATGAATGGGATCAAGCTTATGTATGTGTGAGTCATACCAGCTATATGTAAAAATTACTAAGTTTATTCATGGCTAAAATAACCTTTGAAAATTAAACAAAACGTATATAAAAATCTCCGTGTAAAGACTAGGACCAAAACTGTGACTCCAACAGAATTTTAATTCTTTTTGTATGCTCTTCCCTGTTTTTCTTCAGTATTTCTAACTCTTTCAAAGATTTTACATTCCACTGCTGTTTTCCAACATATTGTGAAATGTTTTTGAAATCTGTCACGGACTTCAGATTTATTTTTATCCAGCAAAATTCAATTTGTTTCAAGCTGCATTTAGTATTAAGAGCTATAATCATAGATTTGTAAAATTCTGTTGTGTGCTTTAGAGTTACCAGAATGCCAAGTTTAAATTACACTTGATATCTTTAATCTTGAGTATGAAAAGGTATATCAGTCAGAGTCCAGTCAAGAGTCAGAAATCATATCAGGAACCTGAGGAGAATAATTTCTATATAAAGAATTATCAACTAGTAACAGGGAATTAACTATTAAGAGGCATAGAGAACTCTAAACAGAGGAATAGAAGTGGGGAGCAGCCACTGTCTCTAGGGTTTAGGGAGAATAGTAGAGAAAGAAGTAAACTTGAAAGAAAGAGGGTCTCTCTAGACACACACACACACACACACACACTCTGCTGGAGAGGGTGGGTCCCTGGTTCACCAGGTGGGAGAGAGTTTTGGAAAGGTTTAACAAGCGAGGAACCCCAGGGTGAGGTGCTGCTGAAAGTCTCTGGGAAGCACCCAGCGAGATTTGCTGGGAAGCCACCAGCTGAATTTCACGATGTAGGAAAAAACAGGAAAGGAATAGAACCAGAAGAGAAGGCCCTTCCTTTTTTTTTCTTTTTCTTTTTTTTTAATGTTTATTTTTGAGAGAGAATGCATAAGCAGGGGTGGTGCAGAGGGAAACAGAAGATCCAAAGCAGGCTCTACACTGACAGCAGAGAGACTAATGTAGGGCTTGAACCCACAAATTGGAGAATCATGACCTGGGCCTAAGTAGTTGCTCAACCCACTGAGCCACCTAGGTGCCCCAGGCCCTTCCTTTTGAGTTGTCCCTCTACTGCTGTCTACTGACATAATTTAACATTGTGGTGGCCAGCAAAAAAGAGATTTAAATGATTCAGCTCCAGTCCCACAAAGCAGGGGGGGAAAGGTGGATTTGGAGCAGAGGGGCAGTTGATAACCAGCATAGAAGTAAGGGATGGAATATAAGCAGTTTATTGGAGTGTATTTGCAGGAATCCAATAGCTATTTTATTTGTTTTTGTTTGGTTGGTTTTTGTATACAGTCATCTGCTTTGAGTTTTAATGTTATTATTTCTGGCCTCTTATTCATTCATTTATTCATTCATTCAAATTTTTATTTAAATTCTAGTTAGCTAACATATAATGTGATATTGGTTTCAGTAGTAGAATTTGGTGATTCAGCACTTACATACAACATCCAATTCTTTTTTTTTTAATTTTTTAATCTTTATTTTTTAGAGAGAGAGAGTGTGTGAGTCAGGGAGAAACAGGGGGGGGGGGGGACACAGAATCCAAAGCAGGCTCCAGGTTCTGAGCTGTCAGCACAGAGCCCCACACAGAGTTCGAACCCATGAACCCTGAGATCATGACCTGAGCTGAAGTTGAACAATTAATTGACTGAGCCATCCAGGCGCCCCAACAAGTGCCCTCCTTGATACACAACACCCATTTAGCCTATCTCCCCTCCATCCACCATCAGTTTGTTCTCTAAAGTTAAGAGTCTCTTGTGGTTTGCTTTCCTCTTTTATCCCTTCCCATCTGTTCATCGATTTGTTTCTTAAAGTCCAAAAATGAGTGAAATCATATGGTATTTGTCTTTCTCTGACTGACTTATTTCACTTAGCATAATACAACTCTAGCTCCATCCACGTCATTGCAAATGGCAAGATTATCATTCTTTTTGATAGCTGAATAATATCCCGTTTTATATATATATAAATACGCACACACACACATACATACACCACATCTTCTTTATCCATTCATCAGTCGATGGACATTTGGGTTCTTCCTATAATTTGGATACTGTTGATAATGCTGCTAGAAATATTGAGGTACATGTGCCCCTTTAAATCAGTGTTTTTGTGTCCTTTGACCTCTCATTTAAAGGAAACTTCAGTATAGTTTCTCACTTCCTGAGAAATAGTAAAGTCTTTGCAGCACATTTATTTTCAGTGAAAATAATGACCTCTTCTTTATGGGTATATACATTGCAATACAATGCAATACATTGCACTTTAACACATTATCTCAAATATGTGTAGAATGCATTCATATCCTTATTTTCCTGATGAAGAAATCATAGTTTATGGAGGCAAAATGACCATCTAGGGCCTTAGAGCTAATAAGCAGCAGAGCTAATACCTTAGAAAAAAACAAAAACGTGTCCCTGATTACAAGGTATGTACTGTGTCTTTTGATCATAATGATTTTTAGTTCACCCATGGAGCTTCTGCTAGTCAATGACTTGCTTACGTTCAACCAACTGTTTGAGGGGGAAATATTACTACTAGAGCTCAGACTGCTCAATCTTTGCTTAGGCTTTTATTTTCATTATGTCTTCCATTCCTGAAATACTGTCAACGGTGTTTGCTATATAAATGAGACAAAAGAGGAGGCAGGAAAACAACTAGTATTAAAATACTCTGAACAACTTTAAATATATATATATATATATATATATATATATATATATATATATATATATTACAGCCATTATTGGACTAATGTGTATTGGGTATCTGTAAAAGTTGCAGAGTTAACATTCTGTAAGTAATATGCTTTAGGACAAGGTTTGAGCTTTTTAAAATAACATCTGACCTAACTTGACTGATACTAAAAGTAAACAGGGGGATCATAAGCATAAGTCCAAACAAGAGTTACTGAAATGTTCATATTTTTTTGATTCAGAGTGAGATAAGATCTACTAGAGTTGACCTGCTGGCTAGCATTCAACTCTGTATTTTTAGTTCTTTAAAATACTTATCATTACAATAATAATAAAATAAAAAGAACATGCCACTTCAAAAACATTTTAATTCCCTACAAAATAGAAAAAAACTATTAATCATAGGTGAATTATAGAGTATACAAAAAAAGGAGTATGTGTTAAGATTTGTGGCAACAATTATTATAAGGGAACTCATCCAATTTCTCGTTGCAGCTCTGTTTACTTTACTAGTTAGGGATTTAGGTTGTTTCTTTATGCTTTTGGCTTTATTCTATCAATCTATTTCCATCATTTTGTCCATAATAAAACCCAGTCTGCCATGTTTATATAACTTATTTAGTCATTAGGTTTTCTAATAATGGCAACAGAAGCTGAAATGATTTTTGTTTAAGGATGATTATATTTTTAAATTACATATTTAACTTACATTTTTTTCTATTCAGATTTCTTACCACCATCCACAGTCTAACCAGTCTCCTTTATTTCCTATCACTATCACCCCAGGCACTAAAATCCAGCCAAGAAGACCTTTCTTTCCTTGAACGTAAAAGTTTTTCATCCAAGTGTTAGATACACTGTTAACTTCTGGAATGGGTCTTACCTCAATACTTCATACAGTTGGATCCCTCTCATTTGGTATGTTTCAGATTAAATATCATCTACCTGATGGTAGTTTCTTGCCCTTCCAGTAGAAAAGAGCCCCCACAAAAAAAACAAAAAACAAAACACACACACAAAAAAAACACCCAATACTCTCTACTCTCATCCCTGTTTTTGTCTATTTCTCATCAGCATCCAATTCTTTTCGATCAAAAGTATTTTACATTTTATTTCAAGTACTGCACTTTTGACAAACTGGAAAAACTAGAAGTACCCAATTCATTTTTGAATCTAGAAAGATCTTATTATATGGAAAAACATACTGTATCAAAAGTAGAATCTAATATGATTGAGAAAATGTGGTTCAAAGGCAATATATAGATATTTTGACATAATTTTTGCATCTTTATTATTATTGATTTAGTGATTGGTATTATGCATCTAACTTGCTCTGTGTCCTTGGAAACAAGTCACCCAATTTTGCTGATTTGAGTATGTTCATATATTCAAGTATTCCTCTTCCTGTGTTTTGTCAATAGCAATTTTTGCAAAGCTGTCACTATTTCCTAAAATTTCTCTCATTTCTCTCATTAAAAAATGAGTTGTACAATTTCAGTAACTCAGACATTTTGGACTCATTAATTTCTAGCCCCTCCTTATTAATTAGCAGCCTATTTTTGTATCATTGCTTATCCCCTAATGAATTAAAAATAATCGCATTTTTTAACAATTCTGCCAGTACAAATCTTTTTGCTCCTTTTATTTATTTCATCCTTGAAAGATTTTCTGCCTATTTCTTTTGCTATTTGGAGAGTACAGCCTTTTTTAACCTTAAAAATTTGAAAGAGTCCCTGGTAAAAATATCTCTTTATTTATAGCAACAACCTAACAGCAACTGGAAAAAAAAATTGGAAGAAAAGGATTTATGTGCTCTTTTAAAAGACAGTTCATTAACATTTAAGGATTGTCTGCACAGATTCACTGACTTCATTATTTGTTAAAACCGAACATAAGCAAATAAAGAAAAAAAGGACAAAGATACAAATGGCAGTAAGAAAAAATAATTTTAGGTCTAATCTACGTTTATGGTTGGTTCAATCCGTATTGAATAATAAATAGCTAGTTAAACAACTGAATTAATAACTGTTGACTGTGTGACTTGCTCCCCAAGAATCTTTAAGTTACTGAATACTCTGGAACCAGCTACAGCATATGATACAAACCCACTTTATAAAGCATCATTCTTTCTTGCTTAACAATAAGTGTGGCTGTCAGCCAATTGTGAAATAAATGAAGAGAGTAATTCCTGACCATTTAATTACTGTTATAAGGGATGGTTATGTCTCAACTCACATTATAGGATTTTTTCCTTTTATATTCACAGTCTTGCATGTTTGTTCTTATTGTTGTTTTTAAGGAAAATGATTAAACTCTCTGATACCGGTACTACCTCCTGTTCTATGAATATTTCTTTTGTTTACATTTATTTATTTATTTTGAGAGAGAGAGAGAGCAAGTAAGAGCAGGGGAGGGGCAGAAAGAGAGGGGGTGAGACAAAATCCCAAGCAGGCTCTGCACTGTCAGTTCAGAGCCCAACAGGGGGCTTGAACCCACAAACTGCAAGATCATGATCTGAGCTGAAATCAATAGATGCCTAACCGACTAAGCCACCCAGGCACCGCTCTATGAACGTTTCTATCAGCTTCACTTGGTGAGGCAACAGAAAATAGTGTTTAATATTTACATTATATATGTTAATTTAATAAATTTGTGACTTAGCTTATTAACGTATAAGACTCACCAGAGCTCTGAGAACTAAAATGTCTTCACTGGTGCTTTTTGATAGTCTGTGACCTGATCAAATCGATTTTAGTTTACTACCGCTGTGCCTTCTAGTTGATAGTTGTCATTCATATACTTTTCAGGAATATCTGCTCTACAATATGCTTACATTGTGGTAAAAATTATTTTTTATTTTTGTTTTTGTGTATTTTTTTAAATTTAACATAGAGTAAAATGACATTTTTTGAAGGTATAGCACAGTTGCATGAACCTTAACTATGTTGGGTCTGCTTTACCACCATTAGCCTACATAATATTTCCATCACCCCATAGAACTCTTCATGTTGCCCTTTTGTAGTCACACAGTTCCCCACCTCTGGCAACCATTAATCTTTTTTTTTTTTTTTTTTGTCACTATAGTTCTGTCTTTTCAAGAATGTCATAGAAATGGAATTATGCAGTAGGTAACCTTTTGAAACTGGCTTCTTTCACTCATAATGCCTTTGTGTCCAGAGGTTAGGTAAGAGATCTTGGAAATGATACTAACAGCACAATCTATAAAAGAAAAAAAATGATAAATTGAACTTTATAAGCTTTCTTTAAAATTTGCTATATGAAAGATACTGTTAAAAGAATAAAAAAATAGCTACAGACTAGAACGTATTTATAAGTGATATATATCCACCAAAAGACTTGTATCCAGAATATTTCTTAAACACGTATTGAAACATGAGAGTAAGATGTATACAACTTATTTAAAAAGTAGGAAAAAATCACAGGGAAAGAGTTTTTGTTTAAAACATTTTGTGACTCAATGTTAGAAAATAATATGGAATGTAAACTTTTTTACAGATTTTCTCCTTTTCCAACTATTGACATTTTTTGATATTTCTTTTCAACTTTTCTTCATTCATGAAATAAGACCTTTCTTTGCTTTTCTGAAACATCTTTGAGCAGTTGAATGGAAGAGACAAATATTATACTCACTTTGCCTGGTTAAGAAAACTAAGTGGCAATATTTTTTAATTAAATGAACAAACTTAGAGATGGGGTCAGAAGACCTATATTCTCTATAACCAGAAGCTCTCAAAGGCCTATA
Source organism: Panthera pardus (assembly GCF_024362965.1). Taxonomy (NCBI): domain Eukaryota; kingdom Metazoa; phylum Chordata; class Mammalia; order Carnivora; family Felidae; genus Panthera; species Panthera pardus. Next base: position 100,718,121 of record NW_026526721.1, on the reverse strand, counting down.
ATTTGTTATAATATTTCCAGATCTCTTTTTCAATGTCTTCATACTTCTGTCATCAGTATATACTATTCTATAGCCATTATGATCTTTCTGTTATTTTTTCTTTTTAATGCTTTATTTTCAGTTAAGATATTTTTAGCTATTTCTTTTGTTGTGTTTGCTTTTGCCAACTTATAACCATTTGCACTTTCCTCTAAGTCATTTGTGTTTTAATATAAGTAAGCTTGATACATGTTACATTAGTTTCAAGTGTATAGGATAGTAATTGAACAAATGAATAAACAAACAAAACAAGATTATACCTTACGCTATGTTATGCTATGCTTACCACAAGTATAGCTACCATCTGTCACCATATACTATTACAATACCATTGACTGTATTCCCTATGTTGTACCTTTTATTCCCATAATTTATTCATTCCATAACTAAAAACCTGTATCTTCTACACCCCTTCACCCATTTTGCCCCTTGCACATCCTTTCACCCTTTTCTCCCTCGGGAAACTACCAATTTGTCCTCTGTATTAATGGGTCTGTTTCTGCTTTTTGTTTGCTTATTCATTTGTTTTATTTTGTTAGTATTTTATTTTATTTTATTTTATTTTTATTTTTTGAGAGAGAGAATGCACACACAGCAGGGGAGGGACAGAGGAAGAGGGAGCAAGAGAATCTTAAGCAGGCTCCATGCTTAGCATGGAGCCTGACACAAGTCTCCATCTCGGGACTGTGAGATCCTGACCTGAGCCAAAATCAAGAGTCAGATACTTAACCAAATGAGCACCCAGTTGCCCTGTTTTGTTTTGTTTTGTTTTGTTTTTTAATTCCACATATCATTGAAATCATATGATAGTTATATTTCTCTGTCTGACTTATTTTACTTTACATAATATCCTCTAGATCCATCCGTGATGTCACAAATGGTAAGATCTCATATTTTTATGGCTAAGTAATATTCCATTGTACATATTCCATATCTTCATTATCTACTTATCAATGGACACTTGGATTTCTCCCATATCTTGGATATTGTAAATAAAACTGTGATAAATAGATGGGTGGTAGTGATCAGGGAAAGGCACATCAAAACCACAATGAGATATCACTTTACATTTGTCAGAATGTCTAGAGCCAAAAAGCTAAGAAATAACACGTGTTAATGAGGATGTGGAGAAAAGTAAACTCTCTTGCACCGTTGATGGGAATGTAAACTGGTGAAGCCACTGTGGTTAACAGTATGAAGGTTTCTCAAGATACTAAAAACAGAAATACCATATGATACAATAATTCAACTATTATCTACCCAAAGAAAACAAAACACTAACTGGAAGAGATATATAGATCCAGATCTTTCAGTTATTTTAAATATAACAGTTTTTTCTTACTAGAAAACCTAATATTTATGGTAATCATATGAAGAGATGTATTAGCTTGGTAGGGCTGCCATAACAACATACCACAGACTGGGTGACTTAAAACACACTTATTTTCCCACATTTTGGAGGATTGAAGTCTAAGATCTAAGGAAATGGTACGGTTGGTTTCTCCTGAGACCTCCCTTTTTCATTTGCAGATGTTGCCCTCTTGCCTCTTCACTGGTCATCCTCCTGTAAATATGTGTCCTAGTATCTCTCTCTCTCTATGTCTTAATCCACTCTGGTTATAAAGATACCAGATTAAGTTAGGACCCACTCTAATGGCCTCATTTTAACTTAATTACTCCTTTAAAGACATTATCTCTAAATAGAGTCATATTCTGATGTGTTAGAGTTTCAATATAGGAATTTGGGGGGATACAGTTTAGCCCATAACAGCAGGCATAATAGTTATGTATGTGCTACTGTTTATACTAATATATTATTTGGAAAATATGAAATATTTCATTTATTTTATTTAAAATATATAAATACTATATAAAATATATACATCTATAAAAAATATTTATTTTATTCTGAGTTTGACCAATTCCATTAAGGATATTAATTGCTTGGAGTACCTGGGTGGCTCACGTGGTTGAATGTCTGACTCTTGATTTTGCTCCAGGTCATGATCCTAGGGTATTGGGATTGAACCCCGTGTGGGGCTCTGCACTAGGCATGGAGTCTGTTTAAGATTCCCTCTTCCTCTGCCCCTTCTCCCATTCACACACATTCTCTCTCTATCTAAAATGAAAAAGATAAATAAAATAAAATAAAATAAAAAGGAAAAGGAAATTAGTCTGCTCAATCTACAATGGCTCCCCAGCATCAAATAAAGATTTTTGACTCTGGCATTCACTAATTGCCCAAAGGATAAACAAATACTATTAGTTTTAACTATAAAAGTGTATTTTTAAAATGGAAATCTATATGCATTTTTACATAGAAATTAAACATCCACAATTTGCCTTATCTGTCACAATTTTTCAACATTCTCCTTTTATTCTGAACTCTTAATACTATAAATAATTGAGAATTTACTCCATTCAAGTAGATTTTTCAGAAAACGGAATACAAAAGTTAGAAATGTATTTAACAACTGGTTAATATTTCAGGTTAAACTATGGATCTTTCATAAACTACCTTAGAAGGTCGTTTTTCCCAAGTATATCAATTTAACTTAGAAAATATTAGTGACAAAATTAAAACTGAAAGATGGACTAGAACAAACTACTTTACTTCACAGTGTGGAGATAATTAATCTATGATTTTGTTTATAAAATTTTGCCGCAAATACTAATCTGCATGTCCATGGCTAAGATCCCAGATTACAGATTCACTCATTTGCATTAATGTTCTATGTGAAATATATTGATTCTGGCTCTAGTACATTAGGAAAATAATTATAATATATGTACATTGAACATTATAACTAACTTACACCTTGTCTAAACCAATCCATTGTCAAGTAATAAGGTATCGTTTGTCAGACAAAATTAAACATTTTTTGTAGATGAAAATCCAGAGTATGTACGCATGTAAACTGTATACACCTGTACAGTGTGTGGGCCAGATATGACCATAGAAATACCCTAAACGGACATATATGGAAACTCACAGGCCTAATAGAACAGTTACAGGTGAGAGGATCTTTCTTCCTTATAAACACAGTAAACAATGTAAGGCCTTTGACCTAGACATTTGGTAGTAAAGCAAAGAACAAATAACCTTGCTGAGAATCTGTCACATCACTCTTTTTTTTTTTTAATATTTATTTATTTATTTTTGAGGGGGGTCATGGAAGGGCAGAGAGACAGGGAGATAGAATCCCAAGCAGGCTCCAGGCTCAGCTTGGAGCAGGACACGGGGCTTGATCTCAGGATCATGAGATCATGACCTGAGCTGACATCAAAAGTCAGACATTCAACTGACTGAGCCACCCAGGTGCCCCCCTCCCCCCCTCCACTGCCACTTTTTTTTTTTTTTTTATAAATAGCATCATTCTTGGGAATGGGCTAGACTCCATGGTTTGGCCTCCCAAGGGGGTCATTTTCAAATGGCTCTTCAGGCAAATAGGGCCCAAATGGGGAGGGACTGTTTTACTAAGGAGGCTGGAATATCTGGGGCTGGGTCCAGAGATAAGGGAAGAAGGGAACGACAGAAAAAAAATGCTGGTAATCTGCTCAGGGGTTCCCCTCAAGTGCTTGCCTGCATTCTGAACTGCACATGTACAAGGATAGACTCGAAAAACAACAATAAATCACAGCTGCTCGTGGGTGAGAAATGAACAAAGATTTCAGATATAATACAAAGCTGAAGAAATACTGGAGTTCTGACCTAGCTAGAGCAGTCAATTTTCCAAAATAATTTATTATTGAAGACACTATCATAATTTATTAATGAAAAGCAATAAAATATATTTAGAAACAACTGGAAAACATTAAATATTGACTGGATATTAGTAGTTAGGGAACTATTATTTTTTTTTTATAATTTTTTTTTCAACGTTTTTTAATTTATTTTTGGGACAGAGAGAGACAGAGCATGAACGGGGGAGGGGCAGAGAGAGAGGGAGACACAGAATCGGAAACAGGCTCCAGGCTCCGAGCCATCAGCCCAGAGCCTGACGCGGGGCTCGAACTCACGGACCGCGAGATCGTGACCTGGCTGAAGTCGGACGCTTAACCGACTACGCCACCCAGGCGCCCCAGGGAATTATTATTAATAATATTAAGTGAGGTAATGGTACTGTGATTGTTAAAATTCCCTTATTTGGATATGTACGAAAGCACTTATAAGAAAAGTGACATGATGAGTTTTTTTTTTTTTTTTTATTAAATTTTTTTTAACGTTTATTTATTTTTGAGACAGAGAGAGACAGAGCATGAACGGGGGAGGGTCAGAGAGAGGGAGACACAGAATCTGAAACAGGCTCCAGGCTCTGAGCTGTCAGCACAGAGCCCGACGCAGGGCTCGAACTCACAAACCGCGAGATCATGACCTGAGCCGAAGTTGGCCGCTTAACCGACTGAGCCACCCAGGCGCCCCATGATGAGGAGTTTTAAAAAATATTATAACAACATAAAGAGAAAGGAAATGAATTAAGAAGGATAAAACAATGTAAGGAAAGAAGAAAGGAAGGGAGAAAAAAAGGAGGAAAAGAAGGATAATTGTTTAACAGCTTACAACAACAGCTTCTTGAGTTTGCTCATAATTTTGTGTATCAGTTGTGCTTTTGTTATCTGGGCCAACTCAGCTTGAATTTGATGGTATGTTGGTAGTTGCTTATAGTTTTGCTAATGGCTAGATGATTTAGGATGGTTTTACTTTTTCTGGAAGTTGGCACGCTATTTGTTGGACTTGTTTTTCCTGCATTTAGCCCCTCACCCTTCATGAGTCCTGCTCAATTTTGTCTGTATGGTGGTCTTAGGGTTTTAAACACAGCAAAAGAAGACAGTCCAATATGTAAGCTCTTTTGAGGGCTCTGCTTGAGTTATGTTTCCTAATGTCCCATTAGGCAACATAAGTCTCTGGCCAACCTGATTCAATGTGTGAAGAAATAGACTTGACCTCTTTTTGTTAAATGTATATTTTATTTATTTTGAGACAGACAGAGAGAGAGAGAGAAAGAGAGAGAGAGAGAGAGAGAATGAGTGAAGGAGGGGCAGAGAGAGAGAGGGTGAGAGAATCTCAAGCTGTCAGTGCAGAGCCTGATGCAGGGCTTGATCTCATGATCCCTGAGATCATGACCTGAGTCAAAATTAAGAGTAGGTCATTTAACCTACTGAGCTACTCAGGCACTCCTAGACTTGACCTCTTGATTGGAGGAATTGCAAAATCACATGGCAAAATAGGATGCTAAAATGTTGGAAGATTATGTAGCCATTTTATAATTGAAAGAAAAGTCAAGGAAAAAAGGGAGGAAGGGAGGAAATAAGGAAGGAAGGAAATAATAAACAAGTGTGGTATAATGTTGATAACTGTTGAATTCAGAGTTGGGATACAGTCTATTCTCCTGCCTACTTTGTATTTTTTGGAAAACTTTTAAAATATGTAAGTTAAGAGAAAGACTTATAAGCTGAAAAGTAATCCAACAACCATTTGTTGGTGTTCAGCAGTTTTTATTAATTTTCCTCAATCGATCAGGTACACATAAATTCCACAAGTTCTGAAATATTACAAATGACTGAATCAAAATAAATTTAAACTTGCATTCTTATATCTTATGTATCATAAATATTGCCATAACAGATGGCAAGAAAGATACTGACTAAAATGTTTTCCAAATGAGCTGCCTCTGTAATATTTCTGCAGGGTTCATAGGATAAGTATATAATTGAGAGATACCTTTAGTAGTGAAATAATAATCCAAGGAATATTTATATGACTTAACAGTCAAAATTTCAAGAAGCAAATTAGGGTAGAGAAGTGTTCACTGCATTTGACATCTTACTCATGCACCTGATAGTGCAGGGAGAATAATATTTTTTCTATAAGCTGTTGATCCTAGAGAAATGAACTGTCAGCCTCAAAGAAATCTGTCAGTGAAATAGAAACATTAAAATGGAGTGGCTCAGGAAGTTATTTATGACAATTTAGACTGCTTTGAAAAATTAATACTATATTACTAGTAAAATACATTGTCGACCTAACTAAAATAATATGTTGTTACATAGGGAAACATTACTTGTAATTAAGTGATTAATATTCTATAAATAGGATTTTAAAATACATTCCAGTATCCTACTACAGTTCACATTTTCAGTAATGGAGTAGGGCAATTATTTTCCCAATGTTTTGTCTCATGATAGACTTCACCTTTTTTACCTTTCCTGATTCTTGGACTAAACATAATGGGCTTTTGGTGGATTTTTTGATTTGATTCTTTTGTTTTGTTTTTTGTTTTATTCTGTTTTTTCTTTTTGTTTTTTGTCTGCACCCATTGCTATTTCCAGGTAGTTGGCTTCTTCAGCTCCAAGTCTGTGATATATATAATCATAAAGAAAACCAAGGAACACTCCACCAAGTCATTCCTTGGGTCCCCAGGGCCCTTGCCAGTCTGCCTTGTTGTCAGACTTTTTTGGGGTTTATTTAATCTTATTCCTGAAAAATAGGGATAATTACATGTACTCCATCTTCCCAGAAGTGCAAGTCTGTCTATTATTTTTAATAACTGCTACTTACCAAAATGAAAAGAGAGAAAACTATAGTGATTTTAAGTGTCAGTTGGAATTCTGTTGAAGATCCACTTTCTCTAATCATGTGTCTTATGCAATCTATTCCAAAATTTAAAGTCTCCATAGGGAAGAGACAGGCAGCATTATGATTATAATTTGAATAGTGCTTCATATTTTCTTTACATTATATTTATCAATAAAACATAAAAACATTAAAAAATAGATTATCAAATAGTTGCTAATGAGAAAGGTACAGAATTTATTTTTAGTGAAGGCTACCTAGCTAAAATAATGTGATGTCTTGCCTCTTTTCAATCTTTTCCCACTGTTGATTTTGTTACAGTTTCCTTCACCTGTACCCACTGAGTTCTCAGTGCCAAAAACAGCAGTCTGTTTTCAGGTGTCAATAATAAGGTAATGATGGCCCTAAATCTATCAGCTAGAGCCTTTCATGGAGAAGTAAACAAAAACAAGTAGCGATTATCAACTTATTTTTAAATATGTGTGTGTGTGTGTCCATGTATATAAGTGTGTAGTTTGTGTATATATAACATAGTTTGTCCCAGATGGCTTCAGGCCAGGGAGAACTATCAACAAGTACATTTAGAATTTTGGGAGTGTTGAATGAAACATAGTTTGTGTTTATGAGAAATATAACAAACTGATAAATCTTAAGGAGGAGATTGAAAACCATATATTAACTTCAGAAAAATGAACAAAGATGAAGACATTTGCTCCAATTTTAAGAACACCAGCCAGGAAATTTCTCAGTAGGAAACCCTGGAAGTCAATAAAAGCAAATTAACTACTGGAATGACTCTCTGTGGCAATCTGGGGAGTGCTAGTTTTACCTTCACCTCTAGAAATGAAGGTTTTTTATAAATAGCAAAAACAAAACTTTTTTTTTTTTTTTTTTTTACACATACTGCACACTCATACAGGTGGGGAGGAAGAGAAATTAACCATGGTATATTTGTCCCTGTGTGGAAATGTTCTCCTCCTATGTAGAAATCTAAATGAAATCATGATTTAAATAGATTTCAATAGCTGTATTTTTCTATAATATTTTTACTTGGCAAAAGTTCAAAATACTGGAATGAGTATAATATTTGCTTCAATATGGTTTAGAGGAGTCAAAAATTAAAAGTTCAAAGTGCCTTTTTAAATAATAATTCTCTCTAGGGGAATTGATGCCCACTTCTTCTTCTTTTTTTTTTTTTTTTTTAATGTTTATTTATTTTTGAGAGAGAGAGAGGGAGAGACAGAATCTAAATAAGCTCCCAGGCTCCAAGCTATCAGGTCAGAGCCTGACATGGGGTCAAACTCACAAACTGTGAGAGCATGACCTGAGCCAAAGTCAGAAGCTTAACCAACTGAGCCATCCATGAACCCCAGTGCCCACTTACTACTTCTTATCTATCAGTGCATGGAAAGACATCACAGAAGTTTCTCTCAGATTGTACTTTAAGTTTGATTATTTTAAACTATTTAAATGTTTCATTATATTGTTCATAGCATAAACATGATTTGAAACATCAGTGTGCTTCTGTAGTAATCATTGTTTTTACTTCTGATTTATACCTAAACCACAGACATATATATGTATATATATGTATTATATATACATCCCAAAGTGATATTTTTAATTATATTTAGTTGAACCCACAATTTGAGTTTTAGACATAAATATTCAAATTTCGATTAAAGCATAGATTTACACACAAGCTATACAACGCATCTAACAGTAAATACTCACTTGGTAATAATTGATAATGAAGATGGAGTTGTGAACAAATTATAGAAGGTGATGATATATCTTCCATTTGGTTTTCTTTTTAAAGTTTCTTTTTTTAAAGACTTTTATTCTTAAGTAATCTCTACTTCCAATGTAGGGCTCAGATTTATAGCCCCAAGATCAAGAGTCACATGCTCTAACGACTAAGCCAGCCAGACACCCATTCTTTTTTGGTTTTATTTTTATTTTAATGTTTAAATAATATTTATAATAATATAATTTATAATAATATAAAAATATTTGTAATATTTTTATATTTATTTTTAATGTTTATTATTTATTTCTGAGAGAGAGAGAGAGAGAGAGAAGAAGCAAGGGAGGGGCAGAGAGAAGGAGACACAGAATCTGAAGCAGGCTCCAGGCTCTGAGCTGTCAGCACAGAGCCCGTTGCGGGGCTTGAACCGCGAGATCATAACCTAAGCCAAAGTCAAAGGCTTAACCGACTAAGCCATCCAAGCACCCCATTCTTTTTTGGTTTTAAAGAAAGAAGCACGTTTAAAACATATTCTCAGAAATTTTCACAAATAATTTACACTAATAAATATTCCTTTAAATATTTATAATTCTTAGGAAGTATAAAAAGGGAAGACATGAAGAAAAGTACCTTTGTACTAATGTATATTAAATGTTTTATTCTGTACTGGCCCTCATTTCATCAAAGCAGTGATTCATTTTATAATACACTGTTTATATGGAAACATGAAGTAAAGGAGTGAGAAAGACAATTTTTGTTGTTATGATAACAGCATAATGTAATGGAAAGAATATGAGTTTGGAATCTGAGGGAAGTGAATTCAAATTCCAGCTTCTGTCTCACAAGCCCTGATATTGTCAATAGATTACTTATCTTTTATCAAACAATGATGTCTAAATTAGGAAAAATAGTAGCTGATAAGATTTTTTTGCGGGTATAAAACAATAATTCCTAGTTATTTTATCTGACTCACTGATGCATATAAATACCCCAAATATACTCGTTGTTTATTATCATTATCCTTTATAGACCTGATAACTGTTATCATTGTAGTATCTTATTTCTCTTTTTAAATTATCTGTAAATTGTTCTCTGTAAATTTAGAATTAAATTGGAAAAGTCTAATTATATGTAAAGGAAGCTAAATCAGCATGGTGGAGTATATTGTTGTAGGTTATTTAAAATACTTCCCAGTTGAACTTATAGCTTCATTAGAGTAAGAATAATATAATGCAGATTTTTTAAATTAAATGAATATCTTGATATAGAAATGTAGAGATCTATCAATGCCTCAGTGTATCAATCAGTTTATACTTTCCATCTACAAACAACCAAAATTGAACTGTTCATATATTTCTCTAAATATACATTTATTGTTATTGCTTATCATTATAACCTGAAATTAACTTCCTGACAATAACAAAACACCAAAAATAAGTTTCTCTTTCAATTACAGTAATCAAAATAAAGATGCTAATGGCCACAAAAAAAGCTTTTTTAGATAGGGAAAGGCATTCTAGAATACTTGTGTGAATTTGAAGTACCATCTGACTATTCAGATATCTTTGAAATATCTAGAGATAGATAAAAACTAAATTTGCATTGTGAATCTGTTAATGTCATTGGTTTGAAAACAACATAACAGAAAATCAGAAGGAAAATAACTGATGCATAGTTGCAGAAGTTGAAGAATAAGTGCTTTATCACTAGTACTTACATGTATGTTTACATGACCAAATGGAGAAGAACAAAGACTGAATGCAGAATTGTTTTTCTATTTTATTTTTTTCTGGCATAACAATTATAGAAAGAAATCCTTCTGGGGTACCTGGGTGGCTCAGTCATTTAGTCCCACTCTTGATTTAGGCTCAGGTCATAATCTTGTGGTTTGTGGGATTGAGCCCCCAGTAGGCCTCTGTGCTAAGCGTGGAGCCTGCTTGGGACTCTTTTCCTCTCTCTCTGCCCCTCCCCTGGTCCCTCTCTCTCTCTGTCTCTTTCTCTCTCTCTCTCTCTCTCAAAAAAAATAATAAATTTAAAAAATATAAATTTAAAAAATAGTAGAAAGAAATCCTTCTGAGCGTAAGTTGTACAACCACTCAGTTTTGGAAGCATATGTGCTATTTTTTATAGAATCTTAGAAGGCACAGAAAGCATAAGCACATAGAATTTAGTAATGCTGGCTTATTCTTTTACATTGGAGTGCCCTCCACCTAACAATAATATTATAGAACATGATTAAAACAAATTTGAAAATCAAGATAAAATGTGCAGACACGTGTATACACACACATGTATATGTGCACATATATATTATATTTTACAAACATTTGGGATTGTAAATGTCTATGCATTTACTTACTATGAATTGTATTAAAATGATAAAACACTAATATGTCAAAAGTAGATTTCAGCAACACTAAATTAATAGTGTGCTGAATCTTTTAATCAATAAAGTAAATAATGTTGTTTATGTCAGTGTGGTTTGTAATAAACCAAACCAGATGCTTTAAAGAACAGGATAAATGCAAAATATTTTAAGAAAATTATTTTTTAAAATATTTTTGAATTAGGACATTTTATCACACATACCATGTTTAGAATGATTTTTGAATCACTATACAGAGTCCAGTAATGTTCTGTAGAGAAAGGAGAATCATTTCTGTGATCCTGAGTTAGACCTTATTAGAAATAGGCCATGTGGAGAAAAGCATAGAGATTTGCTAGAGATCAATTTCAATGCATGATGATCACAACTATTCTCCCACTTTTTTCCATCTCATTTTTCCAACATGTATCGCTAGTCAGCTTCCATGATTCATAAATAATTCCCAACAGTGTGCATTTGTGAGCGTTAGGTTTTCACATGCACTTATGGTATTTTTCCAAATCTTAGGGGTTAGAAGTAAAAAAAAAAATCAACAAACAAAAAAACAGAACTTAACTTGGATTATAGAAAAAGTTCTTTTGTTTGCTTGTCTGCTTTGCCCTCAACATATGTGATGTATTATTAAATCGCCCCAACGATCCTGTGAGGAATTTAAAATTTTGCCTACTTTGCTAATATTGGAGCTGACTCTCAAAAAGATATTGTCCTCAGATGTTTAGTCATGAAAACAAATACTTGAAACCATGTTTGGTTAAGTTCAAAGTCCATAGGTTTTCCGCTTAAATATTTTGGCTGTCTTTTTTGTTTGTTTTCTTTTTTTAATGAAATGCGAAAAAAATCAGCAAGTATATTATCATTGAAATTTTATTTTGGTCTTTCTTTCATTAGTGTGTTAATATGGAACAAATATATATGTATTTTTAAGTGGGCATTAGAAGATACACTTTTTTCTAATAGAATAGTTTTATTTGATTTCTGTGGAATTAATTCAGAGATGATTCTAAATACAGTCTTTCTGTAGATGAATTTTTTAAATTTTAGAAAATACATAATTGGATAGGTAAATTTTAATTATATAGAAATACTAGAAATAAGGTCATTATTCTCTTTATATCCCTGTATTCAGTTATTTTTAAAAAATATTTTAAAATGTTATTTATGTACCATGGACACTGGTGAATAATAATGGACCTGGTCCCTACTCTCGTGCTGTATACTGTCTAGCAGGAGACATATATATGAATAAAACAATCATGGAAATAAATATAAAAATTTAGAGCATTATAGAGAAGAGACTAAATAAAACAAGTAGTAATTTGATATTTTTAACCTGAAAAATAATTATACAAAAATTAAAAACATACATGCTCAAGCAGCATGTAATATGATACTTTTGAAAGTCAAGTCTAGTAAATATTTATAGATGTTACACACACACAGATATATTATATGGTTTATAAGACAGGATAACACCACAAGGGAATTAATATGAATGCAAAGTAAAGGTGGTCAAACCACTGAGCCTTGTGACAATTAAAAGTCCAGAGAGAAATAGTATTAAGTAGTAATAGGAATACTAAATAGGTCAGCAGTAGTTATTACTTATTAGTAACTTAGGAGAATAACATGTCTTCTCCTGTAGGATAGATTTTTTTTTTTCTTTCTTAGAGAGTCCATGGTCCTAACTGTACTTGGGGGCTCAGGGTCACTAAACCTAATAATTCATCTTATTTTGTCACCAGGCTTTGTCATGCCTGGTGTAGCTCCAAAGCCTTTGGTCATACAGATTAATAGATATTCCCTCTGGAGCCACTAACTTCAACATGTTCCTACCTCTCTGTATTCTTTGTAGAGTATCCTTTGGAGGGTACTTTGTTGGGAGAGCAAAGGAAATTCTATTTTTTGCCCATACCACCCATTCTTAAAAAGCTGTTGTCTCGAGGAGCCAAGTGGCTCAGTAAGTTAAGTGTCTGTCTGACTCTTGATTTCAGCTCAGGTCATGCAATTCATGAGTTTGAGCCCCACGTGAGGCTCTGTGCTGACAGTGCAGAGCTTGTTTGGGATTCTCTTTCTCCCTCTCTCTCTGCCTCTCCCCTTCTTGTGTTCTCTCTCTCTCTCTGTCTCTCTCTCTCTCTCTCTCTCTCTCAAAAATAAACTTTGGGGCGCCTGGGTGGCTCAGTTGGTTAAGTGTCTGGCTTCGGCACAGGTCATGATCTCACAGTTTGTGAGTTCCAGCCCCAAGTCAGGCTCTGTGCTGACACCTTGGAGCCTGGAGCCTGCTTCGGATTCTGTGTCTCCCTGTCTCTCTGCTCCTCCCCCACTCATGCTTTGTGTCTCTCTCAAAAATAAATAAACATAAATTTTTAAAAAATAAATAAACTTTTGGGACGCCTGGGTGGCTCAGTCGGTTAAGCATCCGACTTCGGCTCAGGTCATGATCTCGTGGTCCGCGAGTTCGAGCCCCGCATCAGGCTCTGTGCTGACAGCTCAGAGCCTGGAGCCTGTTTCAGATTCTGTGTCTCCCTCTCTCTCTGACCCTCCCCTGTTCATGCTGTCTCTCCCTGTCTCAAAAATAAAATAAACATTAAAAAAATTTAAATAAATAAATAAATAAATAAATAAAAATAAATAAACTTTAAAAAAGATTAAAAAAAATGCTGTTGTCTGATTTTTTAAATTGTTTTAAAGAGTATGGATTTTTCATATAGTTACTGTGCAAAATTACCAGAAACAATCCAATGCATGCATTTTAAATTTATTTTATTTATATTAATTGATAATATTGCAGCACCATTCTGTTAAAAATAAAATCTTAAGAATTATAAGTCACATTAGTCTTCAAAATATTCACTATATATGGATATGGATATCTGTACGGTCACACATGTATCCATATACACAGGCTTCTAAATTTAATTTATGTTTCTACTATCTTTATAATGAGGCTAGGTCTATTCAGTTTATACTTATCAAGAACGTATATGTCAGCCTTTTACATCAACTATATGGTGATAACACCCTTCATAGCAATAGTGTGGACCATATGTTTCTTCATTCCATTAAACTAAAGCATGACAATCATTTTTTAAATTGTATTTGAGTACAGTTGACACGCAATGTTACATTAGTATCAGGTATAAAACATAGTGAGTCAACTTCTCTATATGTTATGCTCTGCTCACCACAAGTGTAGCTACCATCTGTCATCATATGATACTATTAAAATATTATAGAGTATATTCCATATGCTGTCTTTAATTTCATGATTTATTCATTCCATAACTGGAAGCCTGTATCTCCCACTCCCCTTCACCCATTTTGCCCACACCCCACTGCCTTCCCTCTGGCAACTATCAGTTTGTTCTCGGTATTTTTGGTCTGATTCTGCCTTTTATTAGTTTGTTTATTCATTTGTTCTGTTTTCTTTTAGATTCAGCGTATGAGTGAAATCATATGGTATTTGTCTTTCTCAGTCTGACTCCCTTCACTTAGCATAATACCCCCTAGTCCATTCATGTTATCACAGATGGCAAGATCTCACCTTTTTATAGCTGTGTAATATTCCATTGTGTTTGTGTTTGTAATATTCCATTATGTTCCATGTATCTTCCTTATCCAATATCTATCAGTGGAATTTTAGGCTGCTTCTGTGTTTTGGCTACTTGAAATAATGCTGCAGTAAACATAGGGGATTATATATACTGTTGATGTGAAGATTGACAATAAAGAAAAAAGAGGGTAATGGCTGCATATAGTACATACTTATATACCTATAAATTTATTTATCCAAGTATATTATTTGAATATTTTCTCTGCGTTTGTATCTGTGTTAGGATACTGTGCTTGTAATACTTCGGTGAGGAAAATAGATAAAAACTTTGTCCTAAGGATCTTTCAGTAAATATAGCAGAAGTTGATGAAAAATTACAAAAAAAAAATAATAGTGGAATAGTAGGATTTATCAGGTCTTCTCTTTGATATTCTAATAATTGTTTCATTCTGTGCAAATAAATTAATAAAGTAGTTAGTGGAAAATATTTGGAGGATGGTTGAAAAGGAGGCTATGAGTGACTAAGGAGAATGGCCATTTGCAAAGGGGTAAATGTTATTTTTAAGAGCATTATGATTAACAAACTTTACAGGAGTCAAAAAGAGAGATTTATTTCTTGGGTGATATTAAGGGTCCACGTGCTTATTTTTCTTTGCTGATGCCAATTAGATGACCTACTGATTAGCAGCTCAGTATATTAGAAATGTTTACTATATTATACAAATTCTCAAATATTTTCTCTTAATTCTTCAACGTTGCAATTTTGTCTGTTTGACATTTTTAACTATGTTTCCTGAATCTTCCAACATCTCCTCCTTTGTTGCCTTTGAATCAGCTCTTCCAATTTGGTTGAAACATTGTACTCAGTAATTTTACCATCTGCTTTAGAAACATCATATTTTATTTTTAAGTTGTTATTATCCATTGAAATAATTTCATTTCTTCCCACAGAACTCCTCAAAATCATTCAATGTTCAGGACTCACTTGTTCTAATACTACTTTATTATGTATTTTCATTTAGTATCTCCTTACATCATGCTCTATATTCAAAGAGTAAATGTGATCCTTATATAATGTGTTGCATATATGTACTATATCCTGGTCAAGAGGCTGTAAGTATATGATAAGGGGAACAGTAAACATCTCAACATTAAGACGCACATGTGGCTTACAAATGACCTTGTATAATACTTGTTTATTTTTTGAATGAATAAAAATGTTTTTCTGCTTCTACCCCCAATAATTAAAGGACACTAGAAAGTTAATTAAAGGACACTAGAAAGTTAACTGTACTTTTAGCTAATCATTCATTTTATTATACTTCAAGCATATAGCAGGTTACTATCCATGACTCCTTAGTAACCTTTGGTTTGTAGAATAATAATAATAAGCTTCTTTTAATCTAAATTTTGGTCATATTGCCCATAAACTGATGAGATGATCCGCCCTTGACATGCTTATCCTTAGATGTGCGTGCTTGAGGAAGTTTTATAATCTTGTGTGTGTGTGTGTGTGTGTGTGTGTGTGTGTGTGTAATGTCCTATTGACACTTCTCTCTAGGAGATTCTTCGGTACAGTAGAATAATTCTCTTGAAAATGTGAGCATATGATTCCTTTTAGTTTCTTGTTGTACACAGAAAGATTTATTTAAATTCCTGAACAATCATATATGCAGGTCAATTCTTGCCAGTATATGTGTCCTAAATGTCAGTTCCTTCATTTAATCAATATATAAAAGTTTGATTTTACCCAGAAATGTGTTTCCACGAAAGTCTCTTGTTTCCTGTGAATATCTTCTGACATTAAATGAATAGTCAATCAATTTATGCTTGTTTTGTCTAAGAGTTGAAGAAGAATGTTATGCTTATTTGATCACTATCTAAAATTGTGTGTGTGCATATGTGTGTATGAAATATCCATATACTGTTGCACAATTCAACTCCCGCACTTTAATTTATCCACCTTTGTATAAAAATTTCCACTTTTGAAACCTCTTCACCAACATGAACAACCCTTCATTTGGATTTCTTTTTTGTTTCATTTGCCTAAGAAAAGTAACTTAAGGGGCACCTGGGTGGCTCAGTCGGTTGAGCGTCTGACTCCCCCTCGGGTCATGATCTCACAGTTTGTGGGTTCGAGCCCCGCATCAGGCTCTGTGCTGACCGCTTGCTCAGAGCCTGGAGCCTGCTTCAGATTCTGTGTCTCCTTCTCTCTCTGCCGCTCCCCCACTCACGCTTTGTCTCACTGTGTTTCTGAAAAGTAAATAAATGTGTAAGCAATTTTTTAAATAAAATTAAAAAAAAGAAAAGTAACTTAAATCTAATTGCAAGAGGTTTAGTAAAGGCAGAAACAAAGGAGGAAACCATATTGACATGCATTGTAAGGTGGCTACTTAGCAACTGAGTTTTCCACCTCCCTAGCCCAGTGGTTCATTTTCACACAAAAGCCTTCTAAAATAAACTGAAAATAACCACACATCAATGACCATTGGAGTCACTTGCAAATATCTGAAGCTGGGAATGATAAATCTTCATATACCAGGTTTCTGTAATACATATGCCATTGTATAGAACCATTTTCACTCTAATATTTCACTTCTTTTTTATGTTTATTTTTCAGAGAGAGAGAGAGAGAGTATGTGAGTGCAAGTGGGGGAGGGGCAGAGAGAGGGGGGGACAGAGGATCCCAATGGGTTTCTCGCTGACAGCAGACAGCCCTATGCGGGACTCGAACTCATGAACTGTGAGATCATGACCTGAGCCAAAGTCAGACCCTTAACCGACTGAGCCATCTTGGTGCCCCAACTTCTTATCCAATATTTCTATATTCTTTTTATCACAAAAGGATTGTTCTCCTCCAGGTGGGTCTTTTACTTAATTCACAAAAGAAATCAATACCTTCAAGTACCTGCTGAATAGTGAAAAATTAATGTGGACTTCAAGTCTCCTTCATAAATAGGCTGGAGTACGTGTTATAAATAACAGTAATCTTAAACAGAAATGAGAACTTTCCCATTTTAGAAGGTTTTCAGTAATCCAGAAATTGTTCTTTTCTTGAATTCAAATACTGCTTGTCTACAGATGAACAAAACAGAGTGCCTGACCTATTTTTTTCTGGAAACCTCTGAAGTTCTAGATAGCTACTTTAGCTCCTAGCTTCCTATTCTCTGTCAACTTAGTACTAACTTTATATTAACTTTGTGTCTGCTATCAAATCAGTTTCAATACTATCAGAATAGTAGATTCAGCAATGTTTCAAAATTCCATGGCAAATTTTTGTTTTCTATTTTGAAAATGAGTACTGCTTCTTTGGATCATGAGCATGACTTCCCAAAGAATACATCCAACATACACTACCAAATATAAATTGTTATATTATATAAATTGTTACATTACCAAATATAAATTGTTTTCCTGTTGCTTTCCATTAAAGATGCTTGATGAGAGAGGAAGTACATTGGCCAATTCCCCAAGTTAACACTGCGATTAGAGCATTTAACTTTTTACTTTTTTTATCTGCTTCCTTCAGTGATAGCCTCATCCTTCCGCTTTTTTATAAGGAAAGCGATGACCAATGTCTGTGCTGTATGGACCCCCAAGATATCCTTAGAATTCATAACAGAAGTATTATAATTTAGGACTATGGACACACACACACACAGGTCTGTTACCAATATTCAGCATATTCTTCATGATTTGTGTTACCTTGTCTGCCTCTAGGCCAGTGACCTTCACATTTTTTTATATATAACAAACAAATCTTTTACTCAAGAATGAAATATTAAGTGTAGATTCAATAAATGTCAAGTGGCTCTATTCTGACACCTCTAGTTCTGTGGTTAGAGGTAGAATGATGGGCCAGAGATGGGTCAGAGGCAGGGCAGAGCTATCCTCTCCTTTATCTGAAGATACAATAAAATTGTAGTGGAAAGGAAAAAAAAAAAAAACCTGGCTCCTAACAGCACAGTTTGAGCACTCTTGCTCTAGATGTTTCCATTGCTGTGGATCCTCCATGAAAGACACACTTCATCAAGGTGGATAGAAAGGTATTCCAAAGTCAAACATTAACTAAAATTATGAGTTTTCATGCATTTTTCCTAAGTGACAGTTGCAACATGAAAAGACTCAAGTGAGGTTTTAATGTTAAATATTTTAAATGAGGTTTTCAGTGAATATTTTTTTTATTGTTGAGAGTATGGTTATTCTTCAAATGCAACATCAGTCAAAACTTGGTGCCAAACAAAATACACCTAAGGTAGAATAAATTTATTTTAAATAAGTGCTTAAAAATGTGAGATAATATAAGTATAAACCGATTTGACTTCTTCATGTTGAATTAAAGGTCTGTATTAAAAATCAAATGTTTGAGATGTACTTAGGCAGACAGATAAGAATTAGGATCAGAATGCCAAATGATAGTATGCTTTTAGTCCAAAAGGGGACAGAAGTATTGACAAAGAGCACACTTTCAGGGCTTTGTGGTTTAGTTTAGTGTTTTTGTAATTTGAATTAAAGTATATCTTAAAACTGAAGAGTTTTCTTGAAGCACATAGGAAGAAGAAAGGAAGGAAGGGGATAGAGGGAGGGAGAAAGGGTAGGCAAAAAAAGTGAGTACAAGAATACTTCATGATAATCTAATAATTATTCAAAATGTGGTCTACAGAGAGTGTTGTTAATAGTACCTGATGAGGCTGAAAAGTAGGAAGGCCCAGAAAATAAAGGAAAACACGAGAAATTTAAGGTAGTAGAAAGTCATTAATGCTCTGTTTTCTGATTTTTGCATTGGCATGTGACTGAGGAACATGACAGAGAACACTTTCGAAGCTTGTTTTTTGTTTGCTGGTTTGTGTCTTTGTTTGCTTTTAGCTAATGTGCTACTGATACTTTGTGTTTCCTTTGCCTAGGGCTGGGGTTTTCTACCTAGCAGCACATTAGAATCACATGGGGATCTTTCATTTATTTATTTTTTTAAATATGAAATTTATTGTCAAATTGGTTTCCATACAACACCCAGTGCTCATCCCAACAGGTGACCTCCTCAATGCCTATCACCCACTTTCCCCTCCCTCCCACCCCCCATCAACCCTCAGTTTATTCTCAGTCCTTAAGAGTCTCTTATGTTTTGGCTTCCTCCCTCTTTAACCTCTTTTTTTTTCCTTCCTCTCCCCCATTGTCTTCTGTTACGTTTCTCAGGATCCACATAAGAGTGAAAACATATGGTATCTGTCTTTCTCTGTATGACTTATTTCACTTAGCATAACACTCTCCAGTTCCATCCATATTGCTATAAATGGACAGATTTCATTCTTTCTAATTGCCAAGTAGTATCCCATTGTATGTATAAACCACATCTTCTTTATCCATTCATCAGTGGACGGACATTTAGGCTCTTTCCATAATTTGGCTATTGTTGAAAGTGCTGCTATAAACATTGGGGTACAAGTGCCCCTATGCATCAGCACTCCTATGTCCCTTGGGTAAATTCCTAGCAGTGCTATTGCTGGGTCATAAGGTAGATCTATTTTTAATTTTTTGAGGAACCTCCACACTGTTTTTCCAGAGCAGCTGCACCAGTTTGCATTCCCACCAACAGTGCAAGAGGGTTCCTGTTTCTCCACATCGTCTCCAGTATCTATCGTCTCCTGATTTGTCCATTTTAGCCACTCTGACTGGCGTGAGGTGACTACAGGCCAATATCCCTGATGAATATGGATGTAAAAATTCTCAACAAGATACGAGCAAATTGAATTCAGCAGTATATAAACAGAATTATTCACCATGATCAAGTGGGATTCATTCCTGGGCTGTAGGGCTGGTTCAATATTCTCAAATCAATCAATGTGATACATCACATTAATAAAAGAAAAGATAAGAACTATATTATCCTATCAATCGATGCAGAAAAAGCATTTGACAAAATTCAGCATTCTTTCTTAATAAAAACCCTCAAAAAAGTCAGGATAGAAGGAACATACTTAAACATCATAAAAGTCATTTATGAAAAGCCCACAGCTAATATCATCCTCAATGGGGAAAACTGAGAATGTTCCCCCTGAGATCAGGAACACGACAGGGATGTCCACTCTCACTGCTGTTGTTTAACATAGTGCTGGAAGTTCTAGCATCAGCAATCAGACAACGAAAGGAAATCAAAGGCATCAAAATTGGCAAAGATGAAGTCAAGCTTTCGCTTTTTACAGCACATGGAAAACCTGATAGACTCCACCAAAAGTCTGCTAGAACATGGGGATCTTTTAAGACTACCTAAACTGAACCCCATATCAGGTCAGTTAAAATAGCATCTTGGGCAAGGGGTAGATCTGGGCACTAGCATTTTGTTATTATTATTTTAAATTCTGCAAGTTATTATAATGTGAAGCCAATTTCAAAGTATAACCTAAGCTAGGGCAAGTACTGGACTGAAATTGTGAAGTGAAGCTAAGCCTATTTATGGGGTTTTAAAGAGGGTCAGTCACTAAGCTGGCAGCAATAATGGGAAAGGAAACTGGATGGAAGAGTTCAAAAGCTAAGTAACAATGATAGAATCTAAGAGATTAAAAGGTATTACATGTTAATTACTGCAGTCCCATGGTACAGACAAGAAGCTGACATCATAACTACTGACATTTGTTTATATCATTATAGATTAAAAAAACAATTCTACTTTATCCATTCCTTGTTCCTTGCTGCTTGCTTCCTGACCAGTAACCACTCCCACCCTCCTCAAATGTTTTACTTTTGAAGTTTGTGCCTTTAGACTATAGCAACTCTTGCTAGCACATGGATCATTGTACATCTTTCTGCTACAAATCCTTCTGTAATTTCTGGACATGTCAAGAGTTTAGCCATTCCTGATTTTCCAATTCCTTGACTCTGTCTTCTAATGCCTGTCTTAGTCTCTCATCCTGTAATCCAATCCTAGTCCAAACAGTGATGTGCATGACTCTAGGTTGCCTTTCAAAACGTGCAGAAGTAAATCACAATCTCAAGGTTAACTTCTATCATTCTCCCTGTATCTGTATCCATAATCCTGCCTTCTTTTCTATTACACCGTTACACTGTTCTATCCATTATTAAGCCTTCCATTTGAATTTGAGCCTCATTGACATTTATTCCAGAATCCTGATTCCTATAATTCTCCCCTATATATCCTGCAATATCCCTTTTTGCTGGACTATCTGGTAGGTCCCCTCTTGTATGTTAGGCACAGATCAGGTGGAGAGTGTTATGTAACTTAATCAGGTCCTATACATAATAGAAGTGTTAGTGATAGTAACTAAATGTTTTGATTACAAGATCATTATTCTACTTACTGAACTAAACTCTGTAACTTGTGAGATCTTCATTCTTTTACTCATTTACTTATAGTCTATAAAGTGCCAAAGGGAATTTTTCATCATACAAAATTGATAAATGTAACAGAATTTTTAAAGGTCAATTTGGCCTTGCCTGAATATATTAATTAGATCTGTTCCTCTGTGATTAACATTAAAAAAGTGATAGTCAAGAAGATTTCATTGATTTGTAGATATAGAAAAGCACACTATATCTACATTGCTTTTACTAAGTATTATATTTAGAATAAAATTTGCATTTAGCTCTCATAGGTTACTTCTTGTGGCCACATAATGTATTTAGAGTTTAGAAAACAGAGCCATTCATTTGTCCTAGAAACAACAAAACTTTTGTTATAATTATTGTAAAGTTTATTGGTGTGTCCTTCCTTGTCTGGGGAGTAGAAGTATGAAGCTTTTTGTTTTTCTTAAAAATTAAAATTATGGGCCAATTTCAGAGATCAGAGCATAGCAACTCTATTCTTTAAAAATTTTTAAGGTTAGGGGCGCCTGGGTGGCTCAGTCAGTTAAGCGGCCGACTTTGGCTCAGGTCATGATCTCATGGTCCGTGAGTTCAAGCCCCACGTCGGGCTCTGTGCTGACAGCTCAGAGCCTGGAGCCTGCTTCAGATTCTGTGTCTCCCTCTCTCTGACCCTCCCCCGTTCATGCTCTGTCTCTCTCTGTCTCAAAAATAAATAAACGTTAAAAAAAAATTTAAAAAAAAATAAAAAAAAATTTCTAAGGTTAAATTCTGATTTGAATACCTCCAAAGTTAATATAAAATATTAAATGCTTTGATTAAATTAAGATATCAATAACTTCCTGAACCACAGCATTTTTCTTGATTTTAATAAAATAAAATGCCAAATGGAAACAAAACACACACTTTTATAAAAGAGAATCAAGTTCCAGTGCTCCACAAACTAGATAAATTTTTGTAAGACAGTTCTGTTATTGATAGACTTAAATTTCAAGTTTATCATAACCCTTACTAAAAACATAAATTTAGGATAATTTGTTATTTTAAATATTCAGAACACAACATAAAACATATGTAGTATGTTTAAAATGTTATATTTTACTTTAATTTGGATTTTAAAAATATACCTGAAAATAAAAGAGAACTGAGATGGGAACATTGTAGTATCTGCTCTATAACCAAATAAATCTAGATTTGTTTTCTGCTGCAACAATTATAAATTTGACAAATTGTTTACTTTCTGAGTGCTACATTTTTAACTATAAAATTACAATGTCTCTCATAAAAATTTGTTGTAAATTAGAAAATAGAGTAAAAGTACTTGGATCAGTTATTGGCACTTAGTGGGGCATTTGGGTGGGTCAGTCCATTAAGCTTCTGATCTCAGGTCATGATCATGATCTCACAGCTCAGGTCATGATCTCACAGTTTGTGAGTTTGAGCCCCATGCACTGTTAGTGCAGAGCCTGCTTGGGCTCTCTCTCCATCTCTGATCCTCCCCTGCTTGTACTCTCTCTCTCCCTTAGAACAAATAAACATTAAAAATAATAAAATAATTGACATGTAAGAAGAGCTCTCTGAGGGTAGTGGTTATAGTTTTTAGTTCAACAGCTTTACATAGTATTTCGTGTTCAACATATAATCTCATAACCTTATAGTTTCTCTGTGTCATGTACATAATTACCCTGAACATTTCAAACTGGCATCTTGCTAAAGTGCAAAGACTTTAGCCAGCATTCTTTTCATAACAACAAAAGAAAGATCTTTACTGCCTCTTGGGCTTCAGTACCTTTCGTGGAGTGTTTCAGTGGTTCTCACAAGGAAAGCCCAATGGTCCTGTGGCTTTTCTGTTTGAAGAAATGGAAAGCCACAGGAACCCACACAATTCATTCCACACTGTTCTCTCCAACCTTTGTCAACAGTTTTATGTAGTTTATTGATTGGGAAAACAAGTGAAGCAGAGAAGAAGGAATAAAAATATACTTCTTGATTCTTTATAGAAACCAATTGTATTTAACTCGTGTCCACATAAATATTTAGGGTCTATTTGTTTGCACCTCTCTATGTATATGAAGCAAATCCATAATACAGAAAATATAAGTGCATTTTATATTTCTGACTTTGAAGAAAGGTGCATCATACATTGCTTTTGGAATATTCATTTGGGTGAAATGATGAAAGTTTCAAGAAGAAATTTAAGATCTAAATAAAAATTGGAAAAATAAAAGATTTCTGAGATATCTAAGAGAAAAATCTAGTTATATCTCAAGTTTTATTATAATTAGAAGGCTAGTGGATCAGGAAGGAGAACTAAAAAAATAACAATACTAATTAAGGAGACAAAATAGTTCAAAATGAAGTCACCCTTAGCATTATCTGCCCATACTAAATTGTAAGCATTATAGACTGTTAAAAATATGGGGTGCCAGGGTGGCACAGTTGGTTAAGCACCTGACTTTGGCTCAGGTCATGATCTCTTGGTTTGTGGGTTGGAGCCCCGAGTCGGGCCCTGTGCTGACAGCTCAGAACTTGGAGCCTGCTTCAGATTCTGTGTCTCCCTCTCTTTCTGCCCCTCCCCCACTCACACTCTGTCTCTCTCGAAAAAAAAATTAGAAGAAATTAAAAAAAAATAATCATAAGTGTGCTAAACATAAAACATAAAAACAATTGAAGTCTAACCTGAGCTAATTATGATTCAACTTGATAATTACAGAAAACCCAGTAAAATATTTTTGAAAAACTTAGTGAGATTTAAGTATTGCTCTCATTCTGCTTTTACCAAGAAAGCCATACAATATTTTTATATATTTATTATCTCTTTATTTATTTTTGAGAGAGGGAGAGAGAGAGCACATGCACACACATGTGATGTGCAAGCAAGGTAGGGGCAGAGGGAGAGGGAGAGAGAGATCTTAAGCAAGCTCCACGCCCAGTGCAGAGCCCCGTGCAGGGCTTCATCTCAGGATCATGAGATCACAACCTGAGCCACAATCAAGAGTCGGACACTTAACCTACTGAGCCACCCAGGTGCCCCAAGAAAGCCATACAATACTATTTTATAATGAAACTGCAATTATTAACTTCACATTCATTTTCCTCCAACATGTTAATACAGAGACAACATAAGACAAGATAATCTTAAGCAGCCAGAATAAGGAAGAAACATAATACAAAATGGTTGATGGCTATAAAAGCATAGCTATTCATTAGGAGAAATAAATGTTAGCTAAATTCATGAGAGATAGAAAGTTAATTTCCTATTTAAAAGATAGAATATTCTCAAACTAAAATATACTAAATGTACGATGAAATTAATATTGTTAAAATAAACTTATTGCTTATATATAACTATTATTTTAAAACTCCATAGGACATAAATGTGAGTCATATGCCCATATGACATAAATGATACCTTTAAAGGTGATTCAAAGACATCTAGAAAAATTAAATTGTGTACTGTATACCAGAAAAGTTAGCTTTAATATTATATAACTCCACATAATCATTATTAATGGCTTCAGCTTGGCTTTCTTAGTCCATCTGTGTAATAAATCTGATCTTCCAGTCTACAAGAAATGTTACATGTGTACTTTTGAAATATTTTGTCTAGTCTTCCCAGATTTCCAAATACCCACCCTAATCTCCCTGCCAGCTGACTATCTTGCCTCTGTTTTCCCTTTGCTTAGAAAAATTCTGAAGTGTGTTCCATACTGTCTCCCTGAATTATAGATGTGCAAAATTGCCACCTATTTAATAACACATCTTTTATTTGTTCTCTTCTCTCTATTCTCTGAATTCCCCATTCTCCTCCTGGTTCTTTGTGGGATTACCCCATGTACTACTAGCCCACAATACCTTTTTTCAGGGTCTGCTTCTAGAGAACCCAATAAAGACACGTGGGCTTCAATTAAATGTATATAAGAAGATTTATAGCATTGCTGCAAATGTTAACAGTTACATAACAATATATTTTCAAGAAAATTAAGTTATTTTTAATCTTTGTTAAGTAAAGCAAACTTTTCTTATCTTCCACGAGCTATCATAGTGAATATAAGGAAAATATAAAGTCCTTAAAATGTCAAGAGTAATGAAACATTAAAATATAATTTAAAATTACATATGGTATCATTTGATAGTAGATATCTATATAACAAAACCGTTTGCTGAATAAGCAAGTACTTTAAAATTGCTGGTGGTGCTGCCTGCTGGACATCACCTACTTAAGGCTATATAACTTATACACTGTCAAAATTAGCTTTGACAGCAAACTGAAATGAAGCTTTGGGGCTTAAAACCACCGTTAGTATCCAGATATATCTTCCAAATATTCTTTTCATTATAAAATATATCTATATAATATCTATATGTTCATATACATATTATATAATATATATTTATTAGAGTTGTGTAAATATTTGTTAGGATTAAGCTCCGTGGTTCCATTTAGTTCACGGCCTGTGCTGATGATTCCCTACCTTTCTTGGTTACCTGAGCATGTTTGGTTTTCAGAAACTTTAACTCAGAATTATGAATCATGTGAGAGTCTTCTGTAAATTGTTTTAACATTAAAGAAGCTATAGTTCAGTCCATATTAAGTAGAAGTCTACGATTAGGCCGCCAATGCTGTCGATGGATTTCTAAATACAAAAGGAACACAAATAAAGTATTTAAGAGCATAGTGAATAGTGTAATAAATATTTCTATAAACTTTTTACCTAATGTCCTTTTTCTGTTCCAGAATTCCATCAGGAAAACACTCTACATTGAGTCATCATATCTCCTGAGGCTCCTTTTGGCTGTGGCAGCTATTCAGGTATTCCTTATTTTTGGACTTATATTTTGACGGTGAAGGATGTGAGGAGTCCTGGTCAGGAGTTTTGTAGAATTTACCTCAACTGAAAAAAAAAATAATGCTTTTTTCTCATGATCATATTTAGAATATGGGTTTTAGGGACAAAGGCCATAGAGGTATTCTTACTGGGCTATTATTAAGTGTTATTCTTATAATACCAAGTATACATTCCACCCAAATGACATCACAGTTATTATAAATATTGATCACTTAGCTGAGGTGGCATTTGTTAGATTTTTAAAAACATTTGTTGAGATAAAATTCACATCATTACTAAATTTCAACAATTCAAAATGTATGATCTGTGGCTTTTAGTATATTCGCAGTATTATGCCACCATCACCACTATTTAATTTCAGGACATTTCCATTACCCTGAGAATATACCCATATTCATTAGTGGTTACAACCAATTTACTCTGCCCCGCATCCCCTAGCAATCACTGATCTACTTTCTGTGTCTTTACATTTCCCTATTCTGGAAATGTTATTTCAGTGGAATTTCACAAATGTGGCCTTTTGTGTCTGGCTTCATTAATTGAGTGTAATGTCTTCAAGGTTCAGCCATGTTGTAGCATGTACCAATACTTCATTCTTTTTTTATGACTGAATGGTGTTGCATTGTACAAATATAACATTTTATTTATCCATTCACCAGTTAATTGACATTTGAGTTGCTTTCACTGTTTGGCTATTGTGAACAATGCCACTGTGAACATTCATGTTCAAGTTTTTGGGAGAACAAATGTTTTCAATGCTTTTGGCTATATACCTAGGAACAGAATTGCAAGGGTGGTAACTTTGTGGTTAATATTTTGAGGAGCTACCAAACTGTTCTCCACTGTGGCTACCCTATTTTATATTTCCACCAAGAATGTATGAAGGTACCAATTGCTAGTTCTTTCAGCTCTGATTCGTTGCAACTGGAGCCCTCTTGGTGTGGTGGTGGTGTATGGGGGAGAGGCTCCTGTATATCTCCTTCTTCTGGATGAAACTGCAGACTTCATAACTGTTTCCCCAGTGGTATAGTCCCCACCCCTTGCTCCTTTCTCCTGTTTCCACCCCTGGCTACAGGGTTCTCCATTTATTTCCTTGAAGCTCTAACTCTTGTTAACTATGTTTTCACCCTGAGGTAAAATAAGAAGCCTATAGGAGAACGTATTGGGAGGAATGTCCTTCCTCCAGCAGAGATAAGGCTTTGGTATTCCCATGAATCCACTCCCCCCCCAAACCCCCACCCCAGAGTAGGCTTTTGTTACCAAGAAATTGCTATCATATTTCACAATGGTTATTTTCCCCTCCCCTTTTGCCATAGTCAAATGGCCATATTTCTCATGTGCTCATTTTAAAAACAATAAAATGAGCAACAGATAAAAGTACAAAGAAGGAGTAAAAAAATCAAATATATAGGCATATTAAAAAGTAAAGTGTTATAAAAGACAAAAATCATGGTAGTGGGCCAACTTATGGGTGGATAAGAAGTGAGATGCAAGTTTTGTCCATTTTTTTGTGTTAAAGGGCGAGTGAAAGGACATGGACTTTAAGGGACTTCCAATCATGAGTAAAGACTGAAGATATTTTACAACTTCTCCATCATATCCCAATCCCTAAATTCATTAATCACAGTCTAGAAATGAACGAATACAAATCCTAGTCAAATACAGGAAGATGAGTATTTGCAGTATCATGGACAACGGAGACACTTGTAAAGAAGGCACATAATTAGATTCTTACTGAAGTAGGATCCATAGTCCAGGACAGATAAGAGAAAAAGAATCATAGGAATGAGTGGTAGAGCCACGTGGAGAGGTGAAGAAAGCTGAAAGCAAAATATGGACATCTTGTGTGATTAATTGGAGTGCTATAAACTAAAACAGCCTGTTTCCAACACAACTCTAAAACTTTAGCATAAACCATTAGATAAGAAGGTATTTGATTCTAGCCAGGAACAGTACGGTTTAGTTTTAGTTTGGTGTGAAAACAATCTCTCAATTAGCTGGTGTCACTCTTTAGGGAGTAAGAATACCTTTAAAGGAACTCTGTCAAATGGCATGTCCTGCCCCTCCATCCTTCCATCCTTTCTATTGGACACATAAAATAAACTTGTGTGCCAGAACCAATATAGTATATCCAGTCAGCACCCCACTCTCATTCTTCCCATGGAAGGTTGAACAAAGAGATGAGGCAGTTGATGTAAGAGAACTCTAATTTAAAAATGAGGGCACAGTTCAAAATCAGCAAACAATTGAGGATACCCCACACTGTAAAAAAGGGACAATAAAATCTAGCAATAGAAGATCTTTTACACAAGGGAAGCACTCAAAGGGCAAGCAGGAAAAGCAGGATTCGTGAATTTTAAAAGTATCCTTAGGTGTTATTTCTTGATTTATTAAATTAAATTTTTTTTCTAACTAGGAAAACAAAGAATTGTAATTAACTATATCTTCTGGAAATACAGGATTTATCTCTTGAATCTTGAAATGGATATGAAATTAATTTATTTGATGATAGTTTTTATTTAAAAAACGTAATTTCTCACCCATTGGACAATTTCATTTTAAAGACTCAAGTTTCTTTGCTGTTATTTGTGTTGTTGTTTTTAGCTTGTGAACTTTCCAATTTCATGGATTTAAAAAAATAAAAGTGTCAGTAAAAGGAGATACAATATCTTGAAAGGAAGGGAAAAATAGTTTTCCTCCGACCCCTCTAACTTCTCAGTCTGGGTCTCTGTAACAAAATACAGATTAACAAGAGAAAAACAGAGAAGTTTATTAACATGTGTATCTCATATGTACATGGGAGAGACTCAGACTCAAAAAGGTGGCCTAGAATTAGAACTCAACATCTCAACATGCTGAAGAGCTTAGCATCTTCAACAAAGAACAATAAATTTATAGAGCAGTGACAGGATAAAGAAATGCAGTTTTAGGCTTCTAAGGGAGCCCAGCACAGGGAAGGTAACTGTATAGGAGGAAAGTGATAAGAGTAAGGTTTATTTGCAGATACTCTGGTGCTATCTCTGGGATAAGAGTCTAGAGTCATCCCAGTAAAGGAGAATGCACATCCTGCCTTTAGACAGAAAGGGGGAGGAGTAGAGAGAACTTTTCTTGTGTTTGTTCCTTCTTAAATTGCCTTCAGCTCAAAATAGTATGTCAAAAAGGCATGTTTTGGGGTGACATCTTCTGGTTTTCTTCAGTCATTTTTTTTAACAAAATAGATTAATTAAAACCAGAAATAAAACTCAAAGTATCAACCATAGGTGAGGTCACAGCTTCTTTCTTCCCCAGGAATCCTCTTCTATCTCTTAAACATTGAGCACAGGTCCATCCAGAATTTGACTGAGTATAGGCAAGAAGGGAAAAACCAGAAAGTATTGGCATATTGGTGGCATTTGAAACTGTAAGCTTTGAATCGGACTTCCCAGTATGTACTTTAGCTTGATAGATGGACCATAGCTGGACAGCTGTCACTTTTCTTTAGAGCTTAATAATTATCCAGTCTGAGAAGTTTATAATATTGTCTCTCCAATTTCTAGCCAAAAATATACATTTGTTTGTTGGCTGCACTTGAGATTAAAGGAGTGTTGGCATGCTTGCTGACTTTACAAGGTAATAGGAAATCAACAAGTGATGTTACATTAGCATAAGAACAAAGAGAGTTGGATAGCATCCCTGAACTTATCTGTACTGTGAAACCTTTTTATTAGATCTTAAATAGGATCCAGGTGCTTTCTTCGTTAAACATGCCATCTTCCTAGGACAAGGCAAAGAAAAACAACCACCTTCTGGATGGTTCAACGTAGCAAATGTTAACACCTAGGGAATTGGGGAGAGGTGGTAAAGGCTTAGAAATAATCTTATCAAAGTATACTTGGAGAGGGCTTACTCATTTCCTTGAATTAAAAAGGAATAAAAAGAATTAAAATTGATTTATATATACTAAGTTAAGTCAAATAAAGACACTTAAAAATGTTTCCAGTTTGCAAAATTAAAAGTGTGTGTTGGCCTGATCACTTATAAAATTTTATGATCCTCAGTTTTCCTAACATTAGTAAATAGTTTGGGCCAGCCTGACACATACTGCACACCGAACAACTAACTGTTTAATTAATTGTAATGATTTAAAGCTTTCCACGTTATATTCAAAATCCAGCAGTTTGTATATTGCTTACATCTTCTGGTTTAGTTTGTATGTTGATGACAGTCTTCAATATCCATCCCTCATTTTTTTTTTTTTTTGATCTTACAGTTCTGTTGAACCTCTGGTAATTACAGGCAGTTGTTGTTTCCTCAAATGCAAATGTTGAGGGTGTGTTTAGAGAAGAATGGCAATGAGGACATCATTTTGGTTTTTGTTTTGTTTTCCTGACTTACCATCTAATGGAGACAACAGTACTATTAGGAAAGTAAATCTTGCTAACGTTTGTTATGAAAAACGAGTTTTGCAATAGATGTTAAATTTCAGTTACCACTTCACACTTGAAAATAAAAGTCAGGGTCCCTGGGTGGCTCAGTCTGTTGGCCTACCAACTTCGGCTCAGGTGGGGTTCTGTGCTGACAGCTCGGGGCCTGGAGCCTGCTTCAGATTCTGTGTCTCCTTGTCTCTCTGCCCCTGCCCCACTCACACTCTCTCTCTGTCTCTCAAAAATAAATAAACATTAATTTTTTTAAAAATAATACATAGAAAAAAGAAAAGAAAAGTCATTAATGCTTAGACATAGTGGAAATGAGAAAAAAAGGAGCAGTATTGCATATATCATTACAAACATCAAAAAGAATATGTTTGCCTTGGCGATGACAAAAAGCAGAAGGAACTACATTTGGCAATCCAGAGACTAATTTGCAAAAGCTTATACTGAAAAATGTTGTAGCTTTATAGCTTCAGTACCATTTGGAGGTTAGGTAGATCAGTCTGTAATTCAGAGCAATGCTTGGAAGTACTCTGTACATATTAACAAAAGAATGTACCGTATTCTATCAATCCTAGTATGTGACATCATTCTCTAGAGCCAGTGAGTTTACCATGAGGTCTCATTAAAATGAAGTGCGCGATGGGGCGCCTGGGTGGCGCAGTCGGTTAAGCGTCTGACTTCAGCCAGGTCACGATCTCGCGGTCTGTGAGTTCGAGCCCCGCGTCAGGCTCTGGGCTGATGGCTCGGAGCCTGGAGCCTGTTTCTGATTCTGTGTCTCCCTCTCTCTCTGCCCCTCCCCCGTTCATGCTCTGTCTCTCTCTGTCCCAAAAATAAATAAAAAACGTTGAAAAAAAAAAATTTAAAATGAAGTGCGCTAATCAAATCACAGCTGATGAGACATGGAACCCATTCAAGGCTACAAAAGTCGTGGTATTTTGTTGTCTTTCTCCAGATGGTTCCTTGTTGAGTTAAAACAAAATTAAAAGCTCGATTTTCTTATTTCTTAAGAGTTTATCAGAGGCACTGTTTAAATAAGAATTAAGAAGTATTTCCATCCTTCAGTGCAGTATTAAGTATGGGCTGCCTCTTTTCCATGTTCGAGGCACCCCTGGGACAATCATAACCTTGATGTAAATTGTAGCCAATAGCTTTACTTCAGCTTGTGGAAACAATAAGGATGTTCTACTCTAGCCCTGCACCTACTCCCCAAAAGAAAAAAAACTTAGACATGGTATACAGAGCTTACCCATAATCGCCATTATCTCCTAAGGTTCTCATGAATGAGTTAGTTTGAAAAGAAAAGCCTACTGGTTTAAAGACTAATTTCACTATTTTATAACTTACTACAAAATAAATTTTTGTTTATCTTTATCAGAATAGGAAAATAACTTTATTTGAAAAGTGACTAATGTGAAAACTTTCACCTAGGATTCATCTAAAGAAAAATGAGTCTCCTTTTTTTAATTAAAAAAAAAAATGTATTGGGGCCTCTGGGTGGCTCAGTCGGTTAAGTGTCCAACTTTGGCTCAGGTCATGATCTCACAGTTCGTGGCTTCGAGTCCCATGTCGGGCTCTGTGCTGACAGCTCAGAGCCTGGAGCCTGTTTCAGATTCTGTGTCTCCCTCTCCCTCTGCCCCTCCCCTATTCACACTCTGTCTCTGTCTCAAGAATAAATAAACAATATTTTTTTTTTAAAACTAATAAAAATTTTAAAAAAGTATTAATGACATTACTGATAATGTAGTGCTAGCCACATGATGCCACATAAGAGAAATTTAAACAAAAAATTATATAGTAAAGTGGTATTTTAAATTTGTTTAATCTGAAATCTGTATAGACCTGCAATCACAAATGTGCAGAATTATTACTTTAAGAACACATGGTTAATTTGCTGTGTGGCCTATTCATCTAAAGGCCTTCTAAAATTTTCCCTTTTAATATATGTATTTTATTTTATATGGAAAATACCTGTCTGCTTTCTTTTCTCTGACCCTTTTCTCCTAAAAATTGTTAAGCCCTATGTCATATTAATTACTGTTTTTTCAACATTTTAGGCAAAAATATAATTCATTCTTCTTCCCAAGTTTCTTCCCAACAGGCTTCATAAAAACACTTTCTGAAAACTTGCCTCTGTCTCATTCACTTCAGTGTCTATCATTCATCTCTCATTTGTCATTCACTTTGTTTTTATAGATGCTAACTTAATGCTTGTTTTTATTAACTACTATTTTTCTTGAGCCAGTATTTACGATAATTATTTTAAAGGCAAATAGGAGCAAAAACCAAATAAAATATGAATTCTAATAATACCCACCATTTGAAAAATATATCTTAGTGTGGCTGGGTGGCTCAGTTGGTTAAGCATCCAACTTCAGCTCAGGTCATGATCTCATGGTTTGTGAGTTCGAGCCCCTGCTTCAGATACTGTGTCTCTCTCTTTTTCTGCTCCTCCCCTGCTCACACTCTGTCTCTCTCTCTCTCTCTCAAAAATAAATAAACATTTAAAAAAATTGAAAAATGTATCTTAAAAAAAGAAAGTCCAAATAAAATTGTACCTATAACAACACCTCAACATCCTGCCAAATGATATTCTACAAGTTATAGATGAAGGAATTAATAAAAAAAAGTAGTCTCCTGATTTTGGTAAGCAGATAGCAAAGACACTATTAAAATATACAACAGTAAATATTTTTTTGGCAATTCTGTCACATACAATATATGAATTTTTTTCTTTCTTTTTTTGTTTCTTTTTTTCTGTTCTTTTTCATTTCTCCTTAATGATAAAACACTCTACTTTTTATCACAGGAACATTTCCCCCCCCTTTTTTTTCACATTTATTACTACAGTGTTTTGCTAGTAGATTAGGTTATTGTGCCCTTGGTCATTCAAGTAGGTTCTTGTAGTTCTTGGGAATACAATATGGAAAACAAAATGCCCATCTGTTTTCCTTTACTTCTTGCTAGAAGCACTGCATTTGGCATTCCAGATGGCTATCCAACATCTATTATCCTTTACGCTGTTGAGAGTTTTTTGCCATGTTTATTATCCCACAGGGAAATATGCAATTCCTGTGTTTTATTTTTCTTTGTATTATTTACTACCGCTTTTCTTCAGCTACGTTTATCAACTAGCATTCAGCATCATATATCATAGGGAAAAGGACAGAGACATTAAATAGTGGTTTTCATTCTAGGAAAGAAAATTTGATTCCTGGAGTCACAATAAATTTTCTCTTTTTTTTCCAATCCTCTTTTAATTAAAATTATTTATTAAATTACAAAGTACAGCAGCCTAAAAAAATCAGTGGACCTGTAATCAGAGAAGGAACAAATAGCATATGATTTTATTTATACATGGAATTTAAGAAACAACACAGATGAACATAGAGGAAGGGAAAGAAAAATAAAGTAAGGTAAAGACAGAGAGAGGAGCCAGGCCATAAGAGACTCTTAACTATGAGAACAGGGTTGCTGGAGGGGAGGTGGGTGGGGGGATGGGCTACATGGATGATGGAGATTAAGGAGGACACTTGTAATGAGCACTGAGTGTTATATGTAAGTGATGAATCACTAAATTCTACTCCTGAAACCAGTACTACACTGTATTTTGACTATAGTTTAAATAGAGTCTTGGAAGAAGAAAACAAAATCAGTGGACATGTACCCAAGTTATCATTTTGTCACTAGTTTGCTATGTAATGTTGGACAAACTCTAAACCTCTAAATTTCTAATTTCTCATCCATTAAATTAAAGGGCTAATATAGCAAGGGTAAAGCACAGATTTTGGATTTACTTATTTTTTTGGTTTAGATAATCATTTTACTGAAAGGAATGTTCTTTAAATTGCACATATCTTTGCTTGAATACAGAGATAAGTATCAATCCATTAAAAAAATATATGCAACCATGGGTGCCTATGTGGCTCAGTTGGTTAAGTGTCAGACTCTTAATTACAGCTTGGGTCATGGTCTCCTCGTTCTTGAGTTCCGGCCACGCACTGGGCTCTGGGCTGACAGTGCAGAACCTGCTTGGGATTCTCTCTCTCTCTCTCTCTCTCTCTCTCTTTCTCTCTCTCTTCCCCTCTCCCACTCATGCTGCCTCTCTGTCTTCCTCTCAATAAATGAATAAACTTAAAAAATATATATATATATTTAACCAAATGTCTTATGTCCAGTATTGTATCAATGAAACTACAGGAGCAGAGCAAGATGTATCTTGAATAGCTCAAACTACGTAAAATCTCATAAACAACAGAAATCAACCTGATTGTCATAAGAGACTGTGCATATTAATCGACAAATATAGTGTACTGAAATTGCAAGTAACAGGTGTTCAGAGAAAAGAGTGAATGTTATGGCTGGTATAATCTAAGAAATAATCCATAGGGAATGTATCACTTTAAGGTAGACTCAAAGCACATGAACGAATTTAATAAGGGGCACAGTTCTAGGTTACAATTTTTTTAATTTTATATTTATGTATAATTAATGTGTGTGTATATATATACATATATATGTATATATATACACATATACATATATATACATGTGTATGTATGTATGTATATACATACATACATATATACACATATACATATATATACATGTGTATGTATGCATGTATATACATGTACATGTATGTATACACATACATGTGTATGTGTGTATATATACATATATATGTATATATATACATATACATATATATATATACATGTGTATATATGTATGTATATACATGTATATATATACATACATATATATATGATTTGTGTGTTAGTATTGGAATCTTAGGTAATAGCTCTTGGCTAGGTCAATGTCTGTTTTTTCCATTTATAATTTTGTTTTAAATTAGCCATTCTTGGGGCACCTGGGTGGCCCAGTCAGTTAAGTGTCCGACTACCTCAGGTCATGATATCACAGTTTGTGGGTCCAAGCCCCATGTCAGGCTCTGTGCTGATTCTCAGAGCCTGGAGTCTGCTTTGGATTCTCTGTCTCCCTCTCCCTCTGCCCCACCCCTGCTCATTCTCTGTCTCTGTCTCTCAAAAATAAATAAACGTTAAAAAATTTTTAAATTAGCCATTCTTACACAGTTACACTTTCCTGATTAATGAGATTAATTAGGTTCAATTGTTTATAGTCACTTTTACATTTTATTTTGTGGAGTGGCTATTAACTCTTGCTCATTTTTCTATTGGGCGATCTCTCTAAAATCAGATAATCTTTCCTTTGATTTTTGAGATAATCCTTCTAGATTTGCTGTAAGAATTGTAGAAGTAACTAGTGAAGTATTTAGAATAAGGAGAACTTTAAGTTTACCTAGACACCACAGAAGTCATGATTAATTACCATTTTGCTTCCCTTTCATTCATCATGTCAGCTATTGGACCCAAAGTTTTTGAAACAATAGCACCTCACTTTGTTGAAATTGGTATACTTGAAATATGTACTTGAAAGAATAATACATTAAATTTTAAATTAAATGTATTTTTAAATTAAATGAATGGGGAGAGCAGGTGAGGGAAGGTATGTTTTTAGTTATTCTATAATCATGAATAAAACAATAATAAGCAAGGGGAATCATGCTGTAACAGGAGGGTGGGAGAGATGCTGGTCCTTATCTCATGAAGAATGGATCTTGCAGACAACAGAGAGTCAGCAAAGTGGTAGAGTTTATTGAGAGAAATTATATAGCTCTCAAGAGTGAGAGCAAGACTGGGTAGCCACCAAGGATTTTTGTCCCTGACTTTTATTGGGACCTTATCAGAATGTTTGTGAGACTCCATTCATGGCATCTAGCCCAGGCAGGTCTAGGGTACCTTTATCCCTTTTTTCTTTCCAAGCCTTGTCTGCTTCTTCAGCCTCCCACTTGAGCTGCAGTCTGCCTCCCAGAAGGTCCTTTATTTCTCCCTGCCTAATGTTAACCCTTTCCCCACTCAATGCCATGATAAATGCATGTTATAAAAAGTCAGCCTGGATTTCAGGCCCGGTTTTGCCTCATAGTTGATCTGTGAAACTGAGAAAACGACTACTCTAAAGCTGCTTACTCTTCTATAAAATGAGAAATATTATTATTTCAGGATTAAATTAGGTGATATAAGTAATTGTATTATTCTGAAAACTTTTAGCAATATTCAAATACCACTGTTACAGACTTTAGTCAATAATGAGTGGAAATAGAGACAAGATATAATATAAAGGATATTTTTTGTCAAGAAACAGTGACTAGAACTGAAATCGTATACAGCTTAAAATGTGGAGGAATAGAATAAACCTGCTGCAAACTCGATTCCTCACTAATACAAGGAAAGCATTCAGAAGGTGAGCACTTAGTGCAAAGATAGCCCTGCAACCCTTCCAAGCCTCAAATTTTTATATCATATTTGTATGCAAGGTTTTCTATAAGTAAAAATTAGTGACAAAATTGAATTCCATATGTGAAAAGAGAGACAAGTTTTTGCTTCTCAGCTGACTAGGTAAATATTCATGGAAGAGACAGTATTTGAATTGTAATTTTAGAAATGGATGAGAATAGAGTAGCTATATCACTTAGGGGAGGCTGAAAACACTTTGTTCTGTGGAAAATACTCAGGGTAAACTGGTAAGACAGAAAAAATGCAATAATGTATGTTCAGGTGGACTGAATGGACACAAATAAATAAAAGGATGATTCAAAGATTTTACTAGAGATAGTAGGTAACTAGGGCACTAAAATCACTAGAAGAGATTAGAAATCCAACCACAGATTAATTTATATAATGATACTATATATGAATTTCTTGAAAAACCTATTGGTATCTAAAATTTAATGTAAATACGTTTAATGTAAATGTAATGTAAATGTAAATTTAATGTAATGTAAATATAATAATGCTAAATCTGACCTTGAAAGGGCATAATTGAAAAATTTCTGAATGAGTGGCAGTTTAAAAGATGAGGTAGTTGGCAATTAATAATTAGAACATATGCACGGTGTATGTTAATAGGACCTGAAAGAGTTTAGTAATTTCAGAAATAATATTTGAAAAAAACTTAAAAATATATAAACATGTAAATACTGCACTATATAGTCTGCATACATCTTAACCATAATGGTATTTGTTGGGAAACCACTTGGGAAAAAGCATGATCTCTGGTTTAAAAGGATACAGGTTGCCTTTCTGTCTGTTTCACTAGACTATTTATATTTTTAAGGAAAAGTGCCAAGTTGATTAGTCATTACGAGTATATAGCCTTTCTTTAATATAATAGCTTTAACCTGTCATTGTGGTAATTCTAATTATAAATCTGTGGACAAATATAACAATCAGCAGATATTATTTTTCATACCTAAGTGGTGATTTACAATAAAATGTAACACTTTAGTTTAATTATATAATAAAAATTTTCATAATGTAATAAACAATAGAAGAAGAAATCCACTGATTTGAGAAGTGCTTTAAAATCTATCACTTCATGTGAGAATCTGAAATGTTAAATGGGATAATTTTAAGGCTGAAGGTTCTCAGTCACTGTCAAGTTCTAGGCATTGCGTATGTGAATCTGGCACTTGGCCTAGTAGGAGTATCAATTACAAAATAGTAGGTATTATTGGCTATCCCAGCGTGCATTACTCTTAGATTCATAAAAGGCTGAGCATGGTGGTAGCCAAAAGATTAGGTGTTTTTTTTGTTTGTTTTTTTCTGATGTATACAGATGTTTAGAATATCTGGAAAGTTATATGTGAGGTAGGCCAGGGGCTGGATTCAAAGTCTGATCTGGGTTAAGAATGATGGCTTATATTCAGCTTGATGTAATTTCCTTTGCTTTACTAACAAACCAGAAAATGAAGAAAGAAAGGATACACCGAATCAAGATACTAGTTAAGTATATGGAAATAGAGTCTTGAGCTCTTCCAAGTTCTCACAAGTAAAATCACAAATGTTGAGTGGCACACAGAGATATGTGATCACAATTCAAAGCAAAAATTTCCCTGACTGTTGTCTTTAAATAGCATGAAGTTTGAGAAAGACCTCAAAAATTTCAGATCTGATAAAATACCTGCTTTAAAAATTAAATAAATAAATATTTTGTAACAGTAAGCCTTCAAATAAAATTTGTGTATAAAATGCCCTCACTCACACACATATATCTAATAATGAGTCTTTTAAAATAGAATAATAAATAAAACTGAAATAAAACTATATGTTTCATCTGCTCTGCGGTAATGAAAATTAACTCAGGCATGATGAATAATATCTATCAGTCAATATAAATATTCTCAGCAAATTAAAGTTCTGTACCTTCAAATAACAAAAATGAATGTAAAATATATGAACTTGCTGCAAGCCACAGACTACAGTGTATACAATAATCATTGACTCCATACTCTTCTGCTTGGCTCCATTTTGCCACAAAGTCTGTCTTGGGAGAAATTGAGCAATAAACATGCTACTATGTGAATCACAATTTTCTACCTGGTGCATCACATCATCTCGTGAAAAGCCTCTAACTGCTTTTCCACCTGAAATCTTATGATGATGATAATGACCCTCTGCCCTCATTTCCATAAAATGCCATCTACCTTCAAAGTTTCCAACAAGATAACTTTACTGTTTTCAATAAGCGATAAAGACTTCTACTTGTTATGGCACTTCTCTATTTATTATGAATGTAATATATCTTGCTTTAAATAATATTGGTGCTCTATTAGTCTTGTTACTGCTTTTGCTAGTGTTCTTGTCACGAAGTTGCATAAGTTTTGGTTGGTCTTTTTCTAATCTAATCTTCCCGAAGCTCAGTTTTTGGTACATGGTTTTATACAATATAAGATGTTTCAGAAAAGTGTATGTAATAATTATAGCAGAATGCATAAATACCAATATGAGTATCATCTATAGTTAAGTATAAGAAACAGAAACCACTTAAAGTATGTTAAGCATCAGTGATTTCACGTAAATATTGATGTCTACAAAAATATTGGAAGGTTGAAGAAGGTCTAGACTCCAGAAAAGATACCAGAACAGCACAGAACTGAAGTAGAGGACAATCTACCTCTTTGGCCACCATGAACTTGTGCTGAAATGCAAGCATGCCAATACTAAGGCTTAAACTTGGCATTACTCAGCAATCTTAAGAATGGACACACCTATCTGTTGCCCAGATTGAGAAACCATATTGGAAAATAAAGAAACCATCACCATCAACACCAAAGTACTTTTTGTCATTAAAGACACTGGAATGTAGGAATTGTAGTGTTTTTGCAGAGAATTCTCTCATTTGCCCAACTGTACTTGTCACCAGATAAAGACAAAAGGAAAACAGCATGAGGTTATCGATGATATGTAGCCTTTAAATTCCCAACTCCTCAAACTAAAAGGAAATAAATGAAAGCTGAAGGAGTCAAATGATAACATTCAGCACAATATGTAAATGTTTGGACACAACTACACTAGAAGACACAGTAGAGTAATCAGATGCTTGTATCTATTTATAGTGAGTAAGTGTGTATTTAAGTGATATGTAAAGACAGAAGCCACTTTATTTCACATATGTTCTCACAATAAGTAGGACCTTAATTAGAAATGTTGTGTCAATAAATACCTCTCCTATAAAATGAGACAGAATGCATGAGAGAATAAAATCCCAGTGCTGAGTTTCCATCACATAAGCATGTATTAAAGCATAATGCACGTATTAATAGTGGCGTTACAAGGGTGAAGTGTCAGGCAATAAATATGTGCTTTGTCTATTAATGACCTTTAAGGTATAATAGAAAAAAAAACTAAATAATTTGTTTTTTATTAACCTTTGTGCCACCAACTTTAAATAAAATCAGAGATTCAACTATAGTTCCCCCAAATCTTTTTCTGGTCTAGGTTCTTAAAAATTGTTACGATTACAGATGAGGTTTGATTATATATATGTAAGCTTTAAATTAGTACATTTGGTCACTTTTCTTTTAATAAATATTATATTCTACATGAAAGTTAACTTGGAGAACTCTGATATAGTTAGCCCCCAACAAAACCACACATTCAGCAGCATGGATTTAAGAGCAAGTTTGTAAGTGTTTTGATCCTTGCTCTGTTCCTGTGTCTCCAATTTTGTGGGACTACATATTCCTGCATTCTCATAAAAATAAAACAAAAACAAAAACAAAAAAAACAAAAAACAGTGGTAGCACAGTAGCTACAAACAATGAAGGAAAATAATTTGTGTTACTTCCATTTTGATATTTTATATGATTATGTAACATATTTATCTGTGTTGAAAATGTAAAAACCCAAAGTTGTTCAGTCTTTTCTATATGCAGTATCTTTTTGTCATTACATTTTTCTTTCAGTTGTCATTAAGTCTCATCATGAATTGGTTTAAAGTGGACATGAACAGTCAAATACAGAACCATTATAATTTCTTTAAAAACAGTATTTTTGACTTGTTTTATTAGCATTTTTATAATGTCTACATTCATGCTTGCTAGAAAAAATAGTGATGGCCTTGTTAGCAGAGAGTTCTGTTTCCCACCTGGGTTCTTGAGTTCAGTCAAGAAGGAATTCAGACCCAAACTCTTAAGCAAGCATTTAATAGCGATCAAAGTGAAAAGTACACTCTCAAGGTGGGAGAGCAGGTGGGTCCAGAGGTGGTGTGCTGGGGATTGGAGTTGTCTTTTTTGTCATACTGTTATACTTGCATGGGTTATGGGTCTTAGCTAGAGTGCTCTCTGACTAAGGTTGCCTCCTATCATCTAAGGGACTCTTCCTACCAATGGGGAGTGGGAGTTTTGGGGCCTATATAGACTTTGTTGAAACTGTCATGGCACCCATCCCCTGCAAAGGGAGTAGTCAAAACTGCGATGTGAATGTATTATAATGAACATATAAATTATTTTAGGGCAGTGGTTATACAGAAAGGCGCATGCACGCTCCCAGGTTATTTCCCAGCTGTTTTCATTCTGGAAGGGGTTCGCAGTTTCTGTCTTCAACAGTCGAGGAGTTCTGTTCACTGCTCTTATCTAGCTAACTGCCTACTCTATCAGCTTAATGACTATCGTAGGTTTCACAAGATATTTGGTAAAAATTCATTTAGAAATCAGCTTATTTCAGTTATGTTACAAACTTTCTTTCTAATCCTGTATCTTTTGCCTGAGAGGCTTTCCAGCTAAATCAGTTATTAGAGAATTAGCTTTAAATCCTGATACAATTAAAATTAACAACAGAAACTAAACAAAAATAGAAGATACTAAAGAATGAATGACTGAATTCTCTCATTTCTTCCTTTACTCATTACTGATTATTTGTCAGAATTTAAATGAGAATAGAGCAGAGCTTAATATATGTCCAAGTTTTGACTTTTCTCATTGTCTGCCCTTCAGTACTTCCATTTTAAAATAAGTTCTATAAGTTTAAATCACTGGATATTGTGGAATATTAATATATGTGTATTTTCTATCATCTCTGAGTATGTTAGAAAAAATCTAATTGCACATTTTTTAAACTATTGAGGGAAGGAGAGAGAGAGAGAGAGAGAGAGAGAGAATGAGTGGGAGAGGGGCAGAGAGAGAGGGAGAGAGAGAATCCCAAGCAGGCTCTGCACTGTCAGCACAGAGCCAGATGCCAGGCTTGATCTTGAACTGTGAGATCTTGACCTCAGTAGAAATCAAGAGTCGGACGCTTAACTGAGCCACCAAGGTGCCCTAATTGTACATTTTATGTAAAATAATCTTAACATATCTTTCTATCTGAAGTAAAGTGATTTATCATGGCTACATAATCCTGCCAATTATTCAGAGTCCAAAATTACATTGGTGTGCATATGATATTTGCTACCTCTCAGGGAATAAAAATAATCAGATGTGCTTAAAAACCTTCACAGTATTTTGTGATAAAGCTCTGTATTCTGTGTGTACCCCTAAAACATATTGATATTCCACACATGATCTAAATAATATTTATCAGACCTTCATTTTTATTTGAATTTCAATCTTATTTTTTATCTTCAAATTCAATTTTTTGCATGCTTTGGAAAAGGTAGACTACTTATTTCTTTGATATGGATCAGAAAAACTTACATTCTTCATAATAGTGCATTACATAATCGTTAGAGTAATTATTTCCAGCAGTTATAATTGATGGCACTTGTATTTTATTAGTAAGAAAATGCTCCATTTGTTTTGATTATGACTAGATCTTTGAAAGAAAACAGTTTTTCTTTTACACAATGTTAGTACTACAAATGAATTAGCTAAATTTCTCCTTGATAATGAAAGTCCTGCTCCATGCCTTTCTCTGCCTCGAGGACATTAGAGAATTCTTCTCCCATCACATTTTCCCTGCCCCTGAGCTGGTATTATATATGTCATGCAATACAGGACAATCCTTTTCTTTGTGTAAGCAGCAGTATGAAGGATTTATGACAGCTGCTCCCTCCTGCCAGTGAGTGGAGAGTAAGACTCAATATGTTTTAAAATCGTGTATAAATCAAAGTTGGTGAAAGGCAAACTTGAAAAAGTTCCATACTCCTATAAAAACACCCAAACATTTGTGAGGATTTCTCTTTATGTTTTCACCAGATGGTGGAGAGCAGAAATGAGAGGAAAGAAAATTACAATCCATAATTTCAACTGACTTCATAGATCTCATCATTAGTGACAGCTGAGGTAGCTGAATGCTTTTTTGATGTGATTTGGAACAAATCAACTTTCTTCTCTCTGAGAATCCTGGGTTTTTTTTTCAATTTTTTTTTTTTAAACAAAGAGGAACTTTGAATAAGAAAGCCGGTTATATGGAAAGTGTATGAGCTTTGATGTCTGAGGCATGTATCCAAATCCCAGGTCTGTTACATATTTACATAGGACACTTAACTACAAGTTACTCAGCTCCTCAGAATTGATTCTCTCATCTGCGTCCCTGTCCATGGGGTATTGCTCTGTACCTAAGTATTTGCATTATGTAGAAAAAATTCCCAATATATTAATACCACTATTTCTATCCCATTTTCCTTTAGAAGCTACACCACACAGATACACATTGTTTTTGAAGAAATAAAAAAGAAAAAACATAATTTCTGAACAGTGAGCTACACAAGGTCCTCTCTTAGGAATGCCAGCACATTTTTTTAAATGTATGTCTTTTGATGATATTAGGGTTAAATATTTCCATTTATGTTAAAAATGAATTTTTTTTTTTTTATGTTTTGCTTGATGCCCACATTTCTATACTAGAATGTAATGTAATATCAAATCACTTCCCGGTCCTTTGTTGTTTTTTTTTTTTTAATGTTTATTTTATTTTTGAGAGAGAGACAGAGTGTGAGCAGGGGAGGAGCAGAGAGAGGGAGACACAGGATCCAAAGGAGGTTCCAGGCTCTGAGCTGTCAGCACAGAGCTTGATGCAGGGCTTGAACTCACAAACTGTGAGATCATGATCTGAAGTGAAATCAGAGCTTAACTGACTGAGCCACCCAGGCACCCCACTTCTCCGTTTTATTGGCTAGGAGTTCAGTGTTCCATTCTGTGGCTTTCTGGTAGGTTATGTCAAATTCCTAAGACATCCTATCTAGCAAGAATATAGCATGCCATTTATAAATGGTAGCAATTATTAATAAGTTATAATGATTTGTGTTTTGAAATACCAGATAAAGAATTAGTTGTATTTCTATTGTGTAATATTTGTAG
Organism: Panthera pardus; assembly: GCF_024362965.1. Taxonomy (NCBI): domain Eukaryota; kingdom Metazoa; phylum Chordata; class Mammalia; order Carnivora; family Felidae; genus Panthera; species Panthera pardus. The sequence goes on along the minus strand of NW_026526721.1, from coordinate 100,673,595 downwards.
TGTTTTTCACTACGTTGAACACTATTAGTAATGTTTAATTATGTTGACTTCAGATGCTTAAATAGAACTTTAAAAATACTGTAATTTTTAAAAAACCAATGATTGTTATCTTTATTACCAAAATTTATGTTGAAATGTGTAATCCGGTTTACCTATATGTATTCACTAATTTGGCCATTCACATAACAAATGTAATTTTTAATCTAGCTTTTTCAAATGTTGAGTAGTAAAAAGTAATTTGCAGAGAAACAGTAATAGTAAGAGCTTGTAATGTAGTGGAGTATCTTAAACAATCTGATATTTTCATTTCTTATTTTCTTTGCATAAAAAAATTAATGATTTCTCATTCCTGTGAAAACCTCATTTCCTTAGGTCCTTAAAATTGAAAATTTGATGTTTTTTTCCCCTTGTTCTTTTTTGACACGTTCAGCCGTTCATTGATTAGTGCAGATATTATCAGTAAATTGAATGCCTCAAAGAGTTAAGTTTTTAGTTAAAAAATCACACAATTTAACATCCTGATAGGCTTCAAATTACTTGTTATTTAGAACATGTATTACTTAAGTCAGCATACTCAAATGGATTAGTAGAGAAAAAGAATAGGAGAACAGTAAATGAGCTAAAGGTCAATTTTTTTAATCTTGATTTTAATTTGGAAAAATATATAGATTTATTACATATTAGGGATCACGTACAACTGAGCAGTTTTTCATCAGTGATTTTAAATAGCCACATCTGCTCTTGAAAGTTTTCTTTCAGGAAAGAATACATTCTTTTCAATCTAACTTTAAATACACAGAGAACTTCCAATTCTGCTAACCAAGGAAGCCACTATCTAGGTCTTTCATCAACTTATCAACTTCAAATACTATACTTAAACAAATTTTATATATTTGTTAACTATAGGCTTTATTTTCAGGTGCTTTAAAGAAATCCATCTACCCTTTTCTACTTCTTTGTCCAAATTTGTGTTGGTTGCATTATTATTATTTTAGTTGCTATATTAATGTGCTTTATAATATAAAGTAGAACTAAGAACAAGTGTGATGAGCACTGTGATTGTACCAGCCTGTTGCTAGAGAAAGATTCTAGGCTGTGGATCAAAGAGGGAGATCCCAGTGGAAGCCTAGAGTTTATATCCCTGAATTGAAGAGAATTGAGTGTCTAGAGAAACCAAGGAGGCAAGGCAGAGTATCCAAGAAAGAGCTTCACAGAGAGAAAAGTCTAGATCCTCTGCCTAGAACTGTGGCTGGACTCCTCAGTTATCTGTAGAAATACGAGAGAACTATCCAGGGCAGGGGAAAAAATTCCTAAAAGGATAAGAGGAAGCAGTAATTGTATCTTGCACAGTACCAGAAATTGTGCTGATTCCCACCAGCCAGATGAGAAAATTTCAGAATTCATGGGACACTGTATAGAGTACACAGAAGAGGCTTTTCCTTGGAGTATATGTAATAATTAGCTCTTTTCTAAAAGCTGCTTATGTCTTCCTAACAAATCTTAAAAGCAAGATCCAAAAACATCAATAGTTTTCAAGTACGTAAACTGTCTCCCAGAACAAAACTCAAGAATATTTATAGCAATACAGACTATTCAGCATGTTCTAAAGTAAAATTAACAATTCTTGACATCAAACAAAAATTACTAGGCATGCAAAACCAGGATAATAGGAATGAAAACACAATGCAACAAAAGTCATGGGATACAGTTAAAGCAGTACTCAGAGGGAAATTTTGTAGCATTTCTTAAATGCCTTTATTAAAAAAGGAAGAAAGTGAAGAATGGCTTCAAATCAACAAAGTCTGATTCCTTTTAAACATTTTGTTTCAAAAAAAGAGAACATAAAATCAACAGAGCAAGAAAGGGAAAGAAAGGGAAAGAAAGAAAGAAGAGAAAAAAAGAGAAAATAAAAAAAGACAAAGATCAGCACAACAATCAATGAAGTAGAAAATAGAAAAGAATAGAAAAATATCAATACAATCAAAAGCTGGTTCTTCGAAGACATCAATGTAATGGGTGAAGAAACCAGTGTAAACCAATGGTCAGAGTAATAAGAAGGATTAAAACAATTATAAGAAACATAAGAAATGAGATAGATGAAATCATTATAGATACTACTGATCTTGAAAATATGGGAATATTACACAAGAAATTATAATTTTGTATAATTGACTATTATGCAAATAAATTCCACAATTCTAATGAAATTATCATAATACTTGAAGGACATGAACTATCAAAACTCACTCAAAAAATAATGCAAATAAATATACTGTGAAACGAAAACAGATCTGAATTTAGGGAGAGAATTTTTTTTCCTCAAAAGAAAGGTTATTTCCATAGGGAGAATACTGTGATTTTAGAAAACTGGAACAACACAAAATTGAACAGAAAAAGGCTCTTCTGCTATAGGGTAAGGAGGGATAAGCAAAGATAAGCAGGATCTTTTAAAAGAAAGTTGACCAGCCTGCTTTGGATTCGGAGTCTTCCTCTCTCTATACCCCTCCCCTGATCATGCTCTGTCTCTCTCTCTTTCAAAAATAAGATAAACTCTAGGTCCAGATGCCTTCACTGGTGAATTCTTCCAAACCTTTATGAAGAAATAATACCACTGCTAAATATTTTTTCCAGAAAATTAAAGAGGATAATATTCCCAACTTATTCTGTGAGGACATTTTATGAATCATTATTTTTTTTTTTTAATTTTTTTAACGTTTATTTATTTTTGAGACAGAGAGAGACAGAGCATGAACAGGGGAGGGGCAGAGAGAGAGGGAGACACAGAATCTGAAACAGGCTCCAGGCTCTGAGCCGTCAGCACAGAGCCCGACGCGGGGCTCGAACTCACGGACCGTGAGATCATGACCTGAGCCGAAGTCAGAGGCTTAACCGACCAAGCCACCCAGGCGCCCCTGAATCATTATTTTTAAAACAGATTCAGACAAGGAGATTAAAAGAAAAGAAAGCTAGAATCCAAAATCTCTCATGAATAAAAGTCCACAACTTTCTAAAATTATTTTAGTAAATAAAATGCAAGATTATACAAAAGGAACAATACTTCATGACCAAGTGAACTTTATTCCAAGAATGAAACATTGGTTTAACATTTGAAACTCAATCAACATCCTAACAACAGGAACTCTAATTCATTGCTAGTGGGAATGCAAAATGGTAAAGCTATGTGGGAAGATACCATATGACCAAGCTATCACATTTCTACATGCAAGCCCAGATGGTTTGAAAACATATATCCACTCAGAAATATTCACATGAATGCTTATATTAGCTCTATTCTCAATCACCAAAAATTGGAAGATTTTTGGTCCCTCAATAGGGTAAAGGATAAACAAACTGTAGTAAATCCTTAAAATGTAATATTACTCGGCAAGAGAGGGAATGAGCTCTTAAGCCATCCAAAAACCTGGATGAATCCTAAATGCATATAGCTATTTAAAAGAAGCCAGTCTGAGAATTCCATGTACTGTGTCATTTTAATTACACGATATTCTGGGAAAAGCAAAAATGTAGAGATGGTAAAGAGATCAATGTTTGCCAGGGGTTTATTGATAGGGGAAGGTTGAATGTTGACACAGGGAAGTGAAAGTATTCTAATTCTGTATAATACTCTGATAGTGGTTGCAGGACACTACTTATTCGGATATCTCTGTAGATCTTTACAGCAAAAAATGTACCCTAAACTAATGTATGTAAATTATATACAACTTTTAGGGAGTAAAGACAATCCCAGCATGCAATGAAAACCATAACAAAAGAAACTAATTGTATTACAAATGTATGAAATCTCCTTAAGAAAGGAATAGATATAAACACTACGACCACTGTAACTGGAAATTAATGCAGTCCAGAAGACTAAAGTAAAATGAAATGTACTGAAGCACTGAACTTTAGTTGATAAAGTTGTTTAATTGTTTCCTATTGCACACAGGTTAACAATTCTGAAGGTGCCTGTATCTTTATACTAAAATAAAACAATGAATAGTGGATAGCAGGAGCCAGATTCCTTATTGAAGTGACAGGCTACAGATTAGCAAAGGGAGGAAGAAGAATGATCCATGTGGGAAGGATTAGATTTCGAGACATCAGCATGAAGGCATGTTTAACTTAACATAAATGCAGGTTTATAGATAGATAAAGAGAGATCTGTATTCACATGGATAAGCATACACACAGAGATAATCTTGATCTGTTAGCAGAGAGGACCTAGAAGTAATGACACTCTAGTAGCAATCACTACACATGGTACCCATATCCTAGTTTCTAATACTTATCTCCAATGACAGGAATTAGGGCTTCTTGTAGAAATGGTAAATTTTAGGGTTAAGGCAGGAATTACACAAAATGTACCTGCTGTATCTTGCTGTGACAGAAAGTAAGAAAGGGCTCAGTTAAAAAACAAACACTTAAATAATTTGAGTATGTCAAAGGGATAAATTAACCAATTGAAAGAGTTCCCAAGGGGCACCTGGGTGGCTCAGTCGGTTGAGTGTCCAACTTTGGCTCAGGTCATGATCTTGCGGTCTGTGAGATTGAACCCCGTGTTGGGCTCTGTGCTGACAGCTTGGAGCCTGTTTCAGATTCTGTGTCTCCCTCTCTCTCTCTGCCCCGCCCCTGCTGATGCTCTGTCTCTGTCACTCTGTCAAAAAAAATAAATAAATAATTTTTTTGGAAAAAGTTACCAATATCCAAAGCTGGACAATTTAGGCAATAAAATAAATAAAGTAGTATTGGATTATAACTCAAAGTGTACAGTACATATTTATGAATCTTACTTATAAAAAATAAATTATTAGTTAAGTAAATATATATTTTATATTTATTTAAATTTTTTTTAACTTTTTTTTTTTTTATTTATTTTTGAGACAGAGAGAGACAGAGCGTGAATGGGGGAGGGGCAGAGAGAGAGGGAGACACAGAATCGGAAGCAGGCTCCAGGCTCTGAGCCATCAGCCCAGAGCCCGATGCGGGGCTCGAACTCACGGACCGTGAGATCGTGACCTGAGCTGAAGTCGGATGCTTAACCGACTGAGCCACCCAGGCGCCCTATTTTATATTTATTTAGAGGATAGAAAAATCTCCTGTTTGGAATTCTAAACAATTTATTTAGATACTCCCCAGAAGGTAGAACATGACTTTCCACTCCTCAAGTATGGGATCTGCAGAGTCACTTCCTTCCTAAGATTACAGTATGGAAAGGGTAAAAAATAGTGACTTACTGGGAGAGAAACCTAATAAATACTGCCTCAGCTGTGGAATCAAGGTCAATATCAACAGTGATAAATCTTGTTGATAGTATGTACTTTTGATATGATGTGATAAAAAAAAGACACTTTATTTCTGTGGTTTCCCAAAAATCCATATACACAGTCTAATAGGAAGAAAAACATCAGACAATCCCAGTTGATGGACATTCTATAATATCCCTGACCAGTACTCTTCAAAATTGTCAGGGTCATAAAAAATAAGGAAAGTCTGAAAAACTGTCACAGCCAAGAGCAGCTTATGGAGACATGGCAGATAAATATAATATGGTATCCTGGATGGGATCTAAGAACAGAAAATGACATTAGGTGAAAAGTAAGAAAATTTTTTTAAGGTATGAAATTTTGGGGCACCTGGGTGGCTCAGTCCGTTGAGCAGCCGACTCTTGATTCCAGTTCGGGTCATGATCCCAGGGTTGCAGGATCAAGCCCCATGTTGGGCTCTGCAATGAGGGTGAAGCCTCCTTAAGATTCTTTCTCTCTTTCCCTCCCTCTGCGCCTCTCTCCTACTCGTACGTGCTGTCTCTCTCTAAAACAAAACAAAAAAAAATTAAAAAGTATGAACTTCAGTTAATAATAAAATGTCCATATCCATTCACTAATTGTGACAAATGTACCACAGCAATTTAAGATACTAATAATATAGAAAAAATTGAGTGTGTGGTGTATGAGAACTCTATTATATTCATAATTGTTGTGGAAATCTAAAATTATATTAAAATAACATCTTATTTAAAATTGTATAAAAACAATGTAATTCCACATGTTAATAATTAGAAAAGAAAAGAAAAAAAACATGTATTGTCTCAATGCCTGCGGAAGAAGCTTTGGGCAAAATCCAGTATCCATTCTTGGAAAAAAGAGAAATAATAATAACCTCTCAGTTAACTAGGACTGCAAAGGAACTTCCTCAACTGGATTAGGAACATCTATGAAAAATCTGTGTCTAACATCATACCTACTGGTGAAAGACTGAATGTTTTTCCATCCAAAGCTAGAATAAGCCAAAGATGTCTTTTCTCACCATTTCTATTCAACATTGTACTGGATGGTGTTAGCCAGTGAAAAGCAAGGAAAGTAAGTAAAATGCATCCATAGTGAAAATGAAGAAATGCAAATACTTCTATTCACCAATAATATGATTAATATAAGGAGAATTTATAAAACATTGGTATAAAAATATGAAATAAAAAAATCTGTAGTTGGGGCACCTGGATGGCCCAGTCAGTTCAGTATTCAACTCTTGATTTCAGCTCAGGTCATGATCTCACTCTTCATGGGATTGAGAATTCTCTCTCTCCCTCTCTCTCTCTCTCTGCCCCTCCTTGGCTCACATGCTTACTTGCTCTCTCTCTCTCTCTCTCAAAATAAATAAATAAACTTAAAAAATATCTATAGCTAATGAATTTAGCATTCCTGCAGGAAACAAAATATACAAAAACTCAATATCTATATATTGCTGTCACATAATTTTACTGTAGTAAAAAATATCAAATATAATTGCATCTGAATGAATGAAATAATTAGTAATAAATCTAACTAAAATGTACCATGAACTGTACACTAAAAAGGAAAAAGATTTTTGGGAGAAATTAAAGAAAAACTAAATAAATAGTTAGATGTTCATGAGTTATAAAGACAATATTTTTAAAATTCCAATTCTCCCCTAATTGATCTATGGGTTCAACACAATCCCAAACAATAACAATCAGGCTTTTTTCTCTTTCTTTGTGTCTTCGTTTCCTTGTTTGTTTTTTTCTTTGGGTTGGGGTGGAGGATAGCGGGGCATGAGGGTGAGACTAATGCGAGCTGATTCTGAAATCCATATGGAGAGGCTAAGTTTTTAGAATAGCCAGAGCAACATATTAAAGACATACAAAGTTAGAAGAGAGCTAAAAGAAAATATCAAGATTTATTCTGAGATACATTATAGTAAACCAGTGTGTTATTAGCATAAAAATGACATGTATATCAATTGAACAGAAAAGAGACTCCAATATGTAAGTGAATGCACACTTTTTTTTTTGACAAAGATGCAAAGACATTCCATTGAAAAAAGAACTGCCTTTCAACAAGTGACTTTATAACTATTTGATAACTGTATGTAAGAAAAAGTTAACTTTGACCTATTTCTCATATCATATACAAATTAATCATAAGTTTAAATATTAAGCCTACAACAATGAAACTTTAATGAAAACAGAAAAATCATTGAGATCTTGGATTAGGCAAAGATTTTTTTTTATAGATACACCATAAAAAGTATAATTCATGAAAGAAAAAATGGGTAAACTGGACTTTATCAAAATTTAAAACTTCTACTCTTTTTAAGACATTATTAAGAGAATGAAAGATAAGCACATACTGGGAGAACATACTTACAAATTATGTATCTGATAAAAAGACTGGTATCCAGAACCTATAAAAACTCTCAAAACTCAACAGTAAGACACCAGTTCATTAAATACATAGGCAAAGATTCGAACAGACACTTTTCAAAAGAAGTCATATGGATAGAAAACAAGCACATTAAATGATGCTCAGAATCATTAGTTATTTGGAAAAAGTAAATTAAAACCAAAATGAGGGGCACTTGGGTGGCTCAGTCACCCAGTGTCAGTTAAGTTAGTTGACAGTCAATTAAGTACTAGACTCTTGATTTCAGCTGAGGTCATGGTCTCTAGGTTCCTGAGTTCAAGCCCTGTGTCAGGCTCCATGCTGACAGTGCAGAGCCTGCCTGGGATTCTCTCTCTCTCCGTCTCTGTCTGCCTCTCTCCCGCTCCTGCATGCTCTACTAAAAATAAATAAATAAACTTTATAACATAAATAAGTAAAACCAAAATGAGACACTACTACATACTTATTAGACTGTCTACAATTTAAAAGACTGGCCATTCCCATTGTTGATGAGGGTGTGGAGCAACGGAAATTCTTTAAGTGTTGGTGGGAATGTAAAATGGTGCAACCACTTTTGAAGACAGTTTGGCAGTGTCTTAGAAATTTAAACACATACCTACCATATGGTTGAGACATTTCGCACCTAGATATTTATGCAAGATAAATGAAATCATATGTGCTGGTTTTTCTATTGCTGTAACAAAACAAAGTTAGTGTCTTAATATGAGTTTCAAACAGGCAAAGGGAAAAAAAGGAGAGACAAACCAAGAAACAGACTCTTGACTGTAGAGAAAAAACTGCTGAGTGACCAGAGGGGAGGAGGATTGGGGAGTGGATGAAATATATGATTGGGATTACAGAATGCACTTGTCAAGATGAGCACTTGGTGATATGTGAAATTGTTGAATCACAATATCATACACCTTAAACCAGTGTAAAACATATAACATGTATGTTAAGTAACAAATTGAAATAAAAAGTTAAAAAAATAAAAATTAAAAAAATATGAATGTATTATCTAATAGTTTATTTTTAAAGTTTATTTTTTTTGGGGGGGGGGGAGTAGGGGCAGAGAGAGAGGGAGAAAAGAGAGAGAATCCCAAGCAGATCCACACTGTCATACTGTAGAGCCCCATGCAGGACTCAAACTCGTGAACCATGAGATCATGACCTGATCTGAAATGAAGAGTTGGTCGCTTAACTGACTGAGCCACCTAGGTGCCCCTCTCAGATAATTTTTGATAATCTCCCCATGTCAAGGTCAGTTAATTAGCAATCTTAATTGCAATTGCAACCTTAATTTCCTCTCACCAAGTAAGGTAACATATTCCAAGTCTCCAGGATTAGGACTTGGCTTTTGGGAGCCACTATTCTGCGTAGCACAGCATATATTCATACAACAATTTGAAAACAAATTTTACCATGGCTCTTGGTCTTGAGGTTATGAGTTCAAGCCTCATGTTGGGTATAGACATTACTTGAAAACAAATTTTCCCAGAAGTTTAATTTGTAATATTCCTCAAATTGGAAAAAAATGGTTAATAATGGTTAATAGGTGAACAAATTGTGGTATACCCACACTCAGCAATAAGAATGAATGAACTATTGACATATGCAATAATGTGGGTAGATCTCAAAATAATTATGCTGAATCAAAGAAGCCAGATAAAAAGTAGTATACACTATATGACTCTAGATATGTGAAATATTAGCAAATGCAAACAAATCTCTAGTGGCAGAAACATCACTGGTTGTCTGGATATGGGGGGTAGCAGTAAGTGGCTAGAGCGTGGTACGAGAGTTGGCTTGCAAAAGGGCATGGTGTATCTGTCTCACAAGAATTTATCAAAACTTATCAAATTCTGTACTTTAAATATGTGCATTTATTTATATATCAATTATACCTCCTTAGTAAATCTCTTAAAATAAAAACAAACCAAAAGAGAAGGCAGGGTATCCAAAGTATAACTCTTAACTGACAAAAGAGAAAAGGGGGAAACTTATTCACTTATCCATAAGTCATTACATAGACTATTGGTCAGCAATTGTTGGGTAATTTATAGTACCAGGTATTTTATGGAAGTTTTACTCTTCCATGACAGCGAAACTAGCTCCTAGGTAAGTCAGACTTCCCAAACTATTTCTCAGAGACTTCTCTTTGAACAATATCTTCATGGTCCAAAATCTAGAGGAGTGAAATTCTGGGTGTTCCCTAGCTTGAGTTGGATATTAACCTAGGGGCATAATTAGTTGAACCAGAAGGTAAAATTGTATTGTAGTTATATAATGGATCCAGCACTAATATTTGAATAGGGGGGTTAGCTGTTCTAAAGGAAGCGGTACTGGACAGACAATTCCAGGTATCCCGTAACAATTGGTTAACTGTACAGACTTCCACTTGAATTTTCATATTTCTGGTTTTCATACAGCTCAACACAGCAGATATGTTTTTAAAACGCACTCCTAAAACAATATAATGTGTTTTAAATTATATTCTAAAATGCTTTATAACAGCTATATAAAAATAAAATAGGGGTGTCTGGGTGGCTCAGTTGGTTAAGCGTCTGACTCTTGATTTCGGCTCAGGTCATGATCTCACAGTTCCTGAGTTCAAACCCTGTGTAGGGCTGTCTGCTGTCAGCATGAAGCCTGCTTTGGAGTCTCTGTTCCTGTCTCTCTCTGCCCCTCCCCCACTTGTGTGTGCTCCCTCTCTCTCTCTGTCAAAAATGAACGTGAAAAAAAAAATAGAGATTTTCTTAACATATCAGCATGTCATTTATAGCAGACTTAAATATATATGTGTGTGTATGTATATGTAATCTATATGTGTGTATATATGTGTGTGAATATATGTAATTTGATTTCACTGAGCCATATAATTTAAACAAGACAAACTAAGATTTACAAATTTACAAATGAAGCAAACTAGTTCTTGTGGACTGAATGTTTATGTCCTCCCAAAATTCATATGTTGAAGGACTAACGCCCAACATGATGATATTTGGAGAGGAGGCTTTGGGAAGTAATTAGGTAGATGAGGTACTGAGGATGGGACTTTATGATATGCTTAGTACCCTTAGAAGAAGAGAAGGAGAGGCCGGAGTGCTCTCTCTCCATCAAGTGGGGGACACAGAGGAGGAGGTCATCTGTAATCCCTGAAAGAGGGCTCTCACCAGGAACCAAATCTCTTAGGATCTTGATCTCAGATTCTCCAGCTTCCAGAAATGTGAGACATAAATGTCTGTGATAGCCACCCAATCTATGGTATTTTGTTATTGCAGTCTAAGCGGACTAATGCATGAGATTAAGTAAAGCATGATTTGGATGAAAGCCCAGAAATTTGAACCAAAATGTGAATTTTCACCTCAGCAATCTTTACTTATTTGTGCAACCCTGACAACAAGTGGTTTCATCAGTCACCAATCCAACTGCAACTTCCCTACTTCCAAGCCCAGTTAACATGTCTTGCATGTCTACTCCAAGAATGAGTTGAATATACTGTAAATAACTGAATGTTGGCAAGATTTGTTTTCCAAAGTAATCTCAGAGAAGACTCTTAATGAAGTCTGCGTATTTATATATAATATGTATGTATAAGTACTGGAAATAATTTTAATCCATGCTAATTTTGATATATCTATCTTATATATCATTTTAAAGAGAATTTTAAAAATTATTTTCCAGGGCTGCCTGGGGGGCTCAGCTGGTTAAGCGTCCAACTCTTGGTTTTAGCTCGGGTCATGATCATGGTTCATGAGATCAAGTCCTTTGTCAGGCTCTGTGCTGACAATGCAGAGCCTGCTTGGGACTCTCTGTCTCCCTCTCTCTCTGCCCATCCCCTGCTCACGAGCACTCTTTCCCTCTCTCTCTGTCTCTCTCAAAATAAATAAATAAGGTTAAAATTTTTTTCAATTATTTTCCAAAACAATATGTTAAAAGATTTATATTTATGTATATATGTATGTATATGTATTTATATATATTTATATATATTTATATATATATATAGGATTATGTGTATTTATGTATATATAGGAATATATATATTTACGTATATATAGGAATATATATTTATGTGTATATAGGATTATGTATATATAAGAATATATATATGTATATATAGGGATATATATTTATGTATATATAGGAATATATATTTATGTATATATAGGAATATATATTTATGTATATATAGGAATATATATTTTTGTATATGTAGGAATATATAGAAATATATATTTTTGTATATATTGTGTATATATTTTTGTATTTTGTATACATATATGTGTATATGTATATATGTATACATATATGTATATGTATATATATGTATATATTTCTAGAAAGGTATATATATGAAGAAATGTATATATATATATACATTTCTAGAAATGTATATATATGGGTGTGTGTGTGTGTGTGTGTGTGTGTGTGTGTATACATTTGTAGAAAAAGAATGGGAAAAAGACCCAGGATCCTTATATTATGTAAATATTTGTATTTTGAATAAACTAAAATTTACGGTAGAGTACCAAATGTGAGTTCTTGAAGTAGTGAATCTCAAGAATTAGGTGAAAGCAAAACTGTGAAATATTTATAAAATAGCTCTAATACTGATGAATATACTCAATACAAAAATATATGGAAATAGTTTGAATGACTTTTTTCCATGACGTGTACCAACAGAGTACACAGAGTGATTCAAAGATACATGTATATCTATGTCGAAGGAGAGAAAATAAATTAATATTCCACATTCTCATCCTCATTCTTGAATGTTTATATATTCACATTGAACCAACAACTTGTGTTTGAGAACTTCTTGTTGAAGAAATAATGAAGAATTGAGTGGAAGATAACATTGTACTTTAGCATGATTGAGTACTTTTTTCACAATATTGAGCTACTTTCATGAGAAATCATTTTGTAAAGGAGAATTCTTTAATGATCTATCTCATTTAATGTTTTTGTGTAACTCAAATTTTTACTTTCAGAATGAAATAAGATTACTTCAGTATTCTTCAGTAGTCTGTTCAAATGCCGCTTGTATATCATCTTACCTAACTTTTATAGCTCATTTAAGTAATTATTTTCTCAGTGATCATTAGGGTTACTTTAAGTATCATTTTAATTGGGTTATTAATTTTTTCTTGTGTTTTATGTAATGTTTACTTAACTTTAATCACATACTAAGGAACAAGATATACTTTCTGAAATATATTCCATTAACAAAATTATTCCTGCCTTGTTCTAATGCCCAGCACAGTGCCTTGTCCAGAATAGATGGATAATAATATTTCATGGATCCTGAACAAATAAATATCCCCATTTGAGAATATGTACCTGGTTTGTGAGAATTTCTTTTGCCTTCGTTGTTTGTTTTGGTTGTGTTCACCTAAAATCCCCAGGTGCACCTTTCTCTACAGTTCCAAAGCCCAGGGGAACCAGCAGCTCTGGCATCTCTTTGAACCCATTACCATGTATTTAAAATAACTTGCTTAAGATGTGGGTCACTTGGGTGGCTCAGCCAGTCGGTTAAACGTCCAACATCAGCTCAGGTTATAATCTCAAGATTTGTGAATTTGAGTCCGTGTTGGGCTCTGTGCTGACAGCTCAGAGCCTGGAGCCTGCTTTAGATTCTGTGTCTCCTTTTCTCTCTGCCTTTCCCCCGTACACATTCTGTCTATTTCTCAAAAATAAATAAACATTAAAAAAATTTTTTAATGTAATCATGTGATATGTGATGGGGAGTTCAAGGAACACCGTAATGTGTTATTTCCTATAAAATCACTCCTTTTCCTGGGCTTCAGCGTGATGCATTTTCAGAAAGGCTCTTTTAAATGTGTGTGGGTATTGGATGAAGTATTTGTATCCTTGTTGATAAGCATGAAATATTTAGGATTGTGTCTGTGTGTCATTGGCTGACAATTATATTTAAATTTAAATTAGCTGGCATTAGGTATTTATTTTCTCTATGCTCATATATTATTATAATCATTTCCATTATCTTCATTAGGTTTATTTTCATGCCTTATCATTGTGAAAAATTAAGTCTGCAAGTTTGTTTTCTTTCAAGGTGGTGCTGCTTTTATCTGTAAAAATTCTTGAAGTGATTGAATATATAGTACAGAACAATTTCTTCCTTCGCATAAAGTATATTTGGACATAAGAGTAGATGTATTCTTTAGAACAAATATATTAAATACAAAAGTCTCTGGATACATTTAGGTATGGAAATAGATATTGTTATATAGATATATGGATAAATCGCTCTAGATTAACAAACTTAAAATCCATCAGAATATATTTTCTGATCCCCAAAATTCATCAACCCACACAATTTGAAATGTAGCACCTATCATATCATAGATTTTTGTGCTGTTCTTTTAATGATCAACAAGCCTCAAGGAGTACAGAAGTATCATGGTTTTTAATTTGAAAAATTTCTGTGAATTACGAAAAGATGAATGTGTCTATACTGCTAGAGGAAACATGTTTTTAACCCAAAACTCTGGAGATACAAAAAGCATGTAGATTTGCCCTCTCGGGCTTTTTCACAAGAGAGTTATTTTCAGAGTATTTATTTATTTATTTGTTTAACACATCTTTAACAGTGCTTATTTCATAAATATAAAAAAAAAATGCTTCAGGGGCGCCTGGGTGGCTCAGTCGGTTGAGCCTCCGACTTCAGCTCAGGTCACGATCTCGCGGTCCGTGAGTTCGAGCCCCGCGTCGGGCTCTGGGCTGATGGCTCAGAGCCTGGAGCCTGCTTCCGATTCTGTGTCTCCCTCTCTCTCTGCCCCTCCCCTGTTCATGCTCTGTCTCTCTGTCTCAAAAATAAATAAAAAACGTTAAAAAAAATTTAAAAAAAAATGCTTCAGACACTAGAACAGGTTTGCTCATAAAGAATTCATGGTTAGCAAAATATGCATAGAATGCTTTAAATTTCACAAATACATTTTACACACATTCTTGTTCAGTTTCATTGTCAATTATACAGTGATATTGTCTCTATAAAATAAGAGGATTGAAAATTATCCCGTTTCAATGAGAAGTAATTAAAGTAAAACAAGTCTGCACCCCCCTAAAACTCAATACGGAAATCTAGTAGGTTGAACTACACTGTGGGGTTATTCACGCCAACAACTAACCAACTAACCAGCAACTAACCATCCTATTTAGGAAGAATGACCTATCTATCTAGAGCAGCACAGTTGAGAGAATTTATAAAACATTTTACTGAGGATTTAATTTGTATTTCCTAGCCTATTCTAGAGGAGAAAATTTGAACAGTTTGAAATGTTTCTTTTTTCTTACTCAACTGTACTCTTCCCTCAATTCCTATGATCACAAGGGCTCAATTCTGTACCCCAGTGATACGTAAGTGACTGTTAACTCCTGCTCAATAGGTCTCCTGCACACCCTATGTCCCCCTTCCCTCTTGTTGGCCTTTTAAAAATCTTTTTCTCTCAATTTCTCACTCTCAAACTCTTCTTGTCATTTTGTTAGTCTTTCAGCTCCAAAATATTTATTATATTCAGGAATGCAAAATGGAAAAATGAGAAAGTGACTTCCAGAGTTTTCTGCCTTCAGTATGTGATAACTGCAAAATGATTAGATCTTTTGCACTGCTCTGATTAGCATTTCTGTGAGGATCTCCTGTTCTATATCATGCTAAAAAAGTATCAGTTACTGCTTCATCATAAACATATTAATCACTTACATATTTCAGCAGGAAATGATTCAATATAGCAAATTAGATGGGTTACAACACAATTAGAATGTGTCAAAGAGAAACTGACCTTCCAGGAAATCATGAAAGACCAGAGTCACAGGAAGCCACCTCTGAAAATCTCAGCTGTATGTCAGATGTAAGCAGGTGATTGGCATCAACTTACTGGAAAGCTGATGCAAAAGACACATGTGTCTGTCTACTACTTCAGTAAAGTAATTCTTTCTCTCGCATATAAGTCTATCCACTCACAAGGGGAAGAGATTACATGAGGGTGTGGATAGGATCACTGGGAACTATTTTAGGAAGGGTCTATCACACATATTTTTCAGGATGGGTTTTAATTGATGCCACTCATTATTTACTCACTTGCACTTAGAGTTGAGTCCACAGAATTTAAGCTGGAATGTGTTGTTTTTGTTTTTGGTATGTTACAAACCCATTCAAGCATATAAAAGATTCAGAAAACAGTACCTCATTTTGACCTATAAGAAACATCTTGGATCAATTTCTATTCTGCTATTTTTCAGTTTGTCAAAGACACTGAAGTGCAGTTAAAATGTTCCATTTCCGCTATATTTGAGATTCAAACCATCTGATGGACTATTGGTCGAATTAGAAGTTAATGATTTTTTTCCTAGAGGGCATGATGGTATTATATATGAAGAACAAAATGTGTGATAAAAAAAAGAAAAAGAAATACCACTTCTAAATATTCTAAGGAAGTAATGAAAGAGTGATCACATTTATTGTAAAGTGATTGTGTTAATTATATTAGCAGAAGATAGAATTTTATTAAAAAACACATTTAGATTAAAAATAGGCCCTTATGTAAGAGAAATACAAACAGAAATACAAACTATTCCAAAGGAGAAAAGAAAGTTTTGATTCAGTGGTGGTTAATACATCGACTCCATCTGTTCCTTCTATTTTTTTGTAACTTGTGAGATGAGAGAAAGCAGGAAGGGGGGATTATGGATACCTGTTTACTTTATCATCTATGCTATTGTCCTGATCATTATGCTTTTAACCACCTTCTCCTGCAAACCTCAGCATTTAGCAAGCCCTCATTACATGTATGGCCCATTACTATATACGTTGTCAGTTAGAATAGGAAGAAATTAAGACATCAATCACATTTCTCAATAAGTTTGTATGACTGGATACCAAAATATTTATAATTTTGAAAGCATTTGAAATCAATATTGTCTTATACATTAAACATAGATATTATAAAGTTGTTTATGTATATGTGTTTATGGTATCTCCTCTATAGACTTAATACATATTCAAACATTCTTGATGTTTTAGACAAAATAAAAGGCTAATCATTAAATGGTATGAAAGAAGTCACTTAATATAAAATTTTATATAAGGATATGGAAAACGTCTACAATATTAAACCATGTTTTGAATTAGCTTACACTCAAATCTATATTTCTAATTTTGATAAAGCATAGTCCAGAGAGATTTTATCTGAGGAAAAAGCAGATCATTTATAACAAAACTACTAAGTATGTAGTGATAGTATTGAAACATGAGGGAAAAAGGCAATTAGGCAAATTATCTGGGTAAAGGAAAATATAATGCGTAACCCTCTAAAATTTAATAACAACAGATTACTTGCATGTGGAATCTTGACATTATCCTGTTTAGAAACCTAGGGGTCTGTCACCATTCTTTTGCCTATTATTGTTTTGTAAAGCCTCAAATCTTAGGAAGGAAATATGAAACAAATCACCAAAAATGAGGTTGAGTTTCTACTGGTATTGAAAAATTCAAACTGAACACATTTCTTCCTTCCTTCTCTACTTCCTTCTTCCAAGAACTGCATATTTACTTGGCCTAACATAAATATTCATAACATAAATTTTGGAAATACTGTGACAAGTCACCTATAAAATTCTGTAAGTTTACCACCTTGAGCTAAACCACATTTATTTAATACCATTTTGGTTAAAACACTAACTCCTATATACCCACATGTAAATATTTGTTGAGTGTCTACAATGGGGCAAGCATCTGCCTCTCTGGCTGCTTGGGATACAACAGTAAAGAAAGCAGGGATCCCTCCTTTGTGGAGTTCTGTTCTTTCACACTGACAAATAAAGAGCTGATAAACACAGCAAACAAGTGAGGAAACAGAATACACTGGAAGGATATAAGTGAGAAAGAAACAAAAAGAGTTGGTAGGGCTGACTGATGGATGAGGGGGTGCAGCAGTTTAAATAGGGGTGAGGATCATTCTGTTGAGAAAAGTGGTGATTTGAGTGGAGACTTGAAGGTGACAAGAGAGGTAGATCTCTGGATATCTGGGGAGAAAATTATGCAGGCTTGAGGGAATGAATAAACTGTCACAGAGACAAATAGAATGAGAAGACTCAGGTGACGTGAGAGGAATGAGTGAGAAGGAAAACAGTAGGAGATGGCACAGGAGGGGTGATACCTGGGAACTAAATCACGTGGGGCCTTTCAGACAATGGTGAGGACTTTACTCAGCTTACACTCTGAGTAAAATGGGAGCCACTGCATGATTTTTAGAAAAGTGGAGGTGTCACCTGGGTTTTCGTTGGAATGGGTTACTCTGAGAGCTATGTTGTGAATAGATTGGGGGTGGTGGCTCAGATTAATGGGGGAACAGTGGAGACAGGGAGCAGTGCTAGGTTCTAGATCACACACACACACACACACACACACACACACACACAAACGTTTTTGAATTGAAAAAGGGAGCATATTATATGTGTGTATGTAGTGTGTATACATACACAGTTGAACAGAATACATTTCTTTTAAATTATCACATATTTCATATCATTGAACATTTGATCTTTATGATTTTAATATTGGCATCGCATCCTATTAGCTAATATTTAAACATTAAGATGTTTCTTAGATTTAGCTATTCAGTCAAAATTTTACACTTTTCTATGGATCTTTGCTAAGGATAGATTAACAGAAGAATATTTGCTGAGTCAAAGGATTTACACAATTTCTTTATTTTTTTAATATTTATTTTTGAGAGAGAGAGAGAGACAAAGAGAGAGAGAGAGGAGGGGAAAGGGGCAGAGAGAGAGGGAGACACAGAATCCAAAGCAGACTCCAGGCTCTAATCTGTCAGTGCAGAGCCCAGTGTGGGGCTTAAACTCATGAATGGTGAGATCATGACCTGAACTGAAGTCAGATGCTTAGCGGACTAAGCCACCCAGGCACCCCAGGATTTATACAATTTAAATGATTTAAATTTTTGTCCAGGGCCTTCACAAAGAGTATGACAAATACATGTCTATGAGAAATATCTAAGAATACTTAGAGGGGGTGAAGACAATGAGATACTATTAAGATTACTACCTCAGTTTTGCAATTTTGTCTCAAGTGGTGGAATACTTTTCCCTTTTATTTGTTTCTCTCTTCTTCTATGTTCCCCGATATGTAAATTGTTTTTAAGGTGCTCCAAAGAAGAGTTAAGAGTCTGACATTCAGGAAAAGACAGAAATTAAAAAAAAAAAAAAATTAAGCAATGTAATTTTCCAAGTAGTTAATAGAAAACTAAATTGCCCATTCAGAAAAACTAGAGTAAACAGATCTCAAAAAGTAATTAGCCAACTGCTGCAGTTAAAAGAGAAAACCCTGGCACCACACAATTCTGACTCTACCTTAACTACAATAGAACTGTGGACAGCTTCCTGGCCTCCTCCTGTTCTAACATTTCCTGGGCTTCTTTATACCAACGTAATACTATTTTATAGCAAAACACTATCACAGCAGCATATCGCATATTTCCACTGAAGCAGTAAGCTTTTAAAAAAATGGAAAAACATTATATGTGTAGGTGGAAATCCATTATTACTGAGCCAAATTAAAAGATGGACATACTGTAATTTTCTGACACAGTAGGAACACTGTAGAAAAGAATCTCTCTCGAAGCGGCACCTTCCTTTCTCTATTACTGGCCATAAAGTGCACTTTCTAATTAAAACTTTTAAATGACTTTAATTACTGAAATAAAAAAGGACCTATGTCAAAATTAGCTTTGTGCACACTGACTAGTCATTAATGTGAGGTTGTAAACTTGTTTAGCAGAAATAAAGATAAGATTCATCCTGAAATCTGAAAATAAGGAGAAAAGTACTTTATTTATGGTTTTTGACTTTAGCTAGCCCTGTATTACCAGTGACTTACAATGGCTCTCAAATATAAATTGTAGTATAAGCAAGATAAATTAAGGTTTTGGAAATAGGAACATACAGTGATAGGAAGACTAAATGGCATGTTTGTTTCAGGGAAAGAAAGTAATTTACCTGGCTAGAATATACTACTTAGTACTCTACTGTATGACCTCCCTGGTCATCTTTGGGAAGAAAGTTTTCACAAGCAAAATGTACGAGTTGCTGTGAAGTAGGTTCCACATGCTTTAAAAATAAATTGAAGGATTAGATCTGCCTGAGATAGATGTCTCTACATTGTTCACTGATGTTGAATTGGCTAATCAGATGGATGGAAAGAACAACATCACCGGACACAAAGCATCTTTTTTCTACAAGTAGAAATAAGCAGTTATTATGTTCTTTTTCTAGAAGCTCAGAATGAATATATTCTCCATGTTTATTTGAGCATTACAAGCAGAAAATCGCATGATAGCGATAACAAGAAGTGTCCATGATACGCTTAGGTCCTACTTAACTTAGAATCTACTATAAACCCACAGGACGCTCATCCCTGGCTATGTATGACATGCCCCCCAAGTCCTCATCTTCACCTAAACTCAGATTTTACTTCTTTGTTATTACGTATGATTATAAGTCACCACTGTGGTATTTGTCTTTAACTTCACGGAATATAATACCCACAATGCTCCTTTTTTTCTTTCTAGATTCATTGTCGAAGTGGATGGCAAAATAGTCATCATTCCATTAAGAAAACATGAACAAATTTACAGTGAAAAAAAATAGTGCAGAGAGCTCTTCCAAAAGATACTACCTTGCTTTTAAAGTACTAGTTGGGGGGTCTTTTCATATTGTTTGTTTTATTTTGGGTGGTAAACAGATGAGTTTTAATTCAATTTCAAGTAACTGGTGTCATGAATATTTTAGTTAACCATGTTCCTTGCAACAGAAACATGTGTGTATATGTTCCTGCCCAATATCAGGGTTCTATGAAATGTAAGAGGGGAGATATCTAGAATTGCTTTGCCCAATAAATAGTCCTCTCATATAATATTTATGTTATTGAGAACATCAATGTCATTATTCTCCACCCCCACCTCTCTCTGATATACTTTAAAATATTTCTTTTCTTTTAGAATTGTTTAAGATTTATAGGAAAATTGTGAGGATAGTACAGAGAAGTTCCTCTAATCCCACACAGTTTTCCTATATTATTAACATCAATACTGTGGTAAGATATATTTCTCACAATTAATGAACCAATATTGATACATTATGATTAATCAAAATCCACATTTTATTCAAATTCCCTTAGTTTTAATTTTTTTCTGTTGCAGCATCACATTCAGGATACATTACGTTATCATGTCTCCTTAGGCTCTTTCTGGCTTTGGCAATTTCTCAGAAATTCCTTGTTATTCATGACTTCGACAGTTTTGAGGAATAATGCTCAGGTGTTTTGTGGAATATCCCTCAGTTGACATTTGCCTGATTCTTTTCCAATGATTTGCCTGAGTTTGTGTTTTAGACAGGAAGACCACAGAAGCCAAGTGCATCTCTTGTCGCATCATATTAAGAGTATATATTATTGGGGCGCCTGGTTGTTCAGTCGGTTAAGCATCCAAGGGCAGCTCATGTCGTGATCTCGAGGTTCATGGGTTTGGGACCCACGTTGGGCTATATGCTGACAGCTCAGAGTCTGGAGCCTGCTTCAGATTCTGGGTCTCCCTCTCTCTCTCAAATCCTCCCCCGCTTATGCTCTGCCTCTCTCTCTCTCTCTCTCTCTCTCTCTCTCTCTCTCTCTCTCAAAAATAAATAAATATAGAAAAAAGAATATATATTATCAAAATGACATTACTGCCGTTGTTAACCTTGATCACTTGGCTCAGGTGGCATTTTTCAGTTTGGGTATTGTAAGGTTAGTCTGTTGTTCACCTTGTGTGTACTCAACTCTTTGGAGGGATGTTATGTGCAGCCCACACTTGAGTGGGGAGTTACGCTCTAGCTCTTTGAGGGTGGAATATGTATATAAATTCTTTTTAATTATGTGGCATAGTAATCTTTTCTATTTATTCATTTATTTAAATATTCATATTAATATATGCTAATGGAATTATTCTCTTGCTGACGTTGGGAGCTTTTTCAGCTATCTCTTGAATCCCTTTGACATCTCCATAATTGTAGGGTTGGATTTTTTTTTGTTTTTTTGGGTTTTGAGAGCTTTATGTTGTTGTTTTTTTGGATTTAGGTTTTTGGGTTTTGTTTTTTGTGTTTATTTGATCGTTTGTTTGAGGACTTGACTTTCCTTCCCTACAAAATGCTCCAGGCTTGTGTCTATCTCTTGCTCAAACATGGAATCAGTCCTCTTGCCAAGGAGCCCTGATATCTTTCTTTGGAAAAATGGTATTAGAAACCAAGATCTGGGTGCTAGATGTGCTCTTTGATACTGTGAGTTCATGTAAGCTCTCTGAGGTGACAGAGAAGGAAAATACCTGTGTATATATCAACCAATGTATATTGGTATATACAAATCTATAAAAATTCCTGTGTTTTATCAGCTATATCTATATTATACTAAATAAACTGATATCTCCAAATTTAATCCATAATCACATGGATCTTTCTATCTTCTTCCCCTTGCTTGTATATAATTCTCCACTTTAATTATCAGAAAACTGGCTCCTACCATCTGCCATTCATTTATTTTATCGTTCAGTTCCAAAACATATGTATAGTGATTTCACAATCTTTAACTTGTACTCTCATGAGAAATATTAACCAACTACAGTACAGTACTTATATGCAATTTCTTTTGCCTTTAGTCTTACACACTCCACTCATTTCGAAAGTTACTTAGTTCAGCATCTTGTTTCCCTGTCCCCTTCAGTGAGACTTCTTTATACATTTGAATACAGTTAGATTACTTTGTCACATTCTGCATTCATCTCCAGAATCACAGACTTTCTAAAAGACTTTTTTTTAATGGCATGTATTAAGTTTCAGTCTTATACATTGCTGTGTAAATATGTTTTATTATCCTTCCCAACCATGGAATCAACTAGTGTTAATTCCACCCTGTTAGAAACTAGCCCTTAGCAGAAATGCTCACTGGGCTCCTGCACATAGATTCCTAACTCTGACAGTAGGGGAGTTTTAAGGCTTTGGTTTATTTCACATTACTTTTCTTTTATTTTTCAAAGACAAACCTACAAAAACTTCTTGTCTGGCTGAGTTTTCCACTATATGCATCCCTCTTCATAAATTCCAAACCGCTTTTGGGTAATTGATCTCAAACAGAATGACTCAAAATTTGCATATTTCAGTTAGCATTCCTTAAAAGTGATAAATAGCATGAAATAGTAAGAATCCTCACTGTAGAATTTCATATCACAAATTTTCATTATGAAAGAAATTTCTGTATTTGCACGGTGTGTATGTATGGGTGGGTTGTATGCTAAAATTTAAAAGATGACATTAAATATAAAGTTCAATTATATGCCATTATGTAAAGTAGGCACAGTGTTTTGAAAAAAATCAAACAACCTTTTGTCAACTAGTTTGTGCTTAAAATACAACCATTTTTTAAAATCCAGTTTCTGGGTCTTTAAGATAGTTCTGCCCCATTCGTTTATTCTTTTATAAAATAGTTAATAAATGTATGTAGCTAATGTATATACATTACATTATTTGCCAATGCTGCAATAAGCACGGCTGATCAACCAAAGAAAAAAAAGGGGGGGGGGGCACGGAGGGGGGTGTCTGGCTGGCTCAGTAGAACATTCAACTCTTGATCTTTGGGTCATGAATTTGAGCCTCACTTTGGCTGTAGAACTTACTTAAAAAAAAGAGAAAAAACCTTCAGCTTAGTTCTGACTGGTTTCCACACCCCACAAGCCTTTCTAGCTACTCTGCTGGCAGACATAACACTCCAAGACCTTCAACAGACCACATTCTTTAAATTAAAATAATAATAATAATAATAATAATAATAAAATAGTTAAATCATTAACTTAAGCATTTTATAAAGATTATATACTATGAAACACTATTTTAACATTAAACACATTAAAATTTACCAATTTTGTTATCAAGAATATAAAATCTTTAAAATCTGCTTCACACATTGATGAATGTAGACAGAGACTAATTAGGTGATTTGCTTAAATGTCAGAGACAACTCTAATGCCAAAAGATAATCTGGGAGCATATTCATGTTAATTGCATGTTACTTTTCATTTTGTTCAACAGAGAGAATTATTTTAATAGAAAAACTGAAAAACAAGGGAGAAAAAACATTTCCAGCTGGATGACTATGCTGACAACTGCACTAACAATCTGTCTCTTTAACTCAGACATTAGCTTTATTCCCAAGGCTAAAAATATTAGTCATTCTTGAGCTAAAACTTGTTTTCTTAATACATTTTGTCTATATTCTTAAGATGCTGTTAGGCTTATGCATAATCAGCAATCATTCTCTCCTTGACCTGCCCATACCTTAATTCTTGCTTGTGCTGTAATCAATCTTCACCTAACTTTATTTCATTCTCCTAGAACTGTCACAACCCTTACCCCATATGAATTGTAGCTGTAGTTGAAGTTCAGGATTTACTTTTGCTAAAATGCAAACTTTTCAAAATAATTTAAGTGTAATGTTACTGAATCCAAGTAAAATAATTTCTGTAGAGACACTTCATTTTTTTTTCAATTTGAAAATCCCTATGTGTTGTTCTTAAAAAGAGTTAGCTCTACATTTAATTCAGACATATATACATATGCTCTAAGTATATTAATTTATAGTCACAATTAGCTACAAATTTATGTTATAGAATAACTTTATTTTGTATACAGTTTTAGCATGAAAATATTGTAGGTTAATATTGTTAGGTTAATAACATTTGATGCTTCTTAATGGCATTTAAATTGTTAAAAATACCAGTTATTTCATGATATGAGTTTTATATACACTGTTCAAAGGACTTTTCAGTATTTACCTGAAAAGATGTGACCTCTGTCATCTATTATTTTTTTTTATGTATATAGTATCTATTATTTAAATACTATCTGTTGGGGTGCCTGGGTGACTCAGTCAGTTAAGTGTCCGACTCTTGATTTTGGCTCAGGTCATGATCTCATGGTTCCTGAGTTCAAGCCCCACACTGGGCCCCCCTCTGACAGTGCAGAGCCTGCTTGGGATTTTCTTTCTCTCCCTCTCTCTCTGCCCCTCCCCTGCTTGCTCTCTCTCTCTCTCTCTCTCTCTCTCTCAAAAAGTAAACTTTAAAAAATAGCTAAATACTGTCTTAAATAATTAACTCAAACATGCTATAGTAAAAGGAATTATATAAAAACTATTATAACATTAAAAAGAGTTATGAAGGGTGCCTGGGTGGCTCAGTTGGTTAAATGTCCAACTCTTGATTTCGACTCAGGACATGATCTTGAGGTTCGTGAGATCGAGCCCTGTGTCAGGCTCTGTGCTGACAGCATGGAACCTGCTTGGCATCCTTTCTCTGTGACCCTCCCCTGCTCATGCTGTCTCTCTCACTCTCAAAATAAATAAACAAACTTAAAAAAAGTTAAAAACAAAGACAGTTATGATTTATCTGCCCATTGTATATTATGATAAATAGTAATTTGGATAGTGATCAGTATAACTTTCTGGATACTTAATATTTGCAAGATAAGTCAGTTTCTTTCTGTGAAATCATAGTGCATTTTCATTTTTTCAATTAATATCACATGTAAACTATTTAGGAATTCAAAATAAAATATTCTATCCAAAGTCATGTGGTTTATGTGTGTGTACATGTGTTTATAAATATAAAAAAGGGGAATTCAAATTTTAGGTCCAAAGTCAACAGGAGACTTGAAGGCAGTTTACTTCTAAAGGGTGCCTGGGTGCCTCAGTTGGTTAAGCATCTGACTCTTGATTTTGGTTCAAGTCATGATTTTAAGATCCTGAGGTTGAGCCCTGTGTCAGACATCATGCTCTCAGCAGAGCAAGAGTATGGAGCCCCCTTGGGATTCTTTCTCTCCCTCTCTCTATCCCTCCCTGTGGTTGCATGCACACGTTTCTAAAAGGATGTGTTCAATCTTCTGTCTTCTGAGTAACAACCAAAGAAGTATATATATTATATAAATATAAATGTATCTATATGCAAAATATAAGTATATAATATAATTTATATATTTATACATAAATATATAATGTACTATAATGTAAAATACATATAATTATATATATGTAATATGTATTACATATAATAATAAATTATAAGTATATATGGTTTACATATATTTATAGTAATTGAATATCTGTAATTAATATTAAGAAACATTATCAGTAATTGCTGGCTCAGTTCTAAAATGCAGTTCTGCTGTATTGGTTCAGCAACAAAAAGGAAGATTCTCAAGTGACCATATGTTTGATATTCAATGAATGATTTTTGAATGTTCTGCTTTTTTTTAAACATTTAGGTATATCTAAATGTAAGTGTATTAAATTTTATTTAATTTTAGAGCTATTAAGTTTGATCTGGGAAAAAATATATTTCAAAAGTAATCACATTCAAGAACCTGGATATTGCTTTAAAAAGTACTTTCTTTTATCAATGTCAGTTTTCTTTTATTTCTGTCATAGAGTCCTTGTATAAAAAAAAACTAACAAATAATTCTTAATACTTCCTAACCAAAATATGTCCCACATTTGGTTCCCTACATGATGTTTTCCTAGGTGAGTTAGGAGTACACATCCACATACTTCTGTGGTGGAAAGTGGGTTGTCACCAACTGCTTGTTCAAGTAACTAAGGTTATTTATAACACTTCTTTTTTTGAAGTGGGAAATATTTTATATCAACAAATGCTTGTTGATCTAACAGACTTATCAGTTGGTAAGTCAATAAACCACTTAGTACATATAGAAGAAAAACAGTATGCCAGTATGGGAAATAATAATTTAATTGTATAACTATAAATGTATATATTAGGTTTATAATATATTAAAAATTATGTTGTATAATACATATATATATATATATATATATTAATAGTTGCAATAATAATGTAAAGGATTTTGACCACTGGTTATGGCTCATAGCTAATAGAAAAGAGGAACTAAATATCCAGGTTAAAAGAGAGATTTCAATTATTTGGGCCAGATACTCCATTCATGACTTGTGGGGAGTTAAAGTCAAGTTGCCCCCAAGTAGCATCATCCTAGCTTCTCCAATACCTCCATTTATCAAAGTAAATTAATCAGAGAATGGAACAAGAATGGAACAATAATGAGGCTCTAAGAAAACTCCAAGAGTCTGATAGTACGTTCCAGAGAGAAAAACTGGCATGATGGCTGCATGTTTGTTAAGCTGAGATATCTACAGGCCCACTCTGGTGTTCCAGTGATTAGGGAGAAACATGGCAAGAACTTTTTTAGGAGAATATAATTTGTATCCCCTTTAGTGTTGAGGAAAATATTAAAACAGGGTGTGGTGTCCATTTAGCAGTAGACTTCTAGAAGTGTGAAAATACCATGTTGTAATAATGTGCCCAGGATGAAAACCAGGAGATGGCTAACTCCAGCTACTTGTGATCTTTAAAACTCAAGTGAAGTGCTTCAACTTTTATTGTTAGTCCTCCTAAAGAAGTACGGGAATTTTGAATTGTAAAGAAAACTTAGAGGCACTTAAGGTTTGACTCAAGGAGTGGCTATACTAGCAGAGTCTGATCATGCTATATGTTATGTGTTGAAATGAGCTGTAAACCCATATCAACCATAATAAAACAAAATACCTTTCTGAAGAGCTTTTTCACACCTGAATTTTCAGTGTTTATAGTCATCATGTGAGTACCTTTCTGAAGAACTTTCTCATGCCTGATTTTTCAGTATTTTTAGCCATCATGTGAGTAAGGCATTGTGTCATATCTCTGATGCTCAAACTGTAAACCAGAGAAATTAAAGAATTCCTCAGAGCCATACAGTAAGAATATGTGAGTTTTCAATGCAGAATTATTAGTTATATCCACTATTTAATTATAAAATTGCCTCTTTCCTATTCTTTGATGTAAGTTTATACATTATTTCTTCATTAATTTTTAGATTTTGGAGATGTAAAATGAGCCATAAACTTTAAAATTTAAAATGATGGATTTTAATTTTCTTCTTTTATTTTCTTTATTTTCTTTTTTATGGAGATATAATTCACATGCCATAAAATTCACCATTCCAAAGTGCAAAATTTAATTGTTTTCAGTATAGTCACAGAATTGTACAACCAACACTACTAAATAATTTCAGAATATTTTCATCATCCCAAAAAGAAGCCATGTATCCATTAGCCTCTGTATTTCCTACACCCACAACCAATGGAACCGCTAACTTACTTTATTTCTCTCTAGATTTGTTTATTCTGAAAATTTAATATAAATAAAATTGTAAATGTGTGGCCTTTTGTGTCTGGCTTCTTTCACACTTCTTTTAAAGCTACATCTATTTTGTAACACGTAACAGTACTCCATTGCTTTGATGGCTGAATAATGGGATACATGGATATATGTACATATATACAGGGATATATGACTTTGTGTTTCTTTGTTCATCACTTATGGTCATCTGTGTTTTCCCACTTTATGGCTATCATAAAAAATTCTGCTTTGAACATTCGTGTACTTAGTGCACGCATAAGCTTTCATTTTTTTTTTTTTTGCATATATTCTTAGAAGTAGAATTGCTAGGTCATATGGTAATTCTACATTTAACTATTTGAAGAATTGCCAAGCTGTTTTCTAAAGTGAGTGGTACCATTTTAAATCCTAACTAGCAAATTATGAGTGTTCCAATTTCTCCCTATTGTCATTAACACTTGATATTGCCTTTTTTAATAAAGCCATGCCAATGGGCATGAAGTGGTACCTCACTGTGATTTTGATGTTCATTACCCTAATGACTAATGATATTGAGTATATTTTCATGTGCTTATTGGTTATGTGTATATCTTCTTTGGAGAAATATCTATTCAAATAATTTAACCATCTATTAATAGGGTTATTCATGTTTTCATTGTTGAGTTGTAAGAATTTTTTTCTCCCAGTCTGTGGATTGTCTTTTCATTTTCTTGATCATATCTGTTGAGACATAAAAGTTTTTAATTTTGACTGCGTCCAATTTATCTATTTTTTTGTTATTTGTTTTCAGTTTCATATCTTACAGTTTTCACTTTCATTTAGGCCCTTGATCCATTTTTTTTTCACATCATACTCTCTTATTCCTCTTAAACTCCATCCCTCTAACTTTATTTATTATTAAAGTTAACATATTGTGATGCATCATTTCAAACACAATAAATTGAGCAAAATGCAAAGTCTCTTTTATAACCATAAGTAATCCTTCAGTATTCTATCTATAGTTTCATAAGTGGTATAGATCATATACATTAGTATGCATATGTATGTAAATATGTATTATATATCTATTTGTCAAATAATACACTAATATTATTATTCTTGTCAAATGAGGTATTTTATACCTGTTAAGTCAAAAATGTCTTTTTTTTAGCTTCAAGTTTTTTTCAAGATCGTGCCAATTTTTACTTTGCCTTCTAACTGGACTATGACTATATGAAGAATATGTAAAATATGACTATATATGACTAATATGACTAATATGTAAACTGTTTGAGTGATCTAATTACTTTTTTCTTGTTTATCTCCTTCTTTATAAAATTATCACCAATTTGCTCAGACCAAAATCTTCGAAGTCATCTTTGATATTCTTTTTTTAAATCTCATGCTTGGAATCCATCAACAAATCCTGTTACCTCTACTTTCAAAATGTGTTCAGAATCCATCTATTTCTGATATAGGTCAACTCCATGTCTATTAGTTTCTCTCTAGCCTCGATTATTGTAAAAGCTTCCTAAATGTTCTTGCTGCCGTTTATCTGCTATTTATGCTCACAGTCTATTCATGCTACAATATTCAGAGTGTTCCTTTGAAAAGAAGACAGGATTTGTCACTGATTTGATCAAATTCCACTCTTGACTTCTGTCTTTTTCCAGAATAAAACTGAAAGGCTTTATGTCGATCTAAGTGACTGACGTTAGCTGGGCTTCGCTACTTCTCTGACCTCTTCTCTTCCTCTTTGTGCTTTTCCCACTCCATCTAGCTCCTCTTGTCTCATTTCCGTTTTTCCTCTTCATTTTGCCTTCTCAAATTCTTCATTGTTATTTACCAAAATAATGAAGAAAAACAGTGTATTTCACCACCTTGAATCTGCATTCTCAGGTTTTCACTTTTCCATTTAAATCAAAATACATCTATTGAAACCAATTCTGGTTTTTACTCATGTTAGGGAATGTCACCAAGAATATCATTAATCTTGACACCAGCACTGCAACTGTTAAGTATAAGTGCATATAAAAATTGCTATTTTTGGAACATGGCAAGAGTCAAATTGTGATCTATTTACTGAAAAATTACATGGCTTAATTCCTCTATTTTATTTGGATACATCACTTATGTATTTGACTATTTCTGTCATCACCCTAAAATAAATGTTACATGTCTTAAAAGTACACTTTTATAGTAACTTGATTTTCATGCCATTGGAAAACAAATTCATCATTCAATTGATGAAACAATCAGGATTGAAGACTTTGTTGACAGATTACAGCTGGCAACTTGTGCATGGCATTCTGTAGCTGTATATCTTTGTGCAGGCCATTTATATTTTGAGGCTGGCTTTCTTCATATGTATACTTCCAGTGCTGTTGAGAGAGTTCAATTAGGTTATGTATTTAAAATCTCTACCACAGAGCCTAGGGCTTTATAGGCAATCAACACATGACAATTAGCCCCTTTTTTTCCCTTTTTACAAATTTCTATCAAATGTCATGTTTTTAATTGCATTAATGTTGTTTTTGTGCCTCTAAAATTAAAATATTATATATTTTTAAGAAGCCTGTTATCAATGTTGTATTTTCTAACTATTGGTATAATACCATGCTTTTCACAATGACTAGAAAACTTTTAAACAAATATTTATGGGAGCAGGTTTAATTATCTTTTGGTCTAAATAGGGAATGGAATAAAACAATAATCTCTTTGCTTGTAGAAATATGACATAATCTTATGAAGGTTGATTGAAGCATTTGATTTAAGGAAATTACTTTCCCACATTAAGAAAGGTGTTTATATAACAAGTTGACTATTAACTATCAAGCATGGCAATTTCATCACTCCGCCAGCTGTTCACATTTAATATTTGCATAATAGAATGAATAGTTTCTATAGTTATTGGTCTAGATATTCATCTCTATTCCATGTGGACATACTTTTATCAAAATGATCACTTCTTTCATGAGCTTTCTTTTGGGTCTAATTTACTTTTCTTTTGTAGTTATATGATTATGAGGACATAAACTATTCCATATAAGGAAGTCTGCTGGGTATTATAAAAACATATCGAGTTTCATTCTATTGATACACAGAGTGAAGACTATTTGGTTCAAGATTTAATAAATATTCAGCATAGTACAAAACAGCTTGTGCTTTATGGTTTGAATATGGTGTTTATATTTCTAATAGCATGTTGGACATGCTAGCTCCTTTGAAATGTTGAAATAGCAATCAAATTACTTGTTTTCCCTGATGTATTATTCATCAGTCATATTCTTATGTACTTTTGATATGTATCTGTAAATTGTAATGAAAAACAATGTGTTATTATACTTACTCCTTCATATGACTTAGTTAAAATAAGTTGTGAGTATGTGTGTGTATGTATGTATGTGTAAGTATGTATGTATGAAACATACATTCATGTGTGTGAAACAAAAGGGATTGAAAAGAATATGATTTTTTATTTCTCATTGTATGGTATACTGGATGCTCAGAACAAACCTGCCAATTAAAATTTAATGCAGCATGGATCTAAAAACAAATTTTTAATCACTGATACACCCAGAAAATAAAAAGCCAAAATGAGATGAAAGTGGAAGGCTTGGGAATTAGTAGAATTCCCATTTTACCTATTTTACCCTGACTACGTAGATGAATCTTCATCATACGGAATTAATAGATTCACAGGTGACATGTAATAATAAGTCTTGTATCTAGCCCAGGTAAGAAGGCTCATAGAACACCCCAGAATAAAGTAGAAACTCCAAAAAAGATATACCTTAATTTTACAGGTGAAAAGAAGGCATCAGCCAGCGACTTGCTTACCTTGGCCTTAATACTGGCTTGAGGGGGATAAGTCTCCACTAAGAATCTATGATCATAAGCTGGCCTTCATACAAGGTGGTGGGATGGGGAATTCTCGCAGACACTTTTGATTTACTATGATCTAGAGTAGTTTCTGTTTCCATTTGTCTGGCAGAGGCAAAGGTAGACACTTTTGAAGTGGTAAAATTTCAACTCAGCTGTAAACATTTCCATGAATTAATAACTCAATGAAAAGTCATAACAACACAAAGAAGGAAACATCATGAGACTAAGCCAAAATAGACAATTGTGAGCAGAAAAAGAGCTAAAAATATTTACAATATTGGAACTAGGATGCACAAAAGTGCTATATCATTTGTTACAAGAAAGAAATAACAAAACTGAATGTATGAGAAATATAAAGTCGATAAAAATGACTAAGAAGTTTTTAAAGGTTAGAAATTTTAGAACATAAAAATTAAAAAAAAATTAAAAATTTAGTGAATTAGTTAAACCACACATTAGACCAAACTGAAGAGCAATTTTAATATTAGATATGAATTAATTCACCAAAATTCAAATCAGATAAACAA
Organism: Panthera pardus; assembly: GCF_024362965.1. Taxonomy (NCBI): domain Eukaryota; kingdom Metazoa; phylum Chordata; class Mammalia; order Carnivora; family Felidae; genus Panthera; species Panthera pardus. Next base: position 100,641,231 of record NW_026526721.1, on the reverse strand, counting down.
AGACATAGGAAATGTGAAAGAGTAAGACATGTAGCAATCAGAATAAAAAGATATAACTTTCATTTTTTTTTTTTTTAGATTTCAGAGGGATGTCATGGAAATTTATGAAAGAGAAAATAGTCTAAGCAACATTAATTGAGATTTTTTCCAGAATTTCTGAAAAAATATCTCAGTTCTAAGAAGACAAAAAAAATGATAGACACGTAATAGTGAAAATGAATAACACAAAAACCAAAGAGAACCCCTTAAAAATGAAGACAAAAGGAAGAATAGACTATTTACAAATGATCCCAATTATATTGATACCTAATTTCTCAATAATAACAATGAGAGGGGGAGGAACTTAGCATGTTTTCAAGACTGTGCTCTTACTTTTGATATTTTGTGAAATTGTCTTTTAAGAATATTGGTAAAATGGTTCCAGTAAAGACAGAGTAACCTGTATCTATAGTAATCCATCTTCTTGTAACAATTACATACTCTGGACAAAATATATAAGGCAATTATTTTCAAACAACCAATCATATGTTTGGTTTTCATTTAATTCTGTCAATAAGGTTACAGACCTTTATAACACCACGTAGATATGGCAGCGATACTAATGTTTGACACACTATACATCAGTAAAATTTACAGTATTATTTTCTATTCTGTAACAACAGAAATTATTTTTTCTATGTACCATATGTTCTCAATAACTGAGGTAGTGAATAGAAGTCATTCTTTAGTAAATTTTAGATTCCCATCCTCTTTTTCGAAATTCTTATTCAGATATTATAGTGTAGGATTTTGCAGACAAGAGCTCCCAGGTGTGGTTATATGACTTTGCTCATTTTTCCCAAAAGGGATGACACGCTGTCCTTTATCAGTCTAATACTAGCAGTTTCACCACGGGGAAGGTGTTAGATAACACTAACCAGGAAGATGTTAGAGAACAATAGACACCACGTTATCCAGTGATGTCCTGTCATAACTTAGATTTACCAGAGTCTTTCTATAAATTCACTACTATAGCCTGGCTTTCTAAATGCCCAATAACTGTCCTAATCGCCTTCCAGCAGCAAAAGTAAATCTTCCTTGCAGAATCCTCAACTTATCTCTATAAGTTTTCAAATAATATATCCAGCATTTAATAAAAAAAATCCTTAGGATAATGGAAAACATGACCAAATTATCTAAATTGAAAGATGGGGGGAAGAAAGGACATTAATCCCATAAGTGATTCATATATTGCTGTTATTGAGAAATTGAAAACAACACAGAGCATTTTAAGAGAAGAATGTAGAATTTAAAAAATCAAATAGAGGGGCGCCTGGGTGGCTCAGTCGGTTAAGCGTCCGACTTCAGCTCAGGTCACGATCTGGCGGTCCGTGAGTTCGAGCCCGCGTCGGGCTCTGGGCTGATGGCTCAGAGCCTGGAGCCTGCTTCCGATTCTGTGTCTCCCTCTCTCTCTGCCCCTCTCCCGTTCATGCTCTGTCTCTCTCTGTCTCAAAAATAAATAAACATTAAAAAAATTTAAAAAAATCAAATAGAAATGTTAGAACTGAAAAATACAATAATAAATCGAGAATTCAAAAGATCAGTTAACAACACCTTAGACATAGAAGGGGAGAAGATTAGTAAACTAAAATCACATCACTAGAATATATTATACAGAGGGAAAGAAACTGGGGGAAAGCAACAGGTTACAGATAGGACACTTTCTACAATAGAATATTATTTCATCCTAAAATATCTCACATAATTTTATTGGAGATCCAGAAGAAAAGAAAATGCAAAAAGATACAAAAGCAATATATGAAGAGATAGTAGATAAAAGTTTCTCATATCAATTAAAACATCAAGCCACATATACAAGAAGCACAATTCCGGCAGGATAAATACAGAGAAAACAACATCTTAGAGATATCAGAGAACTACCAAGAGAACAAAGAACTGAGAAGGCAAAGGCAGGGACTGGAGAAGAAAACTCAAATACCTGGTGAGAATATAATTCAAATTGAAAGCATAATAAAGACATTTTAGGGCCAAAAAAAAATCTGAGAAAATAGCAAAATTACATGGTAAAAGCAGAAATGAATGAAATAGGGAGAAAGTACAATAAAGAGAATGAAGAAAATCAAGCTTGGTTCTTTGAAAACACTAAATAGGTCTTGAAAAAGACCTAGCAGAACTGATTTAGACAAAGCGAGAGAGAGAGAGAGAGAGAGAGAGAGAGAGAGAGAGGGGAAATAGAGAAAACCCATATTGTCAGTATGTTTTTAAGGATATCACTACAAGTCATGCTAAAAATGAAGTTCTAAGAGGATATTTTGAACAACTTTGTTGGCAATAATTTTTTTTTTAAATAGATGAAATCAATAAATTCCCAGAAAAATTCCTAGATGTATATAGTTTGACAAAATTCAACATTTATTTATAATACAAAGTCTATTGAGAATCAGCAAATTCTTTCTTGAGGGACAAGATACAGATATTTTTGTTTTGTAGGACACACAGTTTCAGTCACAACTACTCAGTACTGAGACTGTAGAATAAACTAGCTCAGAAAATAGGCAAATAGTCACTGTTATGTTTCAGCACAACTTTAATTATGAAAACTGGCCATAGTTCGCTGCTCCTGCCCTAAATAATTAAGAATTATAGAGAATTATGTTAATCAGATAAATGGTACCTGTTAAAATCTTAGAACAAACATTATATTCAATCATGAGTTATTGAAAGGTTTCCTCCTTGAGATAATAAAACAGACAAGGAGACTCACTTTCACCCCCCCACCATGTAACCTATACAGGAGGCTTACAACATGTACAGTTATAGTAGCTACTAGACACATATCGTGATACCTAGTTAAATTAATTTAGAACAGAGTAAATACAAATAATAAAATTGCTGCCTTTATTACCAGTTACAGCTAAACTGGAGGATGTAGCTTAGTATAAGAGCCAAATGGTCCTACTAACCAAATGCTAGATTTAGACAGATGTACGCAGTCCGGCTCATGCAGAGCTGATCAGAGCCTTTACACACTTTACAACATAGAGAAGATTAAGAAAAACAAAAAAAAACTTGTTCTTTGTAGACAGGTATGTACCTAAGAAACTAAACTAGGTGCACTCATTATTATAATATGCTTGCAAAAAAGATAATTTATTCTATCCCTATCTTATTCAATTTGGGCTGCTGTAACAAAATACCACATACTGGGTATTTTGTATATAAACAGAAATTTCTTCTCACTTTTCTGGAAGTTAGAAGTCTAAGATCAGGGTGTCAGTATGACTAGGTTCTTCTGGTGAAGGCCCTCTTCTGGTTTCCAGACTGAACTTTTTGCTGTGTCCTCACATGGTGAAAAGGACTAGAGAGTTCTCTGCTTGCTTATTTATTATTTATTTATTTATTTATTTATTTATTTATTATTTATTTTTATTTTTTAATATAGTTTATTGTCAATTAGCTAACATAGTGTATACAGTGTGCTCTTGGTTTTGGAGGTAGAGTCCCGTGACTCATTGCTTACATACAACACCCAGTGCTCATCCCAAGTGTCCTCCTCAATGCCTATCATCTATTTTCCCCTCTCCACCCCATCATCAACCCTCAGTTTGTTCTCTATTTAAGAGTCTCTGACAGTTTGCTTCCCTTTCTGTTTGAAACTATCTTTTCCCCTTCCTATCCCCCATGGTTTATATATACAATGTAATACTACTTGGCAAAGACAAAGAATGAAATCCTGTCATTTGCAACAAAGTGGATGGAACTGGAGAGTATTATGCTAAGGGAAACAAGTCAGTCAGAGAAAGACAGATATGATATGTTTTCACTCATTGGGTAACTTGAAAAACAACAGAAGACCATCTGGCTTCTTTTATAAGGGCCATTTATGACAGCTCCATCCTAATGACCTAATCACCTTCAAAATCCCCACCTCCTGGGGCGCCTAAGTGGCTCAGTCTGTTAAGCTTCCAACTTTGGCTTAGATCATGATCTCAGGGCTCATGGGTTCAAGCCCTGCATTGGGCTCTGTGCTGACAGCTCAGAGCCTGGTTCCAATGTGCTTCAGATTCCGTGTCTCCCTCTCTCTCTGCCCCTCCCTCACTCTGTGTCTCTCACGCTCTAAGATGAATACACACACACACACACACACACACACACACACAAGCCCCACCTCCTGATATCATCTGTAAAGCTACAGTAACCAAGACATTGGTATTATCAAAAGGATAGAGAGATATATTAATGAAACAGAATAGGGCCCAGAAATAAACCCACATAAACATAATTCATGATCTTTGACAAAGGAGTGAAGGAACAGAGGTAGTCTTTTCAATACATTGTGTTAGAATAGGACATACATGCAAAAAGGTAAATCTAGATACAACCTTACACCATCTACAAAAATTATCTCTAAGTGTATTATAAACCCAAATAAAAAACACAAAACTATAAAACTCCTAGAAGACAACATAGAACAAAATCTAGATGATCTTGGGCATGCTGATGCCTTTTTAGATACAATATCAAAGGCATGATCTGCAAAAGAAAGAAGTGATAAACTGGACTTCTTTAAAATTAAAAACTTCTGCTCTGCAAAAGACCGTGTTAAGAAACAAGCCACAGACTAGGAGAAATATTTGCAAAAAACGTATGTGATAAAGAACTATTATCCAAAATATGCAAAAATGATTAAAACTCCGGTGCCTGGGTGGTTCAGTCAGTTAAGTAGTTAAACGTCTGACTCTTGATATTGGCTCTGGTCATGATCTCCTGGTCATGAGAGCGAGCCCCACATTGAACCCCTGCTTCACGCTGAGTGCAGCCTGCTTGGGATTCTCTCTTTCCCTCTCTCCCTGTCCCTCCCCAGCTCATGCTCGCTCGCTCTCTCTCTCTCTCTCTCTCTCTCAAAATAAATACATAAACTTGTAAAAAAAAAAAAAAAAAAAAAAACTAGTAAAACTCAATGTTAAGAAAATAAACAACTACATTTAAAAAATGGACAAGAGACTGACCAGAAAACTCACCAATGAAAATATACAGTTGACAAATAAATGTATGAAAAGATCTTCATCATGTATATTAGGGATCTGCAAATTAAAATAATGAGCACAGAACCATCATCAAAAATATTTTCTAGGGGCGCCTGGGTGGCGGAGTCGGTTAAGCGTCCGACTTCAGCCAGGTCACGATCTCGCGGTCCGTGAGTTCGAGCCCCGGGTCGGGCTCTGGGACGATGGCTCGGAGGCTGGAGCCTGTTTCCGATTCTGTGTCTCCCTCTCTCTCTGCCCCTCCCCCGTTCATGCTCTGTCTCTCTCTGTCCCAAAAATAAATAAAAAACGTTGAAAAAAAAAAGAAAAAAAATATATTTTCTAAAAAAGCATTTTAATGAAAGAAATATCTCCCCTGTCTTCTTTCCTTCCGCAGATTAAATGTTCCTTTAACATATGTGTGTAGCACTTCTATATACATGTTTATAGAATTTCAGTGTATATCAAACCACATATATGAAATTCATATATTTTATTTTATCAATTTGACAACTAGATAAAATAAATTAAAAGACTGAATGATGTATAGATTGGCATATAGTTTATGAAAAACTATCTTCCTTTTATATATGTTGGAAGTATAATTCCAATAAATTATATTTATTCAAAGGAAATAGTTATCTATTTACATATTACACAGATCATGAAAACACTCTAGTTTCATATTGTGCAGAAGAAAATCAACTACTTTTGGTTTCTTAGCTCAAGAATATTTAAATAAACCTGAAATGATGTACCAGTTCATCATGCTTATGCATTTACCATTATCTTCTTTTTGAGAAAACTAAGCCTCCTGCAAAAGACAGTTTGACTTTAGGTAGCTGTGTTTTTTAGTTCTTTTTGCCACTAAAACTTTTCCTTCTACGCCGTATTGCCTGAGGGAAACAATAAATATTTGAGAGACATATGGTGTTCATCAGGTGAGGCACTTCATCCGTTTAGTCTGTTATATTCCAAGTACCTAGCAAGCAGAAAACATATAGTAGATGTTCAATAGTCATAGTTCTTTCTGTCACATAATAAGTTGCAATTAATGAAGTATGCGCTTTTCTATTGAAGATTTTTTCTTTTTAGTATGTTCTAAATCTAGTTTTTAAAATACAAATGTTAATACTTCTAAAAAATCATGACTCAGTGAAAAAGTTGGCTAAAAATGTCAGACACAGGTTCTAACTCTGTTTGCCATGTATTAGTTGTGATACCTTGGGCAAGTTATAGAACTTCATTAGACTTTCGTAAAAATAACTTTAAATTGATAATAACTGTATTAATTTCCCATTGCTGCTCTAACCAATTACCATAAATTTTATTAGATTAAGACACAGACTTACCATCTTACATTTTTGGAGGTCAGAAGTCAAACTTGAAGTGTTGGCAGCATTCTTCTAGAGATTCTGTGGGAGAATTCACTTCAGCTTCTAGAAGCCACTTGCATTCCTTGCTTTATGGCCCCTTCCTCCATCTTAAAATCTCCTTCTGCTCGTCATCATGTCTCTTTGTCTGACTCTCACTCTCTTGCCCTTCTCATAAATAACCTTGTGACTACATTTGTACCACCTAAATAATCTCCCCATCACAAAATCCTTAACTTAATTACATCTGCAAAATCCGTTCTGCCATGTAAAGTAATAGAATCACAGGTTCTGAGGATTAGAATGTGACTATCTTTGGGAGGGGAGGGGTTGTGTATTCAGTTGGCTACAATAACACTTACCTTAAAAGGTTTTTAAGAGGATTAAAGGATTTTAAATACATGAACATTTGATATAATGGATTGGCCTTATGTGGTGCATTTTGTATCTATCTATCTATCTATCTATCTATCTATCTATCTATCTACCTATATCTTTTATATCTGTTTATTAAAGTTATATGTAACCAACCAATAAAGTAACACTTTAATATTTTGATACATTGTACTATATTTTCATATTGTTCATTTATGAGAGCATGGTTATTCATATGAATGCAATATTAACTTATAGAAAACTTTTGGAAGTTGACTTCTGGAACGTTGAAAGTTACAATGTTAACATTTTAAAATAATGCAAAAGAATGTTGAAATAGGCTTAGGGACTTAATAGGCAAATTTATTGAAATCACTGAAGTATTATATCTTGAAAGAGTATCTAATTTTATACAGTAATGGACTGTGCCCAAGTGCTACACCTCAGCCTATTTGGCCAGAAGTTGCAGTCTTATTGTATGAGTGTTGTTAAGCTTTACACCATGTCTCACTTTCCCCTTTAAAATAACTAAATGCTGCATTTTCTTCCTCACAACCAAATTTTCACATTTGTTTTTTTGTTTGTTTGTTTTGTTTTGTTTTGTTTTGTTTTATGGTAAAACAACCCCATCTATGCTTCTTAAATAAATTTGTATACTCTGGTTTATTTTGTTTAGCAAGTTATACATGTGACTTTATATTCCATGATAGGAGCTCCTACCAATCTCCACAAACTTTTTAACATGCCACAATATGATATCTAGCAAAGTGGTGGAACAAATTATAATTTTATTGAGTATTTTAAAAATGTATTTGGCAGTATGAGATCTTCTGAAAATGTTGTATGAAAGTTAACATGGAGAAAATTGCTGTGTCAAACTTGAAAACAGGGACTCAATGCCTATTTTCCTTATAAATATACTTCCTCTTCATATATATGCCATAAAATCTAAATTCACAGAATACATTTATGAGATTTATTTTATATTATAGTTTGCTACACTTTCTACAATCTGTGAATTGAACTGTAAAACATCAATTGATTCCACAGCATGAGCCAAATCATAGCTGGCAGAACAGTTGTGAATAGTTAGGATGGCAGGACAAAATGCTAAATATATACACAAACACACACACACACTCTCTGTCTCCCTCTCTCTCTGTCTGTGTGTCTCTGTCTCTCTCCCTCTCACAAACACATATATATACCCACCATTTGTGGCATCAACCAAATAACTAGAAACAGATATTGTATATTCAATAGAGATAGTGCCTTTATATAGTATACAATATACAGATAGTTTTGTATTCATATAGTATGCATTAGAAAAGAGATGTTTCTTTTTGATAAGATTTTGAATATACATTTAGAGAAGTGACAGGAAATATGTAGAGTGATATAAATTGAAGACAACTCTGTAAATTCAAAAGAAATATTTGGAATGAAGATCATTACTATATTTTGCTACATGCAGCTTTTATTAATGTATGCTAAATACTATTATTTCTCATGAAATCCACATATAATTGATTTTTTATTTTTTTATTTTTTATTTTTTTAATTTTATTTTTTATTTTTTAAAATTTACATCCAAATTAGTTAGGATATAATGAGTGAAACAGTGATTTCAGGAGTATTTAATATTGATTTTTTAAAGAAAGTAAATTCAGTATTCTTATGTAGAAATTTTAGATAATTATGTACACTCTGATAATGCTATATTTTTCTTATTAAAGTTACCTTAATGCTTATTTCTTCATGGTCATTAAATTACAAAGAAGAAAGAAATGGTAAAGAAATAAATACCCACTTGTAGTGAAGTGGAAATGAAGGAAAATCCTTCACGGGGATGTGAATAGACTAGTCATATTCTGAAATATGGAATTAAAAAACAGAAGGTGTTTTATAAATTCATAAATTTGACTTTCATTTTATTATATTAAGGGCTATGACCCATGGTTTTGAGGAATAATATCTGCTCTAACTGAAGTTAGTTTATGTTAAGCAGAATATTATATTTTATTTGTTCTCTAAACAATAAGTGTTAAGAGTATTAGCCAGAAAAGCTTTAGTCTTTCTAAATGCCAAGTAACCCTTACACAATGATCTCCAATTTAGACTCTAGATAAAATGTTTTGGTAAACTGAAGACACAGAGAATTAGAAATGGAAGTGTTCTTTAAAACATGGGTTTTGGTTTTAAAAATCTAGCTCCATAATTTTTTAGTTGTGTAAACTTGGGAAACTCACCCTCCCTTTGGCTATTTGTTCATTTATATAGGGGTATAATTATTCCATCATTTGGAAAGGTATTCTTGAGAATTAAATGCTTGTTATAGTGTCTTGTACATATTACATATGATTGATTATATTAATAGAATGCAAAAGTATAATTATTACCACTTTCAAGATATTTTTCATATTTTACGTTTAACCCTTATTTCCTTGCTTGCATATTTTACAACATATTTCCCTTTTTTGGTAGAAGAGAAAAATGCCTCTTTATTATTTCCACAATCATTAAGTTTTTATTAACTAAAAAGAGACATTTTTCTCTTCTACTTATGAATTGTAAGCAATAATTTAATTAACAATTAATTTGTAATTTAATTTGTAATGTTTTAATTTGTAAACTGGTGAAACTGTCATATTTTAAAATAAAAAATAAATAAATAAAATAAACCACACACACACAAAAACGAAAGCTTTTACATGTACACTAAGAGAAAAAACACTTGCTAGAAATCATTCTATGTTAAATGACCAAGTGTTTCTTAGAGCCCAGAAAATCCAGAAGCCTTGAAGTAGCAAGAATTTTATTTTGAGAATCTTCATCACCATGAAGTTAGTTAGCCTAAATATTATGATAATGCACCAAATATTTTTATTATTGTTCCACTACTCAAAATTTGTAATTATTCCTAAGGTAATAAACTCCAGTTTCCACATTTATATATGGAAGTCTATTAACAAAAATAACATTTCCTTGAATAAAAGAAGTTATTCGTCAACTCTAATGACTTGTATATTTTCAAAGACTATAGCTTTCTTATTGATAGTATATATAAACATTCCATTTTCACCTTTACACAGAAGAAAAAAAACTAAGTCTTCTATTATTTCCTCCAAATACTGAAAAATAAGAAGAGGGAATAAAACTATGCAAAATTGCACTCTCCACATAACCTGAAGATGAAGACTGTCCAACCTCAAAATAACCTAAATAACTAAAAAGGAAACATTAAATCCCAATCAACAATCTGTTTGGAGTTTTGAAACTCAGCCAGCCTGTCTGCGGCAAAACACAGGTACACTATGCTGCTTGCTGAGCAGATGGTTTGGACAAAGACAGAGTGAAGACAGGGATCTGAGGGATGTCTGGGACACATGAGGGGTGATTGTTTGCGCTTCTGTGAGGGCTTCCAGGACAGCAATGGTTGCAAACTCCCTTTTCCAGGGAGGAAGGAGAGGGCAGGTGCCATTTTTCTCCCCCACCCATAAGCACCAACTGACTTTAGGGAGCAGCACAGCCCCCACAGTGGAGGCATGATCTGCCTACAACAAGCCCTGCCACCCTAGCCCTGCACGTGCTTCTTTACTAGAACAAGTGTGCGTGACAACCAGAGCAGCAGGCTCCTTTTCCAAAAGACTAGCACAAACACCCTGCACACACCACATCTACAGACTATAGAGTATTGCAAAGCTTCAATTCTAGTGGAAATAGGATCAGGCTGCTTTTAACAAACAGACCAGAGCACACCCAGTTAAAACTCACCACACACTGTGCAAGGTCCAAACATTCTCCACTGCAGGCAAGGAGAAACTCTGCAGAGGACTGACCTGAGGGAAAGAGCAGTGAAAACATAGCAGCAGGAGCACACAACATACATAAGAAATACATCCTGAAGCGCCATGCCTTAGACAGTTTATGACCTTTTCTAAATAAAGCTATTACTGTCAGGAACAGGAAACGTAACAGGCTTTCCTAACACAGAAGAAGACAGAGACCTACACAAAATGTCAAGATGGACAAATTCATTGCAAAAGAAAAAGAAAGAACAAAAAAGGCCAGGGATATAATCAAAACAGATATAAGTAATATGTCTGACCTATAATTTACAACAATAATCATAAGGATACTAGCTGGGCTTGAGGAAAGCATAGAAGATACCAGGAAGTCCCTTACCACAGAGATAAAAGACCTAAAGCTAGGCCAAAGTTAAAAGTGCTATAACCAGAGATGCAAAACTGACTGGATGTAATGCCCACAAGGATCTAAGAATCAGAGGAATGAATTAAGTGATAAAATTATGGAAAATAAGGAAACTGAAAAGAAGAGGGAAAGAAAAGTATTGGATCATGAATGTAGACTTAGGGAATACAACAACTCCATAAAGCATATTGGAAATATGGGTGCAATAAGATAAAAGAAAATATTTTTTTAGGAAACAAAATGCTTCCATTCACTAACAAAAAAGAAAAACCCAATAAGAATCTATATTTTGCTACACTGAGTCAAGGTTAATATTGAACTAAGAATATATTAAATCACCACAGATCCAGAATGGAACAAAAATTGAAAAAAAAAACTATACACTAATTTCTTATAAAAAATAAGAATATGAGATTAACATACCGTATCTGATGAAAATCTTTTTGCCAAAATCAGTAATAAAGCAGAAAAACTCTGTAAGATAAAACTTTACACTGAGTATACTGAAGCCAGCATTTGTAGTGTGTAGAACACACTCTTATGGGAATTATTATTTTAAATTCAGAACAGAAATGTTCAAAACACATCCCCAGATGAAAACTTTTGAATTCAGACGATAATGAAAAAGACAACTCAAAATAAAAACTAAATAACTAAAGTGACTAAGGAGGAATTAAAATTTTATGAGGGGTATTGGATAAAAGTAAAAGAGAGAATAAGGTGAGATGAAGAAAGAGTTAAACATTTCTGGAGACTATGTAGAAAAGGAAAACAGACAAAGAAGGAATAACATTTGTATAACTGACGTCCCTGGGAAAGGCTGGGAGAGAGAGCAAAAACTAACCAATAGAACAGAACTGATGTCTGAAACTATAATCCAGTAAAACCTTCCAGAAATGAAAGATGTGAATCTTGATATTGAAAAGACCCAGGAGTCACATGGGAATATTATGTTGGAACAATCATCTGCTATATAGATCCTAGGAAAAAGAAAATAATAGATTTTAAAATAAAGAAAAAACAATTCCCAAACTCTTAGGCAAAAGTCAAATAACATACAAGAATAAAATAATTAGAATGGCAGTAAACATATAAGATCTTAAGGAATTCTGTCTCCATAAGATTTTCTTGAAAAATCTGCAGGTTGCTCTTCATCCAACCAAGACAGGACTGGGAAAACGTTAGCAAAAGGACTGTTGTGAGAACTTAATATTTATATATTAGTATATCTCAGACTAAATAAAAGATGGTGATGGGGGTGTAAAACTAATGCACAAATGTGTATGCTATGACAAAATAACATAATTAAAAAACAAGGATAATGGAGAGAAAAACAGGGAATAAGAGTAACTTCATTGTTTTTATATAGGAAATAGGTGAGATTAAAGTGTACCATCTAAAAATAGATAAAATAGTTAAAACCAAAAGAGAGACTTAGGGTCTTAAGGTATAATTAAATATCTTTATTTTAATAAAAGAAAAAATACACATCTGATAAAGAAAGAAATAAGGCACATATACTATAGTATATATAATTATAATTAGAAAATAGTATTATGGAGCGAAGAACAAAAATTTATTCATATCAATAAACATGAATTTCCATATGTCACAACTAAAAAATTGCTCTTTTAAAAGATTTTTAATTGGGTTCACAAAGCAAGCTGTAACTGTAATCAGTATAAAAGAGGCAAACCTTTTTGAAAAAGAATTAGAAATGCAAAATTAAAGATTGCCAAAGGCATACCTGAAAGATGGAAATAAGAAAAAAGTAGGGCTAGTGAAGTTGATATGTTATAGGTACGGGTATTCTTTATTATTATTATTATTAATGTTTATTTATTTTTGAAAGAGAGAGAGAGAGACAGTGTGAGAGGGAGAGGGGCAGAGAGAGGGAGACATAGAATCCAAAGCGGGCTCCAGGCTCTGAGCTGTCAGCACAGAGCCTGATGTGGGGCTCAATCTGTGAGATCATGACCTGAGCTAAAGCCGGACGCTTTACTGACTACTAGGAAATTCAGCACAAAAAAATCAAGTGAACCATAACAGCAAAAAAGCAAGGTTAAAAAAAAAAAAAAAAAAAGACCTAAATGTAATCAATAAAATAGATGTAGTAGCTATATATTAACTTTACTTCTGATATTTGAGAATATACCTTCTTAACAATAAAAAGAATATCTTTTGTGGCAAATGCTGCTGGTGGTCTTCCTTTTTCACATTTATCCTACTTCATTTCCCATAACCTCTTGCACCTGGTGGTGACCATATGCCCCCCCCTCCCCCCCCCAAATACTGGTCAGTAGGATATAAAGGACATTTGTATAGAATTTCCAAGATATTCTTACTGCTGAATAATTTTGTTCTTTAACTTTCCCTAGGAAAAAACCTAGTGCTTTTTTCTTATAACATCTCACATTTTACTTTTTTCTTTGAAATGAGAAACCTGAAGCTGCAGGAACCATTATAATACAAGAGAAATCAATGGCATAGCAAAAAAGGTGGTAGGAGGCTCCAATATTTGCAACATTGAGAAGACTCCCACCCACTCTAGACCACCTACTTCAAGAGACATTTTGTTATGTGAGAAGAAAAAATCCCATTTTGTTTAAGCCCTTCAAGTTGAATAGTGTTCTATTCACTTGTGCTGTAGCCATAGTGTTAAATAATACTGTTTATAACTATAACTGCCTTCTCTTTGTAAATATTCAACTTTATATGTATTAGTTTAGAAGATACAGTCACTTTAATAAAGCTAAAGTTCTAGGAAACACAAGTTTTCTGTAAAAATTTTATAATAAACTCCCTTCAGTTATAACACTGATATTTCAATTAAAATGTCAGTCCTCAGTTTTGGAGTGTGCTGCTTCTCAAGGAGTAGGGGTATTAAAAGTGCCCTGTGCTTTTCTTCAGAACTGTGAATTACTAAATGAGAATTTCTGTTTTACACAGTTGTTCATCTTGGAAAATTAGGCTTTCATTAACTCTATTGAAAATGAACATCAATATGGTAGGGGTTAATCACTGTTTTTTTGTTTTTTTTTTTATATAACTTACTACTGTAAATAACTCTTTTACTTAATTCTTTCTAGAATATCCCCTGAAGTATTTATCCTCTTCCTTAAGAGTTCTTCATCGTCTAGCAGAGAGGGCTAGGTAGCAAAACAAGAGATCATATTTTTCTTCATATGCCTAAATAATTATATTGTGAAAATAAAGTTTAATTTAAGTCTAATTCAATATTCAAATACATACTAAGATCTACTTGAAATAACGCTGTTGAACGTATGGGTTAAAATTATTGTTTCTTTTTATGTGAGACAGTGAAAATCTAAAATTTCTATTTGTTCTTATCCCTCAGGATTCTTCCCTTATCTGGTTTATTTCCTTAATTAAAGTCAAAACATAAGAATTAAGGGATATGCTTTAGCAGATTATTGGTGGAGAATAGTTTTAGATACTAACAAACTTAAAAGGTTTTCTCTATGACCTCTTATCTACTTTATATAGCTGATAAAATTAAAATAGAAACAAAAAGGGGAACAAACAGATTGAAGCAAAATTAAAACAGTGGCAGGAGTCACAGCATATTTTGGTTAAAGCATATTATCCTTTCAGGGTTGAAATTGTGAGCTTGAAATAATAGCAAGATTGAAGAAAAATTTCCAGCAGTTGCAAAGATATTGGGATTTAAGTAGACTTCAGCAATTTTGAAGAAAGAGAAATTGAGTTACACATGGCATACATTGAAATACATTAGGCTTTGAGAAATGGAGATTACTTAGGACTTGTGAAGGAAAATTGAAAACTATAAAATCTATTGAGAGTATAACATTCTATTCAGTGTGGATAAAATGTTTAAGATTACCCTGAATATGTCTTGAGTTTGGTGAATAATACATATCTCAGCATTTTAGTGCTCTTAAGGAAAAAAAAAAAAGAAAAAAAACAGAAAAAAGAACAATGGAGAAGCACAGATATTCCACTTGCAAATAAAATGAAATCTCAATGTCTCTTTTTATGAGTGTATTTCTATTTGTTTAATTAATTTAAGAAAAAAGATGCCAAGAAATTTTTCTCCTCCAAAGTATCTGCATAAGTTTATATTCAAATATACTAATAGATTTTGATGACATTTAAGGTAATGAAAGTCTGAATATATCAGCTGAGACTAGAGTCCTTTTCCTCAAGCATTCCTGCATCAATTCATCACATATTTATTCAACCTCTACGCATCTGTATGCTTGGGATATGTCTATGAGCAAAGTAAATGAGGATTTATATAATCTTATTCCTCTTATATAATGAAAGAACAGGACAGATGGCAAGAGGAGATAGACAATAAATAGTAAATAGTAACAGCAGAGTATACAGTATACATGAAATTGATAAAATCTTTGGGAGAAAAAAAGTAGAACATGAAAGAGACATAGGTATGTTGTTAAGTCTTTAATTCACTGGTATCTTCATTTATTTTTCTCTTAGAAATAGATATTTGGATTATGGCAATTTCAATGAGATGAAAGCCATGACAACAGAACACCCTCTCAAAACAAAACAAACAAAACAAAACAAAACAAAACAAAACAAAACAAAAAAACCTCTCAGTAAACACTAAGATGAAAACTGAAATAAAATTGAGAGGACAGTGGTTGGCCCTGTTGGAGGAGAATGTGGTTTAAGATGAAATAGATATTCACTCTCCTGTCAATAATTTGGTAACACAATATTCTACAGTGGATCTAAATCACAAGCACCAGAACAGAGATAACTACTTAAAATATATTTTATAATAAGATAAAAATAGGCTCAAAAACTGTGTCCTAAAATTGGCTAAAAGAAAAAGATGGGGATTGCCATATAATGGATCAGCAGAGTATTGAAGCATTGCACACATGCTTAATTAAAGAATCTAGGTCACACTAGTGAATTATTCCTAGTGAACATTGATTGCATGTGAGGTTTCTACCTATCACTATATTTATTTAAAAAGACAAAGTTACGAGTAATGTTACGAGTATAGGTGATTTATTGAGGTATGCTGTATCTGATAAGTAACTGACATTTCAAAAATGAGACATGGCATTCAAAATTTTAAATCAATGAGAGGAAAAAGCTCATCTTGAATGTGAAAAAGCACAATTGGATTTTTCAAGAAAATAATTTACAAACACAACTTAGCTACTATGAAGTTTTCACCACTGCTAATGAAATGGTTTGTAGTAGTTTGCAAAATTCTTCTCTAGAAAATGTTAGAATGTAAAGTACCTATGGATTTAAGCATAAAAGAAATAGAATTGTATGATTGCATAAAATAAAAGAAGTAATGTGACTGGTTCTATCATTACAGAAATATAGGCTTATCTTAGGTGATTAAAGTGATTTCTTTGCTGTAAAGTTATGCTATTTTCACAAAAGAAACAGAATATGTGGCTAGAAAGTATTTTTCAAATAATACTGCCTTCCAGATTAGTTTTAGTGCAATATATTTACCAGGTGAATTAAATGTAAAACATCATTAGAATTTATTTTAAATTATTTAAAAATAATGGTGTCATTAATCTGTGTTTTAAATTTATGATAGTAATTATTTTAAAGAATAATGTGATAACTTTGAAATCTTTTATACATTTTTAAAGTTTTTTTTCCTTTTTTTTTTCTTTTCATTTTGTTTTGTTTTGTTTTTTAAGTAAGCTGGATGCCCAACTTTGGGCTCAAACTCATGACCCTGAGATCAAGAGTCTCATGCTCTACCAGTCAAGCCAGATTTGTGCCCCTCTTGAAATCTTTTAAAATCAATTAATGAGAATAGATCCAATTGAATCTCAGTGAGACACTTTTTATAAATGTCATCTGGTGAATAATATGTGTAGATTTTCTACAAACTTGTCCAAAACACTTAACAGAAGTACCTAAAGAAGTGTACTGTAATTACTTTATACTGACCCCATGAAAGTAGACTTGCTACTTAAGAAGTACATTTAAATGATGAAAAGATGTCTGTGGGTCATTGAGCTAGTGATAAAGGGGCCTAAGGTCATGTTTCAAAGGGCACACCAAAACACTAAATACAAATAGTGAAGAAATAGGATTTAGTGGTTTTAAAAATACATTTCAGGAAGAGGAAAAAAATCAGAAGAATGAAACCCTCATCTTTGATTCAATAATTTTTGAAAAATTCAGCCAATTTTCACTAATTTATTCATCACATATTCTTTCCAGTATATTTACGGGAACATTTTTTAAAACTTTTTTTAATGTTTATTTATTTTTGAGAGAGAGAGAGAGAGAGAGCGTGAGCAGGGGAGGAGCAAAGAGGGAGACACAGAATCCGAAGCAGGCTCCATGCTCTGAGCTATCATCATGGAGCCTGACACGGGGCT
Source organism: Panthera pardus (assembly GCF_024362965.1). NCBI lineage: Eukaryota > Metazoa > Chordata > Mammalia > Carnivora > Felidae > Panthera > Panthera pardus. Next base: position 100,623,867 of record NW_026526721.1, on the reverse strand, counting down.
CAAACTCATAAACTGTGGGATCCTGACCTGAGCTGAAGTTGGATGCTAAACTGACTGAGTCACCCAGGTGCCCCAGGAACATTTTTTTTAAGTGATGAACTAGAAAAGAAAACACCAACAACAACAACACACTTTTTCTCAAGGTAATAAATGTCCATAAAATATCCAATTAATTTCCGGGATGCCTGGGTGGCTCAATCATTTGCATCTGACTTTGGCTCAGGTCTTGATCTTGCGGTCTTTGAGTTTGAGCCCTGTATTGGGCTCTGTGCTGACAGCTCAGAGCCTAGAGCCTGCTTTGGATTCTGTTTCTCTCTCTCCCCCTCCCCTGCTTGTGCTCTGTCTTCCAAAATAATAAACATTAAAAAAAAAACTTTTTAAATAAAATTAAATATAAAAAGACACAATTTCCAATTTCATTAATTCTGTACTTACCTATTTATTTTGAGTAAAGTTGACACACAATGTTACATTCATTTCATTTGTACAACTTAGTGATTTGACAAATTTATACATTATGCTATCTCACTATGTCACTATTACAATATCATTGACTGTTGTCCTTATACTTTGCTTTTTTATCCTGTGATTTATTCATTCCATAAATGGAAGCCTGTATCTCCCTCTCCTCTTCACCCTTTTTACTCAACCGTCTACCCCTCCCTCCTGGAAACCACCAGTTCTCTGTATTTATAGTTCTGATTCTAATTGCTTTTAGTTTATTCATTTTTTTAAGATTACATTTATGACTGGGATCATGGTACTTCTCTTTCAGTCTTATTTCACTTAGCATAATATCTCCTAGGTCCAGCCATATTGTCTCAAATGACAAGGTCTCATTTTATATGGTTGTGTAATATTCCATTGTGTGTATGTGTGTGTGTGTGTGTGTGTGTACCATATTTTCCTTATACATTCGTATATTGATGGAAACTTTGATTGCTTTCATGTGTTGGCTATTGTAAATAATACTGCAATAACCATAGGAATGCATATATCTTTTAAGTTAGTCTTTTTATTTTCTCTGGTAAACACCCAGTTATGGAATTATTTGATCATATGGTATTTCTAACTTTAATTTTTTGAGGAACCTCTGTATTATTTCTCATAATGGCTATACCAGTTCATAGTCCCACCAAAAGTGCTTGAGAGTTTCTTTTTCTCCACATCCTTATCAACCGTTTGTTTGTTTGTTTGTTTATTTATTTATTTATTTATTTATATCCAAATTAGTTACAGTATAGTGCAACAATGATTTCAGCAGTAGATTCCTTAGTGCCCCTTACCCATTTAGCCCATCTCCCCTCCCACACCCCCCTCTAGTAACCTTCTGTCTGTTCCCCATATTTATGAATCTCTTATGTTTTGTCCCCCTCCCTGTTTAGATATTATTTTTGTTTCCCTTCACTTATGTTCATCTGTTTTGTCTCTTAAAGTCCTCATATGAGTGAAGTCATATGATATTTGTCTTTTCTGACTGCTAATTTCACTTAGCATAATATCCTCCAGTTCCATCCACCTAGTTGCAAATGGCAAGATTTCATTCCTTTTGACTGCAGAGTAATACTCCATTGTGTGTATGTATATATATATATATATATATATATATATATATATATATATATATGCACACACCACATCTTCTTTATCCATTCATCCATCGATGGACATTTGGGCTCTTTCCATACTTTGGCTATTGTTGATAGTGCTGCTATAAACATTGGGGTGCATGTGCCCCTTTGAAACAGCACACCTGTATCCCTTAGATAAATACCTAGTAAGTGCCATTGCTGGGTCGTAGGGTAGTTCTATTTTTAGTTTTTTGAGGAACCTCCATACTGTTTTCCAGAGTGGCTGCACCAGCTTGCATTCCCACCAATGCAAAAGATCCTCTTTCTCCGTATCCTCGCCTACATGTTTTGTTGCCTCAGTTGTTAATGTTAGCCATTCTGACAGGTGTAAGGTGGCATCTCATTATGGTTTTGATTTGTATTTCCCTAATGTTGAGTGATGTTGAGCATTTTTTCATGTGTTGGTTGACCATCTGGATGTCTTCTTTGGAAAAGTGTCTATTCATGTTTTTTTTTTTCCCACTTCTTCACTGGATTATTTGTTTTTTTGGGTGTTGAGTTTAATAAGTTCCTTATAGATTTTGTATACTAACCCTTTATCTGATATGTCATTTGCAAATATCTTCTCCCATTCTGTCGGTTGCCTTTTAGTTTTGCTGATTGTTTCCTTTGCTGTGCAGAACCTTTTTATTTTGATGAGGTCCCAGTAGTTTATTTTTGCTTTTGTTTCCCTTGCCTCTGGAGACGTGTTGAGTAAGAAGTTGCTGCAGCCATGATCAAAGAGGTTTTTGTCTGCCTTCTCCTCGAGGATTTTGATGGCTTCCTGTCTTACATTTAGGTCTTTCATCCATTTTGAGTTTATTTTTGTGTATGGTGTAAGAAAGTGGTCCAGGTTCATTCTTCTGCACGTCACTGTACAGTTTTCCCAGCACCATTTGCTGAAGAGACTATCTTTATTCCATTGGATATTCTTTCCTGCTTTGTCAAAGATTAGTTGGCCATACATTTGTGGGTCCATTTCTGGGTTCTCTGTTCTGTTCCATTGATCTGAGTGTCTGTTCTTCTGCCAGTACCATACTGTCTTGATGGTTACAGCCTTGTAGTATAGCTTGAAGTCCGGGATTGTGATGCTTCCTGCTTTGGTTTTCTTTTTCAAGATTGCTTTGGCTATTCTGGGACTTTTCTGATTCCATACAAATTTTAGGATTATTTGTTCTAGCTCTGTGAAGAATGCTCATGTTATTTTGATGGGGATTGCATTGAATGTGTTGGTTGCTTTGGGTAGTGTCAACATTTTAACAATATTTGTTCTTCCTATCCAGGAGCATGGAATCTTTTCGACTTTTTTGTGTCTTCTTCAATTTCTTTCATAAGCTTTCTATAGTTTTCAGTGTATAGATTTTTCACCTCTTTGATTAGATTTATTCCTAGGTATTTTATGTTTTTTGTGCAACTATAAATGGGATTGATTCCTTGATTTCTCTTTCTGTCGCTTCATTGTTGGTGTATAGGAGTGCAACCGATTTCTGTGCATTGATTTTATATCATGCAACTTTGCTGAATTCATGAATCAGTTCTAGCGGTTTTTTTGGTGGAATCTTTAGGGTTTTCCATATAGAGTATCATGCCATCTGTGAAGAGTGAAAGTTTGACCTCTTCCTGGCTGATTTTGGATGCCTTTTACTTCTTTGTGCTGTCTGATTGCAGAGGCTAAGACTTCCAATACTATGTTGAATAACAGTGGTGAGAGTGGACATCCCTGTCTTGTTCCTGACCTTACAGGGAAAGCTCTCAGTTTTTCCCCATTGAGGATGATATTAGCATTGTATGGCTTTTATGATCTCGAGGTATGCTCCATCTATCCCTACTTTCTTGAGGGTTTTTATCAAGAAAGGATGCTGTATTTTGTCAAATGCTTTCTCTACATCTATTGAGAGGATCATATGGTTCTTGTCCTTTCTTTTATTGATGTGCTGAATCATGTCAGTCGTTTTGTGGATATTGAACCAGCCCTGCATCCCAGCGATAAATCCCACTTGGTCATGGTGAATATTATTTTAATGAATTGTTGCATCCAGTTGTCTAATATCTTGCTGAGGATTTTTGCATCCATGTTCATCAGGGAAATTGGTCTATAGTTCTCTTTTTTAGTGGGGTCTCTGTCTGGTTTTGGAATCAAGGTAATGCTGGCTTCATAGAATGAGTTTGGAAGTATTCCTTCCATTTCTATTTCTTGGAACAGTTTCAAGAGAATAGGTGTGAATGTTTCCTTAAATGTTTGGTAGAATTCCCCTGGAAAGCCATCTGGCCCTGGGCTCTTGTTTTTTGGCAGATTTTTGATTACTAACTCAATTTCCTTACTGGTTATGGGTCTATTCAAAATTTCTGTTTCTTCCTGTTTCAGCTTTGGTAGTATATGATTCTAGGAAGTTGCCCATTTCTTCCAGATTTCCCATTTTATTGGCATATAATTGCTCATAACATTCTCTTATTTTTTTTTTCTGCTGTGTTGGTTGTGATCTCTCCTCTTTTATTCTTGATTTCATTTATTTGGGTCCTTTCCTTTTTATTTTTGATCAAACTGCCTAGTGGTTTATCAATTTTGTTAATTCTTTCAAAGAACCAGCTTCTGGTTTCATTGATCTATTCTACTGTCTTTCTGGTTTTGATAGCATTAATTTCTGCTCTAATCTTTATTATTTCCTGTCTTCTGCTGGTTTTGGGTTTTATTTGCTGTTCTTTTTCCAGCTCTTTAAGGCGTAAGGTTAGGTTGTGTATCTGAGATCTTTCTTCTTTAGGAAGGCCTGGATTGCCATATACTTTCCTCTTATGACCACTTTTGCTGCGTCCCAGAAGTTTTGGGTTGTGGTGTTATCATTTTCACTGGCTTCCATATACTTTTTAATTTCCTCTTTAACTTCTTGTTTAGCCCATTCATTCTTTAGTAGGATGTTCTTCAGTCTCTAAGTATTTGTTACCTTTCCAAATTGTTTCTTGTGGTCGATTTTGAATTTCATAGCGTTGTGGTCTGAAAACATGCACGGTATGATCTTGATCTTTTTGTACTTGCTGAGGGCTGACTTGTGTCCCAGTATGTGGTCTATTCTGGAGAACGTTCCATGTACACTGGAGAAGAATGTATATTCTGATGCTTTAGGATGAAATGTTCTGAAAATATCTGTTAAATCCATCTGGTCCAGTGTGTCATTCAAAGCCATTGTTTCCTTGGTGATTTTTTGATTAGATGATCTGTCTATTGCTGTGAGTGGGATTCAACGGTTGTTTTTTGTTTTTTCTTTATTTTACCCATTCTAACAGGTGCGAGGTAATATCTCATTGTCGATTTGATTTGTATTTCTCTGATATTAGTGGTGTTTAGCATCATTTTGTGCGTCTGTTGGCCATCTATGTCTTCCTTGAAAAGTGTCTATTCAGTTCCTCTGCCCATTTTTTAATCAGATTGCTTGTTGTTTTGGTGTTGAGTTGTATAAGTTCTTTATATATTTTGTATATTAACACCTGATAGGGTATACCATTTGTAGTTATATTCTCTGATGCATAAGGTTCTCTCTTTGTTTTGTCAGTAGTTTAATTTGCTGTGCAAAAGGTTTTTATTTTACTGTAGTCCTAATGGTTTCTTTTTGATTTTCTTTCTCTTGCCAAAGGAGACATATCTAGAAAAATATTTCCATGCTGATGTCAGAGAATTTCCTGCATGCATTCTCTTCTAGGATTTTTATGGTTTCAGGTCTAATATTTAGGTCTTTGATCCATTTTTAGTTTATTTTTGTCTATGTTTTTAGAAAGTAATCCAGTTTCAGCCCTTTACATATAGCTGTCCATTTTACCCAGAACTATTTATTGAAAAGATTGTCTTCTCCCTATTGTATATTCTTGCCTCTTTTGTCATAGATTAAGATTTATTTCTGCATCTCTACTCTGTTCCAATGATCTATGTGTCTGTTCTTGTGCCAGAACATGACTGTTTAGATTACTATAGCTCTGTAGTATGTCTTGAAATCTGGAATTGTGATACCTCCAGCTTCATTCTTTGTCAGGATTGTTTTGGCTATTTTGGGTCTTCTGTGGTTCCATACAATTTTTAGTATTATTTGTTCTAGTTTTTTGGAAAATATTATTGGTATTTTTTTGATGTTTATGTATTTTTTGAGAGAGAGAGTTTGTGAGCAGGGGAGGAGCAAAGAGAGAGGGGACAGAGGATCCAAAGCAGGCTCTATGCTGACAGCAGTGAGCCTGATGTGGTACTTGAACTCATGAACTGTGAGATCATGGCCTGAACTGAAGTTGGATGCTCAACCAACTGAGCCACCCAGCTGCTCAATGCTATTGGTATTTTAATAGGGATTTTATTGAATGTGTAGATTGCTTTGGGTAATATGGACATTTTGACAGTATTAATTCTTCTAATCTATGAGCATGGAATATCTTTCCATTTATTTGTATCATCTTCAAATTTTTTCATTGGTGTTTTATACTTTTCAGAGTACAGGTCTTTCACCTGTTTGATTAAATTTATTCCTGGGTATTTTACTCTTTTTGATGGTTTTGTTTTTTATTTAATTTTGTTTTTTTTTAATTTATCTTTCTGTGAATTCTTTGTTACTGTAAATAAATGCTACCTATTTCTGGATATTAATTTTGTATCCTGTCATTTTTCTGAATTCACTTTTCAATTCTAGTAGTTTTTTGGTGGATTCTTCAAAATTTTCTATGTATAGTATCAAGTTGTCTACAATTAGTGAAAATTCAAATTCTTATTTACTAATATAGATGCTTCGTATTTCCTTTCCCTGTCTGATTGCTGTGGCTAGGATTTCCACTACAATTTTGGGTAAAAATGGCAAGACTGGACATCCTTCCTAATCCTTGAAGGAAAGCTCTCAGATTTTCACCATGGAATAAGATGTTAGTTATGGGTTTTTCATATGTGGCCTTTGTTATGTTGAAGTGAGTTTTGTTTAATACCTCTTTTTGAAAGTTTTTTTTTTTTTTATCATGAATGGATGTTGAATCTCATCAAATGCTTTTTTCTTCATCTATTGAGGTGGTCATATAATTTTTATCCTTTATTTTGTTGATATAGTGTATAACATTAATTGATTTGCAAATAATAAACCATCCTTGCATCTCAGAAATAAATCCCACCTGATCTTGGTGAATAACCTTTTTAATCTATTGTAGGTGGTTTGCTAATATTTTGTTGAGGATGTTCAATCTATGTTCATGAGATATATTGGCCTGTAGTTTTCCTTTTTTAAAATTTTTTTTAATGTTTATTTATTTTTGAGACAGAGAGACAGGGCATGAGCAGGGAAGGGGCAGAGAGGAAGACACAGAGTCCAGAGGAGGCTCCAGGCTCTGAGCTGTCAGCACAGAGCCTGATGTGAGGCTCAGACTCACAAACTGTGAGATCATGACCTGAGCTAAAGTCGGATGCTGAACCGACTGAGCTACCTAGGTGCCCCTGTAGTTTTCTTTTTTTGTGGTATCTGTTTTTTTTGTTTGTTTGTTTCAGGGTAATGCTGGCCTCATAGAATGTATTTTCATATAAAGTAATTATTGATAGCTATTATTTATTGCCTTTTTTATTTATTACCTTTATTAATAATTTATTAAATTATTATTCTTTCTTTTTTGTAGTTCTTTGTTCATTTCATCTTTTCTTATTCTCTTTATGATCAGTGAACATCTTTTGTGTTTTGTTTGGTTTTCTTTCTCTTTACTTTTTTGTATCTATAATAGATTTAGGGTTTTGTGTATCTATAATAGATTTAGGGTTTATGGTTGCCATATGTCTAATATATAATACCCTAATTAAATAGCAGTCCATATTAATTTGATGGTCAAATTAAGAATATATTAAGTTTAAATGCATTCTTTAAAAAAAATCCTCTTTTTTTCTTTTTCCCATCCCTTCTCCACATTTTATATATTGTTATATTTTACATCTTTTTTACACAGTTTTCTTAAGTCTATGGTCATTTTTTTTCCACTTAAAGAACTCCCTTTAACATTTCCTCTAAGGCTGATGTAGTGGTGATAAACTCTTTTATATCTGAAACTCTTTATTTCTCCTTCAAATCTGAATGATAATCTTGCTGGATATTCTTGGTAATAGGTTTTGTTTGTTTGTTTTTTGGTTTTTTGTTTTTTTTTTTTTTTCTCCCTGCCCCCTTCAACACTTTGAATGTACCATACCACTCCCTACTGGCTTGCAAAGTTTCTGCAGAAAATTAGTTGATAGCTTTGTATGTTTTCCCATGTAGGTAAATTTTTGCTTCTTTCTTGCTGCTTTTAAGATTCTCTTTATCGTTAACGTATTTTAATTATCATGTGCCATGGTTTGGATATCCTTGGGTCTATCTTGTTTGGAACTCCCTGTGCTTCTTGAACCTAAATGTCCTTTATCCCACCCTCCTAGGTTGGTAAGGTTTCCAGTTTTTATCTTTTTTTAAAGTTTATTTATTTGTTTTGAGAGAGAGATAAAGAGAGAAAGTGAGGACTGGTGGAGGAGGGACAAAGAGAGAGAGGGAGAATCCCAAGCGGCTCAATGCTGTCATCGTGGAGCCCAACACAGGGCTCAAACTCAAGAACTGTGAGACCATGACCTGAGCCAAAATATAGAGTCAGATGCTTACCTGACTGAGCCACCCAGGTGCCCCAGTTATTGCTTCTTAAAATAAGTTTTCAACATCTTTCTCTCTTTTCTTCTTCTTTTGGGACTCCTATAATGTGAATGTTCACTTAATGTTTTCCAAGAGATCTCGTAATCTATTCTTCCTTCTTTTTGCTGCTCAGTTGTCTGCTTTCCACTACCCTGTCTTTAGATTGCTGATTGATTCTTCTGAATACTCTGATCTACTAATTATTCTCTCTAGTGTTATATTTTTTCAGTTATTGTATTCTTCAACTCTGATTGGTTCTTTTTATTAAAGGTGTCACTGAGTTCTTCCACTTTTTCCTCCAGCCCAGTATCTTTATGAACATAACTTTAAATTCTTTATCAGGCGGGGCGCCTGGGTGGCTCGGTCGGTTGGGCGTCCGACTTCGGCTCAGGTCATGACCTCATGGTCTGTGAGTTCTAGCCCCACGTCAGGCTCTGTGCTGACAGCTCGGAGCCTGGAGCCTGTTTCGGATTCTGTGTCTCCCTCTCTCTGACCCTCCCCCATTCATGCTCTGTCTCTCTCTGTCTCAAAAATAAATAAACGTTAAAAATTTTTTTTTTTAAATAAAAAAATAAAAAATAAATTCTTTATCAGGCATATTGATTACCTCTGTTTCATGTAGTTCTTTTTCTGAGGTCTTTTCTTGTTTTTGTTTTGTTCTGTTTTGTTTTGTTTTTTGTTTTGCTTTTTGTTTTTTTTTTCTTTTGGAGCGTATTCTTCTGTCTCCTGATTTTGCTTCACTTTATATGTTTTTTTTCTATAGATTAGGTGAAATGGCCGCTTCTCTTAAACTGGAAGGAGTGGTCTTATGCATGTAGTCTCTCTTGCCGATTATTTGTGCTTGGTGGCTTTTGCTGGCTGGCTGGCTGGCTGGAGCTGGGGCTGTATATGCTCATTACTCTTTTAAGCCATAGCCATGTCTCTGTCTCTTTTGCTATTTTGATGACGTTTTCTCTATTTTTGGTTGTACAGTAGCTGTTCAGTCAGCCCTTTGTTCTTCTTCAAGAGGAATTGTTCTATTAATAGGTGTAATTTTGTGTGTTACCTGGAGGAGGTGAGTTCGGGGTCTTCCTACATCAACATCTTAACCAGAACTCTTCCAATTATTTTAAATATAACTCAATATACAGCATGGTCGAATAAATGATGTATTAGGAAGAGCCAAAATACACTCTTAGGGCACTTCGGCAACTGCAAAACACACATTTGACACTCCTCTTCTCCAATATGCAAATCAAATGTATTTTTCAAGACCACAGTGATGTCCCTGCTTCTTCTTTTTTTTTTTTTTTTTTTTTAAATTTTTTTTTTCAACGTTTTTTATTTATTTTTGGGACAGAGAGAGACAGAGCATGAACGGGGGAGGGGCAGAGAGAGAGGGAGACATAGAATCGGAAACAGGCTCCAGGCTCCGAGCCATCAGCCCAGAGCCTGACGCGGGGCTCGAACTCACGGACCGCGAGATCGTGACCTGGCTGAAGTCGGACGCTTAACCGACTGCGCCACCCAGGCGCCCCTGTCCCTGCTTCTTCTAAATAGATATTCTGACTTATATTAACTTCCTCTTCTTTTGAGATTTTAGAAAATAATGTTTCCTACTCTTTTATGGCATTAATCACATTTTTTATGGTAAAGGGCTTATTTTGTTGACATATGATGAATTCTTTCGTATTAATAAAAAAAACCCAAAACAATAAAAAGGTGGACAAATGTAGTAGCATACAATTTACAGAGAAAATAATATGCAGCATATGAACAAGTCCTTTAGAAAAATCAAATCCTGAGTAAAAGAATGACAAATGAAAATTAGAGGCACTATTTATTGTTTATATTGTCATAGATGTGGAAATTTATAATTCATTGCACATATTCTGCTGGGAAAAAAAAGAAACTGAAAGAAGGAAACAATCATTTTGAGTGCAATTGGCAATATCAAATTTTTAAAAATGTACATATTTTTATGTGACCATTTATGTAACCTACGTATATATTTACAAATATGATTGAAAATTATCACATAAAATGTTTGTCATTTCAGTGTTATTAGCTAGTAGTAATATCCTGGAATGGACCTAAAGGTTTTGTAGTCATAGTCTGGCTTAAAAATTGTAATAGCTGCAATTGTAATATTAGGTGTTGAAATAAATAGGCTTCCTGTACTTATATACTTATATTGAACTATGTAAAACGTATTCTAAGAAAATATAAAACTATACACACATGCACATATAAAGAGTATGTATAATGCTCATATAAGTAAAAGTTGTTTGAAAGATAAGTTTGTATGCTTAGGATATTTCTAGGTGGTTCACAAGAAACTGAATACTAACTTCCTGGGAGGAGAGTCTGTAGGTTTATATATGCAAGTGGGTGTATTTAGGGGTATTTTTATCATTGTTTTTGTTTTTTTATATAAAAATAAAAGATATTAAAATAAAGGTTACTTGTGTGAATTTATACATTTAAAAAATTCGTTTGAATCAAAGGAATGATTATGAAATCTAGGTGTACCTGAATTTTTTTTTCAGAGGTAGAATTTAGTGATTCATCACTTACATATAACACCCAGTGCTCATCCCAACAAGTACCCTTCTTAATGCCCATCACCCATTTAGCCCACCCCCCAACCCACCACCCATCCAGCAATCCTCAGTTTATTTTCTGTATTTAAGAATCTATTATGGTTTTCCTCTTTCTCTGTTTCTATCCTAGTTTTTCTTCCCTTCCCCTATGTTCATATATTTTGTTTCTTAATTCCCCATATAAGTGAAATCATACGGTATTTGTCGTTCTCTGATTGACTTATTTCACTTAGCATAATATACTCTAGTTCCATCCACATTGTTGCAGATGGCAAGATTTCATTCTTTTTGATCACTGAGTAATAATATTCCATTGTATGTATATATGTAGTGCGTGTGTGTGTGTGTGTGTGTGTGTGTGTATCGCTGCTTCTTTATCCATTTGTCAGTTTAAGGACATTTAGGCCCCTTCTATAATTTGGCTATTCTTGATAGTCCTGCTATAAACATTGGAGTGTATATGCCCCTTTGAATCAGCATTTGTGTAACCTTTGGATAAATGCCTAATAGCACAAACGCTTGGTTATAGGGTAGTTTATTTTTAGTTTTTTTGAGGAACCTCCATACTGTTTCCAGAGTGCCTATACCAGTTTGCATTCCAACCAGCAATGCACAAGAGTTCCCCTTTCTTTGCATCCTTGCCAACATCTTTTGTTTCCTGAGTTGTTAATTTTAGCCATTCTGACAAGTATGAAGTGGAATTTCATTGTGGTTTTGATTTGTATTTCCCTGATGATGAATGATGTTGAGCATCTTTTCATGTGTCTGTTAGCATTTTGGATGTCTTCTTTGGATAAGTGTCCATGTCTTTTGCCCATTTCTTCATTGGATTATTTGTTTTTTGAGTGTTGAGTTTGATAAGTTATTTATAGATTTTAGATATTAACCCTTTATCTGATAGTTCATTTTCAAATACCTTCTCCCATTCTGTCGTTTGCCTTTTAGTTGACTGTTTCATTTGCTGTGCAGAAGTTTTTATCTTGATGAGGTCCCAAAAGTTCATTTTTGTTTTTGTTTCTCTTGCCTCCAGAGACATTTCAAGTAAGAAGTTTATGTGGCTGAGGTCAAAGAGGTTGCTGCTTGTGTTCTCCTCTAGGATTTTGATGGTTTCCTGTCTTACATTTAGGTCTTTCATCCATTTTGAATTTATTTTTGTGTATGGTGTAAGAAAGTGGTCCAGGTTCATTCTTCTGCATGTTTCTGTCCAGTTTCCCAGCACTATTTGCTGAAGAGATTATCTTTTTTTTCCATTGGATATTCTTTCCTTCTTTGTTGAATATTAGTTGGACATACATTTCCGTGTCCATTTCTAGGTTCTCTATTCTGTTCCATTGATCTATGTATCTGTTTTTGTTTGTTTGTTTGTTTTTTGTTTGTTTGTTTTTTGCCAGTACCATACTGTTTTGATGATTATAGCTTTGTAATACAGCTTGAAGTCTGGAATGGTGATGACTCCATCTTTGGTTTTCTTTTTCAACATTACTTAGGCTCTTTGGGGTCTTTTCTAGTTACATACAAATTTAGAATTGTTTGTTCTGGCTCTGTGAAGAATACTGTTTTTATTTTGATAGGGGTTGCATTGAATGTGTAGATTGCATTTTTAACAATATTTGTTCTTCCAATCCAAGATCATGGAATGTTTTTCCATTTCTTTGTGTTCTTCAATTTCTTTCATAAGCTTTCTGTAATTTTCAGCATACAGAATTTTTACCTCTGTGGTTAGGTTTATTCCTAGGTATTTTCTGATTTCAGTGTGATTTGTAAGCAGGATTGATTCCTTAATTTCTCTTTCTGCTGCTTCGTTATTGTGTATAGAAATGCAACTGATTTCTGTACATTAATTTTATATCTTACAACTTTGATTCATTCATGTATCAGTTCTAGCATTTTTTTGGTGGACTCTTGGGTTTTCCACGTAGAATATCACGTTATCTATTAAGGGTGAAAGTTTGACTCCTTTCTTGCCAATTTGGATACCTTATATTACTTTTTGTTGTCTGATTGCTAAGGCTAAGACTTCCAACACTGTGTTGAACAGTGGTAGGTGTGTGTTTCCCTGTCATGTTCCTGACCTTGTGGGGAAACTCCTCAGCTTTTTCCTAATGAAGAAGATATTAGATGTGTGTCTTTCGTATATGGCCTTTCTGATCTTGAGGTATGTCCCATCTATCCTTACTTTCTTGAAGGTTTTTATCAAGAAAGTTTGCTGTATTTTCTTAAATGTGTGTGTGGGGGGGGGGTTTTGCATCACTTGAATGGATCATGTGGTTCTTATCATTTCTTTAAGTTTTCTTTAATTTTTTTAATGTTTATTTTTGAGAGAGAGAGAGACAGAGTGCAAGCAGGGTAGGGGCAGAGAGAGAGGGAGACACAGAATCTGGACAGGCTCTGGACTCTGAGCTGTCATCATAGAGCCCGATGCAGGGCTCAAACTCACAAATAGTGAGATCATGACCTGAGGTGAAGTCTGACGCCCAACCGACTGAACTGCCTGGGATCCCTTTATTATTTCTTGTATTAATGTGATTTATCAGATTGATTAATTTGTGGATATTGAAACATTCCTACAGCCCAGGAATAAATCTCACCTGATCATAGTGAATAATTCTTTTAATATGTTGTTGGATTTGGTTGGCTAGTATCTTGTTGAGAATTTTTGCATTCCATGTTCTTCATGGAAATTGGTCGGTAGTTCTCCTTTTCAGTGGAGACTTTGTCTGATTTTGGAACCAAGGTAATGCTAGCCTTGTAGAATAAGTTTGGAAGTTTTCCTTCCATTACTATCTTTTGGAAGAGCTTCAGAAGAATAGATATTAACTCTTCTTTAAATGTTGATAGAATTACCCTGGAAAGCCATCCATCTCTGGACTTTTGTTTGTTAGGAGATTTTTTATTACTGATTCAGTTTTTTTAATGGTTATGGGTCTATTCAAATTGTCTATTTCTTCCTGTTTCACTTCAGGTAGTTTATATATTTCCAGGAATTTTTCCATTTATTCCAGATTAACCAAATTGTCAGCATACAATTGCTCATAATATCATTGTATTATTGTTTGTATTTCTCCAGTGTTGGTTTGATCTTTCCTTTTGCATTCATGATTTTATTTGTTGGGGTCCTTTCCTTTTTATTTTTGATCAGTCTTGTAGGGGGTTATCAATTTCGTTAATTCTTTCAAAGAACCAGCTCCTGGTTTTGTTGATCTGCTGTATTGTTTTTTTTTTTTTTTTCTCCCTCATATCTTTGATTTCTGCTCTAACCTTTATTATATCTCTTCCTCTGCTGGTTTGGGGATTTATTTGTTGTTCTTTTTCCAGCTCCTTTAGGAGTAAGATTAGATTGTTTATTTGAGACATTTCTTCCTTATTTAGTAAGGACTGTTTTGTGATATACTTCCCTCTTATGACCGCCTTTGCTGCTGCCCAGAGGTTTGGAACTGTCATGTTTTTATTTTCATTGGCTTCCATGTATTTTTTAATTCCCTCTTTAATTTCTTGGTTAACCCATTCATTCTTTAGTAGGATGTTCTTTTCTCCAAGTATTTGTTTCAAAGTTTTTCTTCTGGTTGATTTTAAGTTTCATAGCTTTGTGGTCTGAAAATATGCATGGTATAATATTCAGCTTTTTGTACTTGTTAAGGGCTGATTTGTGCCCCAGGTTGTGATCTATTCTGGAGAATGTTCCATGTGCACTCAAGAAGAATGTGTATTCTGCTGCTTTAGGATAAATTTCTGAATATTTCTGTTAATTCCATCTGGTCCAGTGTGTCATTCAAAAGCATTATTTCCTTGTTGATTTTCTGCTAAGTTGATCTTTCCATTGCTGTCCATGGGTTGTTAAAGTCCCTTACAATTATGGTATTATTATCAATGAGTTTCTTTATGTTTGTGATTAATTGATTTATATATTTGGGCGCTCTCAAGTCCGGGGTATAAATATTTACAATTGTTAGATCTTCTTGGTGGGTAGACACCTTAATTATGATATAATGGTCTTATTCATCTCTTCTTACACTCTTTTTTAAAATCTAATTTGTCTAAGTATGACTACTCTGGCTTTCTTTTGATGTCCACTAGCATCCACTTTCTTTTAATGTCCATTCCCTTACTTTCAATCTGCAGGTGTTCTTAGGTCTAAAATGAATCTCCTGTAGGCAGCATATAGATGGATCTTTTTTTTTTAATCTCCTACGATACCTTATGTCTTTGGATTGGAGTATTTAGTCCATTTACATTTATAGTAATTGTTGAAAGATAGGCATTTTAGTGTGGCCTGTAGAGTTGGCATTTCTGGTTATGTTCTCTAGCCCTTTCTAGTCTTTGTTGCTTTTGGTCTTTTTGCTTTGCTTTGTTTTGTTTTGTTTTGTTTTTTCCACTCAAAGAGTCCCTCTTAAAATTTCTTGCAGGGCTGGTTTAGTGGTCATGAACTCCTTTAGTTTTTTTTGTCTGGGAAACTCTATCTTTCCTTATCTTTTGAATGACAGACTTGTTGGGTAAATCATTCTTGGCTACATATTTCTGATTCAGCATGTTGAATATATCCTATCACTACTTTCTAGCCTGACAAGTTTCTGTGGACAGATCTGCTTCAAACCTAATCTGTCTTCCCTTATAGGTTAATGACTATTTTCTCTTCCTCCTTTCCTAATTCTTTCCTTGTCTGTGTATTTTGTGAATTTGACTATAATATGCCTTGGTGATAGTTGGACTTTTTTTAATGTAATGGAAATTCTCTGTGCTTCTTGAAATTTGATGTCTGTGTCCTTTCCCAGACTGAGAACGTTTCAGCACTAATCCAGAAGATGAAGAGAAAGAAAAAGGAGCAGAAGGTTTACGTGAGCAAATTAGAGCTGCAAACCTTCTGCCCTTTTTCTTTGTCTTCATCTTCTGGGACTCCTATGATTCGAATGATATTTCTTTTTAATAAGTCACTGAGTTTCCTAAGTCTTGTATTGTGAGCCTTTGCCTTTCTTTCTTTTTTTTTTTTCTGCTTCATTATTTTCCATAATTGTATTTTGTATACCACTGACTCACTGCTCTGCTTCATCCATCCGTTCTGTCCTGACATCCGTTCAAGATTGCTTCTCAGTTCTAGCATTTTTAATTTTGGCCTGACTAGGTTTTAGTTCTTTTATCTCCACAGAAAGGGATTCTGTGGTATCTTCTTTCGACCCTAGATAGAATTCTTGTAATTGTGGTTTTAAATTCTAATTCAGACATTTTACTTATATCTGTGTTGATTACATTCCTGGCCATCATTTCTTCCCGGTTTGTTTTTTGTTTGTTTTGTTTTGTTTTGTTTTGTTTTGTTTTGTTTTGTTTTTTGCAGTGAATTCCTCCGTATTGTCATTTTAGATGAAGAAAATAAATCCATAAAATTAAAATTAAAAAATTAAAGACAAAACAAATAATCAAATAAAGGAAGCTTTATCCTAGGTGTATTTTGATCCACTTGTTTAAAGAAGCTGGATAGAATAGAGAAAAAAGAGAAAGGGAAGAAAAGAAGTTAAATTTAAACAAAAATAATAATAGAATAAAAGAAAATAAATAAAATAGAAAAAAATTTAAAAATTAAAGAAAGAAAAAGTAAAAAATATAAAAAAGAATTTGCTATTTCTGTGTCCAAGAAAGAAAGAAAAGAAAGAAAGAAAAAATGGAAACAATTTAAGCAAAAGCAAATGTAAAGATTTCAAACAAATAAAGGAACCAGCAAACAGAATGAAACCCTAATGAAGTTACATCCAGTTTCTCCTAGAACTGAACTTTGAAGCACTATAGTCTATAGACTAAGCAGTTGTGATGGATTTGTGTTGCTCTGGGGCATGTGCCTGATGGGTGCAGTTGGGTGGGGCTTGGTGTATTGGATCCATCTTCCACTTGATGGTGCTACTTAGCTTACTGGGGTGGATCTGTGTGTGCCAGTGGGCATGTGCACGGTGTGCCAGAGTTGACAATTGCTTCACCCACCTCACTTGTCTCTGGCACAGGAACTTCGCAATTTCATGGATCCACAATAGTCTTTTTTTATCTCAGGCTTCCATCTACTCCCTTCCTCTACCCCGTTCGTGTCCAGCCTGTCTGCCTTTTAGGTGGTGCCTCCCTCTAGACTTTTATCTCAGTTGGCACTGTGTTTCAAAACCCCACACTTCAGAGATCCCTGAATTTTGGACCTGCACCAAATCTCGGGTGGAGGGTCTCACTGAGCAATGGCTGGGGGACCGCTTGTCCCAGAAAACATTCATGTGATCACTCAGCGGCAGAGGTTCAGAATTTATGGTAAATCACAACACAAGCTGGTGCCAGTTTTCACTTCACTCTGGCATCTTTGTCCCAATACGAGCAAACATGGCTGCTTTCCAGGTCCCCCTGGAACTTTGCCTACTGGGAGGCCAAATGGCCTCTACCAAATACACTCCAAGCAGGGGAACCACATCTCCCCGTGTGGCACATGGACCCTTCAGACTACTGCCTGCCCCTGGAGATGTGCCCTACTTCATCACCAGAGCACCGCAAGGCACTGTGAGCTCCAAACCTTCAGACTGTGCATTCCACTATTTATAGAATCCTGGTGGTATTAAAACCCTCTCCTTTTCTTTCTGTCAGTGGTTTTGGGGAACATATTTCTTGTCCAGTCCCCTGTGAGTGATTTTGCTCTTTCACTCTCTTTCTCTCCAGGCACTTGGGGGGGGTGGTGGATGGGGGGACTGCTTTTCTTGTCTGATCTCCATATGTTGCAGTCTTCCCCTTTATCTTTCTCTGTTCTCTCTGTAAAAACAGCTCCCTACCCTCCAAAGCTCTGTGACTTTTCTCTCCCCCAGTTCACCTCTCCACACTACATACCTGTCAAGTTCTGTGGCTAAAATTTTGTGCCATAAATTGTTGTGTTAATCCTTAAATCAGTTTCCTTGGTGTTCAGAATGGCTTGATGCTGATCTGGCTGCATTTCAGGGTTGAGACAAACTCAAGGTCCCCATAGTACTCCACCATCTTAACTCCTTTTCAGATCATTTTTGGGCATTAATCACTTTTTACTATGTACTGTAGGCTTTTGCATATTTGTCTGATCCTTTCTAATATGCCTAAGGTCTTTCAAAGACGATATACTTACTGAATTTTAAAATGTCATATGCATTTATTTGATACCATTGATACATTCAAAAAGATGGTAACATTTTTGTAAGTTATGAAGTATAACACAAAAGACTTAAGAAACAAATAAAAAAAGGAACATATGAGTGAACCACTACAATTAAAAAGGATAATAGTATAAATAACCTGAACTGCCTTACCCCTTATTCTATTTTCTTAACTTTCTTGAGATCAAAGATGTACTGAATTTATGTTTTTTTCTTCTTTTATAACTTATAAAAATAATGTGTAATTATATCATTGTTCAATATATTGTTTGTTTTTTCTGTTTTTAGAACTTTATAAATTGTATCTTAATTTACCTAGTATTTGAGGCTTGCGATTTTACCTTAGGCATTTTGATTCTATGATATACTGCCACAGTTCTATGCACTATACACTGTTACTGATTGTAGTATTAATTTATTCATTTACTAGTTATTAAAACATTTTTTTTCATATTTTTCTGTTATAAACATTTTTATACCTGTCTCCTGGAACAAGTGCACATTGATTTCCCTAGATTATATCACCAGGAATGGAATTGCTGGAGGCATAGTTTAAGTGACTGCATTTTTCAAAGTTGTTATGTCAATTTAGCATTCTCACTAGCAGTGCATAAAAGTTGATCAACATTTTCACTAACATATATCATTATCCAACTTAAATTTTGAACAGTCTAGTGGATATATAATGTTATCTAATTGTGATCTAAATTTGAATTTCTATGATTACCAATGTAGCTGAAATTTTTTCATGTAGGTACTTTTCCTAGTTCTCTTTGTAAAATTCTTGTTCATGTTATTTACCTGTTTTTCTGTCTGGTTGGCATTTGTTTGTAGACGTATTAGAATCTAATGATAAGCTCTGTGTGCTGAATTAATGTTAGTTATATATGTTGCAAATATCTTTTCTCAGCATGTGGATTATCTTTTCATTCTCTGTAAAGTGTGTTTTAATTACAAGTGGTTTTTCATTTCAATTAGTTTGAGTAATTCAGTCTCTTTATGACTAGAGCTTTGAAGTCCTTAAAAAACACTGCCTTATATATTTGTTTTAAAGTTGTGTTTTATATCATTTTAATTTTTAAAAAATTGCCTTTAATTTGTGATTAATCCATTGAAAATTGTTATTTATGTACAATGTGAGGTCGGTCTCCAGTTTTACCTTTCTACATGGTTAACCAGTTGTCTCCGAGCATTTATCTGTTAGTCTTTCTTTTTCCCCATGATTTGTACTGCCATCTTAATCATAAACCAATTTCTGAGTTTGTTCCTGGGTTGTTAGTTCTATTGATCAATTGCCTATCTTTGGGCTAATCCCATAGGTTCTTAGTTACTTTTAGTCTAATAATTGGTAAGCCCTAATGACAAGTAGAGATGGTCCCACCCCACCTCCAGCCAAGCATTGTTTTTCTCATAACTATTCATTTATCTTTTTGTCCTTTTCTTTTTTCATATATATCTTATAATCCATTGTTAAGATTCTTAAAAAAAAAATCTGTTGAGATTTGAGGTTTTTCTTGAAATCACAATGAATTTATAAATTAATAATGTTAAAATAAAAATCCACAAATACTATATGTCTCATTACTTAGGCCTTTTTTACTGATTTTAATATTCATTATTTTTTTTCTAATAAGGATGTATACATTTTCTTATATATTACTAAGTACCTTAACTTTTGATATCATTGTATTATTATTAATTATAATTTTAATAATTTGGGGCTTAATTACAAAGTCAATTGTTTTGTATACTAATCTTCAGATTATTTCAGTTTATTTATACAACTGTATAATCAGAGAATACTGCCATT
This sequence comes from Panthera pardus, assembly GCF_024362965.1. NCBI lineage: Eukaryota > Metazoa > Chordata > Mammalia > Carnivora > Felidae > Panthera > Panthera pardus. Next base: position 100,604,085 of record NW_026526721.1, on the reverse strand, counting down.
CTGGTTTTTCCTTTCTGGTCTTTGTGGACTTTATTCCTGTATAGGGACTGACTAATTTCTAATGTATAATATCAAATGCAAGTCTTGCTCCTAATTTTGAAGGGAATGAATGCTTCTAATATTCCACCTTTAAGCATATTTGCTATCAATTTATCTTAAAGGTACCCTTTATCATGTTCACAAGTTTTATGTTCCTCATTTCCCAAATGGTTTCTAGGGTGAAGTTTAGCAAATAAATTTCCTCCATTGTTTTCAAATGATTACATTATTTTTCATTTATCTGTTGAAGAACCAAATAAAATGTATAAAATGTTCTCATTTTAAGCCACTCTCCCATTCCCATAATAAACCCAAATTGGTCATATTTTTATAGAGAGAAATACATGTTATCTTTAGCTAGATGTATTTAGTTAGTATTATATTAATATTTTTAAAATATCTTTAAGGCGTGAAATTTTCCTTTTTCATCTTATCATCATGTGGTAGTGATATCAAGATTATTTTGTCTCATTCTAACATCAAAAAGAATGAAATTGTCACATTTGCAAGTCAGTCAGAGAAAGACACATACTGTATGATGTACCTTATATGTGGAATTTAAGAAACCAAACAAATGAACATAGGGGAAAGAGAAAAAAAGAGAGGGAAGAAAGTCATAAGAAACTCTTCACCATAGAAAGCAAATAGAGTTGATGGAGGGAGGTGGGTGGAGTATGGGCTAAATGGGTGGTAGGTTTTAAGGAGGGCACTTGGTGGAACACTGGGTGTTATATGTAAATTATGAATCACTAAATTCTACTGTTGAAACCAATATTAAGATTATATGTTAACTAATTAGAATTTAAATAAAAATTTTGAAAATAATAGAATATGCTGAGTAATTTATATTTGAATCAGATGATTTGACTTTTATTCAACCTGTGGCTCTTTGTGGGAGCATGTAAAATTGCTGATTTTCTGTTTCATGGTTACAAGAATAATCAAGCTTTGTATTTCTGCTTGAATTTATATTGTCAAATCTTTCCAGAACCTATCAATCTAGATTAATTAGATTAATTATTCAAATATATAGACATAAGATTATTTATTGCATCCTTTTACTGGAACGTTCATCTCTACTGTAATTTAATCCAAATTTAGTTTCTAATATTATTTATTTTGGCCTAGTATTTTCACGTTTGAACATTAAAATTTCAATTATATTTTTCTTATACTTATAAGTTAATTAGAAATGCTTTATTAATCTCCAGACAAATGAGTAATGTATTTCTAATTTATTACAAATTCTTCTTTACTCATAGAACACCATCTATGTAATACTGGGTATTTGACAATTGTAGAGCTTTGTTTGATGGTCTTATCCTTTGTTAAAATGTTCTGTGTGATTTTTGAGTCCTAGATTTTCTGTAATATGTTGTTGCATGTGCCAGAATCTATATATTTTTAAAAATTATATCTGCCTGTGTTCATATGTTCACTATGTGTATCAATTTTTTGCCTGTAGTTTTATGAACCAATTAAAAACCCAATTTTAAATCTATCTTTAAAATGGTGGATACATAAAGTCATCGTGTAATATGACAATGTTTATGCTATGGGTTTTGAGACATCTTCTTAAGTACAAATAATTGTAGAAAGTAAATTAAAATTTTCTCATTATGTAGTGAATCTTTCTATACCCTAAAAATGCCTGTATTGTAAAATCCCATTTTGTCTGGTATTTATGCAGTTATCCTTGCTTTGTTTTCTATCATATGCATCTTGTATATATGATATTTTTTAAGTTATAGACTTTATTATTTTTAGAATAGTTTTGGTTTCAGAGAAAAAAATGAGCTGAAAGTACAGAGTTTTCATACATTCCCTTATCTCCTACCCCCACCCCTCCAGATATACACAGTTTTCCTTATTATTCACATCTTGTACTAGTATGGTACATTTACAACATTATAGATGGATCTGGAGGGTATTATGCTAAGTGAAATAAGTTAGACTGAGCAAGACAAATAACATATGATATCATTTATACATGGGATCTAAAAAACAAAACAAATAAGCAAACAAAAAGCAGAATGAAACCTATAAATATTTAGCAGAACATAAATGAGAGTGGATACAAGTAAACTGTCTTATACTTTTTTGAGTTTTGTTTTGTTTTCCAAAAGTTGATATAATAGACTCTTTATGCTTTATATAAAGACATTATAATTATTTAAATAAAAACATTAAAGTAATGCTAATAGGATGTATGACTTCAAAGCCAGCAATGGAAAATAGTGGTGCACACAATCTAATAACATCAATTATATTTAATGCATCTCATTCTTTTTTTAACTGTGTAATATTCCATTAAGTACACACATGCTATATATATGTGTGTGGATGTATGTATATATTTATACACATACCATATCTTCCTTATATATTGGTGACAGATAGTAGCTATACTTGTGGTGAGCATAGCATAACATAAAAATTGAATCACTATGTTGTACACCTGAAACTAATGTATCATTGTATGTCAACTACATTCAAATAAAAAAATTAAGATGTTGATGAGTAAATAATATTTTTAAATAAATATTATTTTGAAACATAAAAAAATACAGAAGAGTACACAATTCATAAATACAGAGTTTGATGAATTATCATAATGTGAACACACCATTTGAGCCACCAAACAGATAGAAAAATATAGAACACCACCAATGTTTGAGAATACCCTCCCAATGACTCATTCCCATTCATTGCATTTCCTTCTCCTCACAAAGTCAGCCATTATCCTGACTTATAATACCAAAGATGCTTTGCCTGTTCTTGAATTTTATATATGTACTCTTCATACATAGCAACTTTTGTTCAGTATTATGATTTCAATATCCATTCATGTTGTTGCTTGCTGTCCATTGCATTCTTACATGTCAATTTGTCTCTTCTGTTGTTGCTGGGTGTTTTGTTTTGTGGGTTATTATGTTTCTATGGGCATTCTTGTACAAATCTTTTAGTAAACATCTGCATGGTCCCATACTCCTGTTCTCAATGTACCTGGTAATGGAATTGTTGTGTGAAAGGATCTGCTATATCTACAAATAGTAAATCATGACAAAGTGTTTTTCAAAATGTTTGCATTCATGTACACTCCATTAGAAATCTATAAGAGTAGCATTTACCCAACATGCTTTTGAATCTTACTGCCTGTCTTTTAATTTTAGGAACTGGTGGGATGTCATAACATCTCACTGTGGTTTTAATTTGCATTTTACTGATGCTATCAAAGTTGAACAAATTTTTATAAGATTATTGGTTATTTGTATATCCTATAATATGAAGTGCCTATCTAAAGTGTTCCTCACATTTTTTTATTGGATGATAGGTCTTTACCTATTGATTCATTAGCATTTTAATATTTACAAATATTAATCCTTTATTGTATTTATTATAAATATATTCTCCCATTTTGTGGCTTGCATTTTCACTTTCTTAAAGTCACCTTTTCTTTTTTTTTTTTGTTTCCTTTTTAAAATAAACAGAGAGTCTTATAATTTGTCAATTAAATTATAGCATTTTTCTTTATGATTAGTTTTTTTGTTCTGTTGAAAAATTAACCTATCTCGATGTCATGAAAATATCCTCATACATCGTCTTCCAGAGATTTTATTTTCATCTGTCATATATAAATTTACAATCCATTTGATTTCACTTTTTTACGTATGCTGTGAAATCAGCATCAAGTTATATTGTTTTTCATAAGGATACCCAGTTGACATGGCGCCATTTATTTAAAATGTAGTTCTATACCCTTCACTGTTTGTACCACATTGGCATAAGTCATGTGTCCACATATTTAGGGTCGATTTCTGAACTTTTAATGTAATTACTTTGATCTACCTTTCTGTCCTTGTGCCAATTCTACATTACCTTAATTACTGTAACTTCATAATGTCTCAATATTTAATAGTGTAATCCTTCAAGTTTATTTATTTTCTGCAATTTTTTCCTGGCTATCTCTTCTCTTTTATGTCGTTATAAAAATTTTTTGAATTAGAATGTCAAAGTCAATAGCCAGAAAGAAAAAAAGGATAAATTGCAAATTTACCACCCCTCTTTTAAATATTGAGTCTTCCAGTTCACCAAAATTGTAGCCTTCTTTACATTCATGTCTTTTTACTATATATCTATGATATTTTATAGTGTTTCTATATAGACATTATGCATAATTTTGCATAGCTTTTTATGCATAGTGATAGTTATACATACTTATATTTTATTATGCATATGTTATAGCTATGTATAGTTACATTGTGCATAGTTATTTTAGTGATATTATAATTTACATCAGTATACTGTCATTTACAGAATGATGCTGTTATATAGAAATATAATATTTTTATATTGACCTATCTAGTGATTTTAGCAAATTTATTAATTCTAGTGGTTATTTTGTAGTTCCTTGGATTTTGTCTTATGCTATCATGCCACCAGTACATAATGACAGTTTTAATTCTTCCTTCCTAATCATTTTATGTGCATATATAGATAGATAGAACTCAATCTTAGTATGTTTTTACCCTTAAGGAGTCAGAAAAACAAATTTTTTATTTGTTAATAGCCTAAAATCATGTAAGTAGCTGTGTGTATAGCTGCATTTGAAGGAGTCACTAGATAAGACATGGGAATTAGAACAAATATGTCCACTAAGGCGAATATTGTGATAACCATGATTACCATATATTTTACATTTATTGAGATAATTACGCTTATTTAATTTACTCAGTCATCACAATAATCTTATGGCAGGAATGGCAGTGATGTTGGAATGATCATACCAGGAATTTAAAATAACTATAATTAATATGCTAAGAGCTCTAATGGATAATATAGACAGTATGCAAGAGCAGATAGGCAATGTAAGCAGAGAGAGGAAATCCTAAGAAACAATCAAAAGGAAATACTAGAGTTAAAAGACACTGTTACAGAAATGGAGAATGCCTTCAATGGGTTTATTAGTAGACTGGATATGCCTGAAGAAAGACTCTCTGAGGTAGAGGACGTATCCACAGAAACCTCAAAAAGTGAAAAGCAAGGAAACAGAGACTGAAAAAATCAGAACAGAATATCCAAGGACTGTGGGACAATTAGAGAAGGTATAATATATACATAATGGAATATCAGAAGAAGAAGAAAGGAAGTAAGGAAGAAATATTTGAAACAATAAAGATTGAGAACTTCTTTAAATTAATGTCAGACACCAAACCTAACAAAGATAAGAATTACTTAGGATTTCTTCTCTGAAACCATGCAAGCAAGAAGAGAGTGAAGTAAAATATCAAATTTACAGAAATATACACAGACCTAGAATTCTGTACCTTGCAAAAAATGAAAGATATAATGAAGATTTTCTCAGACAAAGAAAATTGAGGAAATTTGTTGCCAACCAAGCTGACTTTCAAGGCATGTTAAAAGAAGTTCTTTACAGAGTTGAAAAATATATAGGTCAAACTCAGGTCTACATAAAGAAAAGAAGATTATCAAAGAAGGAATAAATGAAGGTAAAAAGAAAACTTTGTGTTTTTTTTTTCTTATTCTTAGTTGATCTAACAGATTTATCCAAGGTATTAAGACTGTTTTAACATTTGAAAATTAATTAGTGTAACCCATCACACCAACAGGTTGAAAATGAAATAAAATAAATAAAATAAAATAATAAATAAATAAAATAAAATAAAATGAAAAATCACATGATCATATCAATAGATGCAAAAAAAAAAGCATTTGGCAAAATCCAGCACCCATTCATGATAGAAATTCTCAGTATTAGAAATAGAAGATAACTTTCTCAACATGATAGAGACTATCTACAGAAAATCTACTACGGGGAATCCTAAAAATTTCCCATCAAATTAGGTACAAGTAATGAATGTTCTTTCTTAACACTCCTATTCAACATTATCCTGGAAGTCCTTAGTAATGCAAGGAGGCAAGGTATGGAAAGAAAAGATACATTGATTGGTAAGTAAAATATCAGATTTTTAATGCACGTGGCATGATTGTGTAGAAAATCCAAAAGAATGGGCAAAAAACTTCTAAAATTTATAAAAGATTATATATAGCAAGGTTTAAGTGTACAAGGTTAATATACAAAAGTTCATTGATTTATCATGTTGAGAAAGTTCTCTTCTATTTCTAATTTCCTGAAAAAAAGTCCTATAAACCAACAATGAACAAATGGAATTAAAAATTTTAAAAAATACTATATATATTATCACCTCAAAAATGAACTACTTAAACAGAATACTTACAAAATCTATATTAAGGTAACTACAGAACTCTGATCAACAAAATCAAAGAACTAAAAAAAATGGAGAGGCATTCCATGTTCATAGGTAGGAAGATTTAGTATTGACAAGATGTCAGCTCTTTCCAACTTGATCTGTAGGTCAATGCCATTCCAGTAAAAATCCTAGCAAGTTATTTTATGGATCTCAACAGAGCCTAAAGTTTATATGGTGAGGCAGAATACCCAAAATAGCCAGTACAATATTGAAGAACAAAATTGGAAGAATGACACTGCCAGACTTCAAAACTAACTATTAAGCCACAGTAATCAAGACAGTGTTGCATTGGCAAAAGAAAAGACAAATAGATCTATAGAACAGAATAGAGAGCCAGAAAAAGACACACATAAATATAGCCAACTTATCTTTGACAAAAGAGCAAAGGCAATACAGCGGAGCAACAATAGTGTGACAAATGGTATTGGAGCAACTGGACATCCACTTGCAAAATAATGAATCTAGACACAGATTCACAAAAATTAAACTTCACAAAAATTAACTCAAAATGAATCATAGACCTATATGTAAAATACAAAACTATAAAACTCCTAGGAAAAACCTAGATGATCTTGAGTATGGTGTTGCCTTTATAGGCACAACATTGAAGACACACTCCATAAAAAGTGATAAACTGAACTTCATGAAAATTAAATTTATGCTCTGCAAAGACAATAAGAGAATTTGAAGTCACACCCCAGACTGTGAGAAAATGTTTTCAAAAAAAACCCTTATTTGATAACGGCATGGTATCCAAAATTACAAAGAACTCTTAAAACTTAACAATAAGGAAAAAAATTAAAAATTGGCCAAAGATCTAAACACAAAACATACCAAAGAAGATATGCAGAGGCAAATTAACATATGAAAAATACTCCATGTCATATGTCATCAGGGAAATGCAATCTAAAACAACAATGACATACCATTGTACACTTATTAGAATGGCCAAAATCTGAAACGCTGATGATAGTAAATGCTGACAAGAATGTATATCATCAGCAACTCTCATTCGTTGCTGGTGGAATACAAAATGGTATAGCCATTTTGGAAGATGGTTTGGTGTTTTTTTTGTTTGTTTGTTTGTGTTTGTTTGTTTGTTTACAAAACTAAACATACTCACAATATGATCCAGCAATCACACTCCTTCCTATTTGCCAAATGGAATTGAAAACTTATATCCACACAAAAACCTGAAGATAGATGTTTATATTTATGGCAGCTTTATTCATAATTGCCAAAAGATGGATGCAACCAAGGTGTACTTCAGTAGGTGAACAGATAAATAAACAGTGGTACATCCAGACAATAGAATATTATTCAGCCCTAAAAAGAAATGAAAAGACATGGAAGAGACTTAAATACATATTACTAAGTAAAAGAAGCCAATCTGAAGAGGCTATATACTGTGTGATTTCAACTGTATGACACACTGGAAAGGCACAACCAAGGAAATGGTAAAATTTGTAGGTGTTGTCTGGGGTGGGAGGTAGTAAGATGAATAGGTGGAGCCCAGAGGATGTGTAGGGCAGTGAAACTACTCTGTACGATATTAAAATGGTACGGGTCGCCTGGGTGGCTCAGTCGGTTGAGCGTCCGACTTCGGCTCAGGTCATGATCTCACGGTCCGTGAGTTCGAGCCCCGCGTCGGGCTCTGTGCTGACAGCTCAGAGCCTGGAGCCTGCTTCAGATTCTGTGTCTCCCTCTCTCTCTGACCCTCCCCCATTCTTGCTCTGTCTCTCTCTGTCTCAAAAATAAATAAACAATAAAAAATTTTTTTTAAAAAATGGTAGGATATATATATACACAAATACATATATGTGTAGACACATTTAAATACAAATATTTATAAATTTATAAATATGTATATAATTTTTATATATATATATATATATATATATGTATACACACACACATATATAGAGTAACTGTTGGGGCGCCTGGGTGGCTCGGTCGGTTGAGTGTCTGACTTTTTGGCTCAGGTCATGATCTCACAGCTCATGAGTTCGAGCCCCACATCAGGCTCTGTGCTGACAGCTCAGAGCCTGGAACCTGCTTCGGATTCTGTGTCTCCCTCCCTCTCTCTCTGCCTCTAACCCACTCGCATTCTGTCTCTGTCTCTCTCAAAAATAAATAAATATTTAAAAAAAAAAGAATGAACTGTAAAGTAAACTAGGGACTTTGGGTGATTGTGATGTGTAAATGTAGGTTCAAACTTGGTAACCAGTATATCATTCTGATGGTGTGATGTTGATAATGGAGGAGACTGTGCATGTGTAGGGGCAGAGGATATATGGGAAATCACTGTACCTTCCTCTGAGTTTTATTGTTAACTTAAAATTGCTTTAAGAAATAGTCTTTAAACACACATACATACACACAAAGAACATAAGGGTAGCTATAGCTATGATAGCCCTTTCAGATGAATGTATTAGAAGATACACTTCAAGCAACTCATTAGTGGCTGAGGAAACCAGGAAAATTTGTAACAGTAAGCATGACTATATTTGTTTTAATTAAAGAGAAAAAGGAAACTGGATAAATGTATAGGAGAGTAATATGGAAACATATTATTTTATAAGGTAGAAATAAGACAGCTAAAAAGTAGAAGAAGAAATAATAGGTAAGCTAAATAACCTCAAATCATTTTTGCTTAGTTAGAAGAAAGTATATCATAAAAATTAATGAGGGATTTAAGTAAAGATTAAAAGTATTACAAGTATTTATAAAATTTAATAAAAGTATAAAGCTAGCCACAAGAGCAAAAATAAAACTTTAGAACGAATAATCCTATTAGAATTTGTGAATTAACAATGGGAAGACATGTAGAGACAGAAATACAGTAAAAATAGGGTAATGTACATCTTTGTTATGATATGCAAGGATGGTGACACATCATTACTTCCACCAACGTATGTGAATTATCTTAATTCACTTAATAAGGAGTCTTACAGTCTTCAACATTTTTACTTCCAGTATTTTCAGACATGCAGGCAGTTTTCATGAACAATAAAATGAACATTCATACATGCTTCATGTGTACTTTTACATTTTGGCCAAAATGGGAACACTTCATGCTGGCTGTTGTATTCTTGTAGACACTTCCCCATCTTTTTAACTGGCACAACTAAATATTCTATTTGCCCTTTTTAATTTCCCTGTACCAACTTAGAATCTGTCATTATTGATTATAGTATTTTCATTGTTACTAGGATATAGATTGTATTATGTTGTCACTGTGTTAGTAATACCACTTATTCCAATCCAAAAATATGTTTTTTTTCCTATTTCATAATTTTTATCTTGTTTCTCCCATAGTGAAACAATATGTGCATTAATATATTACTCATTTGTTCAATCCTATAATAAGCAGGAAATATTCTTAGAATTGTTGCACTTAGTACAATAAAAAACAAATGTACTAAAGTGCAAAATATCTTTGCAATATTTTTATTTTTCCCTCAGATCTTATCCTGCTAAGAATATATAGTTAAAATAATATGTTAGAAAATTATTTAATTTCTTTAATTTGTTCTATTTTAAAAGCTCTGTGGTTATGTTAAAATTTTACCTAAAATTATATTAAAATATTTTTAACAGGAGTATAGTTGACACACAATGTTACATTAGTTTCAAGTGTAAAACATTTTTGTTTTTGTAGTCAGTATGAGATTTTCCCTATTTTTCCCATATCTATTTTTTACATATTTTCAATTATGTAAACCATATTATTTCAAAAGTCAAAATGATACTAACAGGTAAACTTCAAGTAATATCTATTGCCTTCTTTCCTTCTCAACGTAGCCCCACCCACCCATAGGTAAATATATTCATTAGGTTTTTATTATTATGCAAATGTAAGCAAATGAATGCATTTTTTTAACTGCCACATTTTTTTTTTTTTTTTTTAATGCAAAGAAGGGCTTACTGTAGACAATCTTTTCCAATAGCTTTTTCACTTAGCAATGTATAATGGAAAGCACTGTCTGGCTTATCTTTATTGAAAAAAAAAACAAAAAACAAAATGAGTTTGAGGGTGCCTGAGAGACTGTCAGTTAAGCGTCTGACTCTTGATTTCTGCTCCAGTCCTGATCTCACAGTAAGTGAGATTGAGCCCCACATCCAGCTCTGCACTGACAGTGTGGTGCCAGCTTGTGATTCTCTCTCCTTCTTTCTGCCCCTCCCTGCCCCACTATCAAAATAAATAAATAAATCGAAAAAAAAGTAAGCTTGTATCTTTTTCATTCTTTGCAACAATGCTTATAAATATCTGTTACCTCTTGCAAAAGTATATATGTGTCACACTTTTGAATTCTTGCCTAATTGGTGAGAAATGAAATCTTCATGTATTTTATTTTGCATCTTACTTATGGTTAAATTTACTTATTTTACATACGTTTTAGATTACTCTGATATCATTTTTGTGACCAGGTTTTTGACCTCTTTTTCCTAGACTTTTAAGCCTTATGCATATTAATCCTTTGTCTATGATATGTTGTAAATAACATATTCTACTTTATCATGTGCCTTTTGATTCTTTATGTTTCTTTTCAAAAAGTTATTTTATTTACTCATAGTTATTTCTCTTATCCTTTAATACGTCAGAAATTTAAATCATATGTAGAGTCTTTCCCCAATGTTTTCTTCTGGTAATTGTTTAATTTTATTTATTATACTTAGATTTCCAAACCAATTAGATTTTTATTGATGTATGATATCAGATACAGATTAAATTTTAATTTTTTAGTGTTTTTTTTTCTTTTTCTTTTCTTTTTTTTTTTTTTTTTTGAGAGAGAGAGAGAGAGAGACAGCTTTCATGTGGGGGGGAGAGGGACAGAGAGAGAGACAGACAGACAGAATCTGAAGCAGGCTCCAGGCTGTGAGCTGTCAGCACATAGCCTGATGCAGGGCTGGAACTCACTAACCATGAAACCATGACCTGAGCCGATGTCAGGCCCTTAACCAACTGAGCTACCTAGATGCCTCTTAAATTTTAATTTTTATTTCCCAACTAGCTGCAAAGTTTTTTGAAAAACATTTTGGAGTCTAGTTTTACTCCAGTAATTTCAGATGCTATTTTTATCAAATGCTAAATATTCATATACAGTGAGATATGCACGTGGATTTTCTATTGTATAAAATGATTTGTCTGTTGCCTCAAGATTCCTCATTATTTCTCCTTATTGTCTGCAAGCCAATGATCAGGTCTCAATATAATCTGTGCTTTTATTCTAGGAGGAAAAGAGTACATGTAGAAAGGATTGCAAGGCTTGTCTAACGCAGTTCAGCAGGAACTGGTAGATATGCTTGGAGCTGATCATGAGACTGGGCTTTTTTGTTTGACTACTCATTAAAGGTTGGACAGGAGATAAATTATTGACATTAGAATACTCTTTCATGACTAGAGTTTCAACATTTTAACAGGAACTACTGAAGTCAATACAAATTTGTTATTGAAAATGATTCCTTAAAGCTCGTAATTAAAGAGAGTCAGTTTTAGATGAGAAAAGAATTCTGGTACTGCCTTTGAAAAGTGCTGAGGAAAGGGTCAGAAGGCCTGGAAGGAAAAGACTGAAGTGTTAGAATATTATAGCTTGTGTACAGAGAATGTGCACTAGGCCATATTCCCTAGGAGTTTAAAGCAGTAAAAATTCACTGGTGAGGCTCACACCATTCTCTTTGGAGAATTTCAGTGGTGACCATCCTCTGTAGGTAGAGGTTAACAGGAGATACTGCTTTTGGAAAAAGCTTCATAGAATTTTGGAATTGTCAAGTGGCATCATTTAACCAACAGAAACAATGTGAAAGTATACTACTAGGAATCAAACTGTCGTAATCAGGGATACATTGGTGTTCTGTTTTTTTTTTTTTTTTTGGTTTTGGGTATTTTTAAGATTTTATTTAAATTCCAGTTAGTTAACATACAGTGTAATATTAGTTTCAGGTGTACAATACAGTGATTCAACAGTTCCATATATCACCTGGCCCTCATCTCAGCAAGTGCACTCCTTAATCTCCATCACCTATTTTACCGACCCCCTCACCTCTCCTCTGGTAACCATCAGTTTATTCTTCATTGTTAAGAGTCTGTTTATTGGCTTTCCTCCCTCTCTTTTTATTCCTCTTTGTTCATTCGTTTTGCTTCTTAAATTCTACATATGAGTGAATCATATGGTATTTGTCTTTCTCTGATTGACTTATTTTGCTTAGCATAATACTATCTAGCCCGATATATGTCTTTGCAAATGGCAAGACTTCATTCTTTTCTATGGCTGAATATATTCCATGGTATATATATCTTCTTTATCCATCATTAATTGGTGGACACTTGAGTTGTTTTGTAATTTGTCAATTGCATATAATGTGCCTATAAACATTGGGGTGCCTGTATCCCTTTGAATTAGTATTTTTGTATTCATTGGGTAAATACCTAGTAGTGCAATTGTTAGATTGCATGCTAGTTCTATTTTTAACTTTTGAGGAACCTCCATAATGATTTCCAGAGTGGCTGCCACCAGTTTGCATTGCCATTAACAATGCAATGCAATCCCCTTTTCTCTGCATCCTCACCAACACTTGTTTCCTGTTTTGTTAATTTTAGTCATTCTGACAGGTGTGAGGTGATATTTCAGTGAAGTTTGATTTGTATTTCCCCGATGATCAGTGACGTTGAGCGTCTTTTCATGTGTCTGTTGGCCATTGGGGTGTCTTCTTTGGAAAACTGTCTATTCATGTCTTCTGCTCATCTTTTAATTAAATTATTTCTTTCTTGGGTGTTGAGTTTTATAAATTCTTTATATATTTTGGATACTAACCCTTTATTAGATATTTGAAAATATCTTCTCCCATTCCATAGGTTGCTTTTTAGTTTTGTTGATGTTTCCCTCATTGTGTAGAAGCTTTTATTTCTGATGAAGTCCCAATAGTTTATTTTTGCTTTCATTTCCCTTGCCTCAGAAGACATATTTAGAAAGATAGCGCTTCAGCCAATGTCAAAGAAGTTACCACCTGTGTTCTCTAGGATTTTGATGGTTTCAAGACTCATATTTACATATTTAATCCATTTTGAATTTATTTTTGTGTATTGTGTAAAAAAGTGGTCCAATTTCATTATTTTCCCAGTTTTCCCAACATGATTTGTTGAAGAGACTGTCTTTTTCTCACTGGAACTTTTTTCCTGCTTTGTTAAAGATTAGTTGACGGGGCGCCTGGGTGGCTCAGTCGGTTAAGCGTCCAACTTCGGCTCAGGTCACGATCTCGCGGTCTGCAAGTTCGAGCCCCGCGTCAGGCTCTGGGCTGATGGCTCAGAGCCTGGAGCTTGCTTCCGATTCTGTGTCTCCCTCTCTCTCTGCCCCTCCCCCGTTCATGCTGTGTCTCTCTCTGTCTCAAAAATAAATAAACGTTAAAAAAAAAAATTAAAAAAAAAAAAGATTGGTTGACCATATAATTGTGGGTTCATTTCTGAGTTTTCTATTATGTTCTATTAATCTATGTATCTATTTTTGTGTGAGTACTATACTATTTTGATCACTACAGCTTTGTAACATAACTCAAAGTCCAGAATTGTGATGCCTCCAGCTTTGCTTTTCTACCTCAAGGTTGCTTTGGCTATTCAGGGTCTTTTGTGGTTCCATACAAATTTTAGGATTGGGCTTTCTAGCTCTGTGAAAAAATGCTAGTGGTATACTGATAGGAATTCCATCAAATGTATAAATTTCTTTGTGTAGTATAGACATTTTAACAATATTTTTTCTTCCAATCCATGATCACAGAATGTTTTAGACATCACTGGTAATGGTTACTATGTTCACAGTAACTACTTGATTTTCCATGTAATCAAATACAAAGGTAGTAACTGCTAAGGCATTTGCCTGAGTATTTACCCACTCACATTGAACATAGTGCACTGTTTATATTTATTCAAAATTGGGAGAGAGAGGGAAGATGGCGGCATAGGAGGACGCTGGGCTCACCGCGCTTCCTGCTGATCACTTAGATTCCACCTACACCTGCCTAAATAACCCAGAAAACCGCCAGAGGATTAGCAGAATGGAGTCTCCGGAGCCAAGCGCAGACGAGAGGCCCACGGAAGAGGTTAGGAAGGGCGGCGAGGCGGTGTGCGCTCCGCGGACTGGCGGGAGGGAGCCTGGCGGAGGGCCGGCTCGCCGGCCAAACAGAGCCCCCGAGTCTGGCTGGCAAAAGCGGAGGGGCCGGATGGACTGTGTTCCGACAGCAAGCGCGACTTAGCGTCTGGGAGGTCATAAGTTAACAGCTCTGCTCAGAAAGCGGGAAGGCTGGAGGACAAAGGGAGAGAGAGTTGCTGAGCCCCCGGACTACAGAGCTCAGTTTGGTGGGGAACAAAGGCGCTCGCCAGCGCCATCTCCCCCGCCCATCCCCCAGCCAAAATCCCAAAGGGAACCAGTTCCTGCCAGGGAACTTGCTCGCTCCGCGCAAACACCCAACTCTGTGTTTCTGTGGAGCCAAACCTCCGGCAGCAGATCTGAGTCCCTCCCGCTGCCACAGGGCCCCTCCTGAAGTGGATCACCTAAGGAGAAGTGAGCTAAGCCTGCCCCTCCTGCCCCCGTGCACCTTGCCTACCCACCCCAGCTAATACGCCAGATCCCCAGCAACACAAGCCTGGCAGTGTGCAAGTAGCCCAGACGGGCCACGCCACCCCACAGTGAATCCTGCCCCTAGGAGAGGGGAAGAGAAGGCACACACCAGTCTGACTGTGTCCCCAGCGGTGGGCTGGGGGCAGACATCAGGTCGGACTGCGGCCCCGCCCACCAACTCCAGTTATACACCACAGCACAGGGGAAGTGCCCTGCAGGTCCTCACCACTCCAGGGACTATCCCAAATGACCAAACGGAAGAATTCCCCTCAGAAGAATCTCCAGGAAATAACAACAGCTAATGAACTGATCAAAAAGGATTTAAATAATATAACAGAAAGTGAATTTAGAATAATAGTCATAAAATTAATCGCTGGGCTTGAAAACAGTATAGAGGACAGCAGAGAATCTCTTGCTACAGAGATCAAGGGACCAAGGAACAGTCACGAGGAGCTGAAAAGTGCTTTAAACGAAATGCAAAACAAAATGGAAACGACGACAACTCGGATTGAAGAGGCAGAGGAGAGAATAGGTGAACTAGAAGATAAAGTTATGGAAAAAGAGGAAGCTGAGAGAAAGAGAGATAAAAAAATCCAGGAGTATGAGGGAAAAATTAGAGAACTAAGTGATACACTAAAAAGAACTAATATACGCATAATTGGTATCCCAGAGGAGGAAGAGAGAGGGAAAGGTGCTGAAGGGGTACTTGAAGAAATTATAGCTGAGAACTTCCCTGAACTGGGGAAGGAAAAAGGCATTGAAATCCAAGAGGCACAGAGAACTCCCTTCAGACGTAACTTGAATCGATCTTCTGCACGACATATCATAGTGAAACTGGCAAAATACAAGGATAAAGAGAAAATTCTGAAAGCAGCAAGGGATAAACGTGCCCTCACATATAAAGGGAGACCTATAAGACTCGTGACTGATCTCTCTTTTGAAACTTGGCAGGCCAGAAAGGATTGGCACGAGATCTTCAGTGTGCTAAACAGAAAAAATATGCAGCCAAGAATCCTTTATCCAGCAAGTCTGTCATTTAGAATAGAAGGAGAGATAAAGGTCTTCCCAAACAAACAAAAACTGAAGGAATTTGTCACCACGAAACCAGCCCTACAAGAGATCCTAAGGGGGATCCTGTGAGACAAAGTACCAGAGACATCACTACAAGCATAAAACATACAGACATCACAGTGACTCTAAACCCGTATCTTTCTATAACACTGAATGTAAATGGATTAAATGCGCCAACCAAAAGACATAGGGTATCAGAATGGATAAAAAAAACAAGACCCATCTATTTGCTGTCTACAAGAGACTCATTTTAGATCTAAGGACACCCTTAGATTGAGAGTGAGGGGATGGAGAACTATTTATCATGCTCCTGGAAGCCAAAAGAAAGCTGGAGTAGCCATACTTATATCAGACAAACTAGACTTTAAATTAAAGGCTGTAACAAGAGATGAAGAAGGGCATTATATAATAATTACAGGGTCTATCCATCAGGAAGAGCTAACAATTATAAATGTCTATGCGCCAAATACCGGAGCCCCCAGATATATAAAACAATTACTCATAAACATAAGCAACCTTATTGATAAGAATGTGGTCATTGCAGGGGACTTTAACACCCCACTTACAGAAATGGATAGATCATCTAGACACACGGTCAATAAAGAAACAAGGGCCCTGAATGATACATTGGATCAGATGGACTTGACAGATATATTTAGAACTCTGCATCCCAAAGCAACAGAATATACTTTCTTCTCGAGTGCACATGGAACATTCTCCAAGATAGATCATATACTGGGTCACAAAACAGCCCTTCATAAGTTTACAAGAATTGAAATTATACCATGCATACTTTCAGATCACAATGCTATGAAGCTTGAAATCAACCACAGGAAAAAGTCTGGAAAACCTCCAAAAGCGTGGAGGTTAAAGAACACCCTACTAACGAATGAGTGGGTCAACCAGGCAATTAGAGAAGAAATTAAAAAATATATGGAAACAAACGAAAATGAAAATACAACAATCCAAACGCTTTGGGATGCAGTGAAGGCAGTCCTGAGAGGAAAATACATTACAATCCAGGCCTATCTCAAGAAACAAGAAAAATCCCAAATACAAAATCTAACAGCACACCTAAAGGAAATAGAAGCAGAACAGCAAAGGCAGCCTAAACCCAGCAGAAGAGAAATCATAAAGATCAGAGCAGAAATAAACAATATAGAATCTAAAAAAACTGTAGAGCAGATCAACGAAACCAAGAGTTGGTTTTTTGAAAAAATAAACAAAATTGACAAACCTCTAGCCAGGCTTCTCAAAAAGAAAAGGGAGATGACCCAAATAGATAAAATCATGAATGCAAATGGAATTATTACAACCAATCCCTCAAAGATACAAACAATTATCAGGGAATACTATGAAAAATTATATGCCAACAAATTGGACAACCTGGAAGAAATGGACAAATTCCTAAACACCCACACTCTTCCAAAACTCAATCAGGAGGAAATAGAAAGCTTGAACAGACCCATAACCAACGAAGAAATTGAATCGGTTATCAAAAATCTCCCAACAAATAAGAGTCCAGGACCAGATGGCTTCCCAGGGGAGTTCTACCAGACGTTTAAAGCAGAGATAATACCTATCCTTTTCAAGCTATTCCAAGAAATAGAAAGGGAAGGAAAACTTCCAGACTCATTTTATGAAGCCAGTATTACTTTGATTCCTAAACCAGACAGAGACCCAGTAAAAAAAGAGAACTACAGGCCAATATCCCTGATGAATATGGATGCAAAATTCTCAATAAGATACTAGCAAATCGAATTCAATGGCGTATAAAAAGAATTATTCATCATGATCAAGTGGGATTCATTCTTGGGATGCAGGGCTGGTTCAACATTCGCAAATCAATCAACGTGATACATCACATTAACAAAAAAAAAAAGAGAAGAACCATATGATCCTGTCAATCGATGCAGAAAAGGCCTTTGACAAAATCCAGCACCCTTTCTTAATAAAAACCCTTGAGAAAGTCGGGATAGAAGGAACATACTTAAAGATCATAAAAGCCATTTATGAAAAGCCCACAGCTAACATCATCCTCAATGGGGAAAAACTGAGAGCTTTTTCCCTGAGATCAGGAACATGACAGGGATGCCCACTCTCACCGCTGTTGTTTAACATAGTACTGGAAGTTCTAGCATCAGCAATCAGACAACAAAAGGAAATCAAAGGCATCAAAATTGGCAAAGATGAAGTCAAGCTTTCGCTTTTTGCAGATGACATGATATTATACATGGAAAATCCGATAGACTCCACCAAAAGTCTGCTAGAACTGATACATGAATTCAGCTAAGTTGCAGGATACAAAATCAATGTACAGAAATCAGTTGCATTCTTATACACTAACAATGAAGCAACAGAAAGACAGATAAAGAAACTGATCCCATTCACAATTGCACCAAGAAGCATAAAATACCTAGGAATAAATCTAACCAAAGATGTAAAAGATCTGTATGCTGAAAACTATAGAAAGCTTATGAAGGTAATTGAAGAAGATATAAAGAAATGGAAAGACATTCCCTGCTCATGGATTGGAAGAATAAATATTGTCAAAATGTCAATACTACCCAAAGCTATCTACACATTCAATGCAATCCCAATCAAAATTGCACCAGCATTCTTCTCGAAGCTAGAACAAGCAATCCTAAAATTCATATGGAACCACAAAAGGCCCCGAATAGCCAAAGTAATTTTGAAGAAGAAGACCAAAGCAGGAGGCATCACAATCCCAGACTTTAGCCTCTACTACAAAGCTGTCATCATCAAGAAAGCATGGTATTGGCATAAAAACAGACACATAGACCAATGGAATAGAATAGAAACCCCAGAACTAGACCCACAAACGTATGGCCAACTCATCTTTGACAAAGCAGGAAAGAACATCCAATGGAAAAAAGACAGTCTCTTTAACAAATGGTGCTGGGAGAACTGGACAGCAACATGCAGAAGGTTGAAACTAGACCACTTTCTCACACCATTCACAAAAATAAACTCAAAATGGATAAAGGACCTGAATGTGAGACAGGAAACCATCAAAACCTTAGAGGAGAAAGCAGGAAAAGACCTCTCTGACCTCAGCCGTAGCAATCTCTTACTCGACACATCCCCAAAGGCAAGGGAATTAAAAGCAAAAGTGAATTACTGGGACCTTATGAAGATAAAAAGCTTCTGCACAGCAAAGGAAACAACCAACAAAACTAAAAGGCAACCAACGGAATGGGAAAAGATATTTGCAAATGACATATCGGACAAAGGGCTAGTATCCAAAATCTATAAAGAGCTCACCAAACTCCACACCCGAAAAACAAATAACCCAGTGAAGAAATGGGCAGAAAACATGAATAGACACTTCTCTAAAGAAGACATCCGGATGGCCAACAGGCACATGAAAAGATGTTCAACGTCGCTCCTTATCAGGGAAATACAAATCAAAACCACACTCAGATATCACCTCACGCCAGTCAGAGTGGCCAAAATGAACAAATCAGGAGACTATAGATGCTGGAGAGGATGTGGAGAAACGGAACCCTCTTGCACTGTTGGTGGGAATGCAAATTGGTGCAGCCGCTCTGGAAAGCAGTGTGGAGGTTCCTCAGAAAATTAAAAATAGACCTACCCTATGACCCAGCAATGGCACTGCTAGGAATTTATCCAAGGGATACAGGAGTACTGATGCATAGGGGCACTTGTACCCCAATGTTTATAGCAGCACTCTCAACAATAGCCAAGTTATGGAAAGAGCCTAAATGTCCATCAACTGGTGAATGGATAAAGAAATTGTGGTTTATATACACAATGGAATACTACGTGGCAATGAGAAAAAATGAAATATGGCCTTTTGTAGCAACGTGGATGGAACTGGAGAGTGTGATGCTAAGTGAAATAAGCCATACAGAGAAAGACAGATACCATATGGTTTCACTCTTATGTGGATCCTGAGAAAGTTAACAGAAACCCATGGGGGAGGGGAAGGAAAAAAAAAAAAGAGGTTAGAGTGGGAGAGAGCCAAAGCATAAGAGACTGTTGAAAACTGAGAACAAACTGAGGGTTGATGGGTGTTGGGAGGGAGGGTAGGGTGGGTGATGGGTATTGAGGAGGGCACCTTTTGGGATGAGCACTGGGTGTTGTATGGAAACCAATTTGACGGTAAATTTCATATATTAAAAAAAATAAATAACAAAATTGGTTATAGAACTGTTATGATTTATCTATAGTTGAATTATAAGTATTTAGGTAATCGAAGCATACATTACTGGAATGGATGTTCAGGATGAGTGAATGTTTTCTTGCTGTCATTCACTGTTTCATTCAAAGGTTATTTATCAGGCAGAACACTGGATTCTGGTAGTGTGAAAAAAAAAACAAAAGGACAAAAAATTGGAATCTCTTCCACATCTTTTTCTGAGATTGATACATATATTAAAACTTAATCATAAATCCGATGTGTTTCAAGTGAATGAAAGTATAAAATAAACATAGAAGGCTTCCATGGATATTTTAGAAAATACTTTTTAGAAGAAAAATGTATTTGGCTTAGTACTTGATGAATATGCACTTTCAAGGTTAACAGAGAATATGAGTTAAAAAAAGAAGTCATATTTAAAACTATGAGTATTTGGGAATTACAGTTTGTAAAATACCAAGTACATGAAAACCATGTGTCTTATTTGTATGGTATTCTATGCTGATGCTTTCCAAAATTGAAGCAAAACTTCTGGGAGAAGAGTCAGATAAGTATATTTCAAAATGTAATCTAAGAGAAACTTATGAACAGCTAGATTTCAAACCAGAAATCTAAGCAACTGTAATAACTGAAATAACAGAATAAGCAGATTAAGGGACTAGCAGAATAATAAGAGTCTCTGAATGACCTTAACTGTCTTGACCAATTCTAAGATGAGTAAAGATTATGAGAATCCTCTTTGGTTTTTCTACTTAATTTCAGTAGTAATTGTCTTTGAAGTTCCATTAAAGGCTAATGTCCCAGTAGCCTTATCCTTTGAATTTCTTACCACCTGTTCACAACTGCTGAGAACAATTTACTGTTTATAATGTACACACATGCTTACATTTAGACACATAGGAAGACCTGGTGTAATAGGAGACCATGTGGAGAATTGCAATAGACACCCGGACTTCTGGGTTAATCATGATGCTTGGGGTAAAGTCTTAAGAGGAAACTAGTGATTTAAAAAGATTAGATGCTAGACCTACAGAACAGTTGCTTAAAATCCATGTGATTAAACTCCAGGTGGCTCTGGACTTCTGTGTGCACTGTTAAGGTCTCTCCACCTCAACACGGATGAAATAAAATGATTGTCAGTAGTTGTGACAAAGAAAAAGCATTTGATTTTACATTTTGTGTTTGCTGAGGGTCAGCCACTAAAATGGAGGCATTAAATTGACATATAGTGTAACATTAGGACCAGGGTCTCATTTTAGGACACATTTAAATCTTCTCAACATTTCTCTCTTGTAATTGCTCTGACTTTTGAGCTCCATTTTCCTTAATGACACTCAGTGAACTGAATTGCTTCAGTGAAATGAAAAAGCAGCAAGGAAATTCAGTGGAAGGTTTGATTACATCCCTTGTTGTAGCCTAGTTTCTGAATAATCTTATACTTTGATTATATAATCTTCTTTTCATGGTTTATCCACCATCAAAATAGAAAACTATTCAGATGTGATATATTTCCCTATCATGTACTTGTAGTATTCATAGCTAAGATATTAAAAATTAAATTATAATAAATGAATTTGAAACTTCTCTGCTGCTGACCCTAGATTTATTGCTTTTAAATCCTGCAAGCTGAAAAATTTTATGCATGAATGCATATTGTTTTTCTTAGTGATTATAATTCATATGTTGCTTCTTCTGGTCATTTGGTTAAGTGTTAAGTGACAGTGACATTTTTCAGTAATCCGTCCATTCAGGATAAATTTTATACTTTAAAAATAACGTTTTAAAGACAGATTTAAAAAGTAGGTTGACATAAATTTAAGATCTTGTAAGTACCTCATTCTTGTGCTTGTATTTAAAGCTCCCATGCATACTGAGATTTTACATACAGGCTGAGATGTTTATATTTAAGCAGATGATAAAAGGCAAGCCAACAACCACACCAGTGAGTTGCTAAGCCACCAGAAAAAAAGCAAACTGTTCTAAGCATAAGAACCAGTCAAGCTGTGAGCTGTGGAATCCATAAGCTGTGTATAAAATAAGGTCACTGAATCATGATCTCATTCTGAACAGAATCATTTAGATATGCATGTACGTAGATGACTTGTTTGAAGCCCAAGTGGTTTTGTGAAAATTACACAGTGCAGTTCAATGATTTACATGTAGATAAAGTTAAAATGAAAATTTTTCATTAGATAAACATATTTCCATATGCCATCAGTTGAATGCCAGTTTTTAGTTTTATTTTTACAGATACAAATCATCACCTGTTTTATTACAATTAGAAACTAGAAAACACCAATGCATGTTTTTTTTTTTTTTTCAACTGGGCACATTTCAGATATCATTTAGAAATACAGGCTGATAATATATTATGAAAAGAGAATGTATACAAAAATAACTTTGGTTAGCAACATTGAGAGTTACTACAAGAAGAACAGGTTTTTATTTTTATTTTTTTGGAAAGAATACATTTTCTCTTACTCCTTAAGTTCCATAACTTAAACCTGTTTCGTAAGGTATAAATTTAAACCCAGTTCAGAAAATAGGTTATCTGTCAGAGCACAAATGTTTATGTTGTCTTATGAAAGTCAAAGTGCCAGAAGCATAGAAAATTCACAAAGCCTTTGAAAGAAATTAAAATTATCTTTTGCATATATGGTTACTGTTACTCAGGAAATAAAAGAGGGGCTAAATTTCACTACCAGGCTAGAGCTAAAAGGACTCATTGGAAATTAAAATGTCATCCTGAGTTTCATAATTGGAGAGCCCACCATATAGTGACAACTCTTTCAAGTACTAGTTCTACTCAAAAATAAACTCTGAATGATGATAGATTAAAACAAAAAAGTGATTGAACAACTGTTTGCAAATTATAATGTCATAACATAAATTTCTGTAGAAAAAGAGATAAAAGTTACTGATTTAGGGAATGAACCAAATGGAAGTAAACTATTATGAAATGTTAAAACAGTTATAGTATCATATGTGCAAATAAATCTTTCATTTCGATAAACAGCTGCTTTAGTAGACTAGAAGTTCTTTGAGAAAAGAGAATATGCCTTATTTGATTTTTATGCCTAAGAGCTATAAGAGACCATTGATTGTAATAAGCCTCCAAAAATGTTAAAAATGGACTTTATATGATTTGTAAGAATTAAGAAAATACAGATGTAGGGACAGGATTGATAATGTAGATGACTGCACAGAGCTAGATGTTTTTGCAGACTAAGAAAAACAATTGAAGAGCCCTAATTCAGCCACTGTGGATTACAGTATGGAGGTTCTTCAAAAAATTAAAGCTAGAACTACAAAGAATTCCACTTTGAGGCATATATTCAAAGGAAACGAAAATAGGAGTTCAAAGAGATATCTGTACTTCTATTATTCATTGCAGCATATTAACAATAGCCAAGTAGCCAAGATACGGAAACAACCTAAGTGTCTGTCAGTGGATGAATGGATAAAGTAGATGTGGTGTACACACACACACACACACACACACACACACACGAATATTGTTCAGCCATGAGAAAGAAGGAAATCCTGACATAAGCAACAACATGGATTCACCTTGAGGGAATTATGCTAAGTGATATGTCAGCCAGAGAAAGGCATATACTGTATGCATATACTGTAAGGCATATCACTTATCACTTATATCACTTATATGTTGAATCTTAAAAAGCCAAGTTCATGGGGTACCTGGGTGGCTCAGTTGGTTGAGTGTCTGGCTCTTGATTTTGGCTCAGGTCATGATGCCAGGGTTGTGGGATTAAGCCCCAAATCAGGCTCTGTGCTGAGCATGGAGCCTATTTAAGATTTTCTCCCTCTTTCTGTCTCTCTTTCTATCCCGCCCCTACTTGCTCTCTCTCTCTCAAAATAAATTTTAAAAAAATGAACTCGTAAAAACAGAGAGTAGAATGGTGGTTACCAGGGGCTAGGGTGTGGAGGGATTGAGGACATAATGGTTCAGGATACAAATAGGAAACTAGTAGATCAATACATCTTGGATAAGTAATACAGGTTAGTGATTAGAGTAAAAAATACTGTATTATAAACTTCACAGTTGCTGAGAAATGAGATCATTGTTCCCACCATAGAAAAGAAATTATAATTATGTGGCTTAAGAGTGGTGTTAGCTAAAGCTAGGTGGTAATCATATTGCAATATAGAAATCATTGTATACCTTAAACTTATATGGTGTTATATGTCAATTATACTACAATTAAAACACAGAGAGAGAGAGATCCCCGTAATTGGGTTTCTGTGTCCCTTGTGGAGAGAAAATTGAGCTTTGTTTAAGAAGGTAACTGATTAAGTTTACATGTGGCTATAAGGTCACACACTCCGGTGGTCTGGTAATATAACATTAACTACACGAAGCCAAAGAAGCTAAAGATTTCTTTCTTTCTTTCTTTCTTTCTTTCTTTCTTTCTTTCTTTCTTTCTTTCTTTCTTTCTTTCTCTCTCTCTCTCTCTCTCTCTCTCTCTCTCTCTCTCTTCTTTCTTTCTTTCTTTCTTTCTTTCTTTCCTACCTCAACTATAGAAGTGACTATATCTGGAGTTAGGGAGAAAGGTAATACTTCCTGGTTTATAAAATGTTGTATAGCTCTTAGAAAATTAGATGCAATGCACTCCAAACTCTTCACTTGACAAGTTAAGAAACTGAACCCTGAAAGTGTGAAATTACTTACCTGCAATCACATATAAACAGAACCAGTCATCATTTATGTCTCTTGGCTCTACTAATGTTAGCATTTTTTCCTGGTGTAACACAATAAATTCTTATAGAACTCAATAATTCAAGTGAGGAACCATATTTCTATGATTTTTGGGGGGGAAATTTCACCCTGATAAAAGAAAACAATGACAACTTTCTATTTACTAGGAATTGGGGTGTTGAGAAATTAAAATAATATTTCCTGTTTTTTCACACACACTGCTGAGTAGTTTATGGACTGTAAATGCGGTCATTATCTGCTCTAACACTTGCTTGGTTTTCCAAAAATAAGAGA
Organism: Panthera pardus; assembly: GCF_024362965.1. Classification (NCBI taxonomy): domain Eukaryota; kingdom Metazoa; phylum Chordata; class Mammalia; order Carnivora; family Felidae; genus Panthera; species Panthera pardus. The sequence goes on along the minus strand of NW_026526721.1, from coordinate 100,578,873 downwards.
GTGGAGTGAGAACATATTAATCAAAGGAAAATAAAGTATACCATACTCTATACCATTAATAAATGTAATTTTACTATTTTAAGATTGTAGAAAGCATCTGTTCCAATTGCATGAACTTTCAAAGTATGCTCATGGCTTCCTAGATTAATCAAAAACAACTGAAGAAAAGAGCATTGAGCAGTAAGAGATGTTATGTTTACATGAATGAAATATGTTAAATCTGTGGTGATAAAATGGAAAAGATTTTTCAAAGGAATTTTATTACCCTAGGAAACTTTTCTCCTCACTTTCCAAACTCTGTGATATGGTAAAAGTGATTTTGTTCTAGGTCTGTCTTTCTTTGTTTCTTTGCAAAACAACAACAAAGAGTAAAATTATGTTCATTCTCTGCCTACAATGAGAGCTGCTCAACTTAACAATATTGGAGGAAAAAAGTAGGTTATGTAATATTTGTTTTTTCATGTGCATGGTTCTTATTTTTCTGTACCGATTACTAGTCATGGTACCATTATTCCTAGAATTTATCTCATGGCCTTCTTGTTCCCATCCAGTGCCATATTGAGTCATGTTGGAGACAAAAGCAGAAGGAAAAATCAATACTCCTAACTTTATTTAAAAATCTGATATTTGTTCATCGTGGAATTTTGCTTCACATTTGGTTGTTAAAGTATAATTTAACGTGGTTGTTTTCATGCCCCTTATATTGTGTGCCTAAAACATGTGCCTTCCTATTGTCACTCTATTTCAGCCCTGTAGAAACTATCCCAATGACTCAAAAGCAGTTTATTTTTTACCTTTCTCATTGCGGATATTCTCCCTAACAGAATTTCTATTATTTTAGCAAATTTATGGATTCTTCATATGCATTAGGTAAAATGTTAGACGTTTTTAGATGGGATATAAAAATTAAAGACCTGATTGTATTCTAAATATTCAAACATACCAAAAGGAAGAAGAAGCATATACACTTAGTTATTGTGTATGCAGAAAAATGCAACATCTACAAAAGAGATTAAAATCTATGAGAATAAATCGGTGAAAATATTTTATTCTTATCAAAAGAGGCAATAAAATAACATAATTTGAGCAGGAATGAAAGGGTAAACTTTTGAAAAGTAGAACCAGGAACCACTTTCACGTTGTAATGGAAGACACTAGACAGAAAGACTACCTGCACCAGACAAGGGAAGGCACCATATTACACTTTGAATAACCCAGTGACTCAGAATAGCTCAGAACTTATCATTAAAAAAATTCTGACTTTGGGGTTAAGGTTTTGTTAGAAGATATGATTCCAGCACATAAGTATGAAATGGAAATTTGAAGATCTTTAAGAGAGATTACAGAATATTGAAGAATAGATGCCCGTGGCATTCAAAAATGTCAGAGTCTGTATTAAAATTCCCCCTTTATTGATGTCAAATTTACATACCAAAAATATTAGCATGGAAGATGATGCGGAGAATTATGTGAAGGACTTCTGATATCACCAAGGCTGTTTTCAAGGATGACAAATAAGTTGGGAAAGAGTAGAAAAAGCAGATTGCAGTTGGAAAATGGTGAAGCAATGATATCAGAAGTATGGCCTGAAATATACACTTGAGAGAAAGATGGACACCGAACACTCTCCCTTGCATTCAGCATTTTAGAGTATGAAAATGATAGAAGAGAAGTGTTCTTAGGAAACATGTTTAGGTACAGAGTTGGATAGTGGGTTTTAGTCTGGAGAAAACCAATTTGAGAGAAGTTTGAATGAGATTCCTTTAGAAATAGTTCCAATGTGTAGAGTGTTTCCCCTAAAGAATGTGGTCAAGACACTGGAAGGAGAGTTTGGCCAGACAGGATGTGTTTTCTATAAAGCAAAACAATGCAACCAAAACTATCACAAAGAATATTTCAACCTAATTCTTCCCAAGTGAGGTGATGCTCTTTGCTGTCAATACCTGCACCCAGAATTTCATCTAAGTTGAGACAGTAGAGGCCTCCTTAGCAAGGAAATAACTCAATTTAATATTTATAATTGTATATTCATATAGCTTCCTTTTTTCATGATTATCCCTTCTAATGTATCAGATATGACTATTAACCAGAACCCTGGAACTTTTCAAACAGTGTGGACAAGAGCATCTCTCCAATGTAGATTATTATCATTGCAAAATGGCACTTAACTTTTAGGGAAAATGCCACCACCACCAACCCCCACATATATTTATAAAATGAAGTTTGAACACATATCTTTCACATTCCTCAATTCCACAGTACCTACTAGCGTGAATTAAAATGTCAACTGTCTCAATAATTTTACACTAAAATTATGTGAAAGGAAGCAAAATGTTAAAATCATAAAATGCCAGACTTTCAAGTTAGCATTTAAATTCATAACATTTGGCATAGAGGGGATTGAAAATATTAAAATTCCACTTAATTAATTTGAAGAGTACTCTGATGCTAATTTCTCCAATGATTTTAGAGTTTAGTTTTATAATGAATACACAGTAAGAAATATACTACTGTAACCTTTCCACCTTATAAACATAAGTGAAATTTAACTTGCAGGTGGAAAAGAAAAGTCAAAATTGTTCTTTCCCCAAAAATTCTTCCAAGCTTCTTTTCCAAGATCTCAGCATCATTTGAGAAAAATTGAGGGAATACAAGTTAAAACAAAATGATGTGACATCATAAAGACTTGTGCATAAGGCAATTTGAATAAGTTTTTATTAGATGCCAGTAATACTTATAATTGGAGTATCAGGTTACCCATAATTAGTCAATGTCTTCTTGCAAATGAAATAATGTCAAAGCTATTTATTTGTATCATAATTTAAAAATTTGTAGAGTTCAAAAGGAGTTCCTTATGGCCCTTATGAGGCTTTTTTGCCTTGAGAGAACAGGTGAATTTTATTAATTTATAAAGCTGAACTGTTAGGTGGAACACCCTAATACTGTCAGTTATATTCCACAAACGAAACACTGATTTCTCCTGATGTTAGAATTCCAGATCTCATCCCTCCTGATCTCTCAGGTTATTCAAAACAATCTTTTCTTCCTAGTGTTTAGTCCTAACCTCCTCCTAATAATCCTACTCCTTTCTAAAGTAAAATACCTACCACTGAATAGTCCAACCACGGTTCACTATAAAGTTATCATAAATACTGGTTAGTTACTCAACACTTAATAAATTTTCAAATCCACCAGTGGATTCCTACTGCCAGCCACAGTGTATCATTATATTATATTGTGCTTCTTTTCGTGAACTTTTACTCACATCTCTTCCTCTAACAGCCTCAGAGATTAAGAGTTTTGATTATTTTTTGTTTGTTTCTTAATCAAATAAAGTAGTTATTTGGAGATATGAAGATATTTTTGAAAAGTTATTCTTAAATAAGTGATGTTTAGCCCTACTATTTTGGAATATAAACAAATGAATAACATTCTAATTAGTTACTTAGAATGCAAACTGAATCAAATAGCAACTTAGTAAAACTAGTTCAGATATATAAATAAGGTTTGAGGAAAGGAAACATATGCTGCAGGAAAGGGGTAAAGTTAGAATCCAAAACTATGCTGTATTTTCTAGGTAATCCTTGCAATTATTTTCACATCTTTTCCAGTTCTATCTTGTGCCCTTGTTGTTTACATCATGTGGATTTTTCATTCTTACTACTTTATACTTGTCATCTACCAATATTCTTGTCATTATCCCAAACTATCCCTCTTCAAAAGTGTTAAATGGAAATAAGGACCATGTACATTAACAGCCTCTTAGACATTTAGTTTTCCTGCTCAAGAAGTCATAATTAAAATCACTCATCATACTGTGGCTAACAATCCTTAGAAAATGTCACGTTTTTTCCATCATTTTACCCTACTTTATACTTTACACTTCCTTATTATGTACATTAGGTTCCACGGTCTGTCGTGATCATTATTTCATTTTCTTTTTTTTCCTTAGGTTTTTCCATCATACGTACTCTCACAAAATGCCCTTGATTTCATGACCTTAGGGTTAAAATACCACCTGCGTATATTGCCTGGCAAGTCTACTAGGTTCTTTTAGGAAATTTACTCTCCTCCTCTTTAAAACTGCCGCACCTGATTTTTTTCTTACTCAAACTTACTTCCTTCTCACCAAAGATAACAGCATGATTTAATATTCAAATGATGAAATATAAAGCACAAGAAAATTGAATCCTTATGCCTCTGCCATCAAATCGTCAAGTTATATTGAAAGCTGTCTTTTTTTCCTATCAAGGATCTCTTTTATTGTCAAATGGAAATACCCCTAAGTGTACCCTGGATTCCATTTTCATTAACTTTCAAACACACTACTTCTCCAGACGTGCTTTTTTGTTTTGTTTTGTTTTTTTGTTTAAATGTTTTTTAAATGTTTCTTTTTCAGAGAGTGAGCGAGCGGGGGAGGGGCAGAGAGGGAGAGAGAGGGAATCCCAAGCAGGCCAGGCACTGTCCGTGCAGAGCCCTACTCGAGGCTCAAACCCATGAACGGTGAGATCATGACTTGAACTGAAATCAAGAGGCGGACGACCAACTGAGCCACCCAGGCGCCCCACAGACGTGCTTTTTTTTTTTTTTTTAAATCCGTTTCTGTCTATCTACAACATGAACAGAAAAGCATGTTGTTTCCCAAATAATGTTCGAAGCTCTCCAGATGACAGCAACCGCAGCAGCCCTTCCTCTTCCGTACAAATGTCCATCCACTCTACTGGTTTCCAGTCCTCACACAACAAAAGTTGTCAGTGTCAACACATTCTGTCTGCGTATTCCTAGGACATATTTACTCACCATCCCAATTTATCCTGGCTTCACATTCGTTTCATTAGAGCTGTGGTTTTCAAATTCAATTACCTCCACATTTTCTAAGCCAATATTGTTCCCTTTTACGTTTATTTCCTATGTTATTTTATTTATTTATTTTATTGTAGAGAGGGAGGGGAGCAGAGGGGGGGCAGTTCTTTTCTTTTGTTTCATTCTCCCCCTAATCAACTTAGTGCCTGTGCTGCCCTTAACCTTGTTCCTCAGTTCCATTCTTTGGCTCTGTCAGAACACAATCCCAGGTTTTAAAATATGTGGTTACATTTTCCTTTATTTTCTTGTTGAATTTCAGGAGGTCTTTGCATTTTTAGTTAATAAACCCTTGTCAGTTTTATAGAATAACATGTCTTCAATTAGTCTTTTACTTCTTTATCTATTATATGTGTGTCTCGTGAAATATATAATACTAATATAATCAAATACATCATTTTGTTATGATGATTTGTAAGTAAACATGTTAACAATAATGATTATAACTTTAACACTTAATGTGTTAGACACTTATATAAGTAATTTTTATATATTAGTAAGTTTTATCTTCATGATAACCCTAAGGAATTAAAGACTATTATAATCATTTTAAACATGTGAAGACCGAAGCTCAAAGTTTAAGCAATATATGGAAAAACAAACAGGTAATAAGTTATAGCATGGATTCAAACCAGACTAGAATACAGATCTATCACTCAAGGACAAATCTATACTGCCTCTATAAAACAATTATTAAAAAGCAAATTATAAAACACAATATCTTTAAATAGAAAATGATAAAATTATTACAATTCACATAAAGAACTTGAACGAATGGAGATAGTCTCTTACATAGGACATACTGATCACAAAATTATTCTCCACTAAACCTATGAATGTAATTAATTCCAATAAAAATTTCTGCAACATTTTTCAAGGAAATCAACAAATGTATTTCTAAATTTATATGGAGAATAAAAGTTTATTATTTAGAGAGGCTTTTGTCACCCCACGTTTTTTTCTCTGTAAATTTATTCTCTTACGGTTAAGATCACATCTATACATCTTTTAAAGGAGAACATGTTTTAGTTTTCTCCATACTGTGAGATAACTTTTCAATCACTATCTACTAACCAATACATTTTTTTTCTTAATCCTTTGGGTTTCCACCTCTATAACTCATTATTTATTTATTTATTTATTTATTTAAGTTTTTATTTATTTATTTGAGAGAGACAGAGACACTATGAGTGTGGACGGGCAGAGAGATAGGGAGAGAGAGAGAGAGAATCCCAAACAAGCTCTGAGCTGCCAGTGCAGAGCCCAACACGGGGCTCAAACCCATGAAACCATGAGATCATGACCTGATTGGACACCAAGAGTCAGACACTCAACTGACTGAGCCATCCACATGCCCCTATAACTCATCATTTATAAATGGGCATATTTATGTACTATGATCTACTTGTCATTATTACTCTAGAATTTTACTAACATATCAGGTAGAAAAATGGTTTTTTAAATTGCTATTTTATTCATGAGTTTTAAATTCCACATGCATTTTAGAATTTTTGTTGTATAATCTATAACTTATTTACTGATGACTTTATATTTAATCTTTTAATCTTTTCAATTCAAATGGTTTGTTTTAATTTGTTATGTTTTCTAAATAGTTATTTATCATATCTCCAAGTAACGATATTGTGATTTTTATTTTAAAACTAAATCCACTATTTCTTCATATTTTATTGTATTATCCAGTACTTAAAATAAATTATTGTAATATTCTATACTAAGCATAATACTATGTCAACGATTGGGAAGGGTATAAGATTGTTATCCTACTTGCAAGCTAACATGGTAATTTGCCACGGTTCCATAGATGTTGACAGAAGACCCAATGCTCCTGGAACAGAGGCACTCAACAGCAGTATCAGTAGCAAGAGAATGAATACATTTACACTGATTTTCTGAGTCTAGTTTTTACACAGCAACAGAGAAAGGCTGATGACAACTATAAACTGTGTATTGTTTTACAATATATGAACACTGGGCTTGAGGAACCCACTATTTTAAAAGAACAGAGAGAGAGAGAGAGAGAGAGAGAGAGAGAGAGAGATTATCCCAACCCTCAAGATTGTTTCCTGCCATCAAAACCTCCTAAAATGGTCCAGATAAAGAGCATTTAAAGAAACCTTGAATTCCTTACATACACAGTAAGATGCATAGAAGCTCAATACTCTAGTGAGGCATCTCCAAAGCGTTTACTATCATTTTTTGGCTTATAGTCTTCATAAAGTTACCTTGAATTGTTTATTATAAATTGACATTTAATATTGTAAAATGCTTTTGGCAGCTACTAAAATTATTTGAGCTTTTTTCTTTGGTATATTATGTGAGGTATAAATCCATAATAATTGATTTTGTGATGTTGAATTCTTAAACTCTTGATATAAACTAACTTAATCATTATATAGATATTTTAATACACTGTTAAGTTTGGGTCTGTGCTAACTTAGGCTTTTTAAATCTCTATTCATACATTAAATGAATCTATATTCATCATGGTTTGTATTACTTTTGATTGATTTTGGAATCATGGCTATCCTAACTTCCCAAAATGACTGACAGGTTTTTCATTTTTTCTATTTTACAAACAACTCCTATAAAATAGATTTTCAGTTTATTTAAAATTTAGTAAAATTTTCCTAGAGTTTATTTGAAATTGTGGTCTTTAATTAGTCCTTTATTTCATGAGATATTATAGATCTATTCAAGTTTGCTCTTCTCTATTACACTACATATGGCATTTTATATTCTTCGAGAAATTAATTTATTCCATCTAATTTTTCAAATTTATTTTCTTCCAGTTTTTCTATTTATTTCTCAATTTTAATCATTTTTATGTATAGTTTTATTCTGTTTAGAATTTTGTATTTTATTAGTGCCTTTTTCTCCTTCTTTCTCTTTTCTTTGTAGTCTAATCAGTTTTTATGCCCTCCTCTTCTTTACTTACAAAGCAGCATTTTACAGAGTTGACAACTTTCTCCTCTTTGAAACAGTCTTTCCTCTTGGTTCTACAGATGTTAATATGCAGGTCATTTCCTAGATACTCTAACCTCTCTATATTGGTTCTCCATAAAGTTTGTTTCTTAATTTCCTCATATTGTCTTTTTTTTTGGATGAGACAATTTAACATTTTATTTATTTTAATACGAAATTTATTGTCACATTGGTTTCCATACAACACCCAGTGCTCATCCCAACAGGAACCCTCCTCAATGCACATCACCCACTTTCCCCTCCTCCCCACCCCCCCCCCCCCCATCAACCCTCAGTTTATTCTCAGTATTTAAGAGTCTCTTATGGTTTTCCTCCCTCCCTCTCTGTAACTTTTTTTCCCCCCTTCTCCTCCCCCCTGGTCTTCTGTTGAGTTTCTCAGGATCCACATATGAGTGAAAACTTATGGTATCTATCTTTCTCTGCCTGACTTATTTCACTCAGCATAAGACTCTCCAGTTCTATCCACATTGCTGCAAATGGCAAGATTTCATTTTTTCTCATTGCCAAGTAGTATTCCATTGTATATATAAACCACATGTTCTTTATCCATTCATCAGTTGATGCACATTTAGGCTCATTCCATAATTTGGCTATTGTTGAAAATGCTGCTATAAACATTGGGGTACAAGTGCCCCAATCCATCAGCACTCCAGTATCCCTTGGGTAAATTCCTAGCAGTGCTATTGCTGGGTCATAGGGTAGATCTATTTTTAATTTTTTGAGGAAGCTCCACACTGTTTTCCAGAGCGGCTGCACCACTTTGCATTCCCACCAACAGTGCAAGAGGGTTCCCAATTCTCCACATCCTCGCCAGCATCTATAGTCTCCTGATTTGTTCATTTTAGCCACTCTGACTGGCGTGAGGTGGTATCTGAGTGTGGTTTTGATTTGTATTTCCCTGAGGAGTGACGTTGAGCATCTTTTCATGTGCCTGTTGGCCATCTGAATGCCTTCTTTAGAAAAGTGTCTGTTCATGTCTTCTGTCCCTTTCTTCACTTGATTATTTGTTTTTCGGGTGTGGAGTTTGCTGAGTTCTTCAAAGACTTTGGAAAGTAGCCCTTTATCCGATACGTCATTTGCAAATATCTTTTCCCATTCCATTGGTTGCCTTTTAGTTTTTTGATTGTTTCCTTTGCAGTGCAGAAGCTTTTTATCTTGATGAGGTCCCAATAGTTCATTTTTGCTTTTAATTCCCTTGCCCTTGGAGATGTGTCAAGTAAGAAATTGCTGTGGCTGAGGTCAGAGAGGTTTTTTTCCTGCTTTCTCCTCTAGGGTTTTGATGGTTTCCTGTCTCACATTCAGGTCCTTCAACCATTTTGAGTTTATTTTTGTGACTGGTCTAAGAAAGTGGTCTAGTTTCATCCTTCTGCATGTTGCTGTCCAGTTCTCCCAGCACCATTTGTTAAAGAGACTGTCTTTTTTCCATGGATATTCTTTCCTGCTTTGTCAAAGATTAGTGGGCCATACATTTGTGGGTCCAATTCTGGAGTCTCTCTTCTATTCCATTGGTCTATGTATCTGTTTTTGTGCCAATACCATGCTGTCTTGAGGATTACAGCTTTGCAGGAGAGGCTAAAGTCTGGGATTGTGATGCCTCCCGCTTTGGTTTTCTTCTTCAATATTTGGCTATTCAGGGGTTTTTGTGGTTCCATATGAATTTTAGGATTGCTTGTTCTAGCTTCGAGAAGAATGCTGGTGCAATTTTGATTGGGATTGCATTGAATGTGTAGATTGCATGGGTAGTATTAACATTTTCACAATATTTATTCTTCCAATCCATGAGCAGGGAATGTCTTTCCATTTCTTTGTATATTCTTCAATTTCCTTCATAAGTTTTCTATAGTTTTCAGCATACAGATCTTTTACATCTTTGGTTAGGTTCATTCCTAGGTATTTGATGTTTCTTGGTGCATTTGCGAATGGGATCAGTTTCTTTATTTGTCTTTCTGTTGCTTCATTGTTAGTGTATAAGAATGCAACTGATGTCTGTACATTGATTTTGTATCCTGAAACTTTGCTGAATTCATGTATCAGTTCCAGCAGACTTTAGGTGGAGTCTATTGGATTTTCCATGTATAATATCATGTCATCTGCAAAAAGTGAAAGCTTGACTTCATCTTTGCCAATTTTGATGCCTTTGATTTCCTTTTGTTGTCTGATTGCTGATGTTAGAATTTCCAAAACTATGTTAAACAACAGCGATGAGAGTGGACATCGCTGTCATGTTCCTGATCTCAGGGGGAAAGCATTCAGTTTTTCCCTATTGAGGATGATATTAACTGTGGGATTTTCATAAATGGCTTTTATGATGTTTAGGTATCCTCATTTTGTCTTTTGATACTTTTCTTCTAAATGATCTGATTCAGTCCCATGGCTTTACATATAACATAGAAAAGGAAGGCTATTGAATTTACACTTATATTCCAAAGTTCTCTAAACACCAGACATTTTATTGAACTATTTGTCATATTCAATAAATAAAACTCCTCACTTAGTTCCCAATATCAGGCTTTCCAAGTGTCAGTAAAATGGTACCACCATTCACTCAGTTGCTGATCTAAAACTCTGGGCTGAATCATTATTACCTTTTTCTTTCTTAACACTTGACTTCCAATACATCAGTATGTTTTACCACTTTTTACCTACCTGTATATTAGAGAAGTTTCTTATCTCCATCTTCATTTTTTCACATAAGCCCATACTAGACTGCTGATATCTTCAACTTACCCCTCTTTTTCCACCCACCAATCTTATGAGTGTAGAAAATTTATCAAACTAAGAAAGAGTACTAACTGAATTAATGAAAAATGATCTAAGTGTGCTAACTTTTAAAATTATTTAAGAATAGCATTTGTGTACATTATAGTGAAAAAATTATATAAGGAAAATATGTTGTCAGGGATCAAGATCTTCTTAGCAGTAGAACACATATGTAGTTATATAAACATAATACATAATAAATGTGCTTATATTTATTTAAAATATATATAAATTCTCACTAATATATCTATCAATGTCTGAACTTTAAAGTTGTAATCAAATTTATAATCTTCCATTAGGAATTGTTATCAATTTGCTTTGTTAAAATTGCTAAGGTTTTACTTTGTACATATCTCAACTTTTATTATAGAATATGTCACAAAGCACTTGTATTTATATTTATTCATATGTGTACATGTATCTGTTTCAATGCAATGTATCTTAGATATACACTGAAAAATATGAATCGTGACTCATTTAATCTGTATCTCCCATGGTACTTACCTAGCATGGAAATTTACACATAACACATGTGAATTACTTTTTATTGAATTAAAATCAGTTGTGACGATTATGCAATTTTGATACTATAGAGCCCTTTTTAATTGACTATAATATTGGAGTACCAGCATGACTGTAGATTTTGTTCATGCATTCATTACAATTTTGCTTGAGAGCTAAGGTGAGAAAAAGAAAAAGGGACTGGAATATCTAGTTAATATGTAGGGCATTATGATTTTGTCACAATTTTTATCCAGAGTGAGGCCTCTATTTAGCATGTATGGAACAACCATTGATTTACTCTATAATAAACATGGAACCATAATTAAACTATAATTATATCATTCATAACATTTGTTTGAATTATACATTTTTTGACATGCCTGGACAGATGGGCAGATATATTTTCATAGTTTTTACTATTTAATGTGCAGGGGACTGGCTAAAAGTGAAGAATATCTATAAAAATTAAAAACGTAACTGTTTTGTTGGCTTACTTGTATTTTTAGTGTTACAGAGGAGGAAGGATAAAAGAACAAGAAGTTCTTTTAGATCATGGTTGCTAAGCCAACAATTGACCTATTCTCCTTATTCTTTTAAGTAAAGTAATTCCAGTTTTGTTCAGATATCTGTTTCAGACCTCAGATGAGGTGTGTCTCAAACACAGGTGTAAAAGGTGAATCATGACAGGAAAGGCACTTAGGTCATCTCATCCCCCTTGTCGTTGATCGGTTCAGAAATAGGTATGTGTTGGGGTGCCTGGGTGGCTCAGTCAGTTAAGTGTCTGATTTTGGCTCAGGTCATGATCTCACGGTTCATGATTTGGAGCCCCGCGTTGAGTTCTGTGCTGACAACTCAGAGTGTAGACCCTACTTCAGATTCTGTCTCCTTCTCTCTCTCTCTGCCCTTCCCCCACTTGTGCTCTGTCTCTCACTCTCTCAAAATAAACATTAAAAAAAAATTTAGAAATGTGTGTGTATCAAATTACTGACCAACTTTTTAATATCTGATCATTTTTAATATAAAAAATTCATCGTTATTACAGATAGTTGACATAAGGTTTTCTGTTACTTGTCGGTAAATAGTTCTGATATCACGCACTGGAATTAATTGACAATTCAAGAAAAAAACAAAATGTTTTCTACAAAGCTGATATTTAGTTAGGGTAGGTAGACTATTAATGATCAATCTTGTAATGTCCAGAATTTGACAATATCTTCCTCTCTGAATACTTTCATTCTGTTCCTCCTTTCTTTTAAGTCTTAAACTACCTTATATCATCCAGTTTATACAACCTTAAGTTCAGTATTTAATTTAATAACACATGAATATCATGTTTGTTAAACATAGCTCTGTCATTTGGTCAGTTTTACCAGACTAAGCTGCCTGCTGTTCAATAAGACCTGAAGGAATGAGACACAGGACAAATAGTGGTTTGTAACAATAAGAGGATCACATGACTGGAAGATTAAGTACATTATAACAGTGCAACTCAAAGTGCAAAGGCAATCTGAGCTCTAATCAACTGGGAAGACAGTAAAAAAAAAAAAAAGTTAATAAGGGTGGAATGACAGATGAGATCAAGTCATTCCTGCCAAGAACCATTTCTACTTAACAAATTACTTATCACACTGAATTCTTCTCCAAATATTGTCTAAACCTTTGCTGTTTTCAAGTTCTTAATAGTCTTTTTATGGCAACTTTCAAGGAAACTTCATGAATTTTAAGCTTATAAAATAATTCCACAAACTGCTAGGTTACAGATGAGTATTGTTTTCCTGAAAAGTAAAAAGTATTTTTTAAAAGTAAATATTGTTCTTTGAAGGTAGCATTTTTTGGAGCTCAGAAACATGTAAACACCCCCCCCCCTTCTATTAATAGTTGTGTTTTTCATATTGTCGGGCTCAGTCAGCCACAGTAATATATCTTATCACAGATGTTTTTACTCATAATACCAGTAGTAAATGGATATATGTTTCTAGTATTTCTACTTAACTGAGGGTGATGTTATGGATTTTGTTTATTTTTTTCTCTTTCATTTGAAAGTCTAATCTGTGTTTGTATAAAGGATGGAAAAAAATAGCTTACAGTTAAATGCAAATCAAATCTTTGATCCAAAACCACCCAAAGTCTGCTCTTTATTTTCAAAACCCTAAAAACTTTGATCATGTCTGCAAATACTACATTGAAAAACTATGCATCAAACACACATGAAATTTTCTTACATCTAAAAAAAGCTCGATTTAAAAAGACCAAAACATATGTAATAAATTATTATCACTGTAACCTATATGGTATAATATAAAGTGAAAACTAATAATATTTTGTTTTTGTATACACACACACACAGACACACACACACACACATGCACACACATATGTATATACTCATACATATTCACACCCACAGTCTCACATATATGTACTGGTGAGATTTTTTTTGCCAAATAGAAAATGAGTTTTAAGTTTGCATTTATATTCTGTTGACTCATTTCAATTCCATCAATTATTAGAAGATAAATTCAAACAAATAAACCATAATAAAGAGTTACTGGGATTGTCACTCTCATGTAAGCCTAAGAAACCTGACTGTGATCCATGTGAAGTAGAGAAGTGGAAGAAAGGATCTCTCTTAAGCAAGTATTCTGGAAGGCTACTTTCTCAGGGGAAAAAAAAAGTGATTCGAAAATGAAAAATCTTCAGTAATAGCACAGAGAAAAAGAAAACCCATCTCTGCCATGGATTTTAGACTGATGGGGAAAAATTCCTGGAAAAATTGAAAAGTCAAGCTTGTACGACTAGACTTGCACAGATATTTTCAACCTTGAAAATTATATAAATCTTCTTTAAAGCTCATGAGGAGCAAATGCAAAATGGCAGGAGTCTCTGAACTGTGGTTTCCATTTCCAAAAACAACACAAGCAAGATCTACAATCAAGATATTGGACGATCACTTTATGGATATTGATATGATACACACCCGCATGATTCTGTATTATGTGATATAACATGCAAAGTCAACCTATATGTTAAATATGTGTAAAGCTTTAAACACACACTCACACATACACAACAGTGGTAATGGAATCTGTTTTTTTTTTTTTTAATGTTTATTTGAGAGAGAGAAAGAGAAAGAGAGAGAGCGGGGAAGGTGCAGAAAGAGAGGGAAACACAGACTCTAAAACAGGCTCCAGGCTCTAGCTGTCAGCACAGACCCCAACACGGGGCTTGAACTCACAAGCCGCAAGATCATGACCTGAGCCAAAGTCAGACACAACTGACTAAGCCACCCAGGGGCCCAGGTAGTGGAATCTTCATAACAATTATAATGTCATAGAAGCGATCTTGGAAATATTTTTACCATACAAATGCTATCAGATTAGTATTGCAAAAATGTTAAATTGACAAATTTAAAATGAATTCCCTTTTTCCTAACTCTCCAAAAGCAGATGACCATGTGGACATATCAGTAAGGCCCCTCTCAGGGCCTTGGATGAGGCTCAAGCAAGTGAAGGGCCCTCATGTTCAAGCTTCACAGTAAATCCACTGCTAGGTACAATTAGTAATAATTCCTTCCTACACTAGCCAAATTTAATGACTTTTCATAGTTATATATATGTAATGTTTATCAACACATAATGTTCAGGCAGACAAAAGGGTTACGTTTCAGACTGGTAAAAAGCTCAGTTGTAAAATAGTGACAACTAGAGCTTTGTTTTCTTTAAATTGAACTGTCAGCAAACACAACAACAATAAAAATGTGTCATTCATGGCAAAGAATAGAGCATAGTGTAAATTAATCTCACTCTATACTTTCACCTCAATCTAATTAAAAAATTAAAGTTGCTCTTTTTTTTCTTAGTTCCCTGGCTAATACACATCCTGCAGCCTGCTGCTTTTGTTGCAGTGCATTTCATTAGCAAGCAGGTGAACTTAAATCCTGGTGTTTTAGCTTGCAAACACAGACATGTTTCATTCAGTTTTGATTAATTAAAATGTGGATTTATGAAATTTCACTTCTTTAAAATTTTGTTTTATGTTTATTTATTTTTGACAGAGAGAGAGAGAGAGAGAGAGTGAGCCGGGGAGGGGCAGAGAGAGAGGGAGACACAGAATCTGAAGCAGGCTCCAGGCTCTGAGCTGTTAGCACAGAGCCTAATGTGGGGCTCCAACTCACAGACTGCAAGATCATGACCTGAGCCGAAGTCGGACGCTCAACCGACTGAGCCACCCAGGCGCCCCTGAAATTTCGCTTCTTTTTTTAGTTTATTTATTTTTGAGAGTGATAGGGTGAGGACAAGTGGGAGGGGCAGAGACAGAGGGAGAGAAAGAATCCCGAGCAGGCTCAGCACTGTCAGCACAGAGCCCAATGCAGGGCTCCAACTCACAAACCATCATGACCTGAGCCGAAACCAAGGGCAGATGCTTAACCCACTGAGCCACCCAGGCGTCCCCAAAACTTCACTTCTTAATTCTGTCAGATGATGAATTCTGAAGAAATGTATTCTATCATTATTTTTTTTGTTTTAGCTAAAACAATGGCTCTACAAAGTACTTCTAGTATGACTAAGCTATAGGAGTCATCCAATGTTCTTTCATATTAACAAAAAAACTTAGTACCTCTTACATTCTTGGCATTGTTCTCAATGCTCGAAGAATAAATTAAACAGAAAATATCCCTGCCTCCTGTAGTTTACACTGGTGTATATTGAGACAGACAAAACAGTCATTTCTGCTTCGTAAAATTTTCAGAGGAAATGTTTCTATTCCTATCAATTTATATTTCTTAAATATGTTAATGACCATAATTACCAAAAAATTATACCAAATATCACCAAAAATAATGCCCAGATTCTTCATGTAATTCAAAATGAGTTTCACTTCATATTTGCATGAATATTGACAGTATGTTTACTATACTTCTTAGATAAGAAGTGTTTCTGGTAAATATTGGACTAACCAATATATAGCTGATATTGATAGGGCCTAATATTATTGAAATTAATTGTCATGTTTTCGATCAGGGCAAATAATAAACATATTCAGCTATTTTCATTTTTCATATGGATAAAGATATAAAATTGAGACAGCTAAAGACCAGATTAAAAATAGACCAAATAATATGAGAAAAATGGAGTGAGTGGCATCCTGTGATGACAGTAAGCAGGAAATAAAAGCATGAATTCAGGCAATGGAAACAGAAGAATGATTAACTCTCCTGAACTGTATCTCATCTGTTTAGAGTTTATATACATAAAACTGTCAGAATGGCATTACCTCACATCTTACATGGAATTTGAAATGTGGAGTTATGTTAGCATTTGCACAGTTTTTCACTTTTTTGGGGGGCAAAGGGGGGACTGAAGTGTCCTTTTCTGGGTAAATATTCCAAAGCTTTTGATATGTTTAAGATACTATCACTAGCAACACAATACACTTTAGGAAATACTGTAATAGAGAGTCTTCAGGGAAGATGCTGATAGTATGTTAAACTCTTGTAAGAGCAGGAGTTTTTTTTTAATTTTTTTTTTTAACGTTTATTTATTTTTGGGACAGAGAGAGACAGAGCATGAACTGGGGAGGGGCAGAGAGAGAGGGAGACACAGAATCGGAAGCAGAAGAGCAGGAATGTTTAATGCAGTTCATCATTTTCTTACTGGCTTACCTGCAATATAATACTCATGGTTTGATAGAATTTGTTTTAAATTTTAGTATTTCTCTAACACAGTGGGTCTATGTGGTATTGGAAAAATTAACTATATTCAGAAGAGACAAGTTTTCTTGTTAGTGCTATCATGAAAATGATTTGAACAAGTTATTTAATTGTTCTTCATCTTGGCTCTACCATATGCAATCCTTCATTAATTATTCTAAGCTCACAGATGTGAAGACTAAATAAAGCCACTGATTCATACCTTTATTCATTCATTCATTCATTCATTCACTTACTGATTGAATGTTTCTTTGGTTGTTACTATATGAGAGACATTGTTAGAGAATGAACATAAAACATTTTTTTTACAGTAACATTTTGGGGGCACCTGGGTGGCTCAGTTGGTTGGGCGTCCAACTTCAGCTCAGGTCGTGCTCTTGTGGTTTGTGAGTTCGAGCCCCGTATTAGGCTCTGTGCTGACAGCTCAGAGCCTGTAGCCTGCTTTAGATTCTGTGTCTCCACCTCTCTCTGCCCCTCCCATACTCATGCTCTGTCTCTCTCTGTCTCTCAATAATAAATAAACATAAAAAATAAAAAAAAAAATAAAAATAAAGTAATATTTTGACTTCCACTCTCATGGAGCTTAAAGTCTAATGGGTGAGGCATATATTAAAATAATTATACAAATAAAATGTAATTTGGTAAGAGTTAAGAAGAAAAGCTATTCAGTATTATTTGACAACATATAATAGAGACCTCAGTCTAAAGGTCAGGCAAGAATTCTGTTAGGTATTAACATTTCTGTAACACATGAACCATTTTATATAATTTAGGGACTTCTTGGATGTATGTCTATATTTAAGAAAATAAGCTCCATGAGGTCAGGAATTTTAGTATTTTGTTTATTGTGCTAGCTTCCAGTGCTTAAAATAGGGCCTGAGTGAATGGATGGGATGAAGGTAGCACAGCATTTATTATGTTGGTAAATTGGATAATGATTTTCTTCCATCGTCTTATGATACTCAAAAGAATTTCTTTTTCAAAATTTCTAATTTACAGAAACTTCTGATGCAGTAAATATATTTTTAATTTATTCACTCAACATCCTTTTGATGTTTATTGAGTGCATATTATTGCCAAACACTGTGTTACTGAAAGGAAAAACACCTATGTCTGTTTTATTCCATACTCAGAGAACACTGCTGACACCAAATGCTGACAATTTTCCACACCAAACAAGGCTCTAACTCTCCAGACACCAACTGAGTGTCCTACAATTCAATTATGGCACTAACTATGCAGCATTGGCACAGACCTCACAAATTAAGGGCTCAGTTCTACAAGATCAGCTCCTACTTTAGATATCAGTCACAAATAGTGAATCTCCAGGGTACCCAGACTTCTCTCTGACTTGGCCACAAGTTGGGGGTTCTCATGACCCCCTTATCCGTCCTGTAAAAGAATAAGTAAATGATGTGTTTAAGGTACTACATTAATAAAAACTACCATCGATTGGCTATGTAAAAACAATTCAAACTTTAAGTTGAATTAATTTTATTATCTCTAATTATCTCTACCCACCTGAAAGAAACATGTCATTTCTATTCTTCAATTAGGGAAACTGAGGTTCCACTAATTTAAGCAGATTATCCATGCCATACTTGGTAAAACTGGTGGTCTGGACTTAGGGATGTCTATTTCTTAGTTTCTCTTACGACTTCTTTTGTCCATTTGTTATTTAGAAGTGCAATGCTTATTCTCCAAATATTTTAGGATTTTCCAGGTATCTTCTGCTATTGATTGCTAGTTTAATTCCACTGTGTTCTGAGAGATTCTTTGTAGGGTTTCTATTTTTTTTAATTTGTTAAGATGTGTTTGAAGGCCAGAATGTAGTTTATCCTGGTGAATATTTCACAAGAGCTTGAGAAGAACGTGTGTTCTGCTGTTGTTGGATGAAATGTTCTATAAATGTCAATTAGGTCCACGTGATTGATGGTGCTGTTCAGTTCAACTCTATCCTTACTGATTTTTCTGCCTGCTGAATCTGTCAATTACTGAAAGAGGGCTGTCAAAATCTCCAACTATAATAGTGGGTTTAACTATTTCTTCTTGCAGTTTGTGTTAGTTTGTAGGGCTACCATAATAAAGTAGAATACACTGAGTGACTTAAACAACATAAATTTACTTTCTCACAATCCTAGAGGTTAAAAGTCTGGGATCAAGGTATTGGCAGTCTTGTTCGTTTATTTTGTTGTTTGTTTTCCTGTGGCCTATATCCTTGGCTTGCAGATGGCTGGCTTCTCCCTGTGTCTTCATGTGGTCTTTCCTGTGTGTTGGTCTGTGTCCTAATTTCCTCTTCTCATAAGGACACCAGTTCTATTGGATTAGGACCCACACTAATGATTTCATTATAATGTAGAAATTACATCTTTGAAAACCTTATCTTCAAGGTTGCATTCTAACATACTAGGGGTTAGGACATCAAAATATGAATTTAGGGAGGTGCACAATTTAGATCACAGCACAGTTCTATCAGTTTTTGCCTCATATATTCTTATGCTCTGTTGTTAGATGCATACACATTAAGGATTGATATGTCTTGCAAAATTAATCCTTCTATGATTATGTATTATTTCTCTTTATCCCTGATAATTTTTGCTTTTCTGAACTCTCCCTGCTTTGTCTGAAATTAATATAGCTAACTTCAAATTTCTTATGGTTAATGTTAGAATGGCATATTTTTATCTCTTCTTTTGTTTTTAATCTATCTGTGTCTATATTTAAAGTGAGTCTCCTATATTCTTAACTATAGAGAATAAACTGATAGTTACTAGAGGGGAGGTGTGTGGGAATGAGTTAAATAGGTGAGTTTAATGAGTTTAATCCCCCATTAAAGAGTTTAAAGATTAAAGAGGATTAAAGAGTTTATATGTTGTAATGAGCACAAAGTGTTGTATGGAATTATTGAATCACTACATTGTATACCTGAAACTAATATTACACTGTATGTTAACTAACTTGAATTTAAATAGAAACTTGAGAAAAAGTGGGTGGCCTATAGAGAACATATAGTTGGGTCTTGCTTTTTTGTCCATTTTTTTTTAAATTGGTGAATTTAGACCATTTATATTTAAAGTGATTGTTGATTTGTTCGATTAGTATCTACCATGTTTGTAACTGTTTTCTACCCATTGAATTTTTTCTTTTTTTTTTTGCTTTTTTGCTTTTCTCTTGTTTTAACTATTTTATATGATTTTATTTTCTCTACTCTCTTTGCATATCAATTATATTTTTAATATAATCTTAATTATTGTCTTAAATATTTCAATACATGTCTATAAGTAATCTAAACACACTTTCAAATAGCACTATATTAATTTACAGGAGGTATAGGTACCTTATACCTGAATGTTTCCACACTTTACTCACTAGATGTCATTCATTTCACTTATCTGTAAGTTATATTCACCTGATATATTGTTGTTATTATCATTTTGAATTGTTATCTATTTGAGCAGTTTGGAAGAAAAAATTTTCAATTTAACTTACTTTTGTTTATTCTTCCTCTAATGTTCTCCTTTTTTAGGTTGATCTGAGTTTCTGACATTATTTTCCTTTTCTATAAAGAACTTATTTTAAGATTTCTTTCAAGGCTAGTCTACTGACATCAAATTCCTCATTTCTTTATTGGTCTGAGAAAATATTTTTCTCCTTTACTTTGGAAGCATAATTTCACTGCATAGGAAATCCTAAATTGGCTTCGTGAGTTTCCTTCCTTTAACACTTCCTTCTCTTTTTGCTTGCATGATTTTTGAAGAGAATACAAATGTATTACATGTATGTTACACATTTTGTAATTCTCTCACACTTCTTGAATATTCAATACTTTATTTTTCATTCTTATTTTTTATTTTTGCCTTTCAGTTTTGGAAGTTTTTATTGACATATCTTCTTCCAAAGCACTGATTGTTTCCACATTTGTGTCCTGTCTACTGAGCAGCTAATTAAAGGAATTCTTCATTTTTTTTTTTTTATGGTGTTTGTTTTCTAGCATTCTCTTTTGATTTGTTCTCAGAGTTTTCTTACACTGCACATCTGTTCTTGAATGCCATCCACTATTTCCACTGGAGACTATAGCATATTATCAGTTATTTTAAATTCCAAGTATAAGAACTTCAAAATCTCTGTCACATATTAGTATGTTTCTAATGCTTGCTTTGTCTCTTTTGACTGTGCTTTTCTTGAATTTTACCATACCTTGTAATATTTATTGAAAGCTGGACATGATATTGGTTAACAGAAAGGTGTTAAATAGCCCATTAATGTGAGGTTTTATATTTATCTTCAAAAAATAAGAAAATATTTATATTGAGTTAGGCTGTGTTTAATGTTTGCTGTAGCTGTAGATTTCAGAGGCTTCAGTTTCTTCTAATGTCTTTATTTATGGTTCCACTATTGCCTTAGGGTCTCTTTAGAAACATCTTAAATAAAGTCTGTTTCTAACAGCTCTCTCAGTTATAATACATTGTTATATTGGAGTACTGTTGATAAGGTGTTAAAGTTTTGGGGAGAGGAAGTATTCTATAACCACATGATTAAATCTTACTTTTTAATGGGCAAGAGTCCCTGGGCTTTGATCTTTAGAAGACTTTCTTACCATTTTTGCTTCTCCATATGTGTGACAGAGAGGGTAGAAAGGCTCAAGTTATATAATTGCCCTTTCTCTACAATATATTAGATTCTGGTAAAGCAGCTTCCCCTGAGGGCAGGGAGGACTTTGCTACTGAGAACAAAATGTTCTGGGCAGGCATCAGTATGGTTCCTTTTCCCATCTCCCTACTAAAAGCAAGAGGCAATTTTTCTCTAGTCATAAAAATGAGAAGCTGATGGGCTCTTAGATATAAAACCCATGAAAATGTGGAAGAAACCAAATGCCTGTTCCTCCAGGAGATTTTAACTCCCTAGCTAGTCCAGGCTCAGCCTCTACATATCAGTCAATTACTGTTTGAGCTTTCTTACCAGTACTGACCCTAGTGGCTTCTACTCTAGGTATGTGTGATTCTCTGTATTTGATTTTTTTTTTTCCAGTTTCAGGGCATCAGTTTTCCCTGTCACCTCAATTCTCTGGTGGATTTAAGAAGAATTTAATTTTAATTTGTTCAGCCTTTTGCTTATTATAAGTTTGGGAGTGACAACTTCCAAACTGTTTATATTTTGAAACAGAAACCAGAAGTGGGGGAAGCCTGTTTCAGATGCCCACATTTTTATCAGCTCTATCCAAATCTCAAAGTAATAGCATTTGTTGGGGTGGAGGGAAAAGAGGGAGTTTTATTGTAAACATCCAAGCAATCAGTGATGAGAACATAAACAATAGATATATAGAGTTTTCACTATTGTCAGAATACCAAAGTAAAGAGTAAGTACATGACTAAACAATTTGAATATCTCAAGTTTGAGATTAATGACAACTGTAAACCATTTTCCAGGTTATATCATATTGAGGATTTGATCCCTATCAATATGTATGTGGTTGTTACTCAATATGCCAAATGATAGGATTTTTTTAAAAGTAAGCCCACTTAAATTATGATATTTTTTGAAAAACAGTTATAAATTTTTAAATTCAGGTAGCATATAGATGGATAGTGGCAAAATGCACTAATATATAACACTGCATTAGGCCCGATTTTGGAGTTTAAATGGTTCTGACAAAAAACATTAAAGAATGTGCATAGAATTTAAAGAGGATACATAGCAAACTTGATTGCCATTATTCCAATTATTCAACGTATATATTTTTAGGTAATTGACGTCTCTACCATGATCACAATTCCTATCATTTTTATAAAAAGTTTATGTGAGCCACTTTCATCAAAATATTTTCTTTCTTAAAAAATTGAATCAAGATCCTCTTTTATATGTATGAAAGATGTCTTAATTTCTCAAGTAACTTTATTTGAAAAGGACTATGACTTTCCTACTACTTTGTACCATAATTTTAAGTTTTTGGCATCCTTTGCTAAAACCAAGCTGCTGTATTTTCAAAATTTCATACAGTAGGAATTCAACCTGGCATTCTTTACTGAGGAAATTGACTGGCTAGCAGTGAGTTTTATGATCCTGAGGCTTTGTTTCCTAGTTAGAAAATAATTTGCAGTACACTTAATCTGAGAAATTATATAAGAAAATGGAAAGTGTTACAATATATTTGACTTGTTCACTAAATATATAGATATTTTATTGGTAAGGAGAACTTACAATTCAAAGGATTTGAGAATTATTCATTTGTCTTTTCAAATCCTTTGATTTTTATCATTTATTTATACATATAAATAATATATATGATGTATATCTTTTTTTTAATTTTGCGCCATGAATATATGACACCTTATTATGCAAGTCTCAGTGTCTAAAGAGTACCAGTCACATACCTCTAAATATCTCTATCTCAGTCACATATCTCTAAATATCGCCTCAGAATTTGACTTGACATAAGCTATAGTGATCAACATCACATAAGAAACTTTCTTTTAGCTTTGTCTCCCCAAGTTAAATTCAGTGTTCACAACCAGAATACTCCCAATCCTTACAATAGTTCAAACAGAACAGCAAATGCTTATATTCCTTATTATTTCCATAGCCTTGTAGAAGGATTCATTATACAAAAGGAATAAAGACTGAACTAAGCTCTAGTATTTATGAGCTCATATCAAGAAGGGTATGAAACCGTATAGTAAAACTAAAATTATCAATATTAAAAGCTTAAAAACTATACTGACATATTTAGGTCAGTGACTTGTAAGAATAAATAAAATAATATTGTTAAGATATTAACAAGAACTTGTCTGTGACATCTGTCAGGATTGGAAACAAACTTGTATTTCATTGGAAAGATTTTTTTTACATTTTTTAAATATTTATTTATTGTTGAGAGACAGAGACAGAGCACAAGCGGGGTTGGGACAGAGAGAGAGGGAGACACAGATTCTGAAGCAGAATCCAGGCTCTGAGCTGTCAGCACAGAGCCTGATGTGGGGCTCAAACTCACGAACCCATGAGATCATGAATTGAGCCCAAGTCTGACGCCCAACCGACTGAGCTACCCAGGGGCCCCTCACTGGAAATATTTTTAAGGTTTCTCTGTTGATTTAAATTTTGGCTTTTTGTGTATGCTACAGCTGATTCAAATAAAGTAATGAAGCTATTTAATACTGTATGAGTTGTACTATGACCTAGACAAACATTATCTTCTGTTAATAATTTTAAAACAATTTATTTGCTAAACAAATTTAAATAGCTATTATTTATGTAGAAATAATAGAAAACATTAATGAACCAATAATGAAAATTAAAAAGGATTTTAACCCCAAAAACAACCAAAAAATTATCTTAATGTTTTTATTTTTACCTGCATGTTACTTCTGGTCATATAAACATATTAAAGTAAATATATTTTAAAATCAGAATCTCCTGGATAAGCTGTTCTACAACATTAATATTCCACTTTTGTAATGGTGACTTTAAGTTATTTCATTTCAGAATTACACTAACAGTATTTTGCAGAGTAAATACATACCATTTTATAAGATGCCATAAGTTGATCAGATGTTGTCCTGAGGTTCAGCCATTGTTCAGAGTCTTCTTATTTTATTTTTTGGATTCATGAAATGGATATTATTTATATAACATGCATGTTCACTTTTAGATATTTTGGTTTATATTGCCAATAATTCTCTAGAATTGTGGTATCAGCATAGCCAGATTTAAAAACCTGCTCATTTTCTTGGAGTACTGTCTTACTGTCTTTAGTCAATATTTATTCTTTAAAGTCAAATGTTTAATTTGTATGTTTTAATACTAAC
Source organism: Panthera pardus (assembly GCF_024362965.1). Taxonomy (NCBI): domain Eukaryota; kingdom Metazoa; phylum Chordata; class Mammalia; order Carnivora; family Felidae; genus Panthera; species Panthera pardus. The sequence goes on along the minus strand of NW_026526721.1, from coordinate 100,554,234 downwards.
AAGATTCTTCCTTTCCTAAAATTTATATATATAAATAAATATAAATTATATATTTATATTTATATAAACATTTTATATATTTATAATTTATATAAATATATATGTATAGTTTTTAAAGAAATCTCTGCATTTCCATGGAATGTCAGTTTTTATATATTTTCATTACTTGTAAAAGTTTTTTGTGTGTTGAAGCCATGAGTCTTGTCTTGGGATATAAATTTAAAATACTTTAGTACATTCCACTAATAATTTTATTGGAAAAAAAAAAGATTGGAAGTTAAAATAAAAAGAGACCCTGAATGAAATATCTTTAAAGAGTAGAGTTGATCAGGGGCTCCTGGGTGGCTCAGTCGGTTAAGCAGGCGACTTCAGCTCAGGTCATGATCTCGCGGTCCGTGAGTTTGAGCCCCGCGTCGGGCTCTGTGCTGATAACTCAGAGCCTGGAGCCTGTTTCAGATTCTGTGTCTCCCTCTCTCTGGCCCTCCCCTGTTCATGTTCTGTTTCTCCCTGTCTCAAAAAATAAATAAAATGTTTAAAAAAAAAAAAGTTAAAAGTAGAGTTGATCAAAAATACAAATTTTAACAAACATAAAAGTCAGACAAATAAATGGAAAGATGGAACAAATACAAATACTAAATGATAATGGTAAGAAAACTGAAAAGAGCTCTGTTAAAATTATACAAAATAATATTTGGAAAAATACATTACAAAGACAAAATGTACATTCATAAAGAAGAAACAATTATATGTGTATGTATGTGCATATGTATACACTTAATGAACATATATTCAAAATAAAGGAAGCAAAACTGACACAAAAGGAAAATAAGGCATATTTAAAATTGTAATCATTCCTCTCTCAGTAATTAGTTGAAGAAGCAGTCAAAAAAGTATATCTTAGTGCTTAATGGAAAACTAGAATAACATTATCAACCAACTTGTATACAAAATACAGTTGTTTTTCATTTTTATCCACCATGAAAATCTCCACATTTTAATTGGTGTATCAATTCAATTTAATATAATGATCAATAAACTAATAGGGTGGAGTTTCAATATATCAACTTTTGATTTATTTTCTATTTATTCTTTTCTGAATTCTTTATTTCTTCATTCCCACTTTTGGATGGGTTGAATAGTTTTTGGTTTTCCATTTTTACCTCTAATGAGTCACTAATTTTAGTTCTTTTTTTCATTAGTTGTTACTCTTGAGTTTACAATATGCCACTTTAACTCATTGTAGTCCATGTTAAATTTATATCAGTTCATGTGTAATTTGTAACATTACATTTATATTATGACATTAAATTTTCACTTCTCCACATTTTTTTCCTGCATTGGGGTCTGAGGAATCATGCATATCTATGCTTGAAAAACTCCAGGGGTTTTGTGTTGGTCTCAGCCTATCCCTAGAATAGTATCAGCTAAGAATGACAGATGCTCACCAGGACCCATACTGCTTGGGGCCAGCCCCCACACACATTTCCTCAATCAGAGCCAATTTTATGGACGGATGGACCCTTGTGGTTCTTATGATTGCAAGATACACCTCAGCAACAATCATTAGGGAACTTTGAAGAAACAAGGTTTATTAATCACAAGTCCTGGAGGGTACATGATATGTCCTAGGACCACAAAGAAAGATTGAGAGTGGAGACAGAGAGTGTGCTAAAGCATGGAGAGCTCTGCCTTTATGAGGGTTCAAGAACACAGTGCCTAAGGTTTTTCAGGTTCCTTAGGTTCTGTTTGCCTTTCTTCAATCTTTTGTTTTTCTGTTCCTCAAACTCAATCATCTCCATTGTCCTATCTTCAAGTTCATTGATTCTTCTGCCTGCTCAAATTTACCTTTGAATTCTTTTAGGGAGTTTTTCATTTCAGTTACTGTATACTGCAACTCTGGACTCTTTTTTTTGGGGGGGGGTTACCTCTTGATATTTCCAATTTATTCATACATAATTTTCTTGACTTTTTCCCTATCTTACTTTAGTTCTTTGAGCATATTTGAGGCCTTGTTTTCAGTGTTTATTTAATAAATCTGCCATCAGGTCTTTTTCAAGGACAGTTGCTTGATTTTTTTTTCCTTTGAAAATGACATAGTTCCCGTTTCTGTTTTTTGTTTTGTTTTGTTTTGTTTTCCTATTTCCTTGTGATTTTTGTTGTTGCTGTTAAAAAAATGGACATTTGAATCTAATAATGTGGTGACTCTGGAAATTAAATTATCTACCTTCCCCATCACTTGTTCTTTTCTTTTTAAACATTTAAAAAATGTTTCTAGTGTTTATTTTTGAGAGAGAGAGAAAGAGAGAGAGAGAGAGAGAGGATCTGACACAAGCTCTGTGCTGATAGCAGCGAGCCCAAAGCGCAAACTCACAAACCCAGGAGATCATGCCCAGAGCTGAAGTTAAAAGCTTAACCAACTGAGCCAGGCACTGGTCATTTGTTCCTTTTTGATATGGCTTTTGATTTTTGATTCTTATAGGCCATTTCTGTGCTGAGGATCAGCCTGAGGTATAAATTTAAGGTCTTTTCAGGTTTTTCCTGAGTCTTTTCCTGAACATCATGGTTCACTTTCTAATTTTCCTCATGTATCCAGTCGTTTTTTATTGCTCACGTCTTTAATGCTCACGTTTTTAATGCTCACGTCCGCCTCCCAAATGGGGGAAAGGAGCTAAATAAAAGGAAAGGCAAGGCTATTGTTCCTTTAAATCCCCTGCAAGTGATTTCAGCCAAAAGGAGGAGGGACTTACCACACCTGCAGCAGAGGCATAATAGAAATGGCCACCAGCCCTTAGTCTGAATTTCTGTGACCAGAATCAGCAACTGATGAGCAGAGCACAATCTCCCATATCTGGAGAACAAGATCCATTTTAACCCACCCTGGCTTTCTCAAGCCAAGCTATATGCTGGGTGCTCCAGAAATACATGCACATCTGTCTGCCACTGGGCTGGAGGTTGGAGGAAGGTAGTCACTACTGTGCTAAATTAAGCTGAAATTTACAAATTGACCAAAATAGGGGCTCTTGGGTGGCTCAGTTGTTTAAGCTCCTGACTTTGGTTCAGGTCCTGAGTTCTAACCCCATTGTAGGGTTCTGTGCTGACAGCTCAGAGCCTGGAGCCTGCTTTGTTTTCTGTGTCTCCCACTCTTTCTGCCCTTCCCACTCATGCTCTGTCCCTCTCTCTCAAAAATAAATAAAAAACATTAAAATAATTAAAATAATGATAATAATAATTTGGCCACAATATACCATCCAAGTCTTTCTCTGGAAGTTAAACACCTACAATACCTTCCAGAGTTCCAACATGTTTACATCACACATTCCTTCAGTGCAGTTTTTGTCCAGTGAGGGAACAGATTCTTGACACTTCTGACACCACCATCTTTCCCAAATCATTCCATGCTGTCTTATTTTAAAGAGGGTTACATTTTGGTTCTACATTCTGTTAATTTATGTGTGCATCTTCTCAGTGTGGAAAATTTACAGTGGTAAATAAAGGTGACTGAAAACTACCAGAAACAAAAGTGGAAGTTTTTATTTCCAGGAAATATTTATAAAAATAAGATATCTAATATTTTAAAAATCACGAATAAAATGTGTTTTCTGAATTACTTGTGTGCACAATGCATTGTATACAGAATGGTGGATTACAAGAGAGACATCAATAATTATTTCCTATTTTGGAGATATATTTTTAAAGTATTTAGAGTATATTTGCAAATATTTCCCACTCTGTGAGTGGGAAGGATAATATATCGCTAAATAATACTATATAATTAAAATGCTTTAAAAACTGTAAATCCTTAGAGAAATATAAAATCTTTTTTTTAATCTTTATAAACCAGCATGGATTATATATACAAGAAGATAATGAATAAAAAAAAATTGCCACCTTTCAGAAAATTAGAACATTGTTTAGAATTAAATATTTTGAGGATATTAATAATTCTTCATTAAATGTCAGAGACCCAATTTTGATGAAAATGCACCCTAATGTTCATTTGTTTTTCTAAATATTCACGAAAGTAAATGAAATGTATACTTAGTCATTTGTTTTCTAAAAGTTACCCATAAAGTTAGTAATTAATGTAGATTTTAAAGCAAAGTAGGTAAATCATTTAATCTGTCATCCTCCTTATCTGCACGAAGATTTAGTTGGACTACCATGACCTCTCTGTTTATGATTCCTGATATCCAATGGATATTAGCTAATGGATTAAAACCTTTGATCCTTGTAATCTCATAATTTGAGAATTAATGATATAATGACTTATATTGAGTAAACTATCTCAAAGAAATGACATAGTCGAGCACACATAACAGTTGAATGCAGCAAGGTGGATAAAACTTTTTTAATATGTATAAAATATCTGAGTATATTTTGAGGACCATAAGTATAATTAAAGGTAGGAATTGTGAATTTTAATATTAAAGATTTGCATAGTATTTTTGTCTGTTGTTTCACATAACTAACTAATACAGAATTATATCCCATAAAATTAGGGCTAACTCTGGAGTAGACACTGAAGTAATGTGAAGACTAATGGGAATGTTACAAAAACATTTAGAACATTTATCCATTATAAATTATAGACAACGTTAGGGATGCCTGGGTGGCTCAGTCAGTGACTCTTGGTTTTCGGCTCAGGTCATGATTTTGCAGTTTCATGAGTTTGAGCCTCTCTCTGTGCTCCTCCAAACTCATGCTGTCTCTGCTTCTCTCAAAACAAATAAACCACATAAATACATAAATAAAGTATAGAGGACATTATGAATGAGAACATTTTAATTTGTGATGGGATAACTGGATCCAAAACAGCAACTTCTGTAATCCCACAGAAATCTTGAAATATGGGAAAGATATTCATAAAGATGAAAAAAATAATACAATTTTTTCTAGGACTCTATTATACATGAAGATTATCATAGAAAATTAGTTAAATAAAATTACCAACTTGTGTCGGAGTCTTCAGGAAAAGAGAAATGACATTGAGAGAATTACTTTAATTCTATGAGTTGGTGATTTTTATGGGAATGCATTTCATTAAGTAAACCAATTTTTCTTTTATAGTTTTTAGATCTAATTCCTGTATTTTGGTATATGGCTTGATGAAAACACAACAAAAATGACTATTTATCTATTGAACAAACAAATTAAACAATGAAAAATGGATGGGAGAAGGGTAGGAAAGCAACCAGACAAGAATGAAAGGAGAAAAAAGGAGGCAGGAAGAATCATTAATCAAATCTGGTTTTCAGTAACTGATGTGAGGAGTCAGGAAAATATTCATAAATATATTTATTTCTGAATATAAATGAATATAAATAAATTTTATATATGATACATATATATTCATATATTTGCAGAATGATAATGACTAAGGAACAATAACATGATATTTATAGCCCTGTAGACCATATTCTGAGTGCCTTAAAGATCTGAACAATATTTTTGTTTAATACACAACCCATCTGGATTTTCAACTTGATTTTACTCTAAATTTTGTGTAACTTTCTGTATTCTTAATGATTAATTATGTACACACATAGAAAACATTATTTCTCTCTTGGAAATGCCAGAATTTTTTTTATTATTTTCGTATGAGACTTTTGAATAATATTAAACACAGTGTAAAAAGAAACCTGAAATTTTAACTCAAGTGATTTTAATTAAATTATTCCTATTTAGCCTTTTTTTCCTTTAAAGTATTTTTTATGATTCAATAGGACAATATTCTTCAGTTTTTAAAAATTACTGGGGCACCTGGGTGGCTCAGTCAGTTAAGCATCAGACTTCGGCTCAGATCATGATCTTGCAGTTTGTGAATTTGGGCCCCGCGTCTGGCTCTGTGCTAACAGCTTGGAGCCTGAAGCCTGCTTCTGATTTTATGTCTTCCTATCTCTCTGCTCCTCCCCTGTTCTCTCTCTTTCTCTCTTCTCTCTCTCAAAAATAAACATTAACAAAATATTTTTAAAAATTACTAAATTTCATATCCTCTGACATTGTGATAATGCCAAATTTATTATGTAATTTATTATGACACAGCTTCATGTATGCTTATTTGCCTTATTTATAGAACATTGTAATTGAGAATACTTGACTTGAATATCTTAATCTATGCAAAAATATTCATCATTAATATTTGATTTTCTCTTGATTTAAAAAATATTAAACTAAAATGAAAAAATACATCTATGTAATTTAATTGTGCATACTGCTGCAATAAGTAATTAAACATCTGTCTTTTTAAAAGCAATAAGAAAAATGATATAAATAAGTTCTTAGCTAAGAGAGTACTATTTTAAAAAATCAATTATTCTCTGAAACACAGCAAGCTGCTTTTCAGAAATTACAACAAAGCAAACTGCTGGTAACCATCATACTGTATATCCATTTCTCAAAATAGTACAAGCATTTTCACAAAAAAGCCAAGTCATTCATTATAAAATGCCCCCAAGGCATAGATTTTCTCCAAGTGAGCTTCACATTTTTCCTTTGCAAAGAAAATCAATTTCAAAAATAAGGAGAAATGCTTAGCAAGATCAATTCAGTTGTTTTAAGTATATGTACTGACTAATAGTGTATAAACATATGGATATTTGAATACTATTTATACTTATAATTTAAACAGTTGAACAGATATTTTTACTGAATGTTTAAATGCATGGGACATTTGCAATAGCATTTATTGTGTACTATAACCATGTTCTGCAAGTAAATTCATATAATAATAACATTTTAAGTTTTTCAAATAATAATTATTCACATTCTGCCTTTAAGTACAGTGTATTATGAAAATGAATGATTTCATAAGATAGCCTGCTATACTAGATTCTCCTCAAGCTACATAACCTTCGAAATAGCTGAAATCATTCTTCTTATGTATTAGCATTTCCAATGCTAATACACTTTGTTCTTTTAGCAATGGAACAATATATTATTTTAACACCTGTTGAGAGTTATTGTCATTTATCTTTTACAGCTTCACAGATAACATTTCTGAATGTTAATTCAGAAAAATACATTTTTTACTTAAGTATATGGACAAAGTTGGACAAATAAAAACAGGTTCATTAGATGAGTATTGCAGTCTTATGAGAGGTTACTTTTTTCTTAGTACGTAACTTAACCTATACACACAGCACCTTCTGAATAGAAAGGAGAACATGTTGGATAGTATCTTCCCAGGGAGCATGTCTCCCCTTTGCACAACACTGAACTACATATTGTAAATCAGATAAAAATTATCATCATTCAACTTGGGATTAGTAAACACAGCCTTCCCACCCTTTCAAGTTACAAAACTTTTTCCTTTGAGTGTTAGAATATCTACTCAAGAATAGTCCATGATACCACACGATTATTGTTATCTTAAGTGTTGATTCACTTAACAAAAAAGCCTAGCTTTTTGAGATCTTGGTTTTTTGGGAAACACTAGAACTGAACACCTACAGTGAACTTTTTTTTTATTTATACCACACATTATGTTTTTTAAATAGCTTCACATGTATATTTGAAGCTCAACATAATGTGCGGAAGTAAGTACTGGCAAAAATTACTTCCAAATTAGAGATGAGAAGCTGAGGCTTAGGTCACGAAGCTTGCCAAAAATTAGGTTTTATGTTCTTCTACATCAGGAGAAAACTGAGCTTTATCGTTTTGAAGAAAACGTACTTGGCTGTATGTATTTGGGAAAAACAGTAACTATCTACCATTATAGGCATTTTCAAACGATATTGCATGTTAAAAGCTCAAGAAATCCATTTGACATTGTTTATGTCAGAATTTTTGTAATTAAGCACAGGGAAAGTAATAAAGAATTCAACTCCGTATTGGATATTTGTTGACTGACAGTTTTCAAGCCATACAATTACCCCTTTCTCTTCTGTGCCATATCTAGAAAGGCTTGGGTGCTTCCTCCTGTGGCACTGGCAAGAGGTTCAAATTGTAAAAAAGCCTTGACTCTACTGCACAGAAATCCTCACCCTTGGCTCTACCCCAAAACAACCATAAAACCCCAAACTAGTTTTACCTCTCCACAGAAATCCTCGTTATGCATATAGAACTTTTCACACTTTCTCAGTGCATGTGTAAAATCCTTAACATTGCTCTGAGCCAAATTTTGAGGGAGGGGTTTATCTTACCTCTGTTTAGTGTCCAAAACAATGTATTATGTACAAAACTCCTATGAACACCCAACTGAGCAATCACAGCTTGTAAAACTCAGAGAATCATTGGTATGTATATGTCAGTCTCCATTCTTCTTTCTTATAAAGAGAATAGAAATTAGTTTATAATCATCTTGGGGTTTATGTTTGCAGGCAAGGGAAGAAAGCATCTTTTTGGATCTATGAGTTTGGGTACGTTTATTTTTATTTATTTATTTTTTAAGATTGTTTGTTTGTTTTGAAAGAGAGAGAGAGGGCAAGAGAAGAGCAGAGAGACAGGGAGAGAGAATTTCAAGCAGGGTCCACTGACAGTGAAGTGCCAGACACAGGGCTCAACCTTGCAAATCTTGAGATCATGACCTGAGTCAAGAGCTGGATGCTTAACCAACTATGTCAACCAGGTATCCCAGGTTGGGAATATTTAATGAAAGTCAGTCTTATTTTCTTACCCCATCTCATTTCATGTTCATAAGTTAAATGTGCCCATCCCATTGACTTTTATTCATATATTTATAGTCACTATGGATTATTTAGTCACTATGGATTAAATGTTAATAGTACATCACTACAGTATAAAATTCTTTATGTAAAAAAAAAATGATGAATATACTTTGTACAGCTCTAAAAAATCTAATCTTCTTATAAGTTACTTTTTTATAATAATTCTGACTCCTCTCCCAAAATCATCCCCTGTGTGCCAGCTGGGTCTATCAGTGGCAGGACTTTCCAGTGTCAATCACATAACATAGTGTAAAGTACTTAACCTTTAAATAAATTAATCCAGACCTCAGCTGGATGCCTTTGTTGCCAACAATCAGAACCATATTTCTGCTATAATTTATAGTTATTTATCTGTCCTTGGATTTCTGATTATTCATATACCATCTGCTTTGCATAAAGGTATTCTGTACTGCACATATAACTCCAAAAGTATAATCTTCTGTACGCTGCATGACATCATATTAATTCTGGATTGTCCCACTATATTTGTTAAAACAAAGTCATACAAAAAAATGAAAAGAAAAAATAGTCACATCATTTATGGTAAATTTTCTATCAATTTTCATACTGGCAAAGTGAGGTCCACTGTTTATTTTATATCTTGACCTGTATGGCCCCTTTCCTTCATTTTTCTTCTGTTAAATTGCAAGATATACAGAATTTGGGTTTGGTTCATACAAGGCTCTGTTTTTAACCTTTAAAACTATAGCAGGGAGGCGCCTGGGTGGCTCAGTCAGCTCAGTGTCTGACTCTTGATTTCAGCTCAAGTCATGATCTCAAAGTGCTGCACTGACAGCGCAGAGCCTGCTTGGGATTCTCTCTCTCCCGCTCTCTCTGCTCCTCCCCTTCTCTCAAAATAAATAAATAAGCATAATTAATACACACACACACACGCACACACACACACACACATACATACTAGCCTCCAAGGCCATGTTCCAGCATCATCAGTCGGATTGAAGAATGACAAAAACAAATGAGAAAAATTCTAGAAATAGTACTTTGAAGAAAATCCATGGGACCTTCAGGGGCAAAGAATAAAGCACCAAAGAGCTTTGCTTTTCGTTGCACATTTCAAATAACTTCTGTTTATAAAATTTGGTTCAGCATAAAAGGGCTCAATTAAGGAAAGAAGAGAGATGTTTTCAATCAGATTAGCAGTAACAGTAGTGAAAATACCATTTAAACACTATAACAACAATATATGAAGTATCGACAGCATATGAAGGAACAGAGTAAAGCAATCTGGCCAACATTTACAGTGAAAGTTCAATTTTATCCTTTTGGATCCTTGCATTTACCATTCTCCACACCCCTACGACTCAAATTCCCGCATGCCCAGCTGTTCACCTCTTCCTTCAGATCGTACTGACTAGAGTTCTCTGATGCTCTATCCATAAGCTACCTGGAATTGATAACTACAAATATCATATCACACTGACAACCCTTGAACGTTACTCTCTGTGTTATGGCAAATGTTTCAGTTTATGCCATTTACTTAGAGCACTTGCTTCTGGCTCAGCCTCCACCTGTCTGACTTCCGTATTGTCATCAACATGGTGGGATAAGAGAAAAATTCCATTCTTTGATCAGCTTGAGAAGTATGTGGTATAAAATGAGTGTATGCTGAAAAATGTTTACATTTAGAAACTCCTCATAACCTCCAAGGACACAGAGATTGATTTCAGATTTTTACCTTAGTTCTCCAAAAGAAAAGAAAAATATAAAGTGTTAAAAAATAAAAAAAATCTTAAATTTTTTTCAAAGTTTTCAACTACAAACATAAATGTTTTCTAATGAGTAGCTTGTAGTCATGGTTGGTTTTCATACCCCTTCATAATGACTCACACACTGATTTTCTGAAAAAATCTAGGTTTTTGTCCAATGTAAAATGGTAAATGTATTATTATTTTTATTTAAAAAGTATTTCCTTTTAACATACAGATACATCTTTTTAATATGCGCTTAATTGTTGTAGGCTATAGCTTTGCTATTGTTTTAACCTTATTACATTATTTTCCTAGAAAGTAATATATAAAACATCAATCCTTCAGCATGTGTTGAGGTTTAATGTTTGGTCTAATACAGGGTTTATTTTTGTAAGATTTCATGTGTACTTGGAAAGAATGTGTTCTGAAATGCAAAGTTTTGTGTTGATATCTAAGTATATGTACTAAGTCAGTCTAATGACTAGTATTGTTTAAGGCTTTTATCTGTGTTTTTGTCTTCTTAAACAGTTTCTGGGGATGGTGTATTAAAATTACTGATTGCAAAGGCTGATTTATAATTTATCTCTGTTCTATCATTTATCATTTGATATATATTAAGGTATCTTAGAATGTACCTATTTAATAGTAATGAATATAGCTTCTAGTTTTATATATGTTATATGCATATATTATTTTGTTCTTATAAGTAATATATGCATAAATAATTCTGTTTTTTACAGATATTAAAGTCAATGCCTCAAAATTTTTTGGTTCATAATTGACTAGTGTATTTTATTCCATCAATCTATTTTCAAACTCAGTGTGGGTTTATGTGTATGTGTATGTGTGTTAAGGTTTCCTACAGACAACATAAAATTACGTATTGTTTTTAAATACAATGTGAAAGTCTTTTAATTGGTAAATTTAATCCACGTACATCTAACTACAGTTATATAGCTGGTATGCTATATTTTGTTCTTATGGTGGTTCCATCTACTCTACATACATATTTGTATTTATTTCCCCATATTAATTTTTAAATTATCATTTACTTCCCTTATGAAAAATGTGTACTGATGTATTTTTGTATTTCACTCTCTCTCCTCATTATTTAGAGAATACCTGGAATTTAACTTTGAGTTTTATCCATATACTCATTCTTTCTTTTCCTTTAATTTAGTGTGTCTTTTGTTATGAATGTTCATGTATTGTATTCTTTTTATTTCCAAAATCTTTTGTGACAGATCATATATTTGTTTTTTATTATCATAATACTTCAGCTAAAATTGTTTTTATTATGAGTAATGTGAGCTTACATGTGTAAGAATATATTTATAACTCATATTTGAATACAAATATGAATTTAAATATTCTATGTTCTAAATAAGTTTCTGCCATTAGCTAAACTTTAATACTTCAATATCTTCTTGAGTACTATGTTTATGTCAAGAAAATCTGCTCTAAATTTATCATTGAGTTAACCTTCTTTATGGATACTTTTATATTGTCCCTTTAATTAGGACATTTTCCAGTTTCACTATAGTATATCCAGGTCTTAGTTATTTGTTTTATTTCCTGTTTGGCATTTGATGGGCCCTTTCCAATAGAACTCTTAATTCCAAATCGTGTATCTTCAATATTTCTTCAAATATTTCTTTTATTTGACTTGGATTTTTTTTCTTCTTATGTGATTGCTATTATCCCAACACTTGCTTTTATGTTTCCATACACCTGGTCTCTTAGATCTTCTTTTTTATTGTCTTATTTTTTATCTTTCCATTCTGCCTTTATCATTTAGTTAGATCTTTGGTTATATTTGTTCCATCTTAGGTTTTTTTTTTTTTAACTTTTATAGGTTTTATAAAGTAAAAGTTCCATATGGTTCTTTTTGAATGGTTTTTGGTTCATGTTGTTATTATGCTCCTATATATATCTAAATATGTGTATATATGTGCATGTGTGTGTGTTTTGATATATATATATATATATATATATATTATATAATATATACATAATATATATATAATATATATATAAAATATATATATATATAGAATATATATATATATATATATTCAGTTTGGTGCCTTTCTTTTATTTATACATAAATACATATATGTGTGTATATATATACACACATATATATTTCAGTTTGGTGCCTTCCTTTTAAGGTAATTACAAGTTCACTTTCTGTGGAGATACCAACTACCCTGTAATAATTTATAATAGAGAAAGGCCAAAGCAAGAGGCTAAGGCATCAGTGAAAGAGTGTTAATTACTCTCACTCACTGCCATGATAGCACAAACTCTACTGTCCAAGATTTCTCCTTTAAATCCTTAGCATAAAACAGGAATGGGGAGAGGCAGTCTTAAAAGATTAAAATCAACCAACACAAGGATTTGGGACTGAAAGTGGTTAGAGGAATAAAAGCTCAAATTTAGCTTGTCAGTCTGCATATGTGTGTTTTATTTTAATGTTTATTTGTTTTTAAGAGAGAGACAGACAGACAGGGGGCACAAGGAGGGAGGGCATAGAGAAAGAGGGAGACAGAATCTGAAGCAGGGTCCAAGCTCCAACCTGTCAGTGGGGAGCCTGATGCTGGTCTCTAACCCATGAGCTGTGAGATCATGATCTGAGCCAAAGTCGGACACTTAACCACTGAGCCACCTTGGTGCTCCAGTCTGCATATGTGTTAATTAAACCCTCACTGAAGGAGACATATGATGCTCCTTTCATATAACTTAGGGTTCTGGGTAGCTACTGCTATTTTGTTACAATGAAAAGACTGGCAATGATTATTGTCAGGCAAATCAAGGGAAAGGCAAATGTTCAAGACAGACTTCTGTCTCCCAAGGGATTCTCTTGTCTCCTCTTTTTTTTTTTTTTTCTCTTTTCTCTTTCCCTCTCTCTCTTTCTTTCTCTCTCTTTGGACTAGCTCTTGGAAATTATGTTTCCCTTTCATTTTTTTTAATGTTTATTTATTTTTGAGAGGGGGGAGGGGCACAAAGAGAGAGAGACAGAAACCTAAGCAGGCTCTGCACCGTGAGCACAGAGCCCAACACGGAGCTCGATCCCACATTCCTTGAGATCATCACCTGAGCCAAAATCCAGAGTCAGACGATTAACAGACTGAGCCACCCAGGCGCCCCTCCCCCACCTTTCATTTTTATACTTTCTCCAACGTTGATTTTGAAATCCATATTGAAAAGCACTGCTGTTTAATAACTTTTTTTTCGTAAAATAGATTTTATCCTTGTAAATTAAAACTATCTACACAGATAACTACGTTAACATTATTCTGTATTCCACTGTATTTCTATCCTCATTAACATATTTTTAGTATTAAAGGATCTTGTTCAGGAAAAGAAAAGTTACATTAACCTCATTGTTCATTCCTGGAACTTCCTGAAAAACTCATTTAAATGAACAACAAAATGTTTATCTCTTCAACTGATTGCATTAAATGACTGTTGAGTTCCCAAGACTCTTCAGAATCCTCACCTCAAAATCCTCATTCGTTATAATTTCAAATATTATAATATCATAATTACTACCCAATCCTAATAAAGACCCCAGATAAAATACCATCCTAAACCAGACTCCAAAACACATAAGTGTTCCAACTTCATTTTCTTTCCTCTTCAACATTACCAAGACTCTCTCAAAGTTGTATTCTCCCATGCCTCAGTAAGAATAATCTCAGTTTTTTTTTTCTCATCAACAATTTATTTTAATGGTATTTTTGAGAAAGCCAGTATTCAATAACCTTGGAGGTTCACTGAGCTCCAGTTGAGACTGTCATGGCCCTAGATCCTCAAATTGGATCCTCCTCTGAGGCCTCTTGAGATTCCTGCCAGAACAGAAGTCTTCATGGGCATGTGACTTGTGCAGTCATCCAGGGCCGCATACTTAAAAGGCCTCTGTGCTTGGTTTAAGGCTCTGTTATTGCTGTCTTAAATTTCTTAACCATATATGAAAAAGGGACATTACATTTTTATTTTGCATCGGGCCTCATAATTGTGTACTCAGTCCTGCCTCTCTATCAGGGATGTCTCTGATTAGGAGTGACAGAGGTAAATTTCTAATTTATATATTTTTCTCATTATTTCATTAATAAAGCCAGATGTGACTATTTTGTCTCATATCAAAAATTAATAATTTTAAGAAGCTTTTGGTTATCTGATCAGACTTGAAAACTTTTATATTTAATGAATTTTTGCCTTATTATTATTAACAATTCTGTTATTTGTCCCTGTGTGTTCTTGTCATTTTGTTTTTGTTGTTGTATAACTAAAAGAGCAGAAGTGCTTGAGAAGTTCATGGGGAAGAAAATAGGCAGTTTTCCTCTTGGACCCACCCAGCTCCCCTGATACCAGTTGCAAGTAATAAATTAATTGTTTTTCTGGGTTACTGAAATCAAATGTTAGGTCATCTATTCAATAGTAAACACCACAATAGGCCAGAAAGCCAAAAACTGAAATGGCCTATCATGTTTTACTTAAAATAAATAAAGCCATTTTTAAGCTTGTATCTTTATGGAAACGATCTTTCATAACCAAACTTTCACATACAAAGAGCTTGGCAGATTTCCATTGAATATCTTTTTTGCAAACATTATATTTTGAAAAAATTTTGCAAATAGAAAATTATGGCATTTAAAAACATAATGATTCCCCCTTTTAGGTAGTATTATGCATCACAAAAACTATCCTGTGAGAATTTTTCATGGTTTTGGGGAAAAAAAAACTTTATTTTCCAATTTGTACCTCTTTTGCCCCAATTGTGCAGAAGAATCAAAAATGAAACATAAAGATTCAATAGACAATCAACATAATTACAACCCAATGCTCTCTAAGACTGATTCCCCTTTTATCTGAAACATAATGTAATATGTTAATTCCTAAGACACTGTCTAAGTTCTTTCCAATTTTAGTGAACAACATTTCCCCAGTTGTTAAGTTGTAAAGAATAATGCTGTGTTTTATTATAGCTCAGCATGCAATGTATGTTTAACAATAAAATATACATTTTGAAAAGACATAAGCCTTAGGGTAATCTCTGCTTCTTTTCAGAACTGTGTATTAATAAAAAATAATACCCAAGGAATTTATAATACTGCTGAAAGAACCTTTGCAATGATCATAAGTAGGTTTGGACACTGTAAACCACATGCTTGTAGAGAATTTTTCACAATTTTCTAAGGCAGAATGAGTACATATATTCTGTTCCTTGAGTTAGAATACAGAAGAAATAAAATACATTAATACCAAGTATTATTAACTCAATCATGAAAAATGGGTTAGAACATAAGAGCAATGCATTTTTTATTAAAAAAAAAAAAAAAAGTATAGTGAAGCGCCTGGGCGGCTCAGTCGGTTAAGCATCCACCTTTGGCTTTTTGACTATCAGGTCATGATCTCACTGCTTCTGAGTTCGAGCCCTGTGTGTTGGGCTCAGTGCTGACAGCTCAGAGCGTGGATCCTGCCTCAGATTCTGTTTCTGTCTCTCTCTCTGCTCCTGCCCCACTTGCAAATTCTCTCTCTCCCTCTGTCTCTCAAATACAAATAAACATTAAACATTTTTAAATAATAAAATAGAAAAAGAAATATAGTAATAATGAAGTAGTCTTCTATCCATAAATTAATAATATTAAAAAGATTTATTTTAACTACCTTTTAAAATTAAAAATCAATTTTCCAACAGTATAATTTGTACTAGAAAAATAATAAAGATTTATAATTTATTTAGAAGAAAGGTGCTATGCAAACTACTTTACAGGCATTATCTTATTTTTTCTTTACAACAACCGTATGTATGAGTTGGGTAATATTATTTTAGAGATGTGGAAACTCAGACTTTTTAAGATCAAACATGTGATAATAGGTAGGGGGAATTTGAAATGTCTGCTCTCAAAGGCAGAGCCCTTAACAATAATATTATAGTACCTCCCAGTGAAGCATACAGCCAGTATCATCTAAAGTATCCTAATTGTCCTAGGACATACTCAGAATACAGCATTAATGATAACTGTAACATTTCTTTCCCAAGAATCTACATTTTGAAATCCAACTAGAGATATTGAGTAGACACTTATATTGCTTTCTGGAAATAAAAGGCTGAAATTCTATTTCACATTCTCCTTTACAGCTAATCATGGAACATTTGGGAGTCTCACTGCAGAGCACATTGGGAATTTGTTTGGTATAGGATCCGGTAAAAGAAGCTAGATTACTAAAGCCAATGAAAGTGATATAGCCTTTGATGCCTAGATGGGATTGAGAAATTAGGAAAGATAACAAATGTAAAAAATCTAATTAAATGAATACATTTAGCAGTCCATTAAGAAAAAAAAAGACTAAGTGGCACACATACAAACATATATTGCACACACGCACACACAGAATCCTTACAGAGACAAGAACAAAAATCTAGTAAGAAAATATCTTAGGGATAGTTAAGTTTACCATTATGTTATAAACAAGAGAACTAATGTCTGTGACACTCTCCCTGCCAAATCCTTTACACAGATGTCAGATTTGCCTCCCCTGACTAATCTTAGTTCCTCTTCGATCTTTTACAATCTTGACTGTCAATACAGCTCTTGTAATTCTAACTCTGTCTGTGTCTGCTTCCAAAAGACCCCACTGACCTCCGGACTTCACAGTATTCTATGCATAGAATTAGACACATGATATGAAACTTATTGCCATCTTTTCACTCAAATTGTACCTAATGTGATACCTCCTCACCATCACCACCCATGAACTATTTGTACCATTTCAGTTTTCTGGTTTCTTTGGAGACTATCTTTTACTCACCTCTTTATCATGGAGCAACTGTAAGAACATCAAGAAAATGATAATCTTTGCTTGTTAGGGAAATAAGTTTATCCAAGAAATTAGCAACTGGCATCTTTTCTTAACAATTCAGCATTTGTAACCAAAAAAAAATGTATAATTGATCTAGATCTTTTAATGAAAAGTAAAAATGAAATCACAGTTTATTGGTGCATAATCTAATACAAATATGATTTTTTTTTCAGATTAATGTATACCCTAACATCACAGTAAAAATATATTTTCTCTCTTGGTACAAGTTATGAAAATCATCTGTATAGCTCTCATATGGAAAACTGTATCACTATGTAGAATTACTTATTGTCAAATGTTCTGTATTTTACAGAGAATATTAAGGACTATGATATAAACAGGTATTAACACTATGCATCTTTAGCAGGTATCTTTGCTTTTCTTAGATATGCAATCCTACATGAACCATAGCCATAGTGACAAGACAGAAAATCCACAACCTGGAATATTAATAAGTATTTAGCTGTGAATAGGGTAGTAGATAAAGAATGACAACATACTTATAAAGAAATAATAATCAAATCATTTTCTAATGGTATTTTTAAGTATATTTTCTCACTGAGTATATAACTGAGCAGTCAGAAAATTCTGCCTCCTTAAAATGAGAACTCAGTGGAGTTTTATAGGTGTCTTGAATTTTCTGATGAGAAATTCTATACATCCACCTAATTCCTATTGTCTTTAAAATAGTAAAAATCTGAAAACAAAAAAATGCAACATTTTTGGAAGCATGATATTATATAATGTTATATGTTATATAAGATGGTTATATATATATATATGTGTGTATATATATATAATTATATAATATTTTAATTGACATAATATATGTCAATTATATCTCAAAAATGTTTATCAACTGGTATAATAATATATATTGGCATGCAATATTCAGTAGATAAATCAAATTAAACTGTATATTCCCTTTTATTCTGTAATTACACATTATAAAACTACTCACCAAATGGAATACTGAAAAGCATGTCATTCATCAACTCATTCTCAGAAAGCATAAATGGTTTTTTTTTGTTTCTTAAAGAGAACATTGAGAGTTTTTTTTCTGTTTTGCATGTGTGTTTGTGTGTGTCTAGCTATATTTTACATTTGCCAGACCAAAAACAATATTATGGTGAAGAGAAATATGAAATTCTCCTAACATATTTTCTCTGCATTAAGAGTTCCATATTATAGAGTTTATTAAAAATCATCTCTGTTACAACTGTACCGTGTTGACCTTTCAGCTTTATTTCCCTGTGGTCTGTGGACTATATAACCTTCTGTTGGTTTTATTATGAATTTCAAGATTTTGTTTGCATTTTAGTGTTGATGATGACTCAACACGTTATAACTTAGAGTACTCACTCAATAAATTAACTGTAATTTTGGGGGCTCCAGAGTGGCTCAGTTGGTTAAGCGTCCAACTCTTGAGTTTAATTCAGGTCATGATGTCAAGGTCATGAGATTGACCCCCACATTGAGCTCTGCACTGGGCATGGAACCTGCTTAAGATTCTCTCTCTTCTTTTCCCTTTGCTCCTCCTCATGTGTACTCTCTCTCTTTCTCAAAAATAAATAAATGCATAAATAAATATACAATTAATTGTAATTTTTATTTGTAAATATGATTTTTATTGAGAACATTAGCATGTTTCTGTCCCAAAACAAATATCATATCAACTATTTTAAATATTGAAATATACACAATGAAATGAAAGTAATTATACATTTCTTCTAACTAAAATTTACAGGATCAATAAGAAGTCTGTGCTTGATAGAATAAATAATCTCACTCCTACATTTCTTCAGTTCAAATATTTTTCAGAATTGCTGAATTCAGTAAAAGAAACCTAATGTCTTTCTGTTCTTGTCCTCTGGGAAATTAATCCAAATGGATAAACTTCAAAGTAAAAATGTCTTGAACTTTGCCAACATGCTCTTCAGCTATGCACTAAGTATAATTACTCTCTAATCATTTCCCACTTATCTCTTGCTGGCTTATTCAGGTCGAACAATGCTGATCTACTTGTTTTTCCTCAGACTCTCAAGGCTTGCTTCCCCTTTGGGATTTGATGATGTACTTGAAATGCTCTACCCAAAAATCTTCAGAGCTAACGTCTTCATCTCTTCCAAGACTTTGATCAAATGTCACATTTATTTATAGTTACAGTTACTGTCCCCCATTAATATTTCCCCTCCCCCTCACTTTCGGTTCCCATTTCCTTGCACTGATTTTATTTTCCCAAAGTACTTCTCACCTTCCAACATAAAGCATAGACTTAAATTGGTTATTTTTATTGTTTAATTTCTGTTTCACACAATTAGAATATCACCACGAAGCAGATATTTTTGCTTCTTTTGATCATTAATATATCTTAAGTTGCTAGGTAAGTGTCTGGCATATTAGGCAATTAATAAATATTTATCAAATGAATGAATAGTGTAGAAAAATTATGGTCAGCTCCTTTTTTTCATTTTTGTTATATATGGAAAATAGACTATATATTATCTACTGTGTCAAGCATTATGCTATTGCTGGAGTATAATAATGAAGCAGACAGACATGGGGCTGTCCTCAAATTGATTATACTATGTAGTAGAAGATAAACATTAAAGAATACTCAAGTGACTGATTAATATATTTGTGAAAAGTCTTTGAAGGAAAAGTGTTTGGACCCTATGGATGCGTAAAAGAGGGGGATTGACCTAGTCTGGGGGAAGAGGACTGTGTGAAGAGAAAGCATTTATAAGAAGTGATGTTTACACTAAGTTAACATACTAATTCTGAACACTTTCATATGTTACGCCTATGGCAAAAATGCTAGATTATAGGAGATTTTCATCAGCAGTAATGTACTCAAAGCTAAGCAGCTTACACACTGTACTACTGGTTGATCCTTTATTAAGAAGAACTTAGTCACATGGGCCCACTGCTCTGGAAGGAGGTTGGACCATCTAATTTTATTTGATTTTTTTTCAATAATGATAGTGATTTCCCAGATTCTCCTCTACATCAACTTATCAGGGGTTTTATGATGTTTTGTTTTGTTGTTTGCAGTTTGAAGTTTATTTGCTTACCATAAATCATTTTAATTGCATTTTCACACAGTTCCTATTCAAACTGTCTATATCTTACCTCTTTTCTGCTCTTGTGGGTTTTTTTTTTAATTTTTTATTATTTTTTCAGGTTATTTATTTGCTTTGAGAGAGAGAGCAAACAGGGCAGGGGCAGAGAGAGAGGGAGAGAGAGAGAATCCCAAGCAGGCTCTGCACTGTCAGCACATTTTCTGCTCTTTTTTTTTTTTATTTTTAATGTTTATTTAATTTTGAAAGAGAGTGAGAGAGAGAGAGAGAGACAGAGACAGAGAGACAGAGCAAGAGCATGAGCATTAGCATGAGCATGAGCATGAGCATGAGCAGGGGAGTCACAGAGAGAGAGAAGATACAGAATCCGAAGCAGGCTCCAGGCTCTGAGCTGTCAGCACAGAGCCCCATGAGGGGCTCGAACTCATAAACTGCAAGTTCATGACCTGAGCTGAAGTTGGATGCTTGCCGGATTGAGCCACCCAGAAGCCTCTCTGCTCTTGTTTTTAAGATGAATTTATCATGTGACAATGAGACCTAGACATTTTCCTTCCTCAAAGTATTTTTTCTTATTAGCACATCTATTTCACATCCTAGATTTATTTTTAATAAATCAGTACTATAAATGCATTATATTTTGCATTTACTAATGCATTTTGCATTACTAATAAAACAGTACTATAAATGCATTATATTTTGGAACATAACTGCAAACTTTCACAACTTAACTACTTACTGTGTCTCTTGAACATATTAATTCCCTCTGAGATTCAAAGTCCTAGACTTCACAAGGCATGTTGTGAATATTATTAAATTAAAATAAATAATGCATCAAAAAGCACCAAGGAGATTGCCTGGTACAAATGCTGTCTAATGGATATACATTTCATAGAAATCCCTATGCGCAGATGAATAGACAATTTAAATTATGAGTACAGAAAATAAGCATTTTGCAGGAAGTGCAGAGTCAGAACCACCCTGAACCCTCAGAGGAATATTATTTACACTGAAAAAGAAGAATCCTAACAAATTTTAGAGATAACTAATATTCTTGGCCATCACAGATATCCTGGAATAATGTATGCTATCTACCACTGCTCTGGAGATTTGGGTAGTCATCTAAATGTATAAATTAATAAAGCAGAATGTCATTCTCTCTTTTCTAAGTGTGATTGTATAAGTTATCATTAAAATATGAAAATTTTGAGAATAAAATGATGTGCCAAATAATAAAAATCATGTATAATTTTCAGATATTTATTATTGGCTAACCAAATTATTTATTATATTAATGGCTTAGTAAAAATAATACTATTCAGGTACTATTTTTTAAATAAAAATAATATAAGTATCTATTAAAGCAAAAGTTAAAAAGAATCATAATTGCTTTATATTCATATACTTCAGTTATTAAACCCCATGTATTTCTAAATCTGTGGGATTGTTTTTTTTTTGAAGACTAATTATTTAGAGCATAATCTTATTTTTATTTATTTAGTAGAATTGCCTGCAATATTTTTTGTTTGTTTGAAGGTTTCTTAATCTAAAAAAGTTGTAATTGGTGACATTTTATCTCACTGTTTTCTGGAAGCCTGTTTATAACTGAGAAAATAATCTTTCTGTTAAATGCTGAGGTACCTGGTAAGCTCAGGGAAAATTCTGATAATTAATGGATGTTTATAAATTCTAGTTTTCTGTAGACAACACTTATTCTTTCTGTTATATTTTTTGGTTCCTATTCAAATTATCTTTCTTCAACAAATATTTTTACAATGCAAACACATTGTAATTGCCTATATTTATGTCAATGCACTTGGGTGGCTCAGTCTGTTGAGCATCCAACTCTTGAGGTCATGATCTCAAGGTTTGTGGCACTGAACCCCACCTCCAGCTCTGTGCTGGCAGCAAGGGGCCTGCTTGGGATTCTCTCTCTCTCTCTCTCTCTCTCTCTCTCTCTCTCTCTCTCTCTCTCCTTCTCCCTCTTCCTCTCTCTCTCTCTCTCTACCCCTTCCCAACTCACACTCTCTTTCTCTCTCAAAATAAATAAATAAACTTAAAAAAAATCTTTCCCATTTTCTGTGGTAAATACACTTAACATGAGATCTGTCCTCCTTACAAAAACTTCTAAGAGCATAATACAGCATTGTTGACTATAAGCACTATGCTTTACAGCAGATCTTTTGGACTTACTCCTCTTGCGTGCATATGCCCAAAACTAATGAACTGTATATATTACATATGTGTACTATTTTATATATCAATTATATCAATAAAGCTCTTTTTAAAAAGGGTGTTGCCAAATTTAGTCAGTGCCAAATCATAAACCCTCTCAACTTTATTCAATTCTGGTTCAGAATACAAATTTATTGAACTGTAAATATCTCTTTCTACTAGGTGAAATATTCCAAGTTACATAACATTTTAAAATTGAATCTTTAACATTTTTGACATCTGATCACTTAATTTGTTTAATTCCTTCCTATTTAAAGGGATAAATTTAATTTTTTCCTCCTTGCAAGTTTTATTTTCAGTAAATTGCAATTCAAAAAGGATTCAAAAGTTGAAATTCTGTCATTCCATTTGTAGAATAAGTTTTCATTTGAGAGTCTCATTGATATTGAATAAAATGCTACCAAACTCAACAAACTCATTTACAAATACTTTTACTCCCATTTCAAAATAGTCATATTTACAAGGTAATTTTACCATGACTCAAATATTCTTAAAACTAGACTGATGGCATACATCAAAAGAGAAAATACCTACTGCTATGTTAAAGTGCCCTTTATTTTAATTATTATTTTTTAATTATTTATTTATTTACTTCATTTAAATTCAAGTTAGTTAACATATAGTGTAGTCTTGGCCTTAGGAGTAGAACCGAGTGATTCATCTTTTACATATGACACCCAGTGCTCATCCCAACAAATACCCTCCTTAATGCCCATTGCCCATTTAGCCCAACCCCCCACCCAAAACTTTGCCAGCAACCCTGTTTGTTCTCTGTATTTAAGAGTCTTTTGAGTTTCCTCCCACTCTGTTTTTCCTTCCCTTCCCCTATGTTCATCTGTTGCGTTTCTCAAATTCCACATATGAGTGAAATCATATGATATCCATCTTTGTCTGACTGACTTATTTCATTTAACATAATAGCCTGTAGTTCCATCTACATTGTTGCAAATGGCAAGATTTCATTCTTTTTCATTGCTGATACATTTTTCATTGTATATATACAATGGAATACGATATCTATGTATCTATATAGATAGATATAGATATAGATATAGATATAGAGATACAGATAATCTCATATCTTTTTTATCCATTCATCAGCCTATGGACATTTTGGCTCTTACCATAATTTGGCTATTGTTGATAACGCTGCTATAAACATTGGGCTCATGTGCCCCTTCAAATCAGAATTTTGGTAACCTTTGGATAAATACTTAGTAGTACAGTTGCTGGGTTGTAGGGTAGTTCTATTTTTAATCTTTTGAGGAACCTTGACAGTTTTACAGAGTGGCTGCACCAGTTTGCATTCCCACCAACAGGGCAAAAGGATTCCCCTTTCTCTGCATCCTCGCCAACATCTGTTATTTACTGAGTTGTTAATTTTAGTCATTCTGAGAAGTGTGAGGTGGTATCTCATTGTGGTTTTGATTTGTGTTTCCCTGAGGATACATCTTTTCATGTATTTGTTAGCCATATGGATGTCTTCTTTGGAAAAGTGTCTATTCATGTCTTCTGTCCATTTCTTTAATGGATTATTTGATTTTTGGGTTTTGAGTTTGGTAAGTTCTTTATAGATTTTGGATACTAACCCTTTATGCAGTATGTCACTTGCACGTATCTTCTCCCACTCTGTCAGTTGCCTTTTAGATTTGTTGATTGTTTCCTTTGCTGTGCAGAAGCTTTTTATGTTGATGACACCCCACTAGTTCATTTTTGCTGTTTCTCTTGCCTCTGGACACATGTAAGTAAGAAGTTGCTGGGTCCTATGTCAGCACCATTTGCTAGAGACTGTCTTTATTCCATTGGATACTCTTTCCTGCTTTGTTGGAGATTAGTTGGTCATATATTTGTGGGTCGTCTATTTTTTTGGGTTCTATTCCTTTCTATTCTATTCCTTTGATATATATGTCTGTTTTTGTGCCAATACCATACTGTCTTAATGATTAATGTAATGTTTACTTAATGATTACTTAATTACTTAATGATTAAGTAATATTATTTACTTCTGAGAGAAAGAGCACGAGCGGGGAAGGGACAGAGAGAGAGGGAGACACAGAATGTGAAGCAGACTCGAGGCTCTGAGCTGTCAGCACAGAGCCGGATGTGGGGCTGGAACTTGTGAGCTGCGAGATCATGACCTGAGGGGAAGTTGGACGCCCAACCAACCTAGCCACCCTGGCCCCGCTGATTACAGATTTATACTACAGCTTCAAATACGGAATTGTGATGCTCCCAGCTTTGGTTTTCCTTTTCAACATTATTTTGGCTATTTGGGGACTTTTCTGGTTGCATACAAATTTTAGGATTGTTTGTTCTAGTTCTGTGAAGAATGCTGGTGTTATTTTGATTGGGATTGCATTGAATGTGTAGATTGCTTTCGGTAGTAAAGACATTTTAACAATATTTGTTCTTCCAATCCATGAGCATGGAATATTTTTCCATTTCTTAGTGTCTTCAGTTTCCTTCAGGAGCATTCTATAGTTTTCAGCATACAGATCTTTTACCTCTTTGATTAGGTTTATTCCTAGGTATCTTATGGTTTTGGGTACAATTGTAAATGGGATTTATTCTTTGATTTCTTTTTCTGCTGCTTCATTATTGGTGTATAGAAATGCACCTGATTATGTACATTGATTTTTATATCCTATAACTTTGCTGAATTCATGTATCAGGTCTAGCAGTTTTTGGTGGAGTCTTTCACATTTTCCATTTAGAGCATCATATCATTTGGAGTGAGGAGTGAAATTTTGACTTCTTCCCATTTTGGATGCCTTTTATTTCCTTTTGCTGTCTGATTGCTGAGGCTAGGACTTCCAATACTATATTGAACAGCAGTTGTGAAAGTGGATATTTCATTTTTAAATTTTAATTAATATTTTAATATCCAGTATTAGTTGTCACAAAGTTTTATCTTATTTACTGTATATATTCAAAGTATTTGTATATTTTGATAGCCATCACCTCTATTTTGATTGGTAGAATTTTGGATGTAAATATGAATTACGTGGCCATTAAAACCAACCCCAAGTACTTTTCTCTGAATAAGTTTGTAATTCACTAATAATATGATCTGTCCTCTGCCATAATTTGTACTCTTTTAAATTGAATTTAATATTAAACATTTAAATGGAATTTATTATACCATGTACAATGTTATGGTTATGCTTTACCTTCAAAATAATGAACTTTCAAACTTTATTTTGATTCCATATATGGTTGAAATCATCAAATCAACACCGGAACTAACACAGTGGGTTTTTCTATTTGAAAATCTGATGACATAGATAAAACTGGATAATTCAGTTGTCAGAGGTTCTTCTACTCATAAGCCCAGTACATTACTCCTTTTGTTCATGATCACCTATCACTTAATGTCCATTTCTCTAAATGTAACAGGAAGTATAAAGAAGCGTATCTGGAGAAACTACAGACAGGCTGAAGCAATTTGTCTCACTTTGGTATTTTTTTTAATAAGAAAGGGAATATATTGTGATTAGGTAAAACAAATGCCAACAATATCTAGTGAAAATTATTTAGATTCATAAAGGCTACAAATTATATTTGTAAGGAACCCCCATGATGAGAAATGAGATACTGTGATCAGGATCACATTGAGGCTTTTAAAAAGTATTCTTATAAAATGCAGTTTAATGAGATGAAGAAGAGTCTTCAGAATATTTCTATTCTTTTGACCACAAGAATGTGGAAAGTAATGAAGATTTTTGTGTAATTTGAGTAGAGAAAGAATAGGTATAGTTGGTTCATCCTCAAGGAAGTGTTTCATGAGAATTGGGGAGGGAATGCATAATGATATCAGAGAGGAACTTAGGGGACTTCAAATAAGACAATGCAGGCATGAATATACGTACATACATGGAAACTCTTGGGTATTGCTGACTTGATCAGAGTGATTATATTAAAACTATCTGGCATCTATTTTGCATCACTTGTTCTACCCAGTAACTACCAGGAGAAGCAGCACACTTGGTTGAAATGAAATTTTTTCTCATGATAATTGGTCTTTGAAAACTGATTTGAATTTTGGAAATCACAATAGCCTGCTATTTTGATTATTCACCTTGGCGCGCTCTCATTGACAGTTTCTCTTTCAAAGTAACATTTTTTTTTTAATGCATGAAACATAAAATTAAAAAGTAGAAAAGAGAAAAATAGAGTTATCCAGAATGTTACTCCCAGCATATTTGAAATATTTTGTATAACCTTTTCAACTGTTTTCCCACTTTATGTGAATATATTTGGAGTTAATATGCACCTTGTTCTATAGCCTCATGTCTATATTTAAAATATTTATGAACTTTTGGGATCTACCAATGCACTTTTCAAATGATTTTTAATGACAAGAGTTCCACAAGCCCGGTGTACCATTAATGATTCCACAAATATCATACGTTAAACACTAATGTCAGTTTCAATTTGTGCTATACAATTAAGCTTATTGTAAATATGTATTCTAGCACTTGCATATTAATAAGATTAATTAGGATTTAATTAATATTTAATATTTTCCTTAAAACAAAAGAAATTTGTTGGCTAGGAAGGCAATATTTATTTATTTTTTATCTATTTATTGATTTATTTTTAAATATTTTAGTATGTTACCAAATGACTCAATTGATTGACCACATTCTATGAACCTGTCAATTTTTCTGCATTCAAAACAGCATGAGACGTTACTGTTGTTTTCTGTATTTTTGCCAAATTTTAAGTAAAATCAAATGATATTTTATTGTTATTATAATAGACATCCCTTGTATTACTATCAGACCAATTTCTGTAAGCTAATTGACCAACTGACCAATCCTCCTTATGAATTATCCTTTAGTCATTTTTGTTCATTTTTCTACTACAGGCTTTGTGTTTTTATTTTTGAGCAATCTATATGATATTTATTTCTCTCTTTCTGTCTTTTCTCTTCTCTCTCTCTCTCTTTCTCACTCTCTCTTTTAAAGTGGAAAGAGTTGGTCATACTTTTGTTTAAGAAAGAAAGATCTAGTTGAGAAAGAGAGAGAGGGAGGTTGAGGTTTATAGAAGTTAAGAAGGAGACTCTTCCTTGCTAGTAACAGAGGAGAAGAGAGGACAGTGGCTTGGTTGGCTTGTAGGTTTTGCTCCATATAGGAGCCAACTCAAACAGCAGCCGAAGAAGTTTATGTATTCTCCACATGGCCAGGTAGAATATCTTCTTGTTATCAAGGACACAAATGTTCTTATCTCTCTAGACTGTGCTAGTATTTATCTATCTTCCAGCCTCCAGATTGCATCATGGTACAAAGTAGCTTTTGATGTTTCAACACTCATTACCTCATCCAAGCCCAAAAAGAGTATAAGAAAGATATAAAGGATAAAATGTCAGCTGAGTTAGCTCCCTTTAAATGGCTTTTCTCAATTTCCTATCATTATACATTTCAGTTTTATCTCTTTATTCAGAACTTAGTCACATGGACATGTGGAGCAGCCAGTGAAATGAGGCAATGCAGTGGTTTTACTGAGTGCATAGTCTCTCACAATACAGTCAAAATTCTCATCTCCTGTCTATATTTTCAAGATATGGCCTGAGCTTTTTAACCATTTTCCAATTTTATAAAGATAATTTTAATGCTCTTTCAAAATTGATACTGCTTCAGATTTTTTAGTTTTCATAGTTATTGTGGTTATTCTTCCTATATTCTATGTTTAATCATTACCTCATTTTTCAGTTATACATTACTTTAAGTTTGTTTACTTCCATCAGTATTTTAAATGAATTTCTAGAGATTTTTATGTTCTCTTTTGAATAGTAAGAAATAATTTTGATGAAATAATGGACAAAAATGTTTCAAATAAAAAAATGTTCCAAATCTGATGAAATGAATAATCCAGCAGTTTGCATAAGCTTAACAAAGCCTAAGGACATGAAACCTGGAGAAAACTATACCAAGACACACACCTGCACACTCATACATATGAGGGCAAAAGACTAAGGAAACTATATAGTTCTTATCCAAATTTATATATATATATAATATATATATAATATATATATATAATATATATATTATATATATCCAAATATATATATGTATTATATATATAATATATATCCATATATATATATAATATATATTATATATATATTATATATATATAATATATATCCAAATATATATATATATCCAAATATATATATATATATCCAAATATATATATATATATCCAAATATATATTTGGATATATATTATCAAATATATATTTGGATATATATTATATATATATATATCCAAATATATGTTTGGATATTTGGATATATATTATATATTTTATTTATATATATATATATATATATATATATATATATATATATATATATACACACATATTTGGAGATACATAGGGTCTCTCTGTATTATTTTTTCACAATTGCACATGAATCTACAATTATCTTAAAATTAAAGTTTAAAAAATGAGTACCCAGTGGGGAAGGGAGAAGACATGATATGTACAAAGGAACAAAGATAAAAAGGACATCAAATTTATCTTCAAAGATACTGAAAGTATGCACATATTTAAAGTATTCAAAGAAAGGATGCCTGGGTGGTTCAGTCATTTAAGGGTAGGATTTCAGCCCAGGTCATGATCTCACAGTCCATGAGTTCCAGTACCACATCAGACTCTGTGCTGACAGCTCAGAGCCTGGAGCCTGCTTCAGATTCTGTGTCTCCGTCTCTCTCTGCTCCTTCCCTGCTCATGCTCTGTCTCTCTATCTCCCTAAAATAAATAAACATTAAAAAAATAAAAAAATAAAGTATTCAAAGAAAAACAAAAAGTCCATCTAAAATTCTGTGTACTCAATGAAAATTTCCAAACTGGAGACAAAAATCAACACTTTGAGAAATACAAAAGCTGGAAGAATTCATCATTAGCAGAATCTCACTACACGAATGTTAATGAAAAAACAATGACAACAAATGAAAACATGGATCTACACAAACTAAGGAAGGTAATTGAAAATATTATCTATAGGGACATCTTTTAGAGCCAGTTTATACCTGAAGAAGTTCTACACACATGTCCCATTCCAAACAAATGGGAAATCAAGGACTGGCTGATACGGTAATTGTGACCTTTGCCTAGCTGTTCATTATCCACCCGATTCTGTCCAAGCAGCAACAACTAATGCATAGTGTTGGCTGACTCAGTTGGGTAGACAATAGAGTGTTAGTGCAGTGGTGACGCTTAGGATCTCTCACAACTTGCATTGCCAATTGTTTAGAATACCTGTTGCCAAGTGCTGAGCTTCCACTGGAAGGTAGGTATTATCAACACCATGGGCAGGTAGGGATGATCATGGTCTGGTCTATAATGCCTTTCTTCATTCTGGCCTACTCAGTCATGAAGAATCAGACCCCAAAGGAATTGAAGCCCTTCCATTTTGCGACTGGCAAATAAGAACCAGAGCAATAATGAGCTGAGAATCAGGAAGGGAATCCCCCTATGCTTCATTAGAATTGTTCTTTTCATGGAGACTTTTGCTAAGACCTATCTCAGCCTTCAGTTGCCAGTTGAACCAGTAGAAGACCTGCCTCTAGGCTCAGGTGCCCAAGACCAGTGAGATACAGCTTGACAAGTGCAGTGGTATGTGAGCACTCGAATAGAGTGTGCATAAAATACGGAATTCATTCATTGGAAAATGTTAGCTTACATGATTGGGTTTTTGTGTTTTTAAGTTGTGCTGTGGTTTCAGCTGTCATAATTAGATGTAAGTTAAATGTCCTTTGGATTAGAATTTAAAATATTTCCTTTTCCCAGACAAGGGAAACCAAATTTGTTAAGTATGAGCATTTAATGAGGGGGGAACAAAAGCATTATGCATTTAAATCATATGACTTAGACAGTCTTATGGAAAACCATATATATATAAAATTCCAAAACATACTGAAAGATACCAAAGCCCTTTAAAAACCTATCAATTGGAAAAAAAAAACAAAAACTATCAATTGAGTGTCAATATGACATTTCAAGTCATGTTGATGTCTATTTTTTTTATTTATTTTTATTTTTTTAATGTTTACTTATTTGAGAAAGAGAGAGACAAAGAGACAGAGAAGGGAAGGAAAAGGCAGAGAGAGAGGGAGATACAGAATCTGAAGCAGGCTCCAAGCTCTGAGCTATCAGCACAGAGCCTGACACGGGGATTGAACTCATGAACCGTAAGGCCATGACCTGAGCTGAAGTCTGATGCTTAACCAACTGAGCCACCTAGGTGCCCCTATCTAATCTTGCTCTTTCTGTTGGGCATTTACATGTTAAGAAATTTGTTTTTCCAACAAAACTTTTACAAATTGTTGTTAGAGTGTTGTACTAAATATGATAAATAAGTGAACAGAACTTATCATTGGAAGAAGGTAGGGTAGAGGAAAAATGTAAAAATGAAAATTTCTTACTAAAGGTAAGCTAAATATTTTATAAATAAATTAAGACGTTTGAGTATTCTTCATTGGAGCTGGAAAAAAAAAGTGATGATTCTGTGACTTGATAAAACCCTTAATGCCATGGAAAATAAGGCAAATACAATTACACACACTTATGTTTTAAATTAAGATTTATTTTGACAAATACTCTATTATGAAAGACTGTTGAATAAGTTGTTTACATATATTTTCTGATAAGTAAATACAAGTATATCAGGGGAAAAGAAATTTAATTTGTGGGAAGAACTTTTGGACTTTAAAATAATAAGATTTTGAACAAAAAATAATGAGATTTTGAAGTATAGTTCTAAGGACTTGGGAAGATAACATGGGCATCTATAGAATAATATCAAAAATAGACATAATAGAAAAAAGGGGTATACATTGGTATTTGTAATATTAATATGTGTTAACATATACATAATAAATTGTTTATAGCAGACCAGTCAGAATGATTTAATTTGAGTAGGTGGATTGGTTGATATTCCATAATGGAGATATGACTAAAATGAATTTATAGATTTAACTCAGGGTATAGATTTGTTTTGACCTGGGACCTTTTATTTTATTTTATTTTATATTTATTTTATTTTATATTATATTTATTTTATTTTATTTTATTTTATTTTATATTTATAAGGGTGTAAATATTAGTACTATTATTGCCATTTATATTGCTAATAGTACTAACTATAATGTAATTATACAAGCATACATTGGAGATATTGTGGTTCAATTCCAGAACTCTGAATAAAGTGAAGAGTGTAATAGAGTCAAATGAATGTTTTGGTTTCCCAGTAAATATAAAAATTTCATATACACTATATTGTAATCTATTAAGTGTTAAATAGCATTATTTCTAAATAATGGTGTACACACTTTACATCTAAAAAAGTGTACATACTTTAATAAAAAAATATTTTATTGCTAAAAAATGCTAACCAGCATCTGAGTTTTCAGCAAATTGTAATCTTTTTGCTGGGTAGGGTTTGCTAAACAGTGTTTATGGCTGTTGACTAATCAGGGTGGTGGTTGCTGAAGTTTGGGGTGACTATGACAATTTCTTAAAATAACACAAATGATAGCATTTTAGCCACAGTAGAACTTCTTTCAAAATTGAAATCATTTCTTTCAAACCATCTTCTGCTTTATCAACTAATTTTATGTAACATTTACATCCTTTGTTGTCATTTCAACAATATGCATAGCATCATCACTAGGAGTAGATTCCATCTCAAGAAAACACTCTTTGTTCATCCATAGGAACTTCTTATCCACTAAAGTTTTAACATGAGATTGCAGCAATACAGGCACACCTTCAGGCTCCACTTCTAATTCTAGTTCTCTTGCTATTTCTACCATATCTACAGTTACTTCCTCCACTAGATTTTGAACTCCTCAAAGTCATTCATGAGGGTTAGAATCAACTGACTCCAAAATCCTATTAATCTGGATATTTGCACCTTTTTGCATGAATTGTGAATGTTTTCCATGGCATCTAGAATGGTCAATCCTTTCCAGAGGTTTTCAATTTATTTTGCTCAGATCCATCAGAGGAATCACTATGTCAGCTATAGCCTTTAAAAAATAATTTCTTCAATAATAAGATTTGAAAGTGAAAATAACTTCTTGGTCTATGAACTGCAGAATGGATGTAGTGTTAGTAGGCATAAACACAAAATTAATTTTTCTGTACATCTCTGTCAGAGCTTTTGGGTGAGCAGTTGTCTTGTTAATGAGCAGTAGTATTTTGAAAACAAATTGTGTTTTGCTGAGCAGTACTTCTCAACAGCAGACTTAAAATATTCAGTACACCATGTTGTAAATATAATGCTGTCATCCAGACTTTGTTGTTCCATGTATAGAGTATAGGCAGAATAGACCTAGCATAATTTTAAGGGCCCTAGGATTTTCAGAATGGTCAGTGAGTATTGACTTCAACTTAGTCACCAGCTACATTAGCCCCTAACAAGATAGTCAGTCTTTTTTGAAGCTTTGAAGCCAGACCTTGAATTCTCTCTACCATAAAAGTCCTCAATGGCATCTTCTTCCAATATAAGGCTGCTACATCCACACTGAAAATCTTTATTTAGTGTAGCCACCTTTATGAATTATCTTAGCTAGATCTCCTGGATAACTTGCTGCAGCTTCTACACCAGCACTTAATACTTCACCTTGCACTTGTATGTGCAATGGAGATGTTTCTTTCCTTAAACTGCACGAACCAAACTATGCTAGATTCAACTTTTCTTCTGCATCTTCCTCACCTGCTTTGAAGAGAGGTAAGGCCTTCCTCTGGATTAGGCTTTGGTTTCAGGGAATGTTGTGGCTGGTTTGACCTTCTATCCAGACCACTCAAACCTTCTTCATATCAACTATTAGGCTGTTTTGTTTTCTTATCATTTATGTTCACCAGAGCAGCACTTGTAATTCCCTTCAAGAACTTTTTCTTTTCATTCACAACTTGGCTAACTGTTGGGCACAAGAGACCTCGTTTTCATCCTTTCTCATCTTTTGACATGTCTTCTTCATTGAGCTTCATTATTTCTAGCTTTTGCGTTAAAGCAAGAGCTGTGAGACTTTTCCTTTCACATGACTGGTTACAAATCATTCTAGGGATCTTTTTATTTTGACCTGGGACCTTTTATTTTATTTTATTTTATTTTATTTTATTTTATTTTATTTTATGTTTGTTTTGTTTTAAAGTTTTTATATAAATTCCAGTTAACATACAGTGTAATATTAGTTTCAAGTGTACAATATAGTGACAGTGATTCGACACTTACATGCAGTACCTGGTGCTCATCACAACTCCTTAATTCCCATCGCCTATTTCACCCATCCCCCACAACCTCCCCTCTGGTAACCATCAGATTGTTCTCTATAGTTAAGAGTCTATTTTTTAGTTTGCCTCCTCTTTCTCTGCTTTTTCCCCCTTTGTTTATTTGCTCTGTTTCTTAACTTCCACATATGAGTGAAATCATATGGTATTTGCCTTTCCCTGACTGACTTATTTCGCTTACCTTAATACTCTTTAGCTCCATCCATGTCTGTGCAAATGGCAAGATTTCATTCTTTATTATACCTAAATAATATTCCATTGTATACCACATTTTCATTGTCCATTGTGCATTCTTTATTTATTTATTTATTTATTTATTTATTTATTTATTTATTTATTTAAATACAAAATTTATTGTCAGATTGGTTTCCATACAACACCCAGTGCTCAACCCAACAGGTGCCCTCCTTAATGCCCATCACCCACTTTTCCCCTCCCTCCCACCCCCCAACAATCCTCAGTTTGTTCTCAGGTTTTAAGAGTCTCTTATGTTTTGGCTCCCTCCCACTCTAACCTTTTTTTTTTTCCTTCTCCTCCCCCATAGCCTTATGTTAAGTTTCTCAGGATCCACATAAGAATGAAAACATATGGTATCTGTCTTTCTCTGCCTGACTTATTTCACTTAGCATAAGACTCTCCAGTTCCATCCACGTTGCTACAAAAGGCCATACTTCATCCTTTCTCATTGCCAGGTAGTATTCCATTGTATAATATAAACCATATCTTCTTTACCCATTCATCAGTTGATGGATATTTAGGCTATTTCCATAATTTGGCTGATGTGGAAAGTGCTGCTATAAACATTGGGGTACAAGTGCCCCGATCCATCAGCACTCCTGTATCCCTTGGGTAAATTCCTAGCAGTGCTATTGCTGGGTCATAGGGTAGATCTATTTTTAATTTTTTGAGGAATCTCCACACTGTTTTCCAGAGCAGCTGCACCAGTTTGCATTCCCACCAATAGTGCAAGAGGGTTCCCATTTCTCCACATCCTCGCCAGCATCTACAGTCTCCTGATTTGTTCATTTTAGCCACTCTGACTGGCGTGAGATGATATCTCAGTGTGGTTTTAGTTTGTATTTCCCTGATGAGGAGTGATGTTGAGCATCTTTTCATGTGCCTGTTGGCCATCTGGATGTCTTCTTTAGAGAAGTGTCTATTCATGTCTTCTTCCCATTTCTTCACTGGATTATTTGTTTTTCAGGTGTGGAGTTTGCTGAGTTCTTTATAGATTTTGGATACTAGCCCTTTATCCGATATGCCATTTGCAAGTATCTTTTCCCACTCCATTGGTTGCCTTTTAGTTTTTTTGATTATTTCCTTTGCAGTGCAGAAGCTTTTTATCTTGATGAGGTCCCAATAGTTCATTTTGCTTTTAATTCCCTTGACCTTGGAGATGTGTCAAGTAAGAAATTGCTGCGGCTCAAGTCAGAGAGGTTTTTTTCTGCTTTCTCCTCTAGGGTTTTGATGGTTTCCTGTCTCACATTTAGATGCTTTATCCATTTTGAGTTTATTTTTGTGAATGGTATAAGAAAGTGGTCTAGTTTCATCCTTCTGCATGTTGCTGTCCAGTTCTCCCAGCACCATTTGTTAAAGAGACTGTCTTTTTTCCACTGGCTATTCTTTCTTGCTTTGTCAAAGATTAGTTGGCCATACTTTTGTGGGTCCAATCTAGAGTCTCTATTCTATTCCATTGGTTTATGTGTCTGTTTTTGTGCCAATACCATGCTGTCTTGATGATTACAGCTTTGTAGAAGAGGCTAAAGTCTGGGATTGTGATGCCTCTCGCTTTGATCTTCTTCTTCAATATTACTTTGGCTATTCCGGGTCTTTTGTGGTTCCATACAAATTTTAGTATTGCTTGTTCTAGCTTAGTGAAGAATGGTGGTGCAATGTTGATTGGGATTGTATTGAATGTGTAGATAGCTTTGGGTAGTATTGATATTTTCACAATATTCATTCTTCTGGAATGGAATTCCTATGATACGGATATTGTTCTGTTTGATTCTCTAATTCTCCCCTCATACTCCTGGATTTTTTTATGTCTCTTTTTCTCAGCTTCCTCTTTTTCCATAATTTTATCTTCTAATTCACCTATTCTCTCCTCTGCCTCTTCAATCCGTCCTATGGCCACCTCCATTTTATTTTGCACCTAATTTATAGCATTTTTTAGTTCCTCATGACTATTTTTTTAGTCCCTTGATCTCTGTAGCAATAGATTCTCAGCTGTCCTCTATGCATTTTTCAAGCACAGTGATTAATTTTATGACTATTATTCTAAATTCTTTTTCCGTTATATTGTTTAAATTGGTTTTGATCAATTCATTAGCTGTTGCTCCTTCCTGGAGTTTCTTTTGAGGAGACTTCTTCTGTTTCGTCATCTTGGGTAGTCCCTGTGGTAGCTCCAAACTGCAGGGCACTTCCCCTGTGCTGTCCAGAGTAACTTGTGTTGTGGACAGGGCCGTAGTCAGACCTGATGTCTGCCCCCAGCCCACTGCTGGGGTTCCAGTCAGACTGGTGTGTACCTTACCTTACCCTCTCCCAGGGTCAGGACTCACCGTGGAGTGGTGTGGCCCCTGCCTCGGCTGCTTGCACACTGCCGGGCTTGTGGTGCTGCTTCAATGAGATCTGGCCAAAGGCGTATTAGCTGGGGTGGATCCACAAGGTGCACAGGGGCAGGAGGGGCCGGCTTAGCTAGCTTTGCCATCAGTGGTCTGCTGCAGGAGGGGCCCTGCAGCACCTGGAGGGAGGCAGTCCCGTTGGAGGGATGGATGCACAGAAGCACCACGTTGGGTGTTTGTGTGGTGCAAGCAAGTTCCGTGATGGGAACTGGTTCCCTTTGGAGTTTTGGTTGGGGGATGGGAGAAGGTAATGTCGCTTGCCAGTGCCTTTGTTCCCCTGCAGAGCTCTGTCTTTCCAGGACTCAACCACTCTCCCTCCTGGCGACCTCTCGCCCTCCCTAGATGACCTCTCCCTAGAGATCTCCCTAGAGACCTCTCTGCTCTCTGGGAGCAGAGCTGTTGACTTTTAACATTCCAGATGTTAAATCCTTCTGGCTGTCAAAATGCACAGAGTCCGGCCCCTCCGCTTTTGCAAGCCGGACTTGGGGGCTCTGCCTTGCCGGGGGTCTGCCCCTCCGCTGCTCTGGCTCCCTCCCGCCAGTCCTTGTAGCACACCACCTCTCTGCCCTTCCTACCCTCTTCTGTGGACCTCTTGTCTCCCCTTGGCTCCGGAGAGTCCGTTCTGCCAGTCTTCTGGCGGTTTTCTGGGTTATTTAGGCTGATGTGGGTGGAATCTAAGCGATCAGCAGGATGAGGTGAGCCCAGTGTCCTATTCCACCATCTTCCAGGCATGTCTCCATGGTACATTCTTAATTGGCCTAATTTCAATATTGTTTCTCAGGGGATAGGGAGATCCAAGGAGAAAAAGAAAGACAAGGGAATGGCCAGTGGGTAAAACAGTCATAGTACACATGGCATATATCTATTAAATTTGCCATCTTATAAGAGTTGTGGTTCAGGGCACCCCAAAAAATTACATTAGTAACGTCAAAGATCACTGACCACAGATCACTATAACAAATATAAAAATAACTTTAAAAGTTCAAAATATTGCAAGAACTACTAACATGTGGCACAGAGATATTAGTGAGTAAATACTATTTTAAAAATGGTGCCAACATACTTGCTCAGCACAGGGTTGCCATAAACCTTCAGTTTGTGGGAAATGCAATAATTGCAAAGTACACTACAGCGACATTGAATAAAATGAGGCATAACTGTCCTGTGTATGTATAATGTAATGTACATTGGGATTACTAAGGACGATTCAACTACTGGAAAATAACTTCAGAGCTGACTATGTTAAAAAAGAGAGAAAGAAAGAAAGAAAGAAAGAAAGAAAGAAAGAAAGAAAGAAAGACTGAAAGAAAGAAAGAGAAAGAAAGAAAGAAAGAAAGAAAGAAAGAGGCTCCAGAAAAAGATCAAGGAAAGTTCATGGACAATAATATAAAATCTTATTATGATGATTTCAATGTGAATTTAAACTTCTTGGCCCCTTTCTGTATGTGTCACTTTGTATTTCTCCAGGAAAATATGGAACACATCTTTCTGAAATAGAAATATCCTCCACCTCCAGTATTTTAAGTAACATTCAAGTAGCTTTGTTTTAATTTTAAAAAGAGGACAACCATGCTGCATTAGAAAAAACTTACTAACTGCAAGAAATGCAATTATGTTGCTGAATCCTATTACACAAGGAGATTTTTTAATGAAAGGACAAGATAAAAACATTTTTGTAAAACTATTTCTGTATTCCCCTTTCCTTCTGTTCATACTATTGTCTATTCTTTCAAATATCTGAGTAAAAATTGTATCTATTTTTCTCAACTCAAGTTATTTCAGAAATGTTTTCTGATCCTGCTACATCAAATTCAAATATTAAAAAACTGTATAAAATTAAATGTAATTGATAACACATAATTTGCTTAAATACTCTGCTAGTGTTTAAGGTTTGGTTAGTTTTATGCCATGTATTTTCAAATCATAATACATGAAACATTCATGTACTAATGTTTGTATTTAAATGATTTAATTGTATTTGTAAAATAATTTTTCCTGGTTGGGATACTGCTGTGCCAGAGTTGTGAGGATTATTAAAGATAAACATTTTACCAAATTAATTTCAAAAATATTTTTAAAAGGTATAGCTCTATGAGTTAACTACACAATACACTTTTTTTTAAGTAATCTCTACACCCATCATGGGGCTCAGACTCATGACCCTGAGATCAAAGAGTCACATGCTCTACCAATGGAGCCAGCCAGGCACCCCCACACAATACAGTTTTCCTCTTGGCACCTCAACTGATGAATTTCATCACATAAAAGTGCTAATTTTTATGACTATAAAATAAAATATTAATCATTTGTATTCTGGTTTCAATTTATCCACAGGGTATAATATTTTTATTATTAAGAAAATAGCATATGCATGTAATAAAACTCAACATCAAGGGAACTTAAAATTGAATCTTACTGTCAAGTCCTTGTTTCTTGCTTTTACAATTCCTGTATTTGGGGAAAGCTTTGCCAAAAAGCCACAAAATTTTATAAGATTTTTCTTAGTAGCTTCTTATTAATCCTTGGCTAAATGTATCATAATTTAATGATTATTCATT
Organism: Panthera pardus; assembly: GCF_024362965.1. Taxonomy (NCBI): domain Eukaryota; kingdom Metazoa; phylum Chordata; class Mammalia; order Carnivora; family Felidae; genus Panthera; species Panthera pardus. The sequence goes on along the minus strand of NW_026526721.1, from coordinate 100,515,190 downwards.
TAATTGGATTGCTGCATAACTTTTGCTATTAAAAGCAATAATATAATAAACATGTTTATACCTGTGTATAACAAGAAATGTATATATGTTTGTATAGGTATGTTAAGATATATGTATATAAACTTCCCAGACATTAATAATATTTAATGATCCACTATCAGTTTTTGTTATATATTAAAATGGTCCCTAGAGACTAACATATAACTTTGCTTATTTATTTTAGGAAATAATAATTAATGACTGATGCTTGTATCATGATGATGCAGTTATAGAAGTTAGAAAAATTTAGAATAGAGTCAAAATACTAGAATTCATCAAAAAAAGATGAAAATATTAAAGATCAGAACTTAATAATCTTAAGACAAAAGATACAATAGAGAATATCAATATAGTTAAAAGCTGGTTTTTTTGGAAAGACCAGTGAAATGAATATAATACTAGTGACAATAATCAAAGGAAAAATAAATAAGAGCAAATTTAACAGCATGAAATATTAAAGATTCATAGATGTACTGAAAGCTTTTCAGGAGAACTTCATGATATTTTCAGGTATCCTAAATTTCAATAGAGAATTGACTCGTATATATACTTTAAATTATTTTTAAACTTTTGATGTTACTTTTCCAATGTATTCAGTTTATTACTTGATTCTCTATTGTTTGTTTTTTAATATATACTTTAAGTTCTTGAGAAAATATACCTATCAAATAATATGATAAGTATAGAATATGCTAGACTTGACTAATCATTTATTTTAAGTATAAATTGTTCAGGTAAGTTTTCCTCTAAAAGTGTTCTCAGAATTAGTCATTTGATGTAGGAATATTTATTTTAAAATTCAAAACAAATGCATATAAACAGTACACACAGTTCTTTAGAACTGTATAGTTCTTTAAAACTATACACACGGTTCTTTAGAAATATATTTGATCAGGGTAACTCAATCAGTTAAGCATCAGCAGACTCTTGATTTTGGCTCAGATCATGATCTTACGGCTCGTAGGTTCGAACCCTAGGTTGGGATTCTCTCTCTCCCTCTTGCTCTCTTCCCCTCCCCCTCTAGTTCTCTCTCTCTGTCTCTCTCTCTCTCTCTCTCGGTCTCTCTCTCAATCTGTCTTTCAAAATCAGTAAATAAACTGAAAAAAATAGAAATACATTTACTCAGACTTTGGTGAAGATGATTCCCATGTGTGTTTACACTGCCTGCTCCAAATATATTGAAATGATACAAATAACATCAACAATAAAAATTGAAAAGGCCTATCTGAAAATGAAAATGATACAAAATGTTCATGATCCAAAAGTTCTATAGAAACAAAGTGGAGACATTGGGGTGAAGCAACAAACTTGATGTGACTCAATTCAAAAGATGTTGACAGAAATGAATATCCTGGTGAAGTAGTGACTTGAAGTTCTAAGCTTTAGGTGGAACATCAGAGTCATTCTCACTGTACGTAATAGGAATAAAATAAAGGCTCCCTTGTCAATAGGTGGGTAGTGAGTAGAAGTTAGAAATTATACGTAAAATGTCTATCACTATGGATGCAAACTCAAGTGATCACTGTAATCCTAGGTCTCCCGAATGAACACATGAAAGGAATGAAATGGAGAACAGGAAGGAAAGGAAAGACACAGGCTAACAAGCTCCTATTAAGAATGTTCTACATAGAAAAATTCTTAAAATGATTAAAATCAGCAGTAAGATAGATATCATATTCAATATAAGGTGAATGCTCTCCAGCTGGAATAAAATGACAAACTATAAATCATTTCAAAACAAGTTTTTAACAGCCTAAAAATGCTACAACAAAATTGTCTTTTACTTGAAGTCCCAAATCCCCTTGTGGTATCATTATGCATTCCCTCCCAGTTCCCATCCTTAAGATCAAATCAGCTGTACCTACTCTCTCTTTAAATTACACAAAAATTTTCATTGCTCTTCACATTCTTGTGGTCAAAAGAATGTAGATATTCTGAAGACTCTTTTTAATCATATTAAACTGGATTATCTCAGAATACTCCTCAAAATCCTCAACATGATTCTGATCACAGTGTTATTTGATTTCTTTTCACAAGGGTTTCTTATACATACAATTGTAGCTTATATGAATCTTAATAATTTTCACTAAATATTGTTTTTAATTTTTTTAATTTTAATTTTTTTTCATTTTTTCTGTGACTTATCTTTCCTTTGTTTATGCTTCAATCTTGTAAAAAGAATTTTATCAATATGTTTTTGTATATTTTGTGATTTTTACTAATTTTAGCATAGTTTTTCTCAATGCTATAAAGACATTCAATTGCATTTCTTCTTAAGAAAGAATTCACAGGGGTGCCTGGGTGGCTCAGTTTATTGAACGTCCAACTTTGGTTCAGGTCATGATCTCACAGCTTGTGACTTCCAGCCCCATGTCAGGCTCTGTGCTGACAGCTCAAAGCCAGGAGCCTGCTTCAGATTCTGTGTCCCTCTCTCGCTCTGCCCCTTCCTTGCTTATGCTCTGTCTGTCTCTCTCTTTGAAGAATAAATAAAACATTAAAAAAATAATTATAAAAATAAAGAATTCACAATCCTTAGGTCTTTAATCCTTGTCAACTTCTTGCTGTGGTACGGACCATACTACATGCCTTTCATATAGCTAGTTAGCTTGCTAAACTTAAATCTAAACTTCCTTCATGGATTTCACTTCCAACTCATGTAAAATATGGAGCTTGGAAATAGCACCACTCATATATGGAAACTTGATATAATTCACCAAAGAGTGTCATAAAATTTTAGAGGTAATATGTTACATTCACAAGGGATATAGCAATAATTTCTGAAGTACATATTATTTGAAGATTTTTTCTTATGAAATATTTTCAAGGAAAACCTTTTTAAAAATTATACTGAATAATATTTTCTATATCTTCAAAAGAGGAGAAACCTTATTCTTGTCTTGTTAACATTTATTTTACAAGAAGTTTAGGTAGGCCTAGAGGTTCATGCTTTAGCACCAGATATCTACTGATTGACGCTAAAGGAAAAAAAAAGAAAAAAAAAACACGTCGGAGAAGCTCAAAGGAAAGAAACACGCATAAAAATTGTAAAACACAAATGGAATGATAACACATGGTGTTTTGCATTTATAAACAGTGCTAATACAGCTTTAAAGCTTTTTAATGGCAACTTAGATATATTCCGCAAATTTATTTGCTTGGCTACTTTCCCTAGTATGACAATAAAAATTCTGAAGCACAGAAAGATAAAATTTCTTGGCAGAAATCACATTGTTAATATTTGATAAGTGTTTGTCCCCCATACCATTCTATATTGCCCAGTTTTATTTTAATACAACAATGTATTTCTATGAATACTTTAATTTCATTAGCCCAAAGAAAATAAAACAAACAAAAACATTTAGCCATTGGAACGGTTTCCTAATACAGATTCATTTGTGTCCAGTGTAGTCCTCCAACCCTTTGTAACTCTCTTGGTGCAGAAATCATCCTTAGTCTAATAGTTAATTAAGACCTAGTCCTATTCAAACTATTATAGTATAAATTCCCTGAGAGGAGAGGCTATATCCTATTCATTTTTGTATTTCTTATAGCACTTAGCAAAGGCTTTATGCATAGTAAATCCTTGATAAGTATTTAGAAAATTACAAATTAGAATTATATGTATATAATTTTATTAGCACGTAAAATACTAAATTTACAAAAGCAATCTAAAAACCAAAAAGTAATATACTCTGAATTAATTGTGTAATTAGAATGATATTTGACATTATATAGTGGACAAGGACTGACTTAAGTCAGTAAGGAAGGAGCATCAGGAATTGAACCTGACTCTATGCCTTTCAGGAAAGAAACTAGCACACTGGCATGAACCTAGTTATTTGCATAGAAATAATACACAGCATATCTCACCACATTACTAAACCATCAAGGTAACAGTGATATGTATCTTTATTGTTATTTTTGAATTTAGGATAATTGTATTCAATCCCACTGATCTTAAAGTGAGTATTTTTTTCACCTTTTAATGTTCCGAACTTAGGATGCATCTAATCATGAATGGTGTACCATTATTTTCACTGACAATTTTTTTAGTGTTTACATGAACTAAGGATGTGTCGTACAATCAATGATTGCTAGTTGTGATGATGAAATACTATATTTTACCAAAATGAATAAGAAAAGCAATACAAATTCTCTGTATGTAATAAATTAGTGATTAGTTATAAATTGCCCATAGTGTTAGGCAGGGCATTAAAACCATTTTTCACAATGATATCAGTCTGACAGCTAGGAGTCCAAGGCTGATGATTTCCATAATCTAAGCTCTCTTCCCCCCTATTGCCTGAAACTATTTAGAGTTATGGAACAATATTTATTATGCAGTATTGTTTATATTGTGTTAATTTTAGCCAATTTGGCATCATTGACACTCCTTCTAAGGTTTCTTCTACCATCACAGAGAAGAAACCAGGAGGGACTTTCGATTTCCAGACTTCTTTTTCACTGTGCACATGCTGGTTAGAGCCTACCAGTGAAAGATCCTTATTCCCTTAAGTGGTTGCAGAGATCACATGGACAGAAACATGGCAGATGTCATGTTAACTAGGTGAACTTCTTGAGCATTAGCTGATTTTGTGCTTCAAGCTGAGAACTGCTCCAACTTCTAGCACAAGTTTCTACTTCTTATGTTTAGACAATCTATACTTTGAATACTTGAATATATAGTATGGGTTCTGTTTTATTGACAAAAGAACGGTGCACAATTAGACAATCAGGAAAAGAAAGAAAAACATTGAATTTTACTCTTATAACAAGTATTCTATTTTTAGTGTTGTATCTTGCACTTTCTCATTCAGTACATATAAATGTAATTTTAGGGATGTAATCATTGGTTTTAAAATATATTGTATTGATATCTTCATTTGTATGTGACATCATATCTTAATTTCCAACACGATTCATATTTATAATTTTAATTAAAGCATAGTAATCCATTGCATCAGATTATCTTCACTCTAAAATTGAGATTTTAAATTATTTGCTTAAAAATTTCATATGTGTAAGCTCCCTAGCATTTTAAGTTTTGTCTAAGTCTTCACTGATTTTAAGATGGTGCCACTATAGTATTACAGACAGTCTATATACAATGTGTCTCATTCTGGTTCCAATCAATATCCCAGTGAATTTGATAAGTAAATTTCTTAAAGTATGTTTGTGCTTTGGTTAGCTCTATGTATACCTTCAGTTGCTTTTAGCTGCTGACCAGCATTAGGATTTTTAAGGTTTAAAATTTAAATTAAGCATATTAGGATTCAAAAAGAAGAAGAATTAATTCCATACACACTCTATTGTCCTGGACTTGAAAAAAGTTTTTAGATATAGAGAAGTTCTTAGTTTCTATCTAAGTTTGGTATTTCCTAAGAAATGTTCCCAGGCAATTAAGAGAATGGCAATTGAATGATCCACTAAAACTGATTTCTATTGAAATCTCTAGGACTTAAATTAATCCCCACAATATATTAATTACTGTCTTTTATCCAAATGCTTTAGTTGTTTTTTTTTTTTAATTCCAGTTTATAAATTCTAAAAAAATCATCTTCCTTTGATCTGTAAGTGCACTTGGTAGGCCCATTGTAAATCAGCTGAGTTTTATGTATTTTAATTCAATATGTTATGTCAAGAAATCTTTGTTTTCATCCTGTGAGTAGTACTTAAGCGTTCATAGAGTTGATTTAAATTTAATATTTGAATATTACATACTTTCTAGTTATGCAAGGGCAAGAATCAGCTAGACTACTGCTTCCTACTTTCTTTCTCTTCTATAATCCACTCAAACAGAGAGAGAGTGAGAGAGGGGAAGATTGAATAAGAAAGAGAGAAAGAGAGGCTCTCACTGGCATTTTTAAAATGTTTATTCTGAAATTTTCTGGTGAATGCATTTGAAAGAAATCAGTTATGTCTTTGACATGATACTGTATTATTCCCCAGGATTTATGCTGCCCTTTCCCCTAAATGCCCTGCCTCCACTTGATGTCCTAATTTTCTGGTATGCGTTACCTCCCTTAGGAGGTATGATAAGCCAATGGATTTTTCATTTGTTTTATTTTCAAAGAGCTTCACTTTATTTCATCTACACCACTGTAAATAGTTTGGGGAATTCCTACTCATGGTCTTCTGGGTATAGAGATCTCTTTATAGTATTGCTGAAAATTTTTTTCTTCTGGCAGTGCACTCAGGTCTTGATAAGCTGTCTCATGTCTTTTCCAAGATCTTTCTATTGGCATATCACATGCTCCTTCTTAAAATTTTGACATTATCTCCCAAACAAAAAAATGTTTTAGTTTATTTGTTATGACCTAAGTCTTTTGCTCTGGAAAAAAATAAGGTGTGATGCTTTTATATACATTTAAAATATCTGCTTCGAAACAACCTACTGAGTATTCAATGAGTAATTGGACTTTGTGGGAAATGAATGTAAGAAAAGAAGCTTGTGTGTGTGTGTGTGTGTGTGTGTGTGTGTGTGTGTGCGCACATGCACATATGCACACACATGCTTACATGGTAGAAACAGCTAGAAGTTTGTCCAGGTTCCTTGAACTGTACCACTGTGAACTGTACCACTACCTTCGACATAGTGACAGCAGGATCCTCTTTAGCATTTGATGTAATTGTTCCCAATGTGGACATTTAACCAAACATGGTAATCTTTTCCTGGGGAGTTTGAATTGGAGCTGAGGCCTATTTTGGAGTTACTGGCATCATAAACTAGATGAGAACTGTAGGGGTTGAATTCTACCACCCTTTATATGGACTGCAGAAACAGAGAGTCTTGATGTTCAGAAATAAGAAGGAATGGCACAGATACAAAGAGAAGTAAAACATCATATGCGATTTTATATCAGAATTGTTAATTTGGTCAAATTGTTTGTGTCTGTAGTCTCCTGTCTCTTACTACTCATCCTCTGTCCTCCATTCTTCACCTTTTGCCATCTTATTGCAATGGTTCTGACCACCATTTCTACTTAAAACTGTTCTCAAGAAATAATGTGAAAAAGTAGTTCCCAATAAATTATGGTTTACTGATAAAGCCCAACAATTTCAGTACTGTTTTCATATCAGAAAAGTCATAGATTTTTTTAAATTTTGACCCAACATCATAAAGATAAATGTGTTGAGTCATTTACGTTAAGAAAAATATTGAAAAGATGTTTTGAGGCCATGAGGCCTTTCTTATGACTCCTTTGTAACTCTTAAGAGTCGGTTTTATGTTTCTCAGCGTAAACAGTAAGTAATGATTTTAAGGAAAATGATATGATGTATTTTACATGAAAAAATATCTGAACATACATATCAGCTCTAGGACTGTGTAGGTTAAAAACCACAAACCAAGTCAGTAGTCATAAAACTCATTAATATCAGACCAAAGTTATTCTAAACTTTAATGCTCTAGAGAAGGCAATGGGGTTGGAAGTTATGTTCCAGCAGGCTCTAGGCTCACCCTTTTCTGAAGCCCTGTTACAATGGAAGGGTCTGCTGTCCACAGTCTGAGAAGCTTTGTTCTAAAGAAATATAAAAAAGGCTTATATTTTGTCGTAGCTTTTATCACGTCCAGACTGTAAGCTACCAGGTTTAAACTTTGCAGGAGGTTTTTTTTGGCCTGAGGCACTTGTTTAAGGCACCAGGTTTTTGTTGTTGTTGTTATTTTGTTTTGCTTTTGCTGTTCACCTCCAGAGATCTACGAAAAGTTCAAAATATTTAACATTGATGTAGCCTTCCAGGGGCCTGATAGCATGACCATCAATCAATAGTGACAATTCCCAATTTTCATTTTATCAAGCGCAACAACACACATTGAAAACATCTGTTTGGAGATCTATTAAGTGAATTGCCATACACATTTCTTTGGTACTCTTTTCAAACGTGAGCTTTACTACACACTGAAGACAATTTACTAGAAAGATGGTCATTTTAGTCTGCATAATTTGGCAAAAAGACATCAAAATAAATGGATTATTAATTTATGCATGCCTGAATTTTATGTTGTATCTAGATATGAATTATTTTGATCGAGCATATTGTACAGACCTATGCTACATTAGGTTATATATATACTATATATACTATATAATGTATATATACTATATATATATACTATATAATATATATACTATACTATATATATATACTATGTTATATATATATTTTTATATGTAATGCAGAAATGCAGAAAATGTAAGGGTAAAAGTCCAAATTACTCATTTCTCATCTCAATATGGTTTATATTAAATATTTTGGAATAATATTGAGATGATATATAAATATAAGAATCTAAGGGAAATATCCAAGTAAAATACTTTCAAGTTCAGTATTTATTGACCATTGATACTCAGGATCAATATTCCACAGCATTTAAAATAGGCAGATATGAATTTTAATGTCCTCCAATCCCCTGACCCTCCTTTCCGCTTTTTGACCTCCCTGACCTCTTACCCTTCCGGCACCCTCTAAGCCTCTGAGTACCTCCTTGAATATGTTATACATTTTCTTTCAGGCACAGCATGTGGTTAACTAACATTGATTAAGTGTTTGGTGTATACTAAGTATTTCAACACAGGCGAAGATAAAATAGCATGCTCCAGTCAGAAGGTTGCCATATTTAGAAAATAAAAATACAAGACCACCAGTTAAAATTGAATTTCACATGAGCAACAAATACTTATTTTCGGATCTGGGACTTATTTATTTATTTATTCATTTCTTTATTTCTTTATTATTGAAGTATAGTTGACGCATAATGTTACATAGCTTTCAGGTATACCACATAGTGATCTGACAACTCTACATTTTATACTATGCTCAACAAAAATGTAGCTACCATCTGACACCATACAAGCTATTGCAATACCATTGACTGTATTCCTTATTCTGTAACTTTTATCCTTGTGGCTTATTCATTCCATAACTGGAAGCCTGTTATCTCCCATTCTTTTTCATCTACTTTGCCCAGCCTCCCACCTTCCTTCTCTTCTGGCAAACCATTAGTTTATTTATGCGTCTGCTTCTGCTTTTGTTTTGCTTTTGTTTTGTTTATTAGATTCCACATATAAGAGAAACCAGATGGTATTTATCTTTCTTCTTCTGACTCATTTTACTTAGCATAATACTCTTTAGGTCCAATAATGTCACAAATGACAAGGTCTCATTCTCTTTATGGCTGAATAATATACCATTGTACGTATAAGCCCCATTTTTCTTATCCATTCATCTATCAATGGACACTTGGGGTGCTTCTATATCAAGCATTGTAAATAATGCTGCAATAAGCATAGGAGTGCTTATATCTTTTTAAATTAGTGTTTTGATTTTGTTTAGGTAAATATCTAGTAGTGGAATTACTGGATCGTGTGATATATATATGTATATATATATATATATATATATATATATATATATATATATATATGTAGTGTTTATTTTTGAGAGAGAGAAAGACACAGAGTGGGAGCAGGGGAAAGGCAGAAAGAGAGTGAGAGAGAGAGAGAGACAGAGAGAGAGAGAGAGAGAGAGACAGAATCTGAAGCAGACTCCAGGCTCCAAGCTGTCAGCACAGAGCCCGATGCGGGCCCAAACTCACGAACCTTGACATCATGACCTGAGCCGAAGTCGGACACTGGACCGACTGAGCCATCCTGGCGCCCTGAGCATATAGTATTTATTTTTCAAAAATTTTAAGGAACTTCCTTCCTGTTTTCCACAGAAGCAGCACCAATTCACATTCCCACCAACAGTGCACAAGGGTTACTTTTTTCCACATCCTCGCTAGTACTTGTTGTTTCTTGTGTTTTTGGTTTTAGCTATTCTGACAGGTGTGAGGTGATCTCTCATTGTGGTTTCAATTTGCATTTCCCTCATGATTACTGATGCCAAACATCTTTTTATGTGTCTGTTTGCCATCTCTATGTCTTCTTTGGACAAATGTCTATTCAGGTTCTCTGCCCTTTTTAATCATAGTGGTTTTATGTTTTATTATTGTATAAGTTATTTTTCTATTTTGGATATTAACTCCTTTTAGGACATATCATTTGCAAATATATTCTCCCATTCACTAGATTGCCTTTTGAAGGTAAAAACTGTTTCTGAATTATTGCATTATTTCCAGTGTCTATAACAGTGTCTGGCTTTGTATAGGTGCTGAGTAAATATTTATTGACTAAATAAATTAATAAGTAAATTAACTTCTTATAGCATTTATAATCTAATGGGCTATAGACAAACTAATGTGGTGTGCCATAAAATCATATGATAAATGCCACAATACAGGTCATGCAGAGAGATTTGGATCACAAAAAATAGTTCCTCCTTCAAATACAGGGAGGTAGCAACAAGCTTGTGGAGGAATTGTATTTCCTGTAAGAATGAATCTATATCATTGAGCTATCATGAATCAAAACAGTCAGTGCATGGTATACTTGAAAGGAGAGAGGAACTGTCATTAGTTTTCCAATCATGCAACAGGCAGCTGTGTGACCTGACTACCAATTGGGCTAACCTCATTATCATGTACAATACCAATCAGATAATTAATTGTATGTTACATACCATATAGTTACCAATTATATATGTTTAATTGAGCTTCATTATATTTTTGTTTATAATCCAAATTGGTCCTGCATCAGTTATATTATCTTCCTTTTCCTTTTTCTGTTATTTTGCTGAACAAATTGAGATATGGAACATTTTACACAGTATGCCTGAAGTGTAAAATCCCAATTCTTGTCACATAAACAATACATGTAAGTAATAATATAGCCAATGTGGTTTCTCAGATGCAGAAATAAATTTAAAAACAACATATATGCCATTACTTTCAATTCACTTCTAACCCAAGTATTTGAACAATTGGAACTTAAAAGAATCCTTCTCTTACAAACATCCAATAGCCACTATGACCGGAAAGACGTCAGTCTCTGTACAGAATACTACCAAAATGTGGATTTCAATAGACACATTTGAAAAATAAGTGGGTTATATAATGCTAGATGAAAAAATAAATCATTCATGTTTTCTTTTATGTTTTCTTTTAGAAATGGGATTCATTTCCATTTTGTGATATAGGAAGTTAAAATTTTAGGTATTGAGCAATAAATTTTTTATTAACCTCTTCCTTTGGACCAATATCATAACAAGCTCTAGAAGAAAATTATGAAAAATATTTCCCCCAATTTCCAGGAATTTTTATCTGTGAGATTACCTAAAATCACTTAGTCACTCCCACTCAGCCTATTAGGTGGCAGTATCTTCTGTTTATATCTACTTACGTACGTTTTCTGAAATTGCAATCTTTCTCTGAATAATCCGTGAAACTTAGCACAAAAGAAGAAGTCCTCAACTTATTACAGTAGAGTATTTGTTTTATTTACATTTTTATTTATTCCACATCCTAATATCTCATCCAACATTAGATAAATGAATGATCATAAAAGAGTCAGAGAAGGATCTGTGTTTCAAGTAATAAGCCTCGTTATTTGTATTCAAGATATTTAAATATTTGTATTTAAATATTCATACAGATGTATTTTCAAACGGTGTGTGGTGGGCAGCATGCAAACTAAATAATCCAAAGCAACTACATGCTAAAATACAACCATGCTTTGTATAACATTCTAATTGTTGTATAGACTGATTTGGAGGGAATAAAGTATATTTCTAAGAAGAGATATATATATATATATATATATATATATGGCACCTGGGTGGCTCAGGCTTTAAGCATCTGACTTTGGCTCAGGTCCTGATCTCACCGTTTGTGAGTTCAAGTCCCACATCGGGTGAGCCCTGCTTCTCTCTCTCTCTCTGCCCCTCACTCACTTGCACTGTCTTTCTCAAAAAAAAAAAAAAAAAAAAAAAGACAAATACATAAAACTGAGAATACAGTGGAATTGCCCTGAGTGTGAATATTTACAGCATTTCTCTTAGGGAAGTAAGCATGAAAGGCTAAAGAGTTAGAGCTAACCCTGGGACATCTGGACTATACCAACATCTTGATTATAGTTTAGGTGGATATAGAAGCAGATTTTTAAAATGTTATTTAGGTACTCAATTTAGGTATTCAATAGTTCAAAATCTACTAAATAGAAGATTTGAATCTAAAATAACTAAATGTAGAATGGTAAAAGTTACAATGAAATGAATACTTAAATAAACAACACGTTCTTATCCCTAAAAATTTCATATATTAGAATCAGGACAGCATCAAACACTGTAAAGAAAAGCACCGCTTGTGAAATGGTTAAAAAAATAAAATTTGAAATACAAAAATGAGCAAGAAGAAGACTAAAATCTAACCACACAGACCTATCAAAGAACCAAACAGAATATTTTTAAAGGTAATTATTTAAATAAAAATTAACAAACCATTTTAGATGACAGTTTTAAGCAGGCTGAAATAGCAACAGTAAATTGGGAGCTCTATCTGAAAAAAATTTCTGATGATGAAGTTCAAAAGCATAAAAAAATGAAAACAAAAACCTGAAAGTGAGAGTAACAATTAAAGATTAACAATTAAAATTAGGCAGTGTAACATATATCAAAGCAGAATCCCAGAAGGAGAGAAAAGACAAAATAGAAGAGAGCAGTTATTTGAAGAAATAGTGGATGGGAACTTAACAAAATATTTGAAAAATATTTCATTTTTCAATGAAATGAAATTTCATTGCAGTTAAGACCAACAAATTCCAAGCAATAAAAATAAGATATCCATCCCTAGGCACATTGTAATGAAATATCAATGACCTCAAATACATCAGAGACAAAAAGAAGATCTTAGAAGTGGCCAGAGAAAAGGAAACAGCAATTAAACTGACAGCATTATTTCCAGCAGCAAAAATAGAAGTCAGAAGAAAGTGGAATAATATCTTTGAAACACTGAGATAAAATGACCTACAAAACAAATTAGGTAAAATAACAACATATTTCAGTAAACAAAACCTGGGAGAATTTAACAGCAATGGCCCTAACTGGAATAAGTTCTAAAAAATGTCTTTGGAGAGAAGACAAACGATTCTAGAAGGAAATTTTTAATTGCATTAATAAAAGTAAACAAATGGGGGCGCCTGGGTGGCTCAGTCGGTTAAGCGTCCGGCTTCAGCTCAGGTCACAATCTCGGGGTCGTGAGTTTGAGCCCTGCGTCGGGCTCTGGGCTGATGGCTCAGAGCCTGGAGCCTGCTTCTGGTTCTGTGTCTCCCTCTCTCTCTGCCCCTCCCCCGTTCATGCTCTGTCTCTCTCTGTCTCAAAAATAAATAAACGTTAAAAAAAAAAAATTTTAAAAAAAAGTAAACAAATAATAAGAGCAGTTAGTAAATATGAAGGTAAACCTAAACACATAATGTCTATGGTAATAAAAAATAGGCTGTGTACCTAAACAGTCTCATTTTTAAATCAGCCCTGACACTCATTAGAGGTGGGTAGAGACATTTATTCACCCTTTGTCTCTGGTCCCTCATCAGTACAACGAAGGTTAATAATTACATACTCCAGATGGGTTTTGTGAGGATTAAATCAGTAAATGAACTACAACATGTAAGTGTTTGATGTACAGAAAGCTCAGTAAGTGTTAGATACTGATATTACTACAACTACTACTTCACAGAAATTAGTCTAATAATGTAAATAAAAATTTTAACAAACCTAAGTTATTAGATAAGAATAGCCTGTAAATATGGGAAAGGTTTGAGGTGAAATGTGTTAAGGTCATTTTATACTGGGGAGAAGAATGAAAATATTAACTACAGATTTTGATAGATATGAGTGATAAAATTTAAAAGTAAACATCAATATGTAATTACCGTGGCACCTGGGTGGCTCAGTCAGTTAAGTGTCCGACTTCAGCTCAGGTCATGATCTCACAGTTCGTGGGTCTGAGCCCCATGTCAGGCTCTGTGCTGACAGCTGAGAGCCTGGAGCCTGCTTCAGATTCTGTGTCTCCCTCTCTCTCTGCCCCTCCCCTGCTCACGCATGTGCTCTCTCTTTCTCTCTCTCTCTCTCTCTTTAAAAAATAAACATTAAAAAAAACCTAAATATGTAATTTCTAAAGGTTGTATGGCTTTCAAACAAGTAGAGAGGTAAAAATAGATTAGGAGTAAAAGCAAACAAGAAAATATCACTGTATTATTTCGAAGGGTAAAAAAGAAACCATAGAAAAACAATGAAAAAATGAGAAATTAAGAAAATTCAAATACATCAGTAATCATGTTGAATGTAATTGGAGTAATTTAACATATAGCCAGTAGGGCTAACCTCATTATCATGTATAATATCAATTAGATGATTACTGATATACTACATGTTATATAATTACCATATGTATGTTTATTATACTTTTGTTTCTAATCCAAACTGGTTCTGCATGTGCTATATTATCTTCCTTTTCCTGTTTTGTTATTTTGGAACAAATTCAGATATAAAAACTATTTTGAGTATAGTAGTTGAGACAAATTATCTGCCAATAACAAGTTCTCTTTTGAAATTCAACATTTATATACTATATCCAGTAATTCTCTTCGTGGACATATACTTCCATTTTTTTACATATATAGCGTGTATTACATGTACACAGATGTTTCTAAGAATTTGACAATAGTGTTCAAAACACAAAGAAAAAAGCTACATGTAGCAATACAGAAAAATCTTTGGGAATAGAACTTAGGAAAAAGCATGCTGTAATTAGAGTATGATACTTTTAGGAATATCATACATATTTAGATATATTTACAAATCAAGCAAAAGAAAACAATATAATGCTTATACATACATAGCATGTATGTGATAAAGTCATTCAAAATTCAGATAGTGGTGACCTTTGGTGGAAACAGTGGCGATGGCACAACGTATTTAAATTTATGTCATGAGGGGCGCCTGGGTGGCTCAGTCGGTTGAGCGTCTGACTTCAGCCCAGGTCATGATCTCGCTGTCCGTGAGTTCGAGCCCCACGTCGGGCTCTGTGCTGACAGCTCGGACCCCGGAGCCTGTTTCGGATTCTGTGTCTCCCTCTCTCTCTGACCCTCCCCTGTTCATGCTCTGCCTCTCTCTGTCTCAAAAATAAATAAACATTAAAAAAATAAATAAATAAATTTATGTCATGATATTGACAGCATTCTCGTTCTTGTACTAGTGGTGAGTTTATAGGTATTCATTTTATTTTGGCGTTTCAAAATTTTCACATAGGTTGCATATAGGCTTTTGTTTGTATGAAATTTTATGTAATAGTTGAAAATGACATTGTATCAGTAATAGGTCCCAGCAGAAAGAGATAACACACTTAAATTAGTACAATTTGGCCACAGTTTTATAAGGGTAATATCTACAAAGTTCGGATGGTACAGAAACCCTAAGTAATTTTGCAACTCCCCAGGCAGGGATATTCTAATATAATTTCTAGACCTGAAGGTGTGAAGAGAGAAAGCAGTTACTACATCCAGGAGACAGAGAGGTCTGTGTGGAGAGTATTAACTGACAGGTGAGAACTTCCATGGAACGGTGTAGCCAGCCTACAGCAACCTCTTAGAAAGTGAGTCAGAGGAATAAATTTCCTGACTTCACTTTCTCTCCCTCCAATCTGTGGTAGCCTGTGTTGGTTGGATCCAAGATGAGAAGGCACAAGGGATCGCTGTCACGAAGATGACACAGCTGAGCTTCTCAGGATACAGACCAAGATGGGGAAAGGTAGAATATGCTTGGGGCCAGGCGAGCAGTGCCAGGTGAGGGGGGCAGTGTGGGTGGAGAGACAGATTTTCCAGCAAGTCAATTTGATATAGCCAAAGTCACTGCATAATCTTTGGTATTCAGGACTTCAAAACTCATTTTGCCTCTTTAGAATGTAATTTGTATTGCAAAATTGCCATAATTCAACAGCATATGGATTTTAGCCAATGTTTCACAAAATGTGGAAAGTATTTAGGAATATAAACTAAGGCTTGGAATAGTTCCTGATTTCTAGCTCTTTAATTTTTGTCTTTTAAGTTTTTATGTCCTTCTCAAAATTAAGAGTTGACTTTAAACAAGAAAATATATGAGAATGAACAAACTGCAGATTAAAACTACCCTAATTAAAAACAAAGTCACTTTTTATAAAATAGGAAAGTTCTGTTGGTTCTTTTAGAGTGAATTTAAATTTGCCTCACCCCACAGCAGTCTAGAAAAATTAGATGTCTCATTTATCTTCATAAAGAACAAATACCTTCAACAGAGCGATGATTCTTTGCACAGCAAATTAAGCTATTTAACTATGCTCCTGTTGTCACCAAGTATCTTCAAAGCCACCTTAAAATTAATATATTATGTTTTCTTTTAAAGAAAACACGTTTGTTTAATTATCAAAGTATATTTGACATACAATGTTATATTATTTTCAAGTGTACTGCAGAGTGATTTGATGATGGTATACCTTATACATTGCTCTCCACAAGAAGTGTATGACCACCTGTCATCATACAATTGTTACAACATTATTGACTATACTCCCTATGTTATACTTTTTATCCTCATGATTTACTTATTTCACAACTGGAAGTTTATGCCTCTTAATCTCCTTTACCTATTTCGCTGACCCCTATGACATAAAGATATTGAACTTTTCCAATATCCACTTTGTTGTGGGGTTTGGAATGTTTCTTAGATGTGTGCTTTTTGTTTTCATATAACCTGTATAAAAGAGAAATGTGTGTAATGTTTAATGAGATCGACAGTGGTAAAAATTACAAGTTATTCCTAGCTCTTCTAATGATTGTTACTGTCTTTACACCAGTTGGTTAATGTATCTGGTTTTTAGATCATCTTTAAAAGGTGGAATTTTTATTAAGATTTTTAAGAATCTTAGTACCTGGCAGTTTTCTGACACACATACACAGGTTCTTTCTTTGCTGTGCTGAGGCTGATCCAGCCCCTTTTTACTTCTTTTCATAATTTTTAAAATAATTTTTATTTTTAAATTCTTTGGTTAACATTTTTAAAAATAAACTAAGCAAGTATTAATTATATCCAATTATTTACAGAATATAGTTGACATAGTTATTATCATGAATACATGTATTTTTTTAATGTTTATTTATTTTGGGGGCACCTGGGTGGCTCAGTCATTTAAGCCTCCGACCTCAGCTTCGGTCATGATATCATGGCGGTCTGTGAGATCAAGCCCCACATCAGGCTCTGTGCTGACAGCTAAGAGCATAGAGCCTACTTTGGATTCTGTGTCTCCCCCTCTCTCTGTCCCTCCCCTGCTCACGTTCTGTCTCTCTCTCTCTCCCTCTCAAAAATAAATAAACATTAAAAAATTATTTTAAAAATATTTATTTTTGAGAGAGAGAGACAGAGCATGAGCCTGGGAGGAGCAGAGAGAGGACACACAGAATCTGAAGCGAGTTCCAAGGACTCATCACAGAGCCCAATGCGGGGCTCAAACTTATGAACGGGGAGATCATGACATGAGCTGAAGTCAGACACTTAACGGACTGAGCCACCCAGGTGCCCCATGAATACATGTATTTTTGATCCACTCTTAAATTTGCTATCAAATTTGTTAGTAATTGCTAGTATGGTATATATAACAATTAATATTTACATGCTGTATAGATTTATTATATAAAATAAAAAGTTGCTTTAAAAACTATCAAATTACTGTGTTCTTGGATTGGAAGACTCAGATGGTAAAGATTACAATCCTGTCCAATTGACCTACAGATTTAACACAATCAAAATTCTAGCAGAAAATTTTAGATATAGACAAGCTGATTTTAAGTTATATGAAAAGCAAAGGGATTAGAATAGCCAAAAAAATTTTTGAAAAAAAGAATAAATTTCCTAAAATCAGCATCTGATTTTAAGTGACCGATTAGACTCACATAGACTGATGGAATAGAAGAGAGAGTCCAGAAATAGACCCACACAAATATAGTGAATTGAGCTTTCACAAAGGTACAAAGCGATTAAATGAAAAGGGTTTTTTTTTTAAATTGATATTCACTTCCAGAAATACAGGTCTTGACCTAAACTTCACACCTTACAGAAAATGATTCAAAAAATGGGTCATAAGTCTAAATGTAAAATGTGTAACTATAAAGACTTTGGAAGAAAACTTATGAAAATATTTGTGACCTGGGCTTAGGCTGAGAGTTGTTAGACATGACACCAAAAGTACACTCATAATCGAATGATATGCATAAAAGCACAACATAAGTTGGACTTCATCAAAATTAAAGAATGTTTGCTCCGCATAAAACACAGGTAAAGAATGAAAAGACCAGCCACAGCCTGGGAGAAAACACTTGGCAAAGAACAGGTGTGACAAAGGATTTTTATCCAAAATGCATAAGGAACTTTCAACACTCAACAGTAAGAGAATAACCCAATTTATGGGCAAAAGAATGGATGCTTCACTAAAAAGGTATTAATATCAATAACGTGATATATTAATTAATAATATGAAAATATTATCCACATTATCAGCCATTAGGTAATGCAAATTCAAACAATAGTGAATTGCTGGGGTACCTGGGTGGCTCAGTGGGTTAAGCATCCAGCTTCGGCTCAGGTCATGATCTCACTGTTCATGGGTTTGAGCCCTGCGTCAGGCTCTGTGCTGACAGCTCAAGAGTCTGGAACCTGCTTTGGGTTCTGTGTCTTGTCTCCCTCTCTCTCTACCCCTTCCCACTCATGCTCTGCCTCTATCTCTCAAAATAAATAAACATTAAAAAAATGTAAACAAACAATAATATATTGTTACTCCCTATCTATTGGAAGGGATAAAAGAAGAAATACAATTAATACCAAATGCTGTCAAAAATGTGGAACAACTGAAACTTTCCCCTCTTACTAGTGAAAATACAAAATGGCACAGCCACTCTGGAAAACAGTTTGGCATTCTCTAATAAAATGAAGCTTAAACTTACCATATGACTCCATGATATCAATTTTAGGTATTTACCATACAAAACTGAAAACTTAAATTTTCACAAGAACCTATACATCCATTTATATAATGACCCTATTCAAAATTTCCCAACTCAGAAATCAAAGCAAACACTTTTCAAATGCAAGACCCATGGGTGAAACATCCTTACGATAAAATTCTGTTTGGCCCCAAAACAACTGAAATATTGATGAACACACACACACACACAAAAAACTGAGTTGAATCTCAAGGGTATTATGCTGAGTGAAACAAGCTGATCTGAAAAGGTTACATACTTTACAACCTGACTTTTATGATGTTTTCTAAAGGACAAAACTTTTTTTTAATTTATTGTAATAGAGGAAAGATTACTGTTTGCCAGAAGTTGGGGTGAGGGGAAGGTGGGACTATGAAGACACAGTAAAAGGCAGTGGTTTGGGTTGAAAGAGCCTTTCTGTATTACTACTATAGTAGTGGGTCCTAAGTTTATAATGTGTTAAATGTGTAGAACTGTACACACACACACACACACACACACACACACACACACACACTTCAATTTTATTATATGTGAATTAAAAAAAAATCTCAACATTAACAAAAATGGTAACAGAGTCTTAGTCATTTCATGGACAAGCGGATCACCCTAGTCCTTAGTGGAACTAGAGGGCATGGCTATAGAAAATAATGCTTTTGAATGCTGGTAGTCTCGAAAGCCGAAAACATAATTAAATTGTCTTCAATATAGCCTTTATTGCCGATGCACATTTCATAGAAACATAAAAATACTGGAGATTGGGGAATCTTAGAGCATCATATTGGCTAAATCAAATCTTGTCTCTCAACTTTGGATAAGTAAGAAACTAGTAAGTTTAAAATAATAGCACATAGGTTATTTTGTTTAAATGTTTTATAAAATTACAGTGACATTTAACATCATATTTTATATGTAGCTTTGAAATTTTCTCTTCAAATGTTGTGATTGAAATATTTTATGAGACAAACTAATACTCTCCAGCTAATGCATAACTTCAGTTGAATCCTTGTCTGTATTGTCGTATCATCTTGCAAATTCCTGAAACCCTTTTTACTTGTTATTCCGTGGTCTGTGGGTGAGTTGGCTGCAATTTGTAATTCCATTGATTTCTAGAGTTGTTTTGTATGGACAGGTGGATATCCTCATCCTGGAGGTAATATGAGAGTGAAATGCTGTTTTTCAGGTCAGGGGCTAAGAGTAGATATGTTAATTGTCCAATATCTTAAAATTCTGTATTATAATCGTATTTTGATGGTTTTGACTTGTTATGGAAATTTACATATTTCCAAGAACTCTTCCTATCATTTGTATCTTGTGAATAGTCAAAATGTCTTAGAGTTTCAGCATTCTCAGTTGCATTGTTTCTTTTTTTTTGGCATAAGTTTTTATTTTGTCATTATATAGAAAATAACTGTCTGTGATGCCCAAACATAACTGAACACTTCAACCTTGTTGTACAGATGATATAAGCAGAACAAGTTAGGGGTCCCCAGAAAAACAAAGAGGAGACACAGCTTTCATGACACAAGTGAAGTCATTTTTTGGCTCCCCACCAGCTGTTTTCTGTGATCTATGTCCTAAGAACTCTACTTGTCCAAGCACATTGCTTGCAGAACTTTCCAGGAGGTGTCAGAATTTCAAGAAATGAAAAAAACTTCAGTAGTTTAGGATTATAAGGGAACCAAGGGAATGCAAAGACTAAGAGTCTCTACCAGTCTCTACCAAGAAATTACCTAACCATAACACAGTAAATCATTGGTAAAACTCCTAGTGCTGTTTCAAAAGTAAGCAAAACCCTGCATTCCTCACCAGAGATAAGGAGGCCATGCCCCCATCCAGTTTATACCAACTCTCAGAGCTTGCTCATAGCTCCTTCCCCTAGTTCAACAGTTATCTCTGCTTATAAAGTCTCTGCCCACAGAGGAACACCAGTTTCATTAACATAACATAATATGCATGTGTAGGCATGTTTTTTTTTAATGTTTATATATTTATTTTGAGAGAGAGAGAGGGAGAGAGAGAGAGAGAGAGAGAGAGAGAGAGAGAGAGAAGGGGCAGAGAGAGAGACGGAGAGAGAGAATCCCAAGCAGGCTCTGTTTTGTCAGCACAGAACCCAAAACAGGTGGATCTTACAAACCCTGAGCAGAATTCCAGTGGGATGCTTAATGCGTAACCAACTGTGCTACCCAGGCGCCCCCTATAGGCGCGTTTTTTAAGTACATCAGTGTAGCCTTCTGTTTGCCTTTAAATGCGATGACAAAGCTTACCTTTCTGAATATTCATCCTAAAACCTAAATAAAAAGAACCTGCTCAACCCTGTTCAGGGAGTCACAGCTTTGGAAGTTATTCCTTGTGATCTCCTCATTTGCTGCAAGTAAAATATTCTTTGTGTGACAACTCCACCTGGTGTACTCTATCTGTAACTCACTGAGGCGTGAACTCAGGTTAGTGGGGTTACAAAGATTGCCTGAAAGAAATAGAGGTCTTAACAAATGTAATCTAAAGGTCATACAATTTTCCAAAATGCCTTTAGCAATTACTACCGATCCTTTAAAAAGTAAAATCTCATGGTTCAAATATCAGAAGCAATTTGGGTTCTTCATTCCCACTCTGCCATCACCGTTGTTTTAATTTAATGAAGGTTATTGTAGCAAGGCTAAATAGAGTTATGTTGTATTATATTGAAATTTATCAGCTGGAGAAACTTAGAGTTTTTCAGTTAATTTAAAGCCTTGTTTTTGAACATATTGACTATGTTCATCTGAAAGAAAAACCAACAACTGCATATTGTGGAACATATGCCTCTTCTTAGTTTATCAGTATCCTCTTCAGGAGACCACTATTGTTTCACATAAGAATCCCTCTAGACCCTAGAGGTCAGAGGAGTGTTAAAGTGGTAGGCACATTTCAAAAATGATTACTGATATCATTATTGTATCTCTCTTACCCTCCTCTACTTTCCACTACTTTTTTTTTTTTTCTTTTTATTTTTGGGACAGAGCGAGACAGAGCATGAACGGGGGAGGGGCAGAGAGAGAGAGGGAGACACAGAATCGGAAACAGGCTCCAGGCTCCGAGCCATCAGCCCAGAGCCTGACGCGGGGCTCGAACTCACGGACTGCGAGATCGTGACCTGGCTGAAGTCGGACGCTTAACCGACTGCGCCACCCAGGCGCCCCTACTTTCCACTACTTTAATGCTCACATAGCTCTCTCCTTTCTTTTCTCACATTTCTTTACCTCCAGCCATCTTCCTTGGATTCTGTCCTATGGAACCCTCTCCACTTGTGAGAAGCTACTCAACAGTATGGTTCATTTTAATATCAACATTATTTTCCTTCTTGTCAGACCTGAAAATATAGTTATTTCCAATAATTTTATTTATTACTTGTTTGTTTATTTATTTATTTTGAGACAGAGCTCCCACAAGCAAGGGTGGGACAGAGAGAGAGAGGGAGAGAGAGAGAATTTTAAGCAGGCTCCATGCCCAGCTGGATTTCATGAGGAGATCATGACCTGAGCCGAAATCAAGAGCCAGGTGCTTAATCAACTAAACCACCAAGGCTCCCCTCCCATTATTTTAAAGCTGAGTTTTTGTTATTAATATTTCTTTTTCATGAGACCACAAGGAATGGTCTGAATTTAGTTTTTTCTTTCCCACTGCTACCTCAATGTTTTTTTTTTTTTCTGCATTCTTTGTTACTAATTCTTATTTTCCAAAATTTCACTTGTCATTTGTAAAACCCTGTGTTTCAGCCAAATAAGCCCTACAAATAATAGCTATTAATATTTAACACTTACTGTGTATCAGACACTAGTCTACAAAAGATACTTTTATTAGCCCATTATACGTATAGGGAAACATGCACTGAGCAATTGAGACTTGCACAAAACATGGAAGTCATGGTGCTGGTATTTGAGCCAAGCAGGCTGGCTCTAGAATTCCAACTCTTAAACTTTACTTTTAACTACAAAGCTATGTATGAACGTCCAATACTGTCACTCCTGTTCCTCAAAAGCACTGAAATCTATTCCAGAAGAGAAACTCAAATTCAGCATATCAAATATAGAACCAATATCCTTTCTTTTCTGCACAACCAAGACTTCATATTGTTTCTTTTCTCAATGTCTGCTCGTTTACTCAATTAGGAAAATTCCAAAATGTCTATTTCTACAGTTACTCTGACATCTCCCTTTATTTTGTTTCAGACCCCCATTTATTCTTAACTAGACTTTTTTAACCCCCTCTGTCTCTGTCAGTTTCCTTTCTTTCTTTCTTTCTTTCTTTCTTTCTTTCTTTCTTTCTTTCTTTCTTTCTTTCTTTCTTCCTTTTTTTCAAGTTTATTTACTTGTTTTGAGAAAGAGATAGTGCGAGTTGGGGAGGGGCAGAGAGACCAGGAGACAGAGAATCCCAAGCAGGCTCTGTGCTGCCGGCACAGACCCCGTCCTGGGGATTGAACTCATGAAACCATGAGATTTTGAGCTTAGCCAAAATCAAGAGTCTGATGCTTAACCAACTGAGCCACCCAGGCACCCCTCTAATTTCAGTTTTCTAATCTTTTGTGTATGAGCTCTTTCACTGCATGAGTCCTAACCGTCTTTCTACCCTTATGGTTTGGAGATTTGGACTAATTTTGGCCCTGCCTTGACCACTGGCTTTCTGAATAATAGTTGTGTATAAGATGTCTTACTGTTTCTCAACTAAGGTATCTTTTTAAATGTAGTATATAGCATCTTAATTATTTCCTTCTGTGAAAAATAAGGATAATGTCTTTATCTGCCTCACCTGTCTATCACTGGTATAGACATCAAATAAGAAAATATATATAAATGCTACTTAAAACCATAAATAATAAAATATGTAAATATACTTTTATATATGCTTTTTAGACTGAATATTCAGAAGTAAAAAATTTCCTTGTCTCTGCTCCCTCATATTCCTCACCTTGTTACAAGGAATGCCTCTTCCTCACTCTTTCTGGTGACTTGTTTTTATTCTCCTTTTCAACCCACTGAGATACTTTCATTCTCTTGTTATAAACTGTTTTATTATCACTTAACTATTTAGCTTTATATATAAAATCGGTTCCATTTCTTCCTCTCCTTTTCCAGGAAATTGCTTCTCCCCCCCCCTTAAATTTCTGCCAAAAGCTAGTTACAATCTTTCTACTCAATACTGCACCTCTAATTTATTTTCTTATTCAAAGCAACTAGCAGCTATTATACACTGTGTCAGCTCTTCCTGGTCAAGTAGGAGAATGAGTCAGTGGTCTACTTTTTTAGAATAGGAGTTCTGTGTTTCCTAAAGGTTTGGAGACTCTTCCTGTCACCTATTGCCTTAGATACTGCTGTTTCAATTGCTGTGAATTTGAGTCAGGAATCTGGCTAATGAATTACATGAAGTATATGAATATGGCTGTATATTAAAGGCTCAATGAATATTGTGTGTTTTACTTCACCATTGTAGAGAAGAAAGTTACTGAAATGCAAAGAAATTTGTTTGTTTTAGCCATGGAAGATTTTTTTTTTCAAATGAAGTCTTGTTAGGAGTATTAATATATAAAACCTAAAAATAAAAAAAATCAGTAAAATATGGGCTGGGATATGGAAATCTTTATATTTGGTCTCCTAAAATTTCTCTTACATCTAGTTCACACTGTGAGTGGTCCCTTGAGCCATGTCTGCAAGAACTCTAAGATTTACTTACGTAAAAATTATATAATATCACCAATAGTTTAGATGATATTCAACCATTTTACATTTATTTATATGTATATATACACATATTGCATAAATAGGTTTATTCACCTATAAAATTATTTGCTAATACCTTTTTGATCTGAAGCAGTTTGCTAGAAGAAACATAAAGGCACTATCTCTCTCACCCTCTCCTTTTTTCCCTATCTCCTATCAATTATTCATCTATCTATCCATTTATTGATTTACCTATCAATTGTTCATCTGTTGAGCTATTCAAATGTAAAAAAAAAAAAAAAAAAAAAAAAAAAGTATGTGTGGGACCACACCAGAAAGGTAGCTAATCATGTTTAAGGTCAAGACGGAGTTCCTTACAGGAGGTGACTTCAAACCTAAAATTAGAATGACAGGTAGCAGTGTGTGGAGGCTATGCAGACCCTGAAGGCCATAAAAAACTACTAAGGGGATTTGGACAAATCCTAAAGTTGATAAATTTCATTTCTTTAATCTTTAATTTGAAAAAAATTTCAAACACACAGAAATTTTTAAAGTTTAATGCAATAAACACTATATATTTCTATATTTCTTACCAGGATTTACTACTTATTCATATTTGGCCACACTAATTTTCTGTCATTTATGTATTTGTTTCTAGTATGTATTTATTTGTATATGCATATAAAAATATATGTATATGTAACATATTTACATACATACATATATATGTATGCATCTTTTTTTTAGATTTCATTTAATTTTTTTAAGTTTACTATTTTTTGAGAGAGAGAGAGAGAGAGAGAGCACATGAGCAAGGGAAGGTACAGAGAGGAAGCGAGAACCCACGTGGGACTCAATCTCATGACCCTGGGATCATGACCTGAGCCAAAATCAAGAGTTGGATGCTTCACTGACTGAGCCACCCAGGTGCCCCTCTCCCCACTTTTTGTTTGTGTGTTTGTTTGTTTTGTTTTAGAAAGAGAGAAAAAGAGGACAGGGGCAGAGGGAGAGAGGGAGAGAATCTCAAGTAGTCTCCACGCTCAGCACTGAGCCTGATGTGGGGCTCAATCCCACGACCCTGGGATCAACCTGAGCCAAAATCAAGAGTCTGACGCTCAACCACGTGTGTCACCCAGGCAGCACCTACACATCTTCCTTTTCTCAGAATCATTTTAAAGTATATCAAACATTTTGACATTTAACTTTTATGTGCTAAATCTCTAAATACTTCCATATGCACCTCCTAAGAATAAGGAGGACAGCATACAAAGAATCCCCTTATAACCTTCACTAGAATTCCCCAGTTAACATTTTTCTCGTCTGCTTTGAAATTCTCTCTCTATATAACTCATACTATTTTTTTGAACAATTTTAGAGAAAGTTATAAAAATGATGCCCCTTTACCCCTCAAACTTTGGTGTATTTCATAAGAACAGATTCTTTTGTATAACCATGGAATAATGATAAAAATTTCCCGATCTGATGTCTTACCATTACCTAATTTGCAGACCTTAATTAAATTTTTCCATATGTTCTAATACTGCTCTTTAAAAAATACATGAAATTTTCACTTCAAGATCATGTATTACACATTATTACATTTATTTGACATGTCCCTGTAGTTTAATGTGGAACAGTTAATTGTTCTTTGTCTTTCATGAGCTTCCTTACAGGGATTTACCAATATAACCTTGATACTGACATTTTTTTAAAAAGAATATAAGACAGAAATTTATAGAATCAAGCTTGATTTAGGGTCTGTTGTTGGAATTCCACAGATGCAATACTGTATTCTTCCCAGTGCATGTGTGGAGTCATGTGATGCTGATTTTTTCCAATTAGTGGTGATAACTCACTTTGATACATGCTTCTCCACTATAAAGTTACTGTTTTTCTTTTATTATTTATAAGTCACTTGTAGGAATACTTTGAGACTGTATAAATATGTTGCTTTCCACCATACTTTCATCCACTCATTACAGCATTCATTGATGGTCTTTGCTGCATCTTTTTTTTTTTTAACGAAGGAATGATTCACTATGTGATTTAACATACCTTTTCTTTATATTATATTATATTATATTATATATATTATATATTATATATTATATTATTATTATAATTATATAGCATATTATATATAATATATATTATATATTATATGTTATATATTATATATAATATATAACATATATGTTATGTTATATATATTATATGTTATATATAATATATAATATATTATATATATTATATGTTATATATTATATGTTATATATTATATGTTATATATTATATGTTATATATTATATATATAATATAATATATGTTATATATTATATATATTATATGTTATATATTATATATTATATATTATATTATATATGTTATATAATATATATAATATATTAATATTATATATAATATTATAATTAATATATTATATATAATATAATATAATATAATATTATATTATATTATATTATATTATATTTTCTTTAGCATCCTACTTGAAGGATGAGTTTTTCCTTATCCTCTATTTATTTATTTACAAACATATACATTTATGGACTCATGACTTCATATTTCATTAAATTAGTTGCAATGTGTTAACATTTTTTAGTTTTAATAAGCAAGATGTTTCAGATTTGTTCAGTAGGAGATCTATCAAAATGGGTTCTGTGTCATTTTGTTTTGAGAAGTGCAGTGTTTGTACATTGGCTGTAAAGAAAAAAAGGGGGAGTGGTATTTAGGAAGGTTTTAGTATATATACTAGTTATATTTATAATAATACCTGTTATAAAGCTCTAGTCTTCTTTTACTTTTCTTAAACTTTACATGTTTTGTCACTTTTAAATGATGTATTTTGAATTTCATTTAGTACTACTACATCAATCTCTTCTTTTTTTTCCTTTTCTCTGCTCTCATTTTCTTAATTCTTCATGGAATTTATGTTCTAATATATGACAGAACATAAAATTTACATGATATTTTTAAAAGTTTGTTTACCTGTTGTTTTAGTGTTAGATCTACCTTCAAGCATATTTACCCCTCCATATTCAGTCCTTTTGCCAAATTGTCCCCTCTCTTCTGGTTAGTGAATCATTTCTTCTTGTCTTCAGGAAGGAATCATGAATATAGTTTTTCCTGGATTCATACATGCTTAAAAACATAGTTTCTAATCTTGATACTTGAAGAAGAGTTTAGTGAGTATAACATCCTTCATTTCCATGTTTTTTCACTGAGTTTCCTAAAAATGTTTATCTTCTCATGCCTTGCTGAAGAGAAAATTGAGGCTAAACTGTTATTCTTTTTGTCAATAGACAATCTATTTTACCTGGACCCCAAGACAAAGGATTTAATTTTTATCTTTAATATCTTATAGCTCAGCTAGTATAGGTCTGAGAGTTGATCATCTGAGCCAATTTGGAGATAGGCAGTACTTTTTAAAATATTTTTATTAGGTACTCCAGATATAAGATATATATATATCTTATATATATATGTATATCTGATATACATACATATATGTATGTATATATATCTGATATATATACATATATATATAATGCAAGCTAAAATATGTATATATATATACATATATATCATGTATATACGTATATACATGATATATATACATATTTTACCCTGCATTATCTGTCCCCTTCTGTATGACATCTTATACTTCTTAATTTCATTTTTTTTCTTTTTATAATTCTTTTTATAATAGTCTGACCTATTATCTCTTAAGAAACTTGTAAGTTAGTGTCTATTTATGATTTGATTTTGTTCTTTTTATTTTTTTTTCAAATTTATTTAACTCAATCTACATTAAGCTTTTTTTTTTTTTCTTTTTTTACATGCCTTTCTGAGTTTTTGAATTTCTGATTTGAAGTATTTTTGCCTATCTGTAAATGGCTGTTTAAAGGTATATAATTTAAGTTGCAGTATTATTGTTTCACTTTTTCTCTACTCTTGATTCCTCTTCAGGGATAATTTTTATCTTGGGAGAAGTGGCTAATTCCTGGGTTTGGGCAGGAAAAATACAAGATTGTCCTGGAACGTTGTGGTCCACTGAAGAAGTAAAGATGTGATCAAAAAGTGTTGGAGACAGGCAGTATTTTCCAAACTAACAGCAATAAGATTATTAGTATGGTTGTTAATTATATTAATTATTTAATTAATTTATTATTAATTTATTATTTATTATTAAAGAGTGCTCTCTTTTGTTGGCAAAGTGAAGTGCAGTTTCTTTAATTGTGCCATTTTGAGGTGTTGAATTTGTATGTTTTCTGATTTTTGTGATCTTATTTTTTATTTTCTTTATGCTAGATTCTTCATTTTCACCTTTTGATTCCTTCTTTTCTTTTACCATCAAACCTGCAAAGGACACTTTCTCTTTTCATGTCAACTCAGTTCCCTAGAAGGAGTGCCTTTCCTGTATTTCAAACATAGTCCCTTCCTTTTGATTCCCTAGTTGCCAATATCTGAACCTCTAGATATTATATCTATTCCAAATATTTACTTATATAATGTGGGACTTTTTTTCTGCAGATAATTTAATATGGATCCCAACACTCATAGTATCATGCTTAACAAATCCTCCTATTTTCTATGCAATTTCCACCTAATCCATGTCTGGAGTGCTCTCTGGACTATTTTCCTACTATCAATATAACTGTAAGTACCGGTAATTTATTATCTTTGCTTGATATATGTGTCTTTTGTGAGTGGGGAGATGATAGATTTATGCAGCTACAATTTTCTATGAAAACCTAGATTTTTGTGTTTTTGAAATATTGCTCTGGCTTGAATGTATGAAATGGAAGATGGGGATCAGGGGAGAGGAATCCCTAGGGCAGAGTAAAAGTTTAAATATATTACAACGATTAGAGAAACAAAAATATCTGCGGCCAGAACATATGAAAATGTCTAAAATGAGATAGTTTAAACAAAAGGAAAAAAGGATAAATCACTCCTTGACTAGTTTGGAATTAGTGATCGATGAGATGATAGATACCCAGAAAATACTTCGATATGAGATGCTCATTATTAGTCCTTGGCTACTTTGGAATTAGTGATTAATGAGATGATGGATATCCGGAAAATACTTTGACATGATATCCTCAGTATTAGTCTATCTGGAATGTCAGGTAAGGGATACTACCAGTCTCAATTCTATTTGTGCACAGTAAGTCAATGAGGACTCCAAACCAGATTAAAAAAAGAAACCAAACATCTGTGTTTATGATGTGCCTCTTATAGAGTTCTATGCCAGAAATTACTTAGAAATAATATATTTCAGGGTCTCCTGGGTGGCTCAGTCGATTGGGCGGCTGACTTCAGCTCAGGTCATGATCTCGAGGCTTGTGAGTTAGAGCCCCACGTCAGACTCTGTGCGGACAGCTCAGAGCTTGGAGCCTGCTTCTGATTCTGTCTTCCTATCTCTTTGCTCCTCCCCTATTCACGCTCTGTCTCTCTCTCTCTCTCAAAAATAAATAAACATTAAAAAAAAAGAAATAATATATTTCACTTTCACAGTAACAGTATAATTATTAGTACTAATTTGCAGATGGGAAAATTGTTTCTCAGAAAGGTGAGGCTTTAAATATGCTGATGGCTATGTATTCAATAAAATATGAAACAATTATTAAAAGTTATACCTAAGTGCAATTATATTTTTAAAGGTAAATGCAAATACTAGTAAATAAGTAACTACTTTGCTTCACACAAGTGACAGACAATAGTAAAGCCAGTAAATCTGAGTTTGTAACTTTCATTGTAAGAATCTCCACATCTAAATTGGAAACAGTATTTTGAAAGGTAAATCACAGCATCCTGACATTTTAGTGACTGTCTATAGTATTCTTTTCACCCAATCAAGGCTTGTTAGAGTGGCTTTCACCACAGGAGATAGATTAGTTGATTAGGTCAAGCCAGGTCTAGGCAATTCTTGGTTTACAATAAAAGAAAACACTGTGATTTTCTTAACTTAAGTGGATATTGACTTCTACTATGGCACAGATCAAGATTTATTATCTCAAATGATAGTCAACAGACTGGATGACAACTATTGACTTGGGGGAAATCACAGCAGGCCACTGAACCATCATTGAACCTAAAGAAAGATCTTCTGCGTCTCGCACAGCAGGATAAGGCCAATCTTACATCAAGACGATAGGCCTCACCAGAGACAAGGGCTATTAAAATGTCTTTCCATTTATTTGGTTTGTGATGTTCTTCTAATATCTCAGCACTTTAAGACTGAGAGCAGTTAATTATAACATCAGAGAGTCAGAGATGAGAATGTCTATGGTGATACGCAAGTTTTAATTCCTTAGTAAAAATAATGCTTTGTCAGGCATTCAAAATTATATCAGCTTAGTGAGCCCAATTCCTAAAACTGTAAAATTCACTTATATATCTTTGGTGTTTAATTAGCAATATTAGTGTGGTGTTACATAAAAATATTACTATATAAAAGCCTATTTTAAATCTGAACAATCATCTAAAGTGATATTTTTAAAGAACAACCAGTAAATTATTTCTATTTTATTCTAAAATATTTTTGGAGACATACTAAAAGGTAAAAACATGTAAACCTTTTGTTCACAGCCTATGTACACAAACCTGACAAAATTTAGACAAAATAAGTCTTAATGGAGCTAGACTGAGTAAACTCTTTGCTGCCATCATTGTTTTTGTTAAGGAGATATAGCATTCCTGTTGCTGAAAGAAGGCAAAAAGACAATCTCAAAAATTGAGCACCTGGGTGGCTCAATCAGTAAAGCATCCAATTCTTGATTGCAGCTCAGGTCATGACCTCACAGTTCTGAGATCCAGCCCCACCTCAGACTCCCAGCTGGGAGTGGAGCCTGCTTAAGATTCTCCCTTTCCCACTGCCCCTCCCCAACTAAAAGCACAAAAAAACAAAAACAGGCAATAATCCATAGACTATTTGGCAAAACATGTAAAACAAATAGCTAAGTAAGCCCAAAATGGGGAAAGTGTAAAATAAAATGAGTATGGTAGGCAGAATCTGAAGATATCCCCCAAGATTCCCATCCTTGGTATATAAACACCACCCAGTTAGTCAATCAAATACTAACAGGGTGCTATGAAGGAATTTTGCATATCTAAATAAGCTATTAGGGTCCCAACTCAGTTGATTTTAAGATAGAGTATTCTCAATGTAACTAACTGAATTCATAAGGAAAGAGGCTAAGATCCTTCTGGAGAGGTAATTAAAATATGATGGGTAACGCAACACGAGACATTCTTCATTTCTGGCCTTAAGGATGGAAGGAGTTAATGACAAGAAGTGCGGGTAGCCTCTAGAAGGTGAGAGTAGCCTTGACCAATAGGCAGCAAGGAACTGAATTCTGTCAGCAACCTGGATGAGTTTGGAAGAGCACACTAATCTCCAAATGAGAACACCATGAGAATGCAAAGAGCAAGATATAAGCCTGTTATAAGTGGAGGCCAAGGAGCAGTAGAGAAGGGAAGCTGACGATATAGATGTTATGATGATTGACAGGCAAGATCCAGAGGAAATGCAGTGGGGAAGGAATTGAGATCAATGTAGAAGGATTACATTTGTTTAGGACAAGTAACCTCTCCTTCCTTGGGACCAAAGAAGACTAAAACAAGGGCTCATTTATATCAATTTGTTTCTAAGAGGAGGTAATTGGGATGCTGAACCACGTACACCTGATAGGCTGAATTGTTACCTGAGGTAGAAGTCTGTCTTTTTCTTCTTTGCACTGAAAAGGAAGGCTATAAGGTTGAGTAGAACCCCAACTAGAGTGATTTATTTTTGGAAGTATGACTGAGGAGTTTACCAAGAATAATAAAGACATTTTCAAGTAGCCTCAAAAATCAAACAGGTTGTAGACCAGGAATTTTAAAAATATTTCTTACTGAGAAGAAAATTATATCTCATTAGGTGTGTATTGAATGTCAACCTTTGTGGCCACAGAGGAGCTACTTAAAATAAAGCAAAATAAAAATTGTAAATATTTTCTTTAAAAAGAATATTTGATGACAGTGTTTACTGGAATTGCTCTTTTGAAATCACCTTTTTATTTGAGAAGCATTAAGACAGTAGAGGGCTTTTGAATATAGAACCTAATTCCTCCTTAATTACTATCCATATTATCTGAACTAGGCAAAATGGAAACAGGTCAGTCATCCTCTGCTGACCTTAGCATCCCTTTACAGCATCTGCCAATCATTTAGGGAAAGAGCTGTTTATTTCGATGCATCTTTCTATGCATTGAGGAGAGAAATGTTTGTAGGAGTTTTGAGAAGAAAAATGTATGGACTCATTCAGACAACTATGCAGTGTGAATTGAGGATTATGTCATCCTCCTTCCTTGCACAAGGTTTATGGTTAAGGAGCTTATCATTTGCTCAGGCTTTATTCACTAAATATTTATTGAGTTCTAACTGAATTAAAAGTTCTGAGTTTGGTCCAGTGAATACATAAAAAACAAAAACAAAACAAAAAAATCAAAACAAACAAAAACCCAGAAAAAATAAATAAATAAATAAGAAAACAGAGTCCCTAACATCAGTGTAGTCAAATCAGTGTATGTGGGAGGTGAAGTAGTTCCATGCATCAGTTGAGATCAGATTATAAGATTCCTGGGCCATCTTAAGATGCTTTAGAACTTACCCAAAAAGCAATGGTACTGAAGTGTCTACTGAATTTTAAGCAGTAGTGACATTATCACATTTGTATTTTAGAGTATTTGTTAGATTGGACACCAGGACATGGATTAAGAGTCTGATACAAATATTCATTTATAAGTCTGAGAGGTTATGGTGGCCTGAACCTGGGTATTAGCTATGGAGACAGGAAGAAGTGGAAGGATTTGAGAGGAGGGATTTGGTACCTATTTCAATGTAGGAATGAAGATTGGAAGTGTGAGTGTAGGAGCAGGGAAAAATAATGACTGGATTTCAGTAGAGCTAGTAAGCAAGGTCATTTTCAAGTTACTGAAAGCATAGAAATTTTATTATATAAATGCTGTCTGTTGTAATGGGTCTGCTGTCTTAACATCCAAAATTTAGAGTCAGGGGATTCCTGAGCATGTTTTCAGCATTACAAAGGCTGAGGCTTCTAGAAAATATTTATTTTAACCTTTGCCAGTCCTTTTCCTACACCATTACAGATGATCAAAACACATTGGACTATTGTTACAGTTGAGCTGATAAATGATATGGCATCTTATTTCAAAAAAATAATCCATGGATAGTTTCTACAGTTTTTAGTTTTGGTAATTTCTTCAGTATTCTTATTTGCTTTTTCATATGTTTTTCTCTGATTTAATTGTTTGACATTGTATTTCAACATGTTGTTAGTCTTAATATTTTAGGATATGAGGAAAGCAGTACTGAATGTTCCTATTAGTTCTCACTTTTTCCAGAACATTGATCTCGATTAACAAGGCAACAGGCTGTACCCTCCCTATGCCTCATTAAAAAAGATTAAAATATTGGTTAATTGTAGCACCAATAAAACTATCAATACTCAGAATATGCAGCACAACTATTCCCTAGTTGGGAAATAAAAAAAAAAAATCCATCAAAAAGTCATTTTGTACAATTAACTAGCTGGCTTATTGATTTCTATGGTTACTGAAAAGTTGCTGAATGAATCATATCTCAAAAATTAAAAATCATTTGTTTTTTCAGGAAAAAGTCATTATGGAATCCTGGAAATTAATAAAAAGAGCCAAGTAAAATTTAATGCTAATCATGACCTATTTTTTAACTGACAAACATTTTTTTTACAAACATTATTTGATTAATTAATATTCATTCAGTTGATCTTTATGGCTCCTTTTACGGATAAATTCTATCATAGTAAAACAGCTTCAACGACTATATTCTTCTTTGTGAAGTTGAAAATAATTAATTTAAATACAGATTATTGCTCTAAATAAATCTACTTTTTCCCTACTTAAAACATGATGGGAAAACATCATATATTTAAAAATTACTTTAAAAATATATTTGCTTCTTAAACAACAACAACAGAGTTAAGTTGCCAAGCTATGCCAAATCAAAAGGAGGTAAGATGTGTTTATTTTTGGAAAATAAACCAAATTTAAGGAGAAAAATTAAAAATTAGATAAGATATGCTGAAGATGAAACAGAAATGGAAACTTTTTCAGAGGATAATTTTCTTTAGAAAATTTTCAAGATCTAAGGAAAAAACTACTGTCTGTTCCTTTTTTAAAAAATGTCTTATAAAATAAGAAATTAATAGAACTGGTATGGAAAGAGTTACTCTCATGTATGAGTAGGTTCAATCTACTGGTATTATTACTGCTAATCTGTTGAGAATTACATAAAATGGTTACAGTTTTTGGCAAAAAGACCAGGAAAAACCCAAATGAAGGACCAAGTAACTATACAATATCTATACTTGTTGAATTTTCTCTATTTGATTTGTAAGGTTTTACATGTTCTAGGTGTAATATAAATGTCTTGTATTATTAATACTTCTTCCTTTAAATAAAAACTATATTAGTTATAATAAGTATGTGCTCCAACATTAAGCCTTTTAATCAGGAAAAACCATATATTTGTAGCAGGAGCTAGACAGCTTATGAACTAATTTATGGCAGTGTTTTTGATTCTGGAGTTATTTACATTGTTTATCTTCGTTCCTCATCCCACTTAGTTCTTAACTCTTTGGGTCCTTTTGATATAGTTACTCCATAACTACATAATATTTTCCGTATTTCTCCTTTTGGGGAATCAACACAAAAAATGTTCCATAATTTTGGTACTTTGTTCTACTACCAGAGGGTATATGACTGGAATCCCATTTGGCCCAACCCTGGTCTCTGTGAAGGGAAGTATCACACACTTAAAATGAACCAGAGCAAAGCAGAGACTTAATTTGCTTACTTTCAAGATGTCTTAAAAATCTCAATTTCTAATAACAGCATTTTGGGGGGCTATAAAAAAAATCCTAATATTAAAAATACTGCATTTATTTAATATGTGTTATGTATAAGCAAGTTTTTGTTTTGTTTTGTTTTGTTTTGTTTTGCTGAGAGAGAGAAGCAGGGGAGAAGCAGAAGCAGAGGGAGAAAGAGAATCTTTTTTTTTTTTTTTTAAATTTGGTAGAGTGAGAGTGTGAGCAGGGGAAAGTGACAAAGGAAGGGAGAAAGAGAATCTTAAGCAGGCTCCACACTCAGAGCAGAGCCTAGCACGGGGCTCCATCCCACAACCCTGGGATAATGACCTGAGTATATATATATATGCAAAAATAAATTCAAAATGTTTTTAAGACCAACATGTAAGTAAGACCTGAAACCATAAAAATCCTAGATTTCTCTGAAATCAGCCACAGCTACATTTTTCTAAATAAGTCACCTGATTCAAGGGAAATAAAACAAAAACAAACTATGGAACTACATCAAAATAAAATGGATTTGCACAACGAAGAAAATAATCAAACTAAAAGGCAACCTGCTGAAAGGGAGAAGATATTTGCAAATGACATAACTGTTATGTTATGTATTAGGTTAGTATTCAAAATATGTAAAGAACTAGTACAAATCAACACCAAAACCCCCAAATAATCCAATTTAAAATGGGCAGGAGACATAAATAGACGTTTTCCAAAGAAGACATACAGATGGCCAACAGACACATGAAAATGCTCAGTATCACTCATCATCAAGGAAATGGAAATCAAAACTACAGTGAGATACATTTGTCAGAATGGCAAAGATCAACACAAGAAACAAATGTTGGTGAGGACTGGAAACAAAGGAACCTTCTTATACTGTTGGTGGAATCCAAACTGGGTACAGCCTCTCTTGAAAAGAGTATGGAGGTTCCTCAAAAAATTAAAAATAGAACTACCCTATGATCCAGTAATCACACCACTGGGTATTTACTCCAAAAACACAAAACCCTAATTCAAAGGCATACGTACACTTCGATGTTTATTGCAACATTATTTATAATAGTCAAACTATGGAAGTAGCCAAAGTGTCCATCAATAGATGAATGAATAAAAATGATGTGTTGTGTGTTTATATACATATATATGTATATATGTATGTATGTATGTACATATATGTATGTACATATGTATGTATTATATATGTATA
Organism: Panthera pardus; assembly: GCF_024362965.1. Classification (NCBI taxonomy): domain Eukaryota; kingdom Metazoa; phylum Chordata; class Mammalia; order Carnivora; family Felidae; genus Panthera; species Panthera pardus. The sequence goes on along the minus strand of NW_026526721.1, from coordinate 100,478,380 downwards.
TATATGCACGCATATGTGTGTATATATATATATATATACATACATATATATATATATATGTATGTATATATATATATATATATATAGTATTATTCAGCCATAAAAGAGAATAAAATCTCACCATTTGCCACATGGATGGACTTAGACAGTATAACACTATGCAAAAGCAGTCAGTCAGAGAAAGACAAATACCATATGATCTCACTCGTATGTGTAATTTAAGAAACAAAACAAATGAGCAAAGGACAAGAGAGAGAGAGAGGGAGAAACCAAGAGACTCTTAACTATAGGGAAAAAAACTGTTGGTTACCAGAGTGTATGTGTGTGTTTGGGTGGGTGAGGAGAAGGGTTGGCTGAAATGAATGATGGAGATTAAAGAGTATACCTCTCATGATGAAAAAAAAATGAAATAAAATAAAATAAATAATTTTTAAAAGCATAGTGGAATAACATTATTTCATATTGATTGGTAAAGATTAACATGTTTGATAAAGTATAAAATTAGTTAGGGTATGCATAAAAGTGTCTACTCCTGGTCTACAATCATGTTAGAATACGTACTTAGTTCAGAAATCTTTGGAAGGCAATCTGTAAGGTTCCAAACAATGAAAAATACACATATCTTTTGACTCCCATTCCCACTTATGAGAATTTATCCTGTAGAGATACTTGCACATCTGTCCCAAGGTTATGTATAAAGATAGTCAATGCAGCAGTTACTGGATAGCATGAAACTTGAAACAACCTAAATATGTATACTAAGAATTCTTGTGACATAGTTGCATAATGGTGCACTATGTAGCCTTATAAGAGGTGACTGTATATATTGATTAAGAATTATTTGCAATTTAGACATTGAGTGAAAAAACTCTAGATGCAGAATTTGTATGATATTCTATTTAAGTTTTTTTCCCCAGTGAGGGGTGGGAGAAAGGAGTATTCTTGTTTAAAAAAAAAAAAAGATTTAGAATAATGAGTAAAGAAGAATTACTTAGATATTGATTTTCCCAATCAATACATATAAAGATTCTTTCAAGGCACCATCTCTCCCTATTCAGGTCCAGTAACTATTTCTTGGTGTTCTTTATTGTCAGATGGTCATTCCTGGCTAATTTTATATGTCCCACCTGAAGAAAAATGTAGCAATGCTATTACAATAATAGCTGTTTGGAGCCTGTTCTACATAGAACTTCCTGCATATGAAGTTTTCATCTTATTTATTTAATTCTGTTTGCCTCCTTAATGGCTCTTTATTATCCATCATGACATCTGTGATTACTGGGTTCTCCATTTACTCTATCAAAGGTTGTCCCCGGGGCGCCTGGGTGGCTCAGTCCGTTAAGCCTCCGACTTCAGCTTAGGTCATGATCTCACAGTTCATGAGTTCGAGCCCTGCATCGGGCTCTGTGCTGACAGCTCAGAGCCTGGAACCTTCTTTGGATTCTTTGTCTCCCTCTGTCTCTGCCCCTCCCCTGCTCATGCTCTCTCTGTCTCAAAAATAAATAAAAACATTATTTGTCTCTCTCTGTCTCAAAAATAAATAAAAACATTATTTGTCTCTGTCTCAAAAATAAATAAAAACATTAAAGAGAAAAAAGGTTATTACTGAGCTCCCTTGACGATGATCACAGATGCAAGTCTTACCCAGAGCTTTCAGGAAAATGTGAAGGAACAATCATTCATTTTCTAGCCATGCTAAATTTATCATTCAGAAATTTGTAGCATAAATGCAAAACAACATACCTTCCTACAAGGTCTTCTATTTAATTTTTCAAGAGGTTGTGTGTGAGTACTTTCATGTTGGCTCCGTCCCAGTCTCCATTGAGTACCAGTGGGAAGGTAGGCGAGAGCCCATGAATGGGGCAGAGAGTGTGGCCTCTTCACATCCAAGGAGTTTGTGTTCCCCTTCAGACACAGCCTCACACCAACCCAAGGGTGTGAACTATCACCTTATCAATTGGAGGCTGGAGAGGAGAGGAACCTGAAGAGCCTGTTAACCTTCTGGAGCAAGAATCTCAAAGGCCTTCAGAGCAAATAGTTGGATACCCTATGGATGGAGCTTGTGGAAGACTAGGTGGCCACCCTAGGTGCCACTGGGGGAGATACATGAGTTAACGGACACCTGCACCTCCACCTCCTTGGAAACCACCCCTACAAGTTGTCAGCTGGTTGTGGTTCCTGCGGGAATTCTGGTGAGTGAAACTCCAGGCAGAGGCCCGCTCAGCACTGCAGTCTGAGGGTTGGCACATGTGTATTGACGTTCTGGTGAAAGTAACTACTCCTGTGTCTACAACTCTTGGAACTCCTTGTGTGTCTAGAACTCTTCCTGTGTCCTGCTGGAGAGTCCCAGGAACTAGCCTGTCAACACCATCCTGGCTGCCCACTTTCAAGATCCAAGGAAAGAAATGCCTCATGGATCCCACAGCAGTTCTGCTTGCCAGCTGGCCCTCAGGGACCTGGGTCCAGTAACCAGGAAGGAGCACACAGAGCAAGCCCCACACATTCCCAGGGCATCCATCTGGACATCCCAATGCAGGGCAGAGGGTTGGAGCATATCCCAAGCCAAAAAAGCACACCAGGGCTCACGTGATTCTTGGTCTCCCCCTGACACACTCACAGTAGCTGGGTCCAAGCAGTGGAGAGGAGCTGGGACAGGACCTGGTCTCTCAGGTCTAGGTTAAGTATCCATTCAAAAGTATTCCTTGCATATGACGACATTCATGGATATATTTATATTGCCATTCCAAAACATGTGCACGTGGTTTTGTGCTTATGTGTGTATGTGTTTTTTTAATCATGTATTTGAGATGCTTTCCACTTATATATGGGGAAAAAAAGGGAAAAATCTAATTCTTTTTAAGTAGCTGCATAGTTACCATCGTATTAAAGCCCTGTAATTTACTTGATGCTTCATTATTTAATACTACATTTATATTGACATCAAATCTAATCATTTAACATTACAAAGAGTGCCATACTGGATATCCCTTAAAATATAATGGCTTATGCAACATTTTGTGGAATTTTACAGTAGCTATAGGATAAATTCCTGTAAAGGAATATACTGTTAAAAAATTATGTTCATTTTAAACTTGATAGATGATAACTTAAATACCCTTTTTAGAAGTTGAAACAATTTATATTCTCACTTTTAAAAAATGAGGAAAATATCTGATGCTATATACTATCAGGTAGTGTTTTTTATCAATCTTGATCTTCATTCTGACAAATGAAAAAATAGTGTTATAAATTTAGTTTATCTAATTATAAGATATTCTTCGTCCTCCTGTTTAAAATCCATTTAAATTTATTTTTCTCTGAATTGTAGGTTTATATCCTTTTCATATTTTTCAGTGGGTTTTTCCTTTTTATATCTTAGCCATTTATCTGTAAGTTTTACAACCCCCCCTCCTAAGTGTTTTCATTTAATTTCAGCTTTATTTATAGGGAATGATTTTTGCCTTGGAGAAAGTATTGAATTCTATGTTTGCATGTATGTTTCTAGGCAGAAAGAATTCTTTCAACTAATAAACACATACACTACTCACAGAAAACTTACATGTGGTATATTAGCACATAGCTTCCTGTTTTCTCTTATACTTTTATAGCTTCTAATTATTTCAGTTTCAAATGTTTGGTTTAACTGGAATTTTATATAAAGCAGAGAAATTTTTCCTTTTGTTATGATATTATGCCATATTTATTATACATGTTAGGCATTTAGAACCTTCAAGTTTTATTCACCCACATTAGACATAACTTTTAAATTTGAATTTTACATTTTAATGTACTGTTAGTTTTTCATCAATATATTTTGAGACACTTATGTAAAATATGCTAATAACTATCTTCATAATTAGGCATTAATTAAGCCAGCTTTGAAAGAAAAAATAATGAAATACATTCATTTTATTTCTAACTAAACAAAATGTGTGTTTAGAATGGAGCAGTTAAGAAAAAAATGAATATATGATGGATTTGTACGGTTTTAAAAGTCTCTGCTTCAGGATGAAATATAATTGTAGAATGTGAAAGGCAATAATGTAATGCTTGCTTTTGAAAAGTAGAGAATCAGGGTGGTAGCACTAGAATGTACACTTGGATTTGAATCAGAAATTTTGTTGCTACTAAATATGTGATCTTGGGTCTCTACTTCGATCTCTTTGAAGATCACTTTGCTCATCCATGAATAGAGATTTAAAATAATCATTCTACTCCAAAGGGTCACTTTTAAGTATTCAAACCTTTTAACAAGTTTTGTCCATATTGCCCTGTTTTGGAAGACATTATACTAATCTGAAAAAATGCAAGATAAACAGTAGGCTATATGTGAAAATAAAATATCAAGTAGGGGTCAAGAGTTTCTTTTTGTTTGTTTTTGGTTTTGTTTTTGTTTTGTTTTGTTGTTTTGTTTTATTCCTTTGGCTGTCTTTCTTCTGTTCATCAAGTTTGTTCTTTGGAGCACATGCGTCAGCCATTTTTCTCCCCCCTTTCTTAACCTCCCAGTGATGGGCTAGTGAACTATCAAACTGTCATGTACCAAGTCATTTTTTTCCTTACAAAAATATAGATGAAGAATCAGAACCTAATAATAGTATTTTAACCATTCATGTCATATATTTACTATAAGCCAACAGATTTTTATGAGATTTTACCAGGCAGACACTGATAGTCACTAGTGATATAATATGTGGCTGAAATAGACAAAGGATAAATGTATTTCCTGCACTCATTGAGCTTTTAGTGAATAACACAAAGTTCAGTTAATTTCAAGGCAGTGTAAGTGTAATGATAGTAAATGGAGGATGTTACAGCAACTCATGTGAAGTCCTGGGAGATTAGAGAGGTACTACTGGACATGAAAGCCCTGTCTGCTCACAATAAAGGTCAACTCCAGAAGTACACAATAAAAAGAACAGAAAACTGGTGGAAAGAGAAGAAAGCAAATGTATTTGGCAGAGGAAACAATATAATAGCTCAAAGAAATTTGGAATGTCTTAAAATCATACTAAATGTAATAGATATTTGAGTATATATGTTCAGCAGGGTAGGGAAACAAATTTTTGAGACTACATTACTAATGCAAAGATGATGATTTATTGAATTTAAGAGGTGGCAATAGGGATAAAGAAGAGGAGACAGCTGTTTATTATTACTAAGGAGTATATCATTGTAAAATCACAACATGATTTGTTTCTAGTTTGGGGCTACATTAAATAGAGTTGTTATAAACAGTCTTACATAAGTATTTTGCAGACCTGTGTTCCAATTCCCTTGAGTAAATAACTAGGAGTTGACTTGCTTGGCCACTGTAACTTATTTAACTTACTGAGAAACTGCTGGGACACCTGGGTGTCAGAGTTGGTTGGGCGTCAGACTTTGGCTTAGGTCATGATCTCATGGTTTGTGAGTTCCAGCCCCTTGTCGGGCTCTGTGCTGACAGCTCAGAGCCTGGAGGGTGCTTTGGATCCTGTGTCTCCCTCTCTCTCTGCCCCTTTCCTGCTCACGTTCCTCTCTCTCTCTGTCTCTCTCTCTCTCTCTCTCTCTCTCTCTCTCTCTCTCCCCCTCCCTCTCCTTCTCAAAATTAAATAAACAATAATAAAAAAAAAAACAAAAAACTGCTACACTCTTTCCAAAGTAGATGTGCCATATTACACACATATTACAGATCTGTAATAAACAGATTATTATCTGTAAACAGATGTGAAAAGATCTGTTGCATAGATGTTTCTTAGTTTTTTTTTTTGTTTTTTTTTGTTTTTATCTAAGGTAATTATTACCTTAAGAAGTTAAATGTGTTAGCGGTGCCTGGGTGGCTCAGTCAGTTAGGCGTCCAAAATTGGCTCAGGTCATGATCTCATGATTTGTGGGTTGGAGCCCCATGTTGGGCTCTGTGCTGACAGCTCAGAGCCTGCAGCCTACTTCAGATTCTGTGTCTCCGTCTCTCTCTGCCCCTCCCCGGCTCGCACCCTGTCTCTCTCAAAAATAGATAGACATTAAAAAGAAACTTTTTAAAGAGGGTAAAGTGGTAAAAGTGCTCAATTTCCTCATAGCAATGAGCATGTACCTCAGATTATTATCAAAACTGGATCATGTATAAACCAACATTTTCTCATTTTTCATTTTTCATTAAACTCTCTCCCTAATTCAATATTATGTATTCATTTGTCCTTGAAAAGCAAATCATTCTTCAACATTTTTTTCTTGTTTCACATCCATTTCAGAGTCCACATTGTTCTACTCAGTCATCAATGCTACTCTGCAAATTGCTCTCAGCCAAACACTCAGAAAAATGTGTATAATGTATAATTCTTTAGTGTATTTTTAATTCAATCAAAAGCATGATCTTTATCCATATTTTTCAAAACTTGAAGCTTATATGTCTTTTTTGTTGTTGTTGATTTTATTTTCTTTATTTTCCCTCCCTGTAATCCTTTCAAATAAATCCTTTTATTCTTTTCGTTTTGATAATCCTATAAGCATATTATCTCTAGAGACCTTTAGTGTCCTTTGGAGTGACTTAGGATATTTTCTCACCCTCCTTTACAAAGATGGGACTGATGGGACTGGCAAACAAGGGTTTGCTTCTCTTTGTACTTTCCTAAGGTATACTACTGACAATAGCACTGCATGTTGGCCAGTTCGATAGTCAGAATAAGACAAGGCCAAGTGGCACTTTATAGAAGCAGCTACAACACCTTATCGTTGAGTATGATTCCATGACCTTTCAGGGAGAATTTTTACCAACCCAAAAAAAGACAACTTCAATAGAAAACCCAGGAAGAACGATTGGCTAGTTTTCTATTTAAAGAAAAAGTCACATTACTTTGTTGCCAATTTTGTCTCGTTTTGTTTTGTTTTGGTTTGATTTGGTTTTGGTTTGTTTTTCCCTCCTGGTCATCACTGTGTTCATTGTTGGACTAACTCATAAGAAACATAGGAGTTCTTGACTTTCTTTACCCACAGTTGTTGAGCATCCTGCTTGAACCACGGTCATTCTTTAACCTGTTTGTCAGAAGTGCCCTAGCCTAGAGCCTAATGCATTTTAATTTTGAAAACTTTTTTTTTTTTCCCTCTCCCTGGAGAGACCTAGCTTGAGTGGGAAAGAATTTAATATCAAAGAGAGTTTCAACTTGCTGTTTTCCTGTAGTTTTTTTTCATAAATACATTTACTCAGAAGGTATTCAGTGAACTTAAACTTTGTATCACTACAGTAAATAGAAAACAAGAACTATGGGGCACCAGGATGGCTCAGTCGGTTTAGTGTCCGACTTTGTCTCAGGTCAGGTCATGATCTCGCGGTTTGTGGGTTTGAGCCTCGCGTCGGGTCTGTGCTAACAGCTCAGAGCCTGGAGCCTGCTTTATATTCTGTCTCTCTCTCCCTCTCAACCCCTCAGCCACTCGTGTTCTGTCTCACTCTCTCTCTCAAAAGTAAATAAACATTAAAAGAAAGTTTTTTTAAAAGAAAAGAAAACAAGAACTATTGTCAATAAAAAGTGGTTTTAAATAAATACAATGAAATCACCACAGTATTGTTAACTTCCCACCAAATACAATGCCTACAGGAGGTTCTGATGGAAGGTTCTGATGCTAGGGCCTACCTCTCTTTTATAAAAAGGGAGATTAGCAACAGTCAGGGGTTGTTAAATACATCTTCCTGCCGAAGTAGGATATTCCCCATGATGCAAGCAGGATTGAAACTGAACTGGAAAGGGAATCATATTCTCATTGATATAATCCAATGGAATTTAAAGCTGTCTCTTTAAAACATAAAATCACCTCTAACCCAGAAGTGGCACTCATCTCACATATTTGGAGAGGCTACCTTGGGGAAAATCCTCTTAATCCTAGAATTTATATTTCATAGTTACCTGAATCTCCCCTGCACCTTTACTAATCACTGAATACAAAGTGTTATTCACCTAAATATAGAGAACCCAATGAAAAACAGTGTCTTTTGGAATATTTTGGAATATTTTACTAATTAAGGAAAACTGTCAGTCTTCCCCACCCCCCCCCCGCCCCCCAGTTGTGGTTTCAAGCCGGATGAACAAATATATTTAGTTTTGAGAGTACTGAAAACATGGTCAGGTTTAATTAGCATGACAGATCATTACAAACTGCAATATTGTCTAGAAATTTAGCAAACCTGAGGAAGAGAGAAGGTGTTTTGAAAATTCAACTTTTTTTTAAACAGAAACTGGTCCTCAGTCATGTATTTTACAATCATTGTCTTTAACTGAGTTCTTTGATGAATCTGTAGTTTTCTGAAGGCAATCCTGATTGCCCCAAAGAAGATTGATATTATTCTATTAAAGTCACAGGCACACTCATACACACACACACAGAGATATATGCACGCATGCAATAGTGCCCTGAGCAGAGTCCAAACTACATTAGAAGGAAAAGACAAGACTGAAAACAGACAATAAACACTAGGTGTCAAGATATTTCAAAACAAAATCTTCAGAACTTTAAAAGAAAAAAAAAAGTTTATGGAGTCGCAGTTCTGATAGAGTGCACAGAAAAACTTTCATTGTGGTATTGTTCATTATAGCACACTTTTCCCTTCTAGGTCCAAAGCAATAAACTGAGCCCATAGCATGCTCACAGAAACATCTCAATTTCTGAAAACAGGCTCAGATTCAGCTCCAGACTTGCTTATAGGCAGAAGGAGCTCACAGTCTGATTTGAAGGGTATTTGGGGGAAAAAAGCAAAACGATAAAACCCTTCCCCACAATAACTATTGATCATTTCCCATGCATCAATATATAGATTTTTGTGAGTTTTCTCAGTATTGTAGGTCCTTCTTCACCCTTATCTCCCCTGGTTGGTAAACTCTTATTTGCCCTTAAAGCCAATTCAAATGATCTTCTTTGTGTCAGTTCTTCTGCTTAAACTTCTTTTGCCTGTGCTTCCACATCTCTCTGTTCTAAAATTTATTGTTTCCTTTTATATTTTATACTTGATTACCTCATTCACTAGTCTAGCGGTAGTATTTTGAATCAGCTCCTGAAAGGCTCAAATACCAGCTTGGCTTTTTAATTAGTTTGGGGACTTTGGGAATGACTTTTTTCTAATTTCTTTAAAATTTTATTGCATCTTTTAAAATATTAATTGCCTGTTTTCTTAATTAAAATGAAAATAATGTCATTTTAATTTTTTTTTCTGGAGATTAAATAATGTATGCAAAATGTTGAGCACCTATTTGAGACTCTGTAAATGGTGATAATTAGTGTTGGTATTTTTTTAAACTTTGAGTTTGGAAAAAGGGTCACTTTTTATCCTTAAGAGCTATAAAATTAGTGTACATAACTTACTTGTATGTGTATTATGTTCTTTATCTGTTATAGTACCTGCCATTTAATTTTGTTATTTGAAAAGACACAAATATTTGCAAGGCACAGGGAAAGTCTGGGAACTCCAACAACACTCCCTACTCCCCAGATTCTTCCTGCTTTGAACATGCTTTTGCTCAGGTAATATGTGAGGTTTCTAAGTGATCCATACAGTCAACTGACTTACACAGGAAGAACCATTCAAGCCATGAAACATCTCAACTTCATAATTGGATAGTTACATTGTTTGTATATTTTTCATGTGCACACTGCTCAAGTCATTTCATAAATAAGGACCATTTAGTTTGTTAAAGCAGGAGGTCTGTGTTAGTATGATGGGCTTGTAAAGAGAGTGAATGGATTGCAGAGCCTATTTGACTGTTTACTTATTTCATGTATTTGATAGATTATGCATCATTACGATTTCTCCACCATATCCCTTTTAAAATTATGTATACATATCCATTTGTATGCATCCCTTTTCTGATCAGGTTTAATAGCTTATAATATAACTACAGATATGCATCTTTAATTCTTACAGTCAGTTTCTGGAATTGTCTCTATTAGCTTCAAATCTGGCTTTTTTCTCTCAAAGTTTTTCCTTTTTTCACATTTGACCAAGAATATCTGCGGCTTATTTAGTCCAAAAGATATCAGACCTGCTTCCAAATGCTAGACATGTAGAGAGAAATACAAAGTGTAATTCATTTACAGTATAAAGCTTTGGCCTTTGTCATTTGGTGTCAGTGATGACAAGTCTATCCATAGCCACACGGAAGATTTCTCCTGTTGAGTTGAAGGTTGGCCCTCTCAGATCCTAGCTTTGCCTCGGTGGTACCTACACTGCACGGTGCCACTATCTGTCCTCTCCATACACTCCCTGGGCTATTTACTTCAACGGAGAAAATACATACTTCTACTCAGCCAGAGCTGTCTGTGTTGTCATAAAAATACCAGAATTACTAAGAACACAGATAAAAACATTCAACATTCATATAATTCCAAAGTAAGTCTAATTCACACCCAAATCCCCTCCTTTTCTCTACATGACTTCCATCGTTGTAAACTAATATTTTGGTCACTTGCACAACCAGGAGGAGCCACTCAAGTGACTCTAAACCTAATAGCTGTGTTGAGCCAAGGTGACATTTTGTGTCCTTATCTGACAGAGAGGATATGAGAATGCCACCATACAGAAATAAATACGTTTATAGATAAACAAGCCCATATAACACTTTGTTTCTACAGTTTTACACAACACCTGATACATATTAAGTGTTGATTAAACTGTAGAAATATAGAAGTTTATTAAGTATAATTTATTTTATACTTTTTGTGGAGAATGTTTTCAATCAATTTTAGTTATATCCTTAACTCAAATTTATAAAACATATATTATTTGCCAGAGACTGCTCTAAGTTCTTTACATATATTTTCTCATTTTCTCATATCAGTTATGTGTAGTGAGAGTTATTATTTCCATTTCACAGGAAACTGAGTCTTAAAGGTTTAGTTGAATTGCTCATAGTGCCTAATGGAACCAGGATTTGAATCCATTTCTTTCTGAATCTAGAAGCAAAGTGTTTAATCAGAATGACGATATTTAATTCTCTGCTCATTAACATGCAAATATCCCTGCAATGAATAATGTAATACTCCTCTAATCTTATTATGAATGCATTTCTTAGATTGCTTTCCTCTGTGATGTAACAAATTGTATATTAGGAAGGTACTGTGTGTTGGCAAAAGAGGGAAATATTTAACTAGTAGAACAAGAGAGAAAGGGGAGCAGCTATGCCAAAATCAGGCAATCTGACCTCTTTTATTATTCTGCTTTGCTCGAAGATACTGAGATTCAATCAGTTTGAAAATGAACATTTTTAGGAAATAAGTACATTCACAGTTTCATTATATTGATATACATCACACATACAAACACACAAAGATACAGAAACATGTCAGGCTGACATGCAGACTCAGTACAGATGAGTTAAAGTAGTATAGATTTTTAAAAAATAAATAAATTTATTTATCTGTAAGAGACAGAGAGAGAGCGCGAGCAAGAGAGGGGCAGAGAGGGAGAGAGAATCCACAGCAGGCTCCAGGCTCTGCGCTGTCAGCACAAGGCCCGACATGGGCTTGGACCCACAAACCGTGAGATCATGACCTAAGCCGAAGTCAGACACTTAACCAACTGAGGCACTCAGGTGCCCCAGTCGTATAGATTTTTTTTTTTTAATCTCCTTTTCCTCCCTAAATTGTCTGGATTTTATGAAATCAGAAAATCAAAATTTTGATGGACTGGTCAGTCTTTTTCATCAAAATGATGAACTCATTAGAAATTTTATATAAAATTCAGGTGGAATTTCATGAACCTACTCTATTTTATATTCTATCTATCCATCTATCTCTATTTAACTTGAAAATCCTCCACACTTCAGAGGATAATAAAGATTACATATGCATTTAAACATTTTAAGAATAGAATTTAGAAAATTATTCAAGGTTGTTTTTATTTTTCAATGCATGTTTGCAATAACAAAATAGCTATGAGAGATAAGAGCATAAGGGGAAAACCATTTAAAATTTAAAATGAGATGTGACGGAAGGGTTAGCTAATGGTATGGTGGTGATCATACTGCAAGATATGAGTGTATCAAATCAACATGTTGTACACTTTACCTAAGCTATATGCCTGTTATATCTCAATGAAGCTGAAAAAATACAATTTAAAATGAAAAATCACTCAGGCATCATTTTTGTTGGTAGATTAGATAGGTACTTAAATCATTTTAGAAATGAGAGCCACACTATTTCTATGGGTTGGCTATGTTTTCATGTACATTGTGATGTCAATGTATTTAATACTTGTAAAGAAAGATACTTTGGACTTACAAAGTTAAATTTCCAGTTAGTTTTTGATAATATGATACGATGTGGTTTTTATCATTTCACTTATCTACAAGGCTATTTAAAACAGGGATCTTTCCATGTTCATTTTTTAATTTCTAGTGCTTTTGAAAAGCATTAAGCACTGACTTAGAATAGATAATACGTAGACGAATGAGCTTTGAAGTAATAAACAGAAATGTTAATATATTTATTTCAAAATTATTTTTGACCAAATATTTCTTAATACTTCACTTGGCATCTAGTCACTCATTTAAAAATTTCATGTCTTGCTATCACATTCAATATGTTACAGCCTATTGCTGTATATTGTTACATTTATTTCTTATATTGCTGTATATTCTTACATATGGCATTCAACTTGTCTTTGTAATAGCCTATTTAATACATTTCAATTTCAGAGTTGAATATTATCACTTAATATGAAGTTTAATATGCACCAATTACAGAGCTTGATATTTCCCATTTCACATTTGTGTTAATTTATTTGTAATATGTAAATTTTTGTGCCATTTTCTTAGAGTATCACCACTGATGAGATTACCATTTCCAGGCCTGAATGTAAGGAAACATGTAACCAACCTCAATGAAATCTCTAACCCCTGTTAGTGTAACCTCTGTTTACCCTTTCTTTGTCTGTTTCTTCCTTTAGTTAAGACACATGCTTCATAGTCAGTGGACCAATTCTAACTTATTTTCCAGTTTAAAACAAAGCAAAACAGATCAAATAAATGAAAAAAGATAAATACAAAAAAACAAAGCAAACAAAAAAGATGAAGCAAAAGCAAACAAAATTAAAAGTTACTATGGGGTGTCTGAGGGGTTCAGTCAGTTGAGCATCCAACTCAGGATGGCTCAGGCTGTGATCTCATGGTCATGGGATCTAATCCTGCAGCAGGCTCCATGATGGAGCCTGCTTGGGATTCTCGGTCTCCCTCTGCCCCTTCCCTGCTTGCGCTCTCTCTCTCTCTCTCTCTCTCTCTCTCTCTCTCTCAAAATACATATATACATACATACATAATTTTTAAAAAGTTCCCTCATTTAAATTCATATCAAACTTTTCCCAAATACCTTATTTAAGTAAAGATTAAAGTTTATAGAACACATTATAATTTCTTTAGAATATTTATCCAGATCTGTTACCTACTGATACTCAGAAATTAACAATGGTCTTTGACCACTTTTTTCTTGTATTGCTGTATATTCTTACATTTATGTTTGAGGTAAAGTTAGAAATTATATAAAAATTGATTGTTTATTCATTTAGGAACACAAGTAATGGAAAGCAAAATACCAAAATCTTGGTTGAGTCACTAGGGTTTTATACCTTTTAAACTTCAATCACTTGATTTAGGCAGTGGGTAAGTAAATGATTCTATCAATCAAAATGAGGAATTGAACCAGGTGATTTCTCAATTATTTCTCCTTCTTAGAGAACATTCAATCGAATTTTTAAAAAAGGAGTTTTGGGGACAGTTAAGCAAGTACATTATTTAATTTTATAACTCCTGGAAAATATTTGAACAGTAAAAAGATACCACTTATCTTATACTTTATGATTTAATCCTTTTTTCTGACTTTACTCTGCTGCTTAAAAATATTCTCTGTGAGTTTCCCCCACACTTCAAGGCAAAGCAATGTAAGAGAAAGGACTTTTTTCTTGATCCAACTGTGCCCTATTATTCTTTGACCTAACCTCTTCTCTTCTAAAGCTGTCTTCATTTATATTGCTCTAAAGTCATTTCCTCTCAGCTCTCATTATCCATTTATGCGTTCAGTCTTCATCCCTTAAAATTGTTCTTTTTTCCCTACCTCTCTACTGAAATTGCTCTCTCAAAGGTCATTAATGAGTTTCTTTTTCCTAAATACAACATACACTTTCAATCTCCTATTTTCCTCCATCTCTACTGTTTTGCACTAGAAACTACTTGTTTGTTTGTTTGTTTATCTCATTTAGTTACAAGGGAAGAATATCGTTAGATGCCTCGACATTTTGTCAACAAACCCCAAGGGGCATTACAGTGATGCTAAAGCTCATTAAACCTAGAGCTCAAAGACCATACTGTTTCCAAAGTAGTTTTAAGGACCTCAACAAGAGGAAGGATTTTGCATATTTTTAATACTATATTATATCAATATGACAGACTTCGTCATGTAATTTATATTAAACAAGACTCATGACCTCTCTGGTTCCAATTAGGCCTCATATTTTGTAAAGTCAATTTCTACCTATTGATTAGTTCAGACTCTCTGATTCTTAGTTCCATTTCCTGGTGGTGATCATCTGGTAGGGCTGGTTCATCTTTTTTTTTTTTTTTTTCCAGGAAGACACTTACAGGTTGCTAATTAGCAATTAATTGCTGTTCTTGATAATTTATACATACTTTGTTAGTTAAAGAGTGAGGTGGCATTCAGATGGCACAAAACATAGCACTTGGGAAGCAGAGGGTTGAAGAAAGTTCAGTTTTATTTCTAGGGGCTATTAGATTGTTACAGTAGTTATCATTTTTGGTATATTCTGTTACTTACTTCTCAATATTCTTGCTTTGCATAGGAGAGCCTCATTAAAAATCCAGTCACAGGCATCTGGGTGGCTCAGTCAGTTAAACATCTGACTCTTGATTTCAGCTCAGGTCATGATCTCATGGTTGGTAGGTTCAAGCCCTGCGTTGGGCTATGCACTGATGGTGTATAGGCTGCTTGGTATTCTCTCTCTCTACCTTTGTCTCTGTTCTTCCCCCACTTGTGCTCTCTCTATCTCTCTCTAAAATAAATAAACTTAAAAAAATAAAAATAAAAATTTTACTAGTTGCGAACTGTTAATTTGCCATCCTAGAGTGTATTAAGATGGTTCACCTAAGTGGTGACCCAGCAATTCCTATCACTGCTTTTGTGTCATTCTGATGACTGATTTTTTAATTTCCATTTCTATTTATTTTATTTATATGTATATATAATTGTCATATATTTATATAATAATGAAGAGAGGTAGATATAAATATCAGGGATAGAGAATTTAAGGAATCCTGTTATTTATTTTGGCCTGTTTGGTTGTTAGAAACAGGTAGACAGGTAGACCTTCAGGCTAGCACAAATACAGTTTTATATTGGACATATGTTCAGAACTAAGAAAAATCTAGGAATAAATATTAAATTGGCTAAACGTCAAAGAGAGTGGAATATGGTTCTTGAGTCAATGCATTTCTTTTGGTCTTCTCAGTGATCTAAAACCAATATTGTTGATAAGATTCTTATGTTTGCCTATTCTGTACCTATGCCAATTGGCTACTTTTTATTTCCCTTGTTATTTGCTACTGTTGCTTCTTAATTTTGCCTTGTACATGACCCGTTATTGTCTTGGAAGTTACTATACCCCAGACACTATTAACTATACCTTCTACTTGCTAACTCAGTCAACCTGAGTTTCTCAATATATAATATTAAAAGCAAGACTTTCTTTGGCCAAATTTGTTGCATCATGCATATGTACTCATGGACCACCAACCAGACTCTGAATTTATTACCTTTGGATAAGATGTCTATCCCTGGTCCAAACAGCATAGGTCATCTGACATGATCACATGGTAAATAAATGACAATACCTGTAAAGTGATGGCTGTGGATGAAGTTGTGTTGATTAGCTTGGGGTGTTTCCAGGTATGCACCAAGCAAGATTGGCACTAATCCAACCATTTCCTGCTTCTTAAAATGCTCTTCTGTATTTCTTTTTTTTTTTTTTTTTTACTTGCAACTTCTTGACTTTTTTTTTTTTTTCATATCACTGTCACTTTTCTATCTTGCCTCTGAAGAGAAAGAGACATGTCTTCTCTGAAAATTTCCTTCCTAATTTTCCTATGAGTACGTGCCTTAAGGTTTTGTTCTTTGATGTACATTCTTTGCTTTTTGATTTTCCTCCAAACATAATAATTCTTAAGAAATTAGTGATAACATCTTTTATATAGTTATTGAGTCTATAATTTTACCTTCTACTATGCTCTGAAATGCCAAATCCACCTTTCCAGCCACTGACTTGTTTTGTCCACTTCTATACCTACCATGTTTATGTGTACTAGTTCAGAAACAAACTTGTTATTCCTAAAGCCCTTAAATAAATTTCTCATTCTGACATTGATATTTCCATTAATGGAATGGCAATTCAGTTGTTACCAAAGTTTATCCTTGAACTATCTTTAATACTCTTTCTTCATCCCTTACCTTTAATCAGATGCTAAGTACTGTGTATTCTACTTCTACATTACTTCTTGTATCATCTGTCCTGTATTCTCATGCTGACTACTTAGTTCATGCCTTTATTATTAATCTTGGCTGGATAAACATATTCAGTATCTTCTCCCCCTACACCATCTATTCATCACTGTCACACTAATCTCTCCACAAGAATTGCGGTTATATAGTCCACATTTCAGTAAGGTCTCAATGGCAAATAAATGGCACATTCAATTTGGTAATTCGAAGAGACTTTAATAGAATTTTAAAATGTGCTATATGAGTGAAGAAGGAACACAAGGGATAATACCATACCTAGAGGTTCACATCCCAGTGTTTTTCCTGTCATTGTACCTGAAGAAGAAAGAGAAGGAAGTGGTTATTGGAACCCAAAGATACAAAGGGCTATGTGGAGAGGCCATCTGTCATCAAGAAGGAAGCCAGCCTCTCAGAAAGGTAATATAGTAATATAACCTATCTCACTCTCCTATTTTCCAGATATCCTGCCAATACTTCCAATTGGATAAACCCAACCAGAAGCCTAAGGGCAAGGGATCTTGTGAATGTGGTCCAGATAGATGGACCTTCCCAGATGTAGGTCAGAGAATGTGTCTGAAAGGGCAAGTAGTTAAGTTGGATCCCCTCAAACATTTAATAGCTTCTCATTGCTTACTAAAACAAGGACAGTATTTAAAGTCTTTCAATGAATGGCCTAAACCTTATTATTGGTTAAATTGGGCTGTAGGAGTAGTCTCCATATTTTTATATCTCTCGATGGTATATGTCTTGCTCTTTATTGAAATACCTCCTTTCTTCCTCTGGCACATCTCTACCCTGGAAAAGTAATATCTTTGAGACTTACTTCACCATTTCTCATCTACATTTCTTCCTCAATGTGTATATAGTATGCATAAATGCAGTTTCTATAAACCTAACTTCTATCTTATTTACACACTTATTTTATTCCAACTTGTACTTTGTGGTAGTCAGAATTATAAGGTGGCCTTCAGTATCCTCTCTTCTACCCCAAAACTGCATGCTCTGTGTAATTCCCTTGCTCTTGACTGTGAGCAAGAACAGTGAATATGATGGTGTATACGATATACTGTAGGCATATATAACCCTATGATTATACACCTTATATGGCAAAGGGATTTTCAAGATGTATTCAGTCAGTTTTGAATTAATCAAGAGGGAAATTATTCTAGGTGGACCTGACTTAATAATATGAGTCCTAGAAAGACACTAGAACATTTCTTAGGAGATTTAAATTATGGGAAACTCTTCAGCCAGCCTTATAGCCTTGGAGAGGGATAGGCAAGAAATGGTAGATAGCCTTTAGTAGGTGGGAATGGCTCCCTGTTGCCAGCTAGCAACAAACCAAGAACCTCTGTCTTACAGTCATGAAGAACTGAATTCTACCAATAATTCATGAGCTTGGAATAAAATACTGACCCTCCAATGAGATTGCAGCCCTAGCTCATCCCTTGCTCTTAGCCTGGTGAGACCCTTAGAAGAGGACCCAGCTAAACCATAGCCAGAATCCTGACCAGTGGAAGCTGTGAGATAATAACTTTTTGTTTTAAGCCACTGAATTTTGGTAATTTGTTACAGAGCATTATAAAACTAATATATACTTCAGTTATGTCTATATCTATCTAACACAAGTTCCAAAATTTAAACTTCTTGAAAATTATTATATTTTATTTCTAAAAGATTCTTTATAATTATTTGCCTAGGTGGCATAAAATATTTATAAAACAACTGAACAATAGTAAAAACCACCAAATTTTTGGACATTATGCGATATATGTCAAACCCTATTTATGATGGAACCGACGTATTCTCTGAAGCACTAAAAATAAATTGTATTGAAATCTTACCTAAATGAGTTGAGCTATTCGGTGAAGAATGGAAATAGTTGTACTGAAAGATTAATATTGTAGGGTTTGTCTTATGTAATCAGTGCATAATAGAAGACTAGAGTAGGTTGGATGATGGCTACCCAAAATCACTTCAAATTGCACATTATTAGATTGTAGATTGTAAATTGCAGGTTATGTGATATCAAATATCAACTTATCCAGTTTATTAGCTTTGTCAATGACAAACAATAATACCTTCTAAATGGCCAAAACAGCAAGTCAATTACATAGTGTAGGTAAAGATTCAAGTTTTTTTGCTTTACCACATGGAGCCACCTCAGCCACCTCCTTTTATACCCTGATGAGAACCACTGACCCAAACAGACAGAGGGAGAGCTGCAATTTCCTAAATGGGTTCAAAATACTAGATGATGAAAAAAGTTTAAATTGAGTTACAGCAACGCTGTTTTCCAGGCAGCAAAGTATTGTCTGGATGGAAACAGAGGGAATTACATTGATTTTAGAGAGGAATGGGAAGGTCAATTAGTGCTTGTTTTGTTTTGTTTAAGGTTAACTATCAGTTTTGTAGCTAAAAACATTTTCTTTAAATTTTTTTTAATATTTATTTATTTTTGAGAGAGAGAGAGAGAGAGAGAGAGAGAGCGCAAGTGGGGTAGGGGCACAGGGAAAGGGAGTCACAGAATCTGAAGCAGGCTCCAGGCTCTGAGCTGTCAGCACAGAGCTGGGCGGGGCTCAAACTGAGGATTGTGAGATCATGACCTGAGCAGAAGTCTGACACTTAACTGACTGAGCCACCTAGGTGCCCCAAAACATTTTCTTTTATACTAAGCAAAAAGTTCAGACTTTTAAAGGGTAAAAATATTACAAAGCAGTTTTCCATTCAGAAATATCAAATAAAGAATCCTGTTAGATTTGATAGTATTGAGTGGTCAAGGGAAGATACCTCAAAAATGAACACGGAAATGATTGGGAGGGAATAGAAGGAGTTAGCACTTCAAAAGATGAATGATTTTAAAGTTAGCATTTCCTTTCTACAAATGGAGACAGAGAACAGAAGGCAGATGCTGTCTGATTATCTCAGAATCAGCTAAAGGAGGATGTCATTTGTTACTCCAATTTACAGGAGCCGCATAAAACAGTCATAACAGGAGCATATTCTCCTTGCCTGTGCCATGTTAATCATCATTACATTTCACTCCAGAAAGAAAAGTTACAGATGTTAAGGGAATGGGACAAACATAAAAAATAGAACTATGCTCTAGATAGTTTTCTTTTCTGCAGATGAAGTGAAAAGAAATGAAATTTTATAATTTTATAAATAAAATGTGAAGCTATACCTATCTACATGGTAGTTACATTCTAATAAAATAAATAAAAGATGATATGAGTATCCATTTTGACTTCATTTTCTACTTTTTCTCAGAATACTTTAAGTTTGAGAAAAATGTGAGACAACTTCATTTGTTTCATCTTGTTTTTGGACTCTTTACTGGAGGACTGTATTTCATTTGGACTCAGATTCACTGTGGTATTTTAGGAAATCATTTTTACATTATCTCAGTGAGATTCAGAAAATCTTGAGTTTCCAGTTGACTTCAGAATACATTTGAAAATCAGCTGGATGTCAAGGGTATCCAGAGCTTATCTCATGTTCATTTAATGTGAAGCTATGTCTTTCCTATTTTTTTTTTAATTTATTTTAGAGAGAAAGCACACAAGTAGGGCAGAGGGGCAGAGGGAGAGAGACAGAGTCTTAAGCATGTTGCATGCTCAGCATGGAACCTGATGTGGGGATCCATCTCACAACCCTGGGAATATGACCTGAGCCAAAACCAAGACTCAGATGCTTACTCAACTAGGACACCCAGGCACCCCCAATATGCCTTTTCTATTAAAAAGAAAACTAGGGGCACCTGGGTGGCTCAGTCAGTTAAGCGTCCGTCTTCAGCTCAGGTCATGATCTCACAGTCCATGAGTTTGAGCCCTGCATCGGCTCTGTGCTGACAGCTCAGAGCCTGGAACCTGCTTCAGATTCTGTGTCTCCTCTCTGTGTCCCTCCCCTGCTTGTACTCTGTCTCTCTCACTCTCAAAAATAAAGTAAATTAAAAAATTTAAAAAAAGAAAACTAATATTTTCAACTTTTTTACATACACTTTGAAGATTTAAAATTAATTTCAAAGGTTATTTTCATAGTTGATTTCAAAGAAACCTACATGGATTGAAGGTTTAACTTTGACCAGTTAAAGAAAGTTAATGTGATATAAGCTACTGCATATAATGACACAACTTCCATTACTTTATTTAGTCAAACTCTAAGAAACATGTGCTGATCTTTACTTTATAGCAACCTGAAAATACTGTAAATCCACTTAAAATCTGTCCTTTTTACATTAAGATTAGTGGCACACCTCACTGTGTTTCTCAAAGGAAGTAACCTCTCTCAATCTCCCTTCAACCTGTGAATGAGATGTAGCCAACCAGGCGTGGTTTCTAGATCTTCATGTTATCAAATAAAATAAATTGTTATTAAATTAAATGTAGAAATTCAATGCCAATATCAATGGAGAAGAAAGTCAATAGAAACATTTCCTACAGAATCTGGAATAATCCATTATACTCTATTCTCTCAGTAAAGTAGAGAATATTAGTGTATATAATTTCATTTCTTATGTGAGAGCATTCTTTCCTGAGTACGTGCCTGACAAGGAAAAGAATGACTATTTCCCTTCCCAGGGACACATGAACAGCATATGGGTGTGCAGACATCTGATTCCTGTAGCCCTGAGAGTTTGTGGCTCAAAAGAAAAAGCAATGACATTAGCCAACCTTGTATCTAACTTTGCAGTTCATGATTTTTTTTTTTTTTACTTGAAAGATTATCTTCACTTCTTCCTGTGAGCTTGTGCCCGTGCTCAGAGCCCTCCCCCCCCCAACCCCCCTTAGTGTCATAGCACATAACAGTGAAAAACACTGGTATTGTGCAGGGCAAGAAGTTCTGGGTCCACTATTGTTTTTATTTAATGGAATAAATACTAATTTTGTACTCAGAAAAATCTGAAGTTTTCCAACTGTGCACATTTCCTAACATGTTATTTTAAGTGCACACACACATACACACACACACACATATTGTCTTTTTGTTTTTGCTATTATATACTCCACACTTGTATTGCTATTTTTCAAATGGTGAATATTCAGTAAATATTTTGAATAAGTTGTAAAATCAGTATATGCATATGGTTAAAAAAATTACATTTTTAAAAGGTACAGTACAAAGAAAAATAAGAGAACTCCATCCCGTTTCCCCATTCTTTGTAGTGTTCCCTGAAGTAAGCACTTTAATAAGTCTTCTAATTATTTCTTATTCTGTTTATCTGTGTAACTCCAAATAAGTTTTTTATTACCTCTATTTCTATATTGATTTGCATAAGAATTATGTATTAACTTTTTTTGTTGATTGAACCCACTGAAAACTCCCCTTCTGACCCTCATATCTATCATTAGAACAGGCTTTGAAGTCATAATTAAGGATATGAAAACTCAACATCATGTTTTACTTAGTTTTACTTTTGTTTCTGTACTCTTTCCATATTTTGATAGGGGACAATTCAGTTTCCTCTGAATATGCCCCACAACCCACATGGTACTCAGACTTCCTGTGTAATTTAGTCAGTTTACTTTCTTTTACTGCTGCACAATTACCTGCCCGAGAATTAAACCAGTATTTCATGGATATTGTCTCTCTGTTCCTTTATTTGTGTGTTTGTGTGTTTAAGTATGTAGATGACTTTTGAAAAGATATCTGGTAATGAGATTTTGTAGATGACTTTTCTTCCTTCTCTTGAAGAATTCTAGGGTCATCTCTTCATTCTTGGTGTTAGGAAAATTTACAATTGTTTCTAGACATATGGGGCATTTTTACATCTATTGCATTAGCTCTTATAGAATTCTTTCAGTGTGAAGATTTGAGTCTTCTTTCTACTCTTGAAATCAAAGCTGGAATTTTTTTTCTTTTTTAGATTTTAGTAGTTTTTCTTTAAATGTTCTCAAAACACTTACTATTTTGTTAGTAATCTTCCTTTTATTTTTTAGATACCCATTAATTAGATTTAAGCATCCTATATTACTGTCTATGACTTTCATCTTATTTTTTCATATTTTCCTTCTCTACGTTTTAATCCTATATTTTGGAACATACCTTCCAATTTTATTTTTATTTTGACAATGGTATTTTTTACTTTAAAAGGTTTTTTCATATTAATAACTTTGGATTTTCCTTGAGCTTATTCATTGATTTATTGTGCTTTTCAATGTTTTCTCTTACCTGTTGATGCTCATCAGGCAAATGAAAATTCATTTGAACACGAACCAATTAGTAATGTATGAGGCAAACGCTATTATCAGACCTGTAATCTGAAATAATATGGGTAGAAAGATAATGGTTGACAAATAGATTAGAAAAGTTGTCAAAACCTCACTCCCTGTGCTATAGTAGTCTATATTTTACCTAAACCCAAACACATGGCAATTACTGCCCTCTATTTTGCCTTTTATGACAAAGTCTCTCTTGTCCTGGTATCTGTCACATGTATAGGAGGAATCATATTTTCTAGTATTCTAATTTACCTGTAATTTTTTTTCTATAAGTATTTTCTAGCATTCCTAATAATTCTGTCTATAAAAATCTTGGCAAAGAAAAAAAATAGTGCCAATATATTAACATAGACATATTTTGTAATAAATTTTCTCCTTAATGATATGACTTGTATTTATTTCAGATTAAAATAAATTTGAATATGCTTTGTTATGGGTAAAAAATTTAACAGATTGAAATATGAAATTACTTTCATATTTCTTTTGATGCATATATAAATTGTTTTGTTTGCAACCTGATAAAAGATATACTGTGTACTTAAAAGTCAACTGAAACAGAAAGAAGGATGGTAATTCACAGTAGTTCACTAATGTGTATCACAGTGGTAATTAATTCAACTTTTTGTAGAGATTCCAGACACTAATTTACTATACAGTGAGTGAGTGTTCAAGGAAGATCTTCAGCATTCTCTTTTAACTCCCAAATCCTTAGATATCCACTAGTGAATAAATATAAACTGAGATTTGCTTTGGAAGATTGTTATTTTATGTTAAGAGAAAGGAATTGATTTGTATAAATATTTACAGTTTCCATTTAAAATTCTGAATGTTGGGGCACATGGGTGGCTCAGTCAATAAAGCATCTGACTTCGGCTCAGGTCATGATTTCACGGTTTGTGAGTTTGAGCCCCTCATCTGGCTCTGTGCTGACAGCTCAGAGCCTGGAGGCTGCTTCAGATTCTGTGTGTGTCTCTCTTGCCCTCCCCTGCTCACGTTCCATCTCTCTCTCTTTCAAAAATAAATAACCATTTTTTAAAAATTAAAAAAAAAAGAAATTCTGAATGTTGACTCTCTCACCCAGAAAAAAAATACATTAATTTTTCATTAAAATATTTTCTACCCAAGTTACATATTGTAAAACATTACAAAAAAAAATCAAACTAGTTATCTAAGAATAATAAATATCTCTCTACTTCACTTATTAACTCAATTAGCATGTGTTAGCATCACAGAATACCTGAAATTCTGGTATTTGTACAATCAATAGGATCAAGGGAAATTAAAAAGTTATATAGCCCTTTCTGTCTTTAGGTAGAAAAACATTACAGAAAGTTATCTTATTACACTTTAAGTAATTTCATATTGATTCTCTAAATTACATTGGGAACCTATATAACTAGAAATTATGTTTATTTTCTGTGCTTGTCACAATGGCTACATACAAAGCTTAAATTATTTTTAACAACCACTGAAAAGAAAAAAATAGAAACCTTAACCTTTCAATCAATATTATGTTATTAAAATATACATATTAATATATGTCTAGATGTATACATATATATGTATATATATATATAGAGAGAGAGAGATAATTATTTGGTCTTCCTTGTAAAAACAATGTAAAACAAACAAAAAGGAAAAAAATGTAGGTAGGCCTAACTTTTATGATAACCTTTTTTTCAACAAACCTATTAATCATGTTATGTCTATGGTGATATGTAGGCCTATAGAATTTTTGCAAATGAACGCATTTTCTAGAATTCAGGACTTAGTGTGGGAAATGCATATATAGACTCCCAATTATATAAGATAGAATAAAACCAGTGTACAAACAGGTACCTGAGTGTGATGAGGGAGTTATTATATTTTGGATAACATAAGGAGTTTCAATTGTCCGTAAGTCAAAAAGCAGACAGATATTGGGGTAGATATTATTTCAGAAATTACTTATAGTCAGACACATGGTTGGCATGTAATACAACTGCATTTCTTTCTCTTTGTACTTTCCCACCTCCAAAAACCTACCATAAAGATTAGACTTAAAAAGTAACCATTACAAAAGCAGAATACAGAAAAAAGCAATATAGAAATGTTTACTCAATCCAAAATATCCATAAGTTGACATAAAGTTGATGAAAATTGACATCAAGAAATATGGAGTGGCAAAGATCTAGCAGCCTACCAATGATCCATGCTGCCCTTTTCGTAGAGTAGAATTATTTCTATGAAGTGGCTGCCAATTCAGAACCTACATTTCCTAGCACTCTGGCATTTTGGTGGGGCCATCAGATTAACTTCTTGCCAGTGGAATGTGAGCTAAAGTAATGTATGTTTTTGTTCCTCCTGGGCTGATTTATTGTTGTTATTGTGTGTGTTTAATGTTTTTGTTTTTGTAGAAG
Organism: Panthera pardus; assembly: GCF_024362965.1. NCBI lineage: Eukaryota > Metazoa > Chordata > Mammalia > Carnivora > Felidae > Panthera > Panthera pardus. Next base: position 100,453,245 of record NW_026526721.1, on the reverse strand, counting down.
TAGGTGTGCCTTCTCCAAACTTTTTTTTTTTTTTTTTCCTTTTACATTTGGATGCAGAGACTCAAGACTTGTAGGCTTGGGAACTGTAGGATAGAAAAGAATCCTTGCATAACTACTTGGGAGAAAAGTCTACGGCCAATAGACTGTTATATGAACAAGAAATAAACTGTTGAACATCTAACATACAGAATTTTTGTTGTTTTTACGGGGACTAGTATAGTAGTATCCTTATTAATACCCTAGACTTCTTTTAACATAAGCCAAGAATATAGGAATAATAATTTATGACTGAATGTGGTAGAAGTAAACAGAGCTATTTTGTAATTTAAATCATAAAATTTACTGCCTGGACCTTGGGTTGCCAAACATTTTTTAAAGGGCTAAATAATAAATATTTAGGATTTGTCTACGGCACAACTGCTCAACTCTGCCATTGTAATGCAGAAGCAGCCACACATAAAGCCACACATAAAGAGATGGGAGTGGTTGTGTTACAATCATACTTAAAAAAAACAAGCCTGAAGGGCCATTGTTTGCTGAACCTGGGCTTAGCCTTGGCACAGTTTCTCCACCTGGTGGTAGCAAATTAAATTGCAACTAAATGATACAACGAAATTTGAGGAAATAAAATAGTTGGAGAAGGAAGTACACTTAAAGTCATAAAGTACACATGTGCTTAGAGATGTTATTATTTTTTTACACATACAGCTTCTCCAGCATCTCAATGGTTGATAATCCAGCTCCTAGTTAACTTGTGTATAACATTTATTTCTTTATTTTGCAAATATTTATAAAAATCCAGATCATTCTCCAGAAAAATAGGAGTATTTTTTTTAACCTATTTTTGGCATTATTTTTAGCATGTTTTACATTTTAACAACAAAAATGACAAAGTAAAAGCTTACTTTTATCATGAGTTACTGTTGGACTCAATGTGTTCAAATAAGGCAACAATATTGGAAGTGGAGTAGAGTAAGGGTTCAAAGACTTCCATAATGGTATCTGCATTTCCATCATATTTTATGGATGATTCTCTCATTGCTTCACAAAGTTGAAATAACTCTTATGTCTGTAAGCAATAAAAATGAAGAGACAAGACTCATCAATATGGTAGCATACTGCCAAGCCACCTGAGTCAAGGATCCATAACAGTCAGGAAGGTTTATAATATTAATCGATTCTGTGCCTTTGAAGAAAGTGTTATTAGGGGTGCCTGGGTGGCTCAGTCGGTGGAGCACCCGACTTGGGCTCAGGTCATGATCTCACAGTTGTGAGTTTGAGGCCCACATCAGGCTCTGTGCAGACCGCTGGGAGCCTTGAGCCTGCTTCACATTCTGCGTCTCCCTTCCTCTCTGCCCCTCCCCCAGTCGCCTGCACACACTCTCTCTCTCTCTCTCTCTCTCTCTCAAAAATAAATAAGCATTAAAAGAGTATTATTAGTTCTTTTAATATCAAAATTAATTTAAAATTTTAAAAATTGAATTTGTTCAAAGACAAGTAGTTATTGATAATGGAAAATAATAATACTAATATGAATATTCTAAGAAACAAAAGAAAGCTCAGTTTTCCTTTCTTCAGGCCAATCTCCAAATTTTAAATATTTCATTAGTACCTTTAACCTCACAAAACTTTTGAAAAGAAACACATTACTTGGCCAGTAAAGTTTATTTTTGAAATTGTCATTAAAATATGAAAATGGGAGCATACGGAGGTAAAATTTGCTAATGAAAATGTTGGTTTGCGGGGCGCCTGGGTGGCTCAGTTGGTTAAGCGTCCGACTTCGGCTCAGGTCATGATCTCTCAGTCTGTGAGTTCGAGCCCCGCGTCGGGCTCTGTGCTGACAGCTCAGAGCCTGGAGCCTGTTTCAGATTCTGTGTCTCCCTCTCTCTGACCCTCCCCCGTTCATGCTCTGTCTCTCTCTGTCTCAAAAATAAATAAACGTTAAAAAAAAAAAATTAAAAAAAAAATGTTGGTTTGCAACATGTCAACTACTGTTCTTCTACCCATCCTTGAGAGTTCAACCACTGTTTGAACTGTTCCTGAAGTCATATGTAATTATTTGGATTCAAGTGGATGTGCCCTCAGTGAAACCCTCCAAAATTATTGTCCAATGCACTTATTTAAGTATGTAGTCAAACTTTTTTTGTACAATGTAAAAAGATTTAAAAAGTTAATTCACAGCGTTTGATAGTCAACAAGAAGACCAGTTTAGTAAAAATAAAAGTTTAGTATCTGAGAGTAATCGGAGATAAGATTTAAAATATAATAGGCTTATTGTATATAGACTTTAACTTACTGGTAATAAAAGCATTGTAGAATTTTCAGAATGGGAATAATGTGATGGATTCAAGTTATTCATTTATTAATGTAAAGGGAATGTATTGAAAAAGAAAGAATAAATGTAAATATACGTATGTTATTAGATGGATGGATGGATAGATATGTTCATGACTTTTTTCTAACCAAGTGTTTTGTTTTTCCTTTAGATTATCTTATAGTTTTATAACTTTTATATCACCAGGCAACATAGCATCTGGTGATATTCTGGGATCATAGGAGAGTTTTAATCAATACTCACTGAATTGGAAGGAATTGTATTGTTAAATCAAATGCTTTACTGTTAAATCAAAATATCCTTAAGGACTTATTTTCCTGATGATGTGTGGAAAATCTGATTATCTCTGTAAAGATGGAACAGGAATTACATAGATGGATGCACACAAAACCAATATAGACCATCATACATTGAACTGAACAATTGAAGGTTTTTATCTAGGATGCTTACACTCACTACATTAACCTCTGTAATTAAAATGACTTATTTTTATAATACACAATTGAATTTGCTAATAACACTAACATCGTCAATATAATGGGTGAAATTTGGGTTAATTTGAACATGAAATTACTTGTTTCCTAAGGTTAGGATTAAATTAAGACATTCATTTCAAATGGTGATTAAATAAATGAAAATAATCGCCTTCAAACAAAGTTTAAAAATGTATAAGCAAATAGACATCAAATGAGATTCTTTAATATTACTTTCTAACATAAGTGGATATATACATACTTCAGATTGTCTTAGTTTTTGGGAAAAGAGTTTTCCATCAGAAAATAATTTTATTTATAGCTGAATTCCTGTTTGATTTGTGTATTCTTCTTGATAGACCAATGGGTGCCAGGACTTTGAGGAGTATGATGGGTTGAAAAGTAGCACACAAAGGATATTTGAGAGCAATAAAGCTATTCTTACAAAACTGTAAAGGTGGATACATGACACTAAGTATTTTTTGAAATTCATAGTACAAAGAGTAAACTCTAATGTGTAAGAATTTAAAAAAAAAAGAGGAACTCAAGGGCACAGGATGAATGTAGACTTTACAAAGCTATCCCCAACTGTAAAATGTACGAAATAAGCTTACTAACGGGGGTAAGGAGAAAAGGTGCTGAACCAAGTAACTTCAGAAATGAATGGATATTATATGATTTTACTCATATGTGGAATTTAAGAAATAAAACAGATGGACAGAGGTGGAAATAAAGAAAGAGAGACTCTAACCAGAGTCTCAACTATAGAGATCAAACTGAGGGTTACTGGAGGGGAGGTCGGTGGCAGGATGGGTTAAATGGGTGATGGGCATTAAGAAGGGTACTTGTGATGAGCACCAGGTGTTGTATGGAAGTGATGAATCACTAAATTCTACACCTGAAACTAATATTACACTGCGTTAACTAACTGGAATTTAAATAAAAACTTTAAGAAAAAAAAGAAAAGAATGAGTATTGTTTAAGACTAAAGGCAAAAGAAAATGCACATACATGCTATACTCTACTTGATAAAATTGTTTCTTATGGTATATGGAATACCACTTACAACACTGCTACTCGTGTTTACTGGAATAGAACAATCAAATAAATGGATGATAGACGTTGGAAGCACTGTTTATCACTGTTGAAGTGACAGTTTCTAAACAAAGAGGGGAGGATAGAATTGCTCAGGTAGTACTAGATTAGAGATGGAGACATCATGTTTACCTTAATATAGAAAAAGTTAATATAGAAATATGTATAGATATTTATAATTTCGTATGTATCTACTGGTTAGTACATACACTGTATTTCCTTGTTCTGTCTTTTGACAAGACCTAGAAGCAACCCCTACCAACAAGCAATGAGTACCAGTGAAAAGAACCAGGGTTTGTTTGGGTTGGTTTTTGTTTGTTTGTTTGTTTGGATTTTTTTTTGTTTTTTGTTTTTGTTTTTTGTTTATTTGGATTTTTTTTGTAAATTGATTATTATAGGCTGGAGTGTGGTAGGAAATATACAATAGGAGAGTCTGGGCCTTCTTGAAGTTCCAGAAAATAAGTATCTGCTAAAACGAAAAAAACAAAAAAAAAAAAAAACAAAAACAAACAAAAATGCAAAATATGTCAGAAGAACACAGGAGGCAACTGAAAGAGTCCCCAGTGGCCAAAACAATTTGAGCAACAAAATAAAGTAGTATTAGATTATAACGCAAAATATATGTATCCACATTCATATAAAAATAATTGAATATGTAAGTTGGGGATGTTTTACAAATTTCCCATGCAGAAGAATTTCAAATAATTTATGTAGCTACTCAGGGTATACAATTCATGTATCCAAATAATTTATGCAGCCACCTCTCCATGGGACAGAGCACTACTCCCCGCAGTTTAAATGAGGAGTATTGTATAGTATAAGGTGATTCCTTTGTGTGGAAATCATGTATGGAATGGGGGAAATCACAGTAACTTTACAGTGGAGAAATATCACAAATATTCCCCAGGTGAGGAAGGTTGATGGCAAGAGTGTAAGTCAAACTGATAGCATGTGGTGATTTGTGATTGATAGCATGTGGTGATAAAAATGGCACTTTGCTTCTGTTGTTTTCCCAAAACTTATAACTGGAGTCTACTTATGATAAAACATCAGATAGACCCCAATTGTGAGATATTTCACAAAATATCTGATCAATAGTTTCAAAATGTTCAAGGTGATCAAAACTGAGGTAAGCTGGGGACAAAGTCATGGCCAAGAGGAGCTTAAGGAGACATGACAACTAAATGAGATGTAATGCCTCCTGCTTTGGTTTTCTTCTTCAATATTACTTTGGCTATTTGGGTTTTTTTATGGTTTCCTACAAATTTTAGGATTGTTTGTTCTAGCTTTGAGAAGAATGCTGGTGCAATTGGGGGTAGGGGGGAGAGATGAAAGTGGGTGATGGGCATTGAGGAGGGCACCTGTTGGGATGAGCACTGGGTGTTGTATGGAAACCAATTTGACAATAAATTATATTTAATTTTAAAAAATAACATAAATAATAAATAAACAAAATATTCAGTTCCTTAGGCAAAAAAAAATTTTAATGAAATAAAATAATAAAATATATGAGATGTAGTATCCATTGGGGAACTTGGAACTAACGGGGCACTTGGGTGGCTCAGTCAGTTAAGTGTCCAACTCTTGGTTTCAGCTCAGGTCATGATCTCATAGTTTATCAGTCAGAGCCCCGTGTTGGGCTATACACTGACAGCACAGAGCCTACTTTGGATTCTCTCTTTCCCTCTCTCTCTCTGCCCCACACATACCTGTACTCTCTCTATCTCAAAATACATAAATAAACTTTAAAAAAAGAGCATTAAGTAAAAACCAAAAATAAATAAATAAATAAAATGTGAACTTCAGTTAATAATAATGTTTCACTATTGATTTGTTAACTGTGACAAATGTACCATACAAATATAAGATGTTGATATGGGGACAATTAGGTATGGGATGTATAGGAAAAAACTTTGCAAATTTTCTGAAAATTTAAAATTACTCTAAAATTAAAAGTTTATTTTGGGGGCACATGGGTGGCTCCGTCAGTTAAACATCCGACTCTTGATTTCAGTTCATGTCATGATCTCAAGGTTGTAAGGTGAAGCCCCACATCGGCTCTGCCTGGATGTGGAGCCTGCTTAAGAGTCTGTCTCTCCTTCTGCCCCTCCCCTGCTCACACTCGCATGTGCTCTCTTTCTCAAAAAACAAAGAAACAAAAGTTAATTTTTTAAAAGGAGTCACTTTCACTTAACACATAAAAAGTTTAATAGCCCATTTAAGCCTAAAAATTTCTCTGTTGTTTCAGAAGAACTTATAGTGCTTCTCTTTGAGAATTGTTTTAAAGAAAAAATAATGTGACATGGCTATTCTTATAGTGATAGTCGCAATACCTAAAACAATTATTTGTTGATCAATGAGAGCAAATAATTACAATCTTTTTTCTCCTTTACACACACACACACACACACACACACACACACACAAATCCACTAGATCATCTTTTCTATTCACTGCGTTTACGGTAACAGTAAATCCAAAGACCAACTGGGTCAGGCAAAGAAAAAGGTGTTTCAAAATGAGGGAATGGAATCTTTAGAGAATTTGAGGTTCTAGACTGGGATTCAGAATGTTAAGAGTGGGAATGTATATTTGATTGATTAGATAATCTGTGCTTAGGGACTAATAAGAGAGTCAGTACTGAATAAATGTGAGTGTTTGGTGGTTTTGCATGCTTTATCTGATTTTCATTCAGCATATCCAGTATTTGCTTTAAAGAATATATGAGCTTAAAGGAGCCTGTAAATATTTTTATGAAATGCCTATTGTGCATTGGCCTAAACTATGAATGTTTATAAATAAATATATATGTATACACACAAATTAATATATATATATATATATATATATATACATACACATACGCATATATGTGTATACACACACACACACACATGCACACACACACATATCATTTACATATCTTTGCTTTGGAATTTGAAGTCTAATATGTGAGACAATGAAAATAATATAAAGAGTAAAAGAGATCAATTTATCCAGAGCTCATTACCAGAAAATGTACCATACATATTTAGAACTATGTTACAGCAGTGAAGCCAAGGGGTAGGGATGAGCCAAAATAGAGGGTTTGTATTTTAAAGGTGGACATCTAAGAGGAAATCTAAGAGGAAGAGGGGGTTTGGGCAAAAAGGTATGGAGACTCTGAGTGACCTACTGTTGTTGGACAAGGAACAGTGTGACTCTGAGGAAGGAATTACAATAAGGGAAAGTAGTTATAGTGATTGTCAGATTTAATCTGTTCAGACAGCAGATAGAATGGGAGTGAGAGATTAGATGTATAGGAGATGGCAGGTATCATTATATTGTAGATTAAAGTTTTGGGTGTGAGGCTGCTTTGAATGATGGCAAGATACAAAGTAATATCTATTGTCATATATGTTTGAATATGGAAGACAATATGGTTGAAGCCAATTTGGTGGGCCAGTTTTGATGACACCCAAGGTAAGAGTCCGTATGTACTCGTACCTAAAACAACCTGGCTCCTACCTATGTCATGACGTAGTTACCAGTAACATTCCCTTTAACTCTCAAATTTTACTAATTTGAATATAACTTATATGACCGTTCTAACTTTGAGCCAAACTCCACAGAAATTAGGTTGAATGGCCAGGAATTTCTAGAATAAAGGATAAAGGAGAGAAGTGGAGGAATTACAAGGTGGTATTTTGAATAGGAGCTGAACAAGGACTTTTGCATGAGGGAGGAAGAGTAACAGTTTGGAAGCCATCCAAGCTTATCTCCTGTTTCTCTTCACCAGAGCTGTTTCTGTGCTAGTCTAGTTTATTCTATGATTTTAGTGCATGGCCTATACTTCGTCATGAACTTTATTTATGTTATGCCCCTAACTGAAATATTTTTTTTCTCTTCCCCTTCCTCAAAACAATTCCCTCAACTGTCCAAAACTCAGTCCAAAAATGACCTCAATAAAATACATTTAAGTAATAGGAGTAAATAGTAATCTAAATTCTGATTTAAGAAGGCTGTAGCATTTAATTTTTGTTGGTCTTGTTTTGCAGAATATATACCAGATTCTGGTGAGCTTCCAGGAAGTTAATAGTCTCCAGTGACTCTTGAAAACTGAAAATGTAGTCTAGTGAGATATATTTGATGCTAATACTTAGTCTCAAACTTAAATACCTGTTCAGCTCAGTATTGAGGTTTTGAAATTTATCCATACACACTCAGCTCTTATCCTTTAATCAAGGATAGAAATTTTACATGCTGTATCTGGGTTGCTAGGTAGATTTGTGTTCAAACTGTAAGGCTTATAAAGTTTATTGTAAACGTGGCCTCTTTTGTGTGTTGCCTCATACAGAAATGATAATGTCTACGTTAATGCCTATATGCTGAGAAAGTTTTCATTAAGCAAACAATAACGATTAAGAAATAAAGATAGTATTTTTTAATAATAAAGATGATTGTTGATGTTGGTGTTTGTTTTGGTTTTAGTTTTGCTTTTTTGAGGCGGTGACAAACTTACTCTCTTCACTACTAAATTTTAACCTCTTATCCTTAAAAGTCTTTATCTTTTCTTTTTCTTTTTAATATCATACAATCGGATGTCAGTTGCCTACCGTTAGTAAGGCTCAGAAAGATGAACATGTCAATGCTTCATGCTGGTTGTTAAACTTTAAGATGATACTTGGGGTGCCTGGGTGGCTCAGTTAGTTAAGTGCCTGACTCCTGATTTTGGTTCAGGTCATGATCTGACAGTCATGAGATCAAGCCCTGCGTTGGGCTCCTTGCTCATAATCAGCGTGGAATATATTCCACATATATTCTCATATATTCTCATATATTCCACATATATTCTCATATATTCTCATATATTCCACATATATTCTTATATATTCTCATATATTCTCTCTCTTCCTCTGTTTCTGCCCCTCCCCCGCTCATTCTCTCTCTCTCAAAAAAAATAAATAACATTTTAAAAAAAAAAAAGAAAACTACATCTGCATTTGAGGGAAATAGGTTATTTAGCACTTTGTTTCAGTACTAAAACAAAATTAAGCAATGAAAATAAATTTCCTAATTTGTATCAACTATCTCCAAATTTAGAATAGTCTATACAATTATATAAATGCAGTCTTATTTCTTTGAAAAACAATTTTTAAAGACTATTAACATGTGAATCCTTCTCTTAGAAAATTGTCTTCAGTATTTAATGATTCATCAATGATTTCTACAAGGGAAATAATCTCACTTGTTTTTATTGGAAACAAATTTCCTTTCCACTAAAGTTGAAAGTAAATGCATGCTCTCCTAGGAAATTAAAACATATGCCTAGACTAAATTATATGGAGTTACTATCTTCTAATCATTATGATCTCCCCTTAATCCACAATTCTATTTTATTAATATCTTTTAGATTATGTATCAGTTGAAACCCAAATATGTATGTTGAATTTTTAATAGAACTATTTAAATTACACAAGTGAGATGACTGGAGAGTTTTAAAGTGACCCAAATGAAACATGGGTTAGAATTTATAAATGAACCTAGATTGGTGTTACAAATTTATCAGATAATGGGGCACCTGGGTGGCTTAGTCAGTTAAACGTCCGACATCAGCTCAGGTCATGATCTTGTGGTTTGTGAGTTTGAGCCACACGTTGCTGTCTGTGCTGACAGCTGGGAGCCTGGAGCCTGCTTCAGATTCTTTGTCTCCCTCTCTCTCTGCTCCTCCCCCAATTGTACTCTCTCTCTCTCTCTCTCAAAAATAAATAAACCTTAATTTTTTTTAAATAGAATTTGTCAGATACTACATATTTTCTTTCATAACTAGATATTTCTAGTACTTCTGATATTTTAAATAAAACTGAGTGAAAATAATGTTCTTAAAACTTTTTTATATCGTGTATATATATATATATAATATAATGTAAAATTCAGCTATTCAAACTGTTGAATAATTGTAACATCAGTTAAGCTTTACCATCTAATGTTTTATTCCATTTTTATTTCTATGAGTATATAATATAACATGTATTTGTGAATGTGTAGCTTTTTTGACCATATAGATGGTTCAAAAACCACTGATATTAATTATGGTATCCTTATATTCTTGCTTTTTCTTTGTCCTCAGTTTAAGTTCTTTCAGTATAAGAATTGTGTGACTTTTAGCTTTTCAATATTACATCTTACTGTTCACAGGTTTTTCCTAATGAGTCATAAAGTTTGTAAATTTATTATTTGTTCATATATTTTGACCTCTGGCCAAATTGTTAGCAGTGCCAGAATTCTAAATGTAATCTTGATAATCTTGACATTTTGATAGTATTGGCTTTGGGATGCAAATGGAGAAGGCTAATTTCCAGGTGTTATTCCCAGAGAAACCATTGGAAGTTGTAAAGTCTAGCAAAAGAAGCAAGATATATTTTGGAGAGGTGAAGTCAAGATTGAATAATAAGGATTTTCTTAAAGTGCTATTAACATCTTCATATTCACATGTGATACCTGCTATGAGTCTATATGGTCATAATATATATGCTCATAATATACCTGCTATAATTATATATGGTTAATTGTATTCTTTTGAATATTTTGAAAAATATATTTAAATACAAAAGATCTTGCTCATTAATTTGCTCTATAAAGTTGTAATTGAATATTTGAAGTACTTACTTTGAATTTAGTGAAACTAAATTTTCAAATATATCTTTAAACATTACAGAATGATGACAGACCCTGTAAAATACTATTATTTACTTTCACTTATGTAAATTACTTTAGAAAGTATTCAATATTAATGAATAGCTCTGTAACTTTAAATGACAATAAAATAATATAGGTAAGTAGTTTAGAGCATATACTAGACATTTCAATCAGCTAAACTTGAGAGTTAATCTCATTTCAGCCATGTTGTACCTGTGTGTTGTTTGCCGGGTTTTCTACACCACTTAAAATGCGAAAATAATTGTGTTCTAGAAGGGTCTTTTTTTTTTTAAATGATTATACTGAGTGATGGATAATAATCACTTGGCCCAATGCTGGCACATGTTTAATACTCAAAGGCAATTCATTTTCATCATTCTTATTTTATGGCTACTAGTATTATTAAATCTATTATGTTAGTCATTCTTGGCATGTTTCTATTGATTTTTTTCTTATTAATATTCGTATTTCCATGCTTCTGTATATGACAGTTAAGTTTTGATTGAATATCAGACATTATAAATTTTATGTTATTGGATCTAAGAGCTTTTGTGTTCTCTTAAATATTTTTGAATTTTGTTCTAGAATTTACTTAGTTACTTGAAAACAATTTGATGCTTTTGATGCTTGCCTTTAAGCTTTGTTGGATGATCCCAAAACAGCCTTTAATCTATGGTTAATTTGGTCTCACCACTAAGGATTTTACTTGGTAGTTTATGTTTTAGAACTTTCTACTCTAGTTGCTCAGAACATGAACTATTCTCAGCTCTATGTGCTCTCTAGGGATTGTTCTGCCTGTTTCTTTCCAATAGTCTTTCTCTTGTTACGAGATGACTCCTCATAAGTAGTTGCCAATCAATACTTAGATGCAATTATGAGAAAAATCCTCTGCATATTTTAGGAACTCCCTCTGTGTGTTAAGTCTCTCTTCTCTAGCATTCTGCCTCATGAATTGTAACCACTTTGTCTTCCTGAGCTCTATACTGTTTGTCTTCTCAACTTAGGGAAATCAGCAGGTTCCATCTGCATATTCTGTCCCTGCATTTCTGCCTGGAAATTTTCTCCAAGAATTGAGCTGGGACAGTCTTAGGGATCTCCTTATTTTTTTCCCCTTCTGTCAGAGATTACTATCCTGAGATGCCCATTTCAGGGAGAGGTCCAATGGGAGGGTTGGGAGGAGGGTTCATATACTTTGTATCCTCCTTCTCCTTTCTTTTTTTTTCCTTTTTCTCCTTCTCCTTCAACATTTTTCTTTCATAATCTCATTACTCAGAAGTCTGTATTTTTGTTAAAGATTTTTGCACATGGAAATTTCATAAGTAACTCATTTTTATTCTAATTTATTTTATTATTTTCAGGTTTTATATTTATTACTTCTTTGTTCAGGATAAAAAAAAAATCCCTGAGGTGTTCTTAGAGACATATTGTAACTTTGTACCTATTCTACAAAAAATGTGAAATTCTGGCCAGATTATGTTAAAAGCTGACTTCTATTTTGTGATTATAGTCAGTTTTTAAAGGCCCAGGCATTACCTTTTGAGCCATCCGGGATCCTAAAATAGTTGTGTGAGTCCCCAGGTGTAATCTATTTCTCCCTTGACAGTAGTGGAGATGGGTTTCTGATCTTCTTAGCATGTTTTTCTCTTCATTTTAATGAGGCTTAGGAAAAAATAAATAAATTTAGGTAGTCAATAGTTATCTTGACCCAGACATTTCAGAATTATTTTACATCTCTGTCATGAGTTATGTACCACATAGAACCACATTCAAGACTAAGACACATTCCCTCAGCTGCCAGTATTGTCTGCTGATGGCTTACAGCTGAGTGCCACTCTAGGATTTCCTTCTTAAAAGGAACTGTCGTACCCAAGGTCACACCTTCTCTCTAAGGTGGTCCTTGTCTGATGCGTGGTGCCATAGGACAGGCTTCTTGTCTTGATTCAAACCGGCTCTGAAGGACCACATGAGTTTCAGAGATTTGCCCTTGAATCCTCTGAGGAGCCTGTTACAGCAACTTCATTGCAGATGAATTGTTTCCCCCACTCCCTCATAGGTGTTGTTGCAAAGTGTGCAAGCAAAAATTCATTTCAGTGTCTGTTTCCTTTAGAGTTTAATCAACTAACAAAAACTGTTTAATCAACTTTTATATCAAATCTATCATGCTTAAATTTTCTGGTCTGCAGTCCTTATGTGTATATGTTTATCTGTATTTTCACCCACTTTCCCGACTTTGCTCCAAAGTTTTGTATATAATCTTTCTTTTCCCTAAAGAATCCAATGGATTAATTACCCTTCTTCACGACTCTTCTAACCTTATACATTCATTTCATCTTAAAAACATTCTTACTCTATCCTTCATTACCTTTCAGTTATCACCCTATCTCATTCACACCCCTCACAAACTTTTGCAGAAAGTAGTTTACACTCTCTCTCCCTACAATCTAATTTTCACAGCCACCTATGTTGAAAATGCCCACTCTAGGAAAGTGACAAGTAAAAAAAAGTAAAAAAGTAACTTCTTACTAAAATAAATAGATAATTTTAGCATTTTGATTAATTTCTCCGTAGCAGGAATAGTTCACAATTTCCTTTACTATGAAGCTCTTTCTTCCCGTCTTTCTAAAACAATCCCCTTTTCTTCTGTACACTTTTTCTCAGTATTCTTAACTCTTTTTTTCCATTTCCATTCCATAAATGCTGGCATTCCTCAAGATCTGGCCATGTTGCTTTCCCCTGCTCATCCTATGCAGTCAAATAACTGACTATAACCTATATGCTGATGACACTCACATCTATACCATTTATCTAAATCTCACACTTGGGTTCCAGATTCAAATGTCCAATTAAAATTTACCAACTCCAATTTGGTGTTCATGGACATCTCACAATTAACATGCCAAAAACTGTTTCATCATTCTCTCTCCCAGACATAAACATTTTTTTTAATTACCTACTGCAGTAAATGGTGCCAACATTTTGTACAGTTCCTCAAATAGGATTGTTGTAAAATATCATCCCTCCTTTCTTTTCTAATCAATCATCAAGGCATATCAACAACTGAATTAGCTATCAAGTCTCCCTCCCTTAGTTTTTTTCTTGTAATACTGTTTAAAATTAAGTTCTGAGATTTTCTTTTACTTAAATTACTAGCCATGCCTACATCTTTTCTAATTCTCCAACACATTCTCAGTACTATTATCAAGTTATTTATTTCCTAATATTCAAAACTACTCCTATGAATAAAATCTTACTGTTACTTCATTTCATTCAGGAGCAAGTGAAGCCACCAGACTTCACTGTATCTGTCACAGGTATGCCTTTAAAAAAAACTTGTGATAAGAACACATAATATGAGATCTACCCTCTTAAATTTTTAAGTGCACAGTATACTATATTGTACATAGTATTTCACAACAGATCTCTAGAATGTATTCATCTTGCATTATATCAAGAAGTTGAACATCAACTCCCTGTTTCCTCCTTTCTCCAACTCTTAGCAACTGCCATTCTACACTCTGTTTCCATGAGTTTGACTAGTTTAGATAATTCTTTTAGGTGTAATTATATAGTAATTGTCCTTCCGTGACTAGCCTGTTTCACTTAGATAATGTCCTCAAAGCCCATACATGTTGTAGTACATGATAATATTTGTTTCTTTTTTTAAGGTGAATATTCCACTATTATTAAATATCGTATGTAAATATTATATTTTTTTCATCCATTCATCTGTTAACGGACATTTAGATTGTTTCCATATCTCCCATTCTTGGGAATAATGCTGCAGTTAACAGAGGAACACACATATCTTTTCAAAGTATTAATATCAATTATTTTGGATATATACTTAGAAGTAGGATGCTGGATCTTATGCTAATTCTATTTTTTAATTTTTTTAGGAACTTGCAGTCCATTTTTCATAATGGCTGAATCATTTTACATTCCCATATACAGTGTACAAGCGGTTCCAATTTCTCCACATCTTCATGGACACTTGTAATTTTTTTTTAAGATAGCCACCTTAACAAATATGAGGTGATATTTCATTATCGTTTTATTTGCATTCCCCTGTTTAGAGATGATGAACATCTTTTCATATGCCTGTTTGCCATTTTTATGTTTTCTTTTGAGAGATACCTATTCAGCTTCTTTGCTCATTTTTTAATTAATTCGGTAATTTATTTTTTTTTTACTTTTGCTAATGAATTATAGGAGTTTCATATTTTTTTCAATATTAATCTCTTACCAGATTAATGGTGTGCAAATATATTGTCCCATTCTGTATGTTGTCCTTGCACTTTGTTGATGGTTTCCTACTATGTGCAGAAGCTTTTTACTTTGATGCAGTCCCATTTACCTGATTGTGTTTTTGTTACTTGTGTTTTTGGTATCCTATATAAGAAATCATTGCCCAAACCAAAGTTATAAAGCTTTTCCCCTAAGTTTTCTTGCAGGCATTTTACAGTTGGGTCATATTTTTAAATATTTAATCCACTTTGAGTTGTTTTTATATGGTATAAAATAAAGGTCCAGTTTCATTATTTCCCATGTGGATATTCAGTTTTCCCAACACCATTTATTAAAAAGACTCTCCTTTCCTAATTGTGCATTTTGACACTTATGTCAGTTGAATTTAGATGTGTGGATTTATTTCTGGGTTTTCTATTCTGTTCCTTTGGTCTCTATGTCTGTTTCTATGCTAGTATCATACTATCTTGATTACTATATCTTTGCAATACATTTTTAAATCAAGAAATGTGATGCTTTCACCTTTGTACTTCTTTCTTCAGATTGCTTTGGCTATTCTGAGTCTCTTGTGGTTGCATATGAATTTTAGCATTGTTTTTTTCTATTTCTATAAAAAAATGCCATTGGGACTTTTAAAAATATTTTTTAATACTTATTTATGTTAGAGAGCGAGACAGAGAGAGAGAGAGAGAGAAGCAGAGAGAGAAAGGAAGACAGAGGATCTGATGCAGTACTCGAATTCATGAACCACGAGATCGTGACCTGAGCCGAAGTCAGACACTTAACCAACTGAGCCACCCAGGTGCCCAAAAAATGCCATTGGGATTTTGATAAGGAGTTCTGTGTACCTGTATATTGGTTTAAGTAGTATGGATATTTTTATAGATACTAAAAAATTATTATAAGGAATTGGTTTGCAAAATTGTTGGGGCTGGATCAGCAAGTCTGAAATCCACAGAGAGGGACACCAGGAAGTAGGCATCACAAGCAGGCTGGAACTCACAGGCACAGACCGAAGCTGTTATGAGTGGCATGAATATTTTAATATTATTAAATCTTCCAATCCATGAACATGGGATGTTTTTCCCATTTTTAATTTTTTTATCACTGTTGTGTAGTTTTCAGTGTTCAAGTCTTTTAATTCATTATTTATTTATTTATTTTTAAGCATTTTATTCTTTTTGATGCTACTGTAAATGGAATTTTTTTTATGTTTATTTTGAGAGAGAGAGAAAGACAGAGAGAGAGCAGGGTAAGGGTAGAGAGAGAGGGAGAGAGAGAACCACACTGCCAATGCAGAGCCCAGCATGGGGCTCAATTGTAGAAACCATGAGATCATGACCTGAGCCAAAATCAAGAGTCAGATGTTTAATCAACTGATCCACCCAGGCACCCCTGGAATTGTTTTTTTTAACTAAATAATAACTATTCTTTCAGATACCTCATTGTTAGTATATAGAAATGCAACTGACTTTTAAAATTATATCCTGTCACTACACTGAATTTATTAGTCCCAACAACTTTTTTATGGAATTTTTAGGGTTTCCTACACATAAAATCATACTGTATGCAAGCAGAGATAACTTTACTTTTTCCTTTACATGCCTTTTATTTCTTTCTTTTGTGTGTGTGTGTGTGTGTGTGTGTGTGTGATTGCGCGTTACTGGTCTGACTATGTCTGACCAGTATTACTGGTCTGACTAGTATTCTGTTGAATAGAAGTGGTGAGAATGGGCATTCTTGCCTTGTTTTGATCTTAGAGGAAAAGCTTTTAGTATCCTACCATTGAATATGATGTGAACTGTGGACTTTTCTTGCATGGACTTTATTATATTGAGACAAATTCCTTCTATACCTCATTTGTTGATAGGTTTTTGTTTTAATCATAAAAGTATATTGAACTTTGTAAAATGCTTTTTCTGCCTCTATTACATGATCCTGTTATTATCCTTGCCTTTGTTAATTAGTGTGTAACATAAATTGATTTGTATATGTTAATTTTATTTTAGAGTTTGTATATTGTAATAAGATATGATAAAACCCTGGAGCATGGGATGTGGTCTTGGAACTTAGGCTAATGTGTGGACCCTTTCCATATCCTTTGTCTCCCTGTGAAGGATTCTTAACTGCCTATTCCTTCACTCCCTAGTGTCACAGGACCACCCAGCTTCCCAGTTCCAAAGTCCCACCTAAACACTGACACTTTTGGTCTTCAGCCTGGGCTCTAGCTCTGGGAGGGCCAGGGTTGGGTTCACACATTCCCCAGAGGCTGGAGAGGATGCATAGTGGCAGTGGTTCTATCTCAGCCAGCCATCCTTCACCCAAATACCTAGGCACCTATTGTGTTCCAACACAGAGGTTGCAATATTCTTGGGGGTCACTCATCTATTGTGTGTTCTTGCATGGGGCCTGTAGGAAGGAGAGATGACTGACTCACTTCCCCACCTTGGCAGGGAAAAGGCTTTATTAGTCAGCAGTGATTGGCAGGAGATGAACTTGGCATCCTTCACACAAAGCATGTGTGTGTGCCTCTGGTCTCCCCATGCCTATTCCCATGGGTCTAGACTTTCCCACGAATGTCTTGTGCATAAAAACACTCTTCATCAGGCCGCCTCACTGCCTAGAGGGACCACTATTCCTCCTTTCCAACTTCCTGAATCTAGCTTGTATTTGTTCATTCTAGTCAACTCAAGGCACCCTGTGGAGATGAATGATGAAATATGGATTGCGTAATTTTGATGATTCCATATATGTGTACAATGCTCTGATACTTTCATTTGAAACTGACATGGTACAATATAAAGATATATATTTTACATAATTTATATATTTTTATAATTATATATTTATATAATTATGTATAACTTATATTATATGTTATATAATATAAATAGATATATGCTCATGCAAATAGCCTAAGTTTTTAATTTCTCTTTACTTTGAAAAATATTAAAAACCAATCAAAATACACCATGGCAAAGTTGAGAAAGACTGCAAAAGAAAGGAAATTTTTTTTGTACTTGTAATAGCAGTTCTCAGTAATGATTATAAGTATTTACTTCAGGAAGAAGCTGAGGCTTAGAGAGATTCAGTAATTTTATCAAGATCACATATGTTACATAGAGGTATCAGAAAACAAGGTAGTCTGATTCAAAAGCATATGCTCTCAAACACTGTACCATATTTAATCCCTCATGGTTAAACTGGAGGATGATGGTGATGATGATGATGATGATGATGATGATGATGTTGTTGATGATGATGCTATCTCTATCACTGATAAAAATAATGATAATGGTGATATATACAATATTTACTATGTTTGAGCCATTGACCTGACAGCATTACTTATGTTATTTCATTTAATTCTCATGTCAGCTATACTAGGGGAGGTGCTATTATTATCATCTCTATTTTCATAGATGAGAAAACTGAAGCAAGAAGTTAAATAAATTGCCCACTTTATAATTAGCAAGCAGAAGAGTCAAAATTTGAATATGTATAGTCAGCATCTAAAGTATATTCTAAATCATTTAAGTGACAGAATACATGCATAGACTAACAAATAAGAATTTCTGTCTGTATCCTATATGGCTCACACATTATAAATAAAAATATATTTTAGTGGTACCTGTGTGGCTCAGTTGGTTGAGCGTCCAACACTTGATTTGGGTTCAGGTCATGATCACAGGGTTGGGGATGGAATCCTGTGTCATGGTCTGTGCTAAGCGTGGAGCCTGCTTAGGATTTTCTCTCTCTCCTTCTGCCCCTCTCATCCCCCTCATGCTCTCTCTATATATAAAATTAAAAAATCAAAAACCACAAAAATATATTCTTTTATGTATCCTTATTATTCAACCTAACGGGAAAGCAATTTGATTTGTGTTATCTTGATTTTGATTGCTGTCTGCAGTCTTATAGTCATATAGTGACCATGGATAAATGGAGTAGATAATTATCATCTTTATGTAGATATCTGTATCAACAGATTAGCAAGTGAAGCATAGCCTGTAATTCTGAGTCTCTGTGTAGATTTTCAAAGGATTTGGCCATCCTCTTTCTTCCTCACATCCAAATTTATTTTTGAAATTAATTTGACAGATGTCCAATTATCCAATGTGGTAATTCAATTATGAAAATAGGTCTCATTATTTTTGGTTCCTTTTAAGATATCAAAATAAAGAGAACAGAAGGATTTTAGTCTACTATTTACTATGGTGTGGTGAGTTTCTAATTAAAATTATTTTAGCTCTGAAAACCATGACTTGAATTCATTTCATAGAGCATAAGGATAGGAAGAAACAAGAACAACTTTATAACTGTCACCCCTACAGTAACAATTGCATCTGAAAGTTCTTGGCACAGTATGTATATCCAACAACAGTTCCTCAATTCTTTACTTTCTCAGTTTTTGCTAGTGTCAGGTTTATAAAGAATTTTTAATCCTACCATATCTGGATAGCACCAGAAGTAAAACTGCATAATGTTAGCCCTGGAAAGAAAATCTCAGATTCCTAAATTAAAAATCTTCCATTTCCAGGTAGAGATTTGATGTATAAAGTGATGTGTATCTTTACTAACTTGAAAGCATTTTCTAGTGGTAAAAACGAGAGTTGGAAACTTACATTTTTCAGTCCCAAATGCTAGAAATAATCATAGCATGGAACTCATAGGATACTAAACATTTTCTGCTTGAGTCTTCAAAGCATCCAGATAAATAAGTGTCCTCTTTCTATATTCTTGACTAAGAGTACCTTTATGGGTGGTTTTATTTTGCTTTCTGACATGTTGCTGTGATTCCATCAATCAAATGGCATATAAAGGATTCTTTTTTTCTCCTGTTTTCTGATAATTTTAAACATTTCACTTTTATTTTTTCCACGGAGTTTCCCATTTGTCATAGTAAATATATTTTAAAGGAAGGAATTAGTACACATATAAGTCCAAAAAGTCAATAATATTAAATATTATATAATATATTCAGAGAAAAAGAGAAATCAGTAAAGAATTAAGCTTATTTACTAAGTTTTGGGGAATTTAAGATGACTAAATAAAAATCTGATATTATCCCATATATGGAACACCTCTGTTCTAACCACTCAAACTATTACTTTCTTCTGATAATAGAATAGTTGTTTCCCATTTGTTTTAGGTGAAAATAACTCATCCTTTTGTGCCAAGAGTAGATATATGACCTAGTCCTTGACCATCACTGCACAATTCTCCTGTAGACAAAGAGATTAGTTCAAATTCCAACCTAAATCACGCCAATACATCTCAACTGTTTTTCTTGAGGTTATATGGAAATAATTACTTTCTCTCTATTGAGGTTGTTCACTGTAGGGATAAGCCTACATCATAAATTCTACCATCATAAATTTTACCACAATTTAATTTTTTTCTCCCTTGCAAGTAAAATTCAAAAGCAAAAACCTAATTTAACAGTAAATCTAGTATTAATCATGCAGTGTATTATGTACATGGAATGCTTATAAGAATATGAATGAATAAGTGAAGATATATGCTTTTTTGTAAAATAGGATTCTAGAAGGAGCAACATTTTGTTATGGATTTAATGTTTATGTCTTTACAAAATTCATAAGCTGAAACCCTGTTCTCCAATGTGATGATATTTGGAGATGGGCTTTTGAGAGATAATTAGAGTTAGATGAGACCATGAGAGTGGTCCCTGCTCTTGTGGCATCAGTGTCCGTAAAAAAGTAAAGACACTAAAGTACAGGTAGTTGAGAGCTTGCTCTTTCTCTGCCATGTGAGGACACAACAAGAAGTTGGCCATCTCCAAGCCCAAAAGAGTTGATATCAAAAGGTGACCATGCTGGCACTCTGATCTTAGACTTATAACCATAGAACTGTGAGAAAATATGTTCTGTTGTTTAAGCCACCCAGACTATGGTATTTTGTCAAGGTGGCTTGAGCTAAGACATTTCAAAAGGTTTATATTTTAGTAAAGAAGTCTATGATATATTTCAAGTTTATTAAGGAGTACTTTTTTGAATCTCTGAGATAGGCCTAAGGAAGAATGCACTGCAAGTTATTATGGTTTTTCTTTGTGGATTTTGTTTTTTGTTTTTGTTTTTGTCTGAGGGAATTCAGGTCAAATATACAATGCAATGTAAGCTTATTATCTAAATGCAACTCCTTCCTGTATTATAAAAAATAATCACCAATATGGTCACGTAAAAATTTCCTTCTTGCTATTCATCTTACAAAGGATTAATTACTCTGCATTGCTGCTATTTTAATAATATACAGGTGATGTATGTTTAATATGTATTCTAGTATATGTACATATGGGGTGGAGAGAGAGAGAAAGAGGGAAAGATATTTTGGGATTTAAACACTTAGCACTTTCTAGTTATAATATGATTGATGAGACAGATCTAATCCTTCATTTCCTTTCCTGTCTCCTGTGATCATTTATCTACTAGAGGAAGATTACATATTCCTAAAAAAATCATATTTTATGATACCATTTTAACTTCAAACACTCTATTTCTTAGACAGATATGTGAGTTGATTATTAAGGACTTTAACATCTCAAGTAAATTTGCATTTTAAAATGAGATAATATTATAAAATTTCTAGATGGTTTTCATAACCATAAATATGTAAAATATCAGTAGATACAAGGCATTTAGAAGATTTACCTGCAGTTATCAAAAAAATCATTTGTGGTATGAACAGATCAGCCCTGCCTAGAAGACATATTATCCAACAGGAATCTTATTTACATACATGTCGGTCTCTGTGGTCTCATGTCCATCAAAACACAATTAATGGAGTTCTGAAACATAAAGATGTCTCATTGCGAGTACCCCTTTATCAAGTATCTTGACTAATGACTTTTCATTACATCATCTCTTTACAAAATGATGGATGAAACCTTTTAAAACTAACATTTTGCTGTAAGGGTGGTCAGATTTAACAAATAAAAATACAGGATGCCCAGTTAATATGGTAATGTTGGGGAGAATCTAATAGTAAAAAAAATATTATTTATCTTATATTCAAGTTTAAATGTACATCCTGTATTTTATCTGGAAAGCTTACCTGAGGTATACAGAACTTCTTTGAAACTACAGAAAACAAGCTTTTAGTCAGATTTCAGGTATTTAGTGGTATTTATCTAACATTTTGATATTTTGCTTTAGCCCCATGGAAAAATTAATCCTAAACTTATTGCTGAGATTATTTGTCTTAAATAAATAACCTTTTTTATTAAGTTTGGCAAAAATTAACCAAAATTGAACCATTTATTTTTGAGGCATTTACTTGTAAATGTTTGTATCTGATCATTACTGTCTTCTGAAATAAATGTCAATAGATTGTGATTAAATTCTGATATGTGATTCAAAGACTCTGTCCAGTCTATTTAAAGACTGTTTTGCTAAAGAAATCTGCAGAATATAATTTCAAATATAAATATAAACTATCCTTTTTAAAAAAAGTTCGCCTTTCTGGCAAATCTTCTGCAATGATGTCAGTGTAAATTTGTTTTTCAAAAGATATGATATAAAATAATTAGAATTATTTTCTAGGCTATGCCCAGAGTTCACTTGTGACGTACCATAAGTGGTAGATTGTTACGGTACTGACCAATGTATCACATCTTCCTGTGTACATGGAATAATATAGCCCCTTCCAACATTGACTCTGGCCTAGATATGAGACTTACTTTAGTCAATGAAACAGTATCCTTTGTGCATTGGGATTAATCCTATGTTGCTCTTTAAGCTCCCTTTGAGGGAGCCTCAGACCTAGTGGAAGATGAGATTCAGGGTGCATAAGTCACAGAGAAGCAGTTGCAGCTGGGGTCCCTGACACCAAGGATCCACCGAACAATAGACGGACAGGATCTCCAGCCAGATGTTATCAGCAAAAAAAAAAAAGCAAAAAAAAAGAAAACAAAAAAAACTCCTCGGCTGAGTCCAATTCAAATTTCCAATCCACAAAATCACGGCAGCTTAAGCGCTCTTATTTTAAGTCAGTAAGGTTTGGGGTGGTTTGTTATGCAGCAATAGGTAACTGATATACCCTATGTTTTCAATGATCTTTCAGAATGCATTATCGGTGTACCATGTCACACTGCCAAATAACCGTAAGTACTTCGGATTTGCCGTGGCCCGTAGCAGTATCCTGACTTCGTATTTGTCTACATGCCTAAATAGGAGCAGTTTCTCTTGGAGTGAGTCATTTTCGAGTCCTCTGGCCTCTTCAGGCTCTCCCTGCTGATACTGCCAGTGGGGGTTTTAATAACGGTAATATTTACGATGCGATACTTTTCTGGCTTCTAGTAACAAAGTAGAGAAAAGGCAATTCATTTCAAGTTAGCTGCTACAATAGCTGATAGATGGTAAGAGTGATAAATACCTTAATAATTTATATTGGAATGAGTCCCCTATTAGTGAAACTTCTTAACGGTACTAAGAGCCATAAATTGTTCTACTTTCCAATAAATGATTATGCCAACTTGTGGTAACATAGATTGAGCAATTTTAGAAACATTGAGTGTCTTTGCTTGAATAATGTTGGGTATTTTAGAAATATACATATTTTATTGTTTTAAATAATTTGAAAGGTGAATCATTTAAAATTAATGTTTCCTGCCTTTTTCTGAGAAAACTGAATCAATGGCACCATCATAAATATTTTTAGGAATAACTTTTCTCTCCTTTAATCTGTTCCCTTTCTTTAAAAATTTCAAAATGTCTTAATTGTATACAATTCATTCATTTTTTCTACTGTTTGAGCACTCACCATGTGCCATAAACTGTGATAAGCAATGACGTTGACATTGGAAGATTTGGGCCTGAAGGATATGGGTTCTAGACACAAGAAATATATGAATAATCAATATTCAACAAGTTCAGAGTATATGTAGCAAAATTTAATGGAAAAAAGCTTATAAGCTGAAAATGACTTAAATGTATAAATCAATAATTCTCTCGAGCTTCCAGTAAAAATTAATAAAAAATACAAAGATTATTGTGAGACTCCTAAAATGAATGGAAAATAAATAATACTACAAGAGCAAAGTCAGAAAGTAAAATTTCCTACATAGGTATAAAACTTATTTTGGTCTAAGACTTCTACATAGCAATTCTGTGTAGAAGTTTGTTTACTCTGCCTTCCAAATAATTGAACAAAATGTATATTGTTTATGTCATAAAGTGACACAATTTCAGGTATTATGTGAGATCAAAGGATGAATAAAACATGGGCCCTGCTTTAGATTTCTCTTAATATGAGATGAAAGACAAACATAATAAACACTGGATAGTCAGAATGTAAGACAGTAGTAACTTTCTTAAAACAAAGTGGTAAGGAATTACAAATAGGAAATTAATTCTAAATGGGAGGCTTTGCAAATGACTTATGGGGAAACAACTTCTCATCTTCCTTTCTCTTTCTTGATACTGGGATAATTCAAAGGGCATTTCTTGTAGAGAACATAGCTTGGATGAAAGAACTGAGTTGGAAATTACAGATCTCATGGGGTTGAGAGATTATCCCATTGGATTATCATGAGAGGGAGGAGGTTCTCTTTGTGTTTCTTTTTTTTTTTTTTATCTCAGAATTCTTTATTTTTTTGATATGAAATTTATTGTCAAATTGGTTTCCATACAACACCCAGTGCTCATCCCAACAGGTGCCCTCCTCAGTACCCATCACCTCCCCTCCCCTCCTTCCCACCCCCCCATCAAAATTAAAAACTGAGAACAACAATCTCTTTGTGTTTCAAGCACACTGAGATGTTGTCACCATTAGGTATTAATGAAACCTCAAGATTACATCTGTTAGAGCCCCTTTGTAGGTCAGCAGCTCCCTTGCTTACCCCAGTGTGAGTGTCCTTGCTGCTAGTTTCTTTGTGCATCCTGACATCAATAAAAATGAAATGTACTGACTAAAGGAGAAGCTGGAATCATATACGGAATGAATTGATTGTTGTAATGAGTTATTCACAGTTCATTTTGTGGAAGAAGGAATCATGGGCACATCTTAAGCAAAGGCTCGATATGATTTATTCATTCTTTTAATTTGTAAAGTAGAAAACTAACTGAAATAGGGAAATGTGTTCACCCAGAGAATTATTGGGGAGCAGAATTGCCAAAGGTGTGATAAAAGTAACAAATGGACTAATAGGGAAAGATATTTCAGAGATGTTATTTCAAAAGATGCAGATAGATTACAAGGAATGCTTGGAAATATGTAAAAATATGCAATAAAATAGGAGTAAACACTTTTAACCACTTTAACTTTTAATAGTTTAATTTCTACAACAGCCCCTTGAAATATTTTGTTGTTGTTTTTGTGTTTCTTTTTTTTTTTAACAGAGAGATTTTATTTATTTTTGAGACAGAGAGAGACAGAACATGAACCGGGGAGAGGCAGAGAGAGGGAGACACAGAATCGGAAGCAGGATTCAGGCTCTGAGCCATCAGCCCAGAGCCCGACGCAGGGCTCAAACTCATGGACCGCGAGATCGTGACCTGAGCTGAAGTCGGACGCTCAACCCACTGAGCCACCTAGGCGCCCCTGTTTTTCTTTTAATGTATACCCATTTAGAAGATGAAAAGCCCTTTGGTCCCAAAATGCAAAGTTCTTAGCAGGAAATCAAATGGTAAATTAGTTTAGAGTCAGGGAAAGAACTTAAGAACCTTTGTCTCCTAACCCTTCCGTCAATTTTTGATATTACATTTTTTCCTATCATAAATTTTAAGTTATTGCTGAGACAAAGAAAATGAAAGACACCAAAATCTTTACTGAATTATTTCAGTATATTCTTAAACCTTACTTGCACATATACATAGTAATCAGAATTGCTATTGTTTTTAATGGTAGGGACATCCCGTTTAGCAAGAACAGCTCAAAAAAGAAGTGTTGTATTTTTGTTTAAAACATATCCTTTGTTCTAAATTAGATATTTCACTGTGAGCATGGTATGCAGTCTGAATTTTCAAAGAGCTTTTGTTCCCTGTAAGGAAGAAGAGGAGACATATATTAAAATATGCAGTTTGGAAAATGTTATTCTTAAAACAAAGTGCCTCTTCTAACTATAGTTTACTATCTTCACCCAATTCCCAAATGCCAGCCAGCTGTAGTCACACAACTTTAATACGTTAGCTCTGTAGCTGATAATATCTTTTTAGAAATAGTTTCTCTACCTTAGTTTTTATGGCATTATTTCACTTACTACTTATATTGATCTTGGTGACTCCACTCATATGTTTCTATCACCAGGATCCCTAAATAATATGCTTTCCTCTTAAACCTAGTACCTAAACAGTAAAATTTCCTCTATATATGAAAAAGTGAAGCCTTATCTTTAAGGTTCCCTCTATATTTCAAAACCTAAAGTTCTCAGAAAGTCTATTATAGAAAAGAGCTTCCTGCAGGAACCATTCCCTTGTGAAGGAAGTACCTGATAATTGTGCAGTTATCTGAAAGTTTTTTGTTAATCAAAAAAAAAAAAAATGTAACCATATATTCTATAGATTCTATAGATTCTATATTCTATAGTTATTTAATGCCTTAAATCTTTGTTGCAAAAAGATTGGTAACTTTCAGCTTTAGATAAAAGTTCCAGGTTTAAGGACACAAACTCTGTATATAAACATAAATTTCCATTCTCAATGGGCTCAGTAGGTCCTAGTTAAGAGTAATCTAATTAGTTGAAATAAGACTCAGTAAATTGACTCCTATGTGACATCTATCCCTTAAAAATATCATTTTCTTAGCTACAGACTCTCATGATGTTTAACAAAAAATATTTAATGTGGGGGGTCTGGATGGCTCAGCAGGGTAGTTGTCTGACTTTAGGCAAATCATGGTCTCCCAGTTCGTGAGTTTGAGGCCCTGTTCGGGCTCCCTGCTATCCACACACAGCCCACTTCGGATCCTCTGTCTCCCTCTCTCTCTTCCCCTTCCCAGCTCGTGCGCCGGTTCTCTGTCTCTCTCTCTCTCTGTCTCTCTCTCTCTCAAAAAAAAAAAAAAAAAGTGTATTTGGTACCTCTGTTTTCTTTGGTTATTTTCCCCAAATGTGAATCTTGTAAGGCAAAAAGTAATGTCACGTGGGATATATATATCATATATATTAATATCATATATATGATAAATTTTAATGTAATTTCACTTGAAAGTAAAAGACGTGGAGTGTTTTGGGGTGCAAAATTGTTTTCTACTATAAACTAAAAAATGCAATATCTACCTATAGTCAAAGAGGTCTCAGATTGATCAGAAACATAATATTTTGTAAACTATATAAATAAAATGTATCTTATGAGCAGGGTAAATATGACCTTAAATATTTTGGGTTTGTCCTTGCCCACATACCTCTCCTTAAAATATCAGATTGATTTTTTTAGGGCTGAATGTTTATTTCTGAGATTAAAAAAAATAAAAAATACTGAAAATTTAACTATACACAAAAGTTGAACTCATAAAATATGTATATAGAAGAAATCATAAATACAGACTTATGTATTGAAGATTCTGTTATCAACTTCTGTTTTCTTTTAACAGTGAAATTAGGGAGGCCCTTTGTCCCTTGTGAATAGATTGGTGTCTTAGCCTTGGTTTTTATGCATTCATTTTTGATATCCCAATCTATCACAAGTTTTCTATACAAGAGATCTCACACATTTTTCCTAGTGTAATACTAACTTTCTCATTCATGCACACATTCTGAAAATAACTGTAACTTATGTGTCAGTGACTGTTCTCATTAGGGGGAGTTTAGTAGTGAATAAAATAGATCAAATTCTTTCATTCATAGCACTTACATAAGACGGCAAAGTGTGGTAGTTGAGAACATAAATTTTGGAACCACTTATGTGGGTTGAAATACCAACTCCTTTATAATTTTAACTGTGTAGCTTTCAGCAAGTTATGTAGTCTCCTTGTAGTTTAGTTACCTCATTGGTAATATGGGAATAATTATATATCTTTTATATAGTTCAATGAGTTACTTACTCTAAATAAAATGCTTAGAACAATGTCTGGCACATAGTAACCCCGGTATATATGTCATCTAATGTTTAGGTATTTGTAGGGAAGACAGTCCATAGATAAATAAAAAAATAATACCAAGCAATAGGGAATGACAGATTCTTGGTTATCCTCTCTAATAAAGTGAAAAAGTGCCGCCTGGGAGAAAAGCATTCAATGCAGAGGGAACGGTGAGTGCTAAGGTCCTTGAGGAAGAGGAGATAAGCTGAGAGTGAGCAAGCTGGAGAGTAATAGCAGGTAACTTTTCTTTTCTTTTCTTTTCTTTTCTTTTCTTTCTTTCTTTCTTTCTTTCTTTCTTTCTTTCTTTCTTTCTTTCTTCCTCTCCTTCCTTCCTTCCTTCCTTCCTTCCTTCCTTCCTTCCTTCCTTCTTTGAACTCTAGCAACAGCCACAAATATTCTTTTCTCATTGCGTATCTAACTAAAACCATGAATCTCTTTGGGGCGCCTGGTTGGCTCAGTCGGTTAAGCGTCCGACTTCGGCTCAGGTCATGATCTCACAGTTCGTGGATTCGAGCCCCGCGTTGGGCTCTGTGCTGACAGCTCAGAGCCTGGAGCCTGTTTCAGATTCTGTGTCTCCCTGTTTCTCTGACCCTCCCCTGTTCATGCTCTGTCTCTGTCTCAAGAATAAATAAACATTAAAAATAAATAAATAAATCAAACCACGAATCTCTTGAAAGAATAGCTGTCATATCCTTGACTAGTACCATGGACAATCATGATTCCATCTATCATGATGTTTTTTCTTGAAGTGATTAGGGTGTTTTCTCTGGGAAAAGAGTAGAACTCTAAGAATAATGGTGATGTGCTGATTTTGAGTGGGAGAAAACATGATAAAAATCACTGGGCCTAAGTCTTTCAAGTTCTTTAACCAAAAAAACCACTCCAGATTCCACTTTTAGCACTTCCAGCCCTCCTTCCCCCCTCCACACACATCCCACCCTCAAATTGTTAATGATATAATAATCATGGTAAACTAATAATGATTTGAAAGGAGCTAATGAGTCATGTCTACACAGGTTTTAAGTAGATTTAAGTTTTTATGTAGGTATTCTCAAGAACCATCCTACATATTGCTGACAAATTAATCTTCCCAAAACAATCTTTTAAAGTCTGTATTTAAGTATTTTGAGAGACATGCACACACACACAAACACACACACACACACACACACACACACACACACACACACACACACGAGTGGGGGAAGGGCAGAGAGAAAAATAGAATCCCAAGCATGAGCCCAATGTGGGGCTTGAACCCATGAACTGTGAGATCATGACTTGAGTTGAAACCAGGGGTTGGGCGCTTAACCTACTGAACCACCCAGGCACCCCTTTCCCACAGCAATTTTAACTGAAATTTAAACATATTCAGTACACTTTCTTTGTCTACAGAAGAAAATCCAGTCTTCTAGTCAAATTATTCAGAGTTTGCACAATTTGGCCAAGCCATTTGTGCATATATGCCTATGACTACAGTCGCATGTCAACTCAAATTGGCTAAAATTGGTCATTGAGCTTTCTGAACAGACATGCCACGTATGAACTCTATACCACCACTCACTAAGTTCCTTCTGCTTAGGACTGCTCCTTCCATTGTCTGTGGCTTTTCTTGGCCTCTATGCAGATATTAAATGTCACTCCCTCCAAGAATCTGCCCTTGACTCCTACTTGTTACAAATAATATGTTGCTTAACTCTGGTTATGTGCTTCTTATTTGAAATACCTCATGCCCAGAATAGACTAGTAGTTAAGAGCATAGAAATTTGGAATTAATTGACTTTGGTTGAGTATGGGCTTCTCTTTTAAAGCTGTTTTTGATCAGTTACTCAATATTTCTGAGCTTTATTTTCTTTCTTTTTAAAATCTTAGCATATCTTTTTATACTTAATATAGTACCTGGCACATTGCTGATACTCAAACGCTATCTTTAAAAGTTGTACATTGTATATTCATATGTATCCTATATAATTTCCCATACTAGATTTAATGTGATGAATTAGGCAATATATTCCTTTTCCTTTTCATGAGGACCTCATTAAAAACCTTCTCTTTTTATTTCTAGGAACAAATGGGTACCAGATAAATACACACACACATACACACATACTCACACAGATATATCTATGTGCTTTATTTTCATGGAGATCAGAACTGCTACCACAGAAAAACTTATTTTTGCATTTTTATTTAACTTTATTTGATTAAGGCTTTAACCAAATCTTATAAAAATATTCAGAATTTCATATAAAGAAAAATATTAACTGAACTGTTTTACAAGATGTCATAAAAAGAACAAAAACCCTCTTCTACCACTATGAAACTTTTTTTGTAGCTTATAATTTATACACATCCAGTCACGAAATAGGTACAATTTCAATTGCCTGCCTTTGTCTTTGATCTTAGCCTAGGTCTGAGAGGAATCTAATCTTGCTGCTAGAGTTTACTTTAAATGGCTTTGCTGTAATAGGTTTAGAATGGTTTACAATCATCATCTGTTTCCACAATTACTTATCACTCTACCTAAGCTAACAATTACAGCTCCCATAACAGCATAATAGGATATATCACAATGTATAGGAAGCCAGCATTATCTTTAAAATTGAAGTATGAGAAGAAGGCAATATACACATATGTATTATGAAAGGGTTTCAGTCCAATGTTCTGGGTAACAGCCACTCTATGTTAAAATAATTCAATGGATGTCATTATTTTCTCTTGTTATTCTAGAAATATATAATGAGATTGAATAACTGGATAAAGCTATTTCTTTGTCCTTACGTGTACATGTTTGGAAGAAGCAATGATCCTAGAGCATCGTATTCTGTCTTAGTTCTGTAGAGCAGAAAATATGGTCAAAGCTGCGTGCCCAGGGTTTTAAGATAGTCAAGTAGACCGAGTGAAAGTCAGATTTTATGTTTAAAGCTAATTTATTGCCCTAGCTCTCCCTTTTGTTCCACTTTATAATTTTGTTTATGGGGATGCATGTATTTTACAGGTAGACATTTGAGTTGATTGAAATTAACGAACTAGTTATCAAAATGTGTCAGGATGAAAAGACTAGACACTGGAGCTGATCGCAGTGGCAAATGAAGGCCCTGCCAGTGCAAAGATAAGAGACTTGCACATGTTTAAAATATTTCTCATGGATATGGCAGATTATTTTGGGGAAGATTAAGTAGATTAACACACGGCACTGGCCCGAATTTCCTGAAAGACCCCTTGTTAGTCTGAGTTTTTGTAATCCTCTGTGTCAAATTATTTGACCTGTTCAGAGAGGCAAGCACACATGCTTTATAGCATTTAATTAAAATCAAATCACTTAGTTTCTAAGACAGACAGAGACATCTTGGGAATTCAACAAATATTGAACTACCATTTCCTCCCTAGTAACTATTCTGAGAAAGGAATTATTATAATCAGTGTTTGGGGATGTGAAAATTAACCCTCAACAGAAAATGCCAGCCCCTTTTAAACACCTCTATCAGTTATGCTACAAAATGTTGAAATTATGGTTATGTACTAGTGTGGAAATAACATCCTAAAGAACCTTTAGAATGGTGTAAACACCTGTTTATAACCTCCAAATACATACCTTCTAAATCAGAATTATTTTTCTGCCCAGTGATATGCCATTATTTAATAAATAGGATGTTCAAAATTATATAATGAAAATAGATTTTACCTTTTATCATAAAACCCATTGTCAATAGATGGCAATAATATTCTTTGCAGTTGATTTCTTCCTTCTCTCTAGTTAGCCCTTCCTGATAAAAATTTCATAACACAGTAAGGTTATTTATATCTGAAAAGTTCTATATTTCTATCATTATAATTTTTCATGTCAATATAGGCCAGCTATGGGGGAGGTATAGCATGACATTGCTTTATTAATGCTGACACTTTCCTGTGGATTGAAGGAGTTTTTATCCTGTGTATATATAGAGGCTTGCTATTAGCATTCAGATGTGGCTTCTCCATCAACTAATCCACTTCAAAATATTTGCATGAAATCAAATTTGCTTACTAGTCAGCTACATATAAAATGTAATTTATAGACCTGGGTTCACATTAGTGAAGTTTAGTTATTTAGAGCATAGAAGAATTATCAGTCGGTCTCATTACCAAAGGAAGACAGGCAGTGAACTCCAGAGGCACTGTCACTTTGCCTGTCCTGAGTTGATTTATACAGTGTGTTATTTCAAATGTTTAAAAATATGTCGATCTTGGAGTTTTAGTGATAGAGTTGGTAATATTGAGATTTGAAATTTGTCATTTATAAGATTCCATGAAGTGACAGGTTTTTTTTCCCCTATGAAATTTATAGAGTAAATTTACAAAGTAAATTTAGTCCCATTACGTTTGAACAAATTTGAGGCTGACACCTAGTTATCTAAATAAAACATGTAATTTCTGCAAAGTTTTATGTATTAAAACATGTTTAAACTACAATGGCAGCTTAAGTAATTATAATACCTTTTTTATATTATAACTGTTTTTTTAATGTAAATAATTGCCTAGATTGACCATTGTGCTATATGGACGTGTACAAGAAAGAGCCAATGATACCTTACTTGTGCCAGCATAGTTCTAAACTTTTTCCAAGCATTAATTCATAATTTTCTTAAAAAAATTCATGAAGCAGGTACTATAATTATCTGTTTTAAACAAGAAGAAAGAAAGTCCCAGAGATTAAATACTTTGCCCAAGGTTGCGAGCAAGTAAGAGGTGGAGCCAGGATTAATGTGCAGGCACATTATACAATTCTGACTATTCCTAACACCATGTGACATGGGCTCAAGGGGAACAGAATCTGAGCTGCTGTGAAGATGGAGGGAAGACTCTGGAGATGAAAATTGAGCAACTCTTTTAATGTTATCATGTTGGGTATATTTCTGTCTAATGGGAGAAAACGTGTTCTCAGTGGAGACCTCAAGTGAAGAGGTTTACAGCATTCTCATCATAAAAGTAAAACCACAACATCTACCAAGCACACAGAGAAGCCATTTGAAGAATTTGCATGTAAAGCAGGCAACATTACCAATAGCACATTGGAATGAAACAACATTTCATTTTTCTAGTTGATAAAGTTACAAATAAAACATAATCTTTGAACAAGAAAGAAATCAAACTGGGTCTGGGGGAGTAAATATAAGGAGGAGCCTGTCGTCCAGCCCAGCCTAGCAGAGAACAAGGAGGAAGAGATCTGCTAGTCTTAAGGCGATGCAGAGCAGAAAGGAATCACTGGGTTCACAAAAATATTGCTCACCTCCCTTATCTGGGGGAGGATTTCTGCTACTTGTATGTGTTTGTTTGTTTTAAGCAAGAAATATAAAAATTTGCATTAGAATCTCATGTATGATGTTTCTGGTGTGCTGTATTGCTGCTGTTGTTGCCTAAGTCTAATAAAATTGTAGGTAATTTTCACTTCTGTGTGTGTGTGTGCGCGCGTGTGCGTGGTGCTATTAAGGAAAGTATTTGATTTATTTGTTTATTTATTTTTTAAATATAATTTATTGTCAAGTTAGCTAACATACACAGTGTATACAGTGTGTTCTTGGCTTCAGGGTAGAGTCTCATGATTCATCATTTACATACAACACCCAGTGCTCATCCCAACAATTTCTTAAGATGAACTTGATCATTCTCAAAGAATTGCTTTGGAATTGTAAAGGATTAGAAAAATTCATTGGTGAAGACTTAAATGAATATTAAGTAGTATTTGGCCATCACATAGGGAGAGGTATACCTTTATTTAATATAGAATCTGAATTTGTATTTTTTAAAATATGTTTCATTTTCATCTCTTTACTATTATGTAGCACCCCCTTTCACATGTAAATGGAATTTGAACTGCAGTGCATACCAAAGGCTTTGGTATTTCTTTTAATTTAAAATGATAAACATTAAATATTACATTCTATAATAAAGGTTATTTTCATTTTTTCTTTTACCTATTTATATCTGTTCTTCTGCTCCCATACTTTTCTATTTTGTTTTTCATCAGCCACCTTCTCACTTCAGGTGGCATAGCTTGTTTTGGTATGCAATCACATCTCAGCCATAACTTAGATAATTTTGTCCAGTTTCCTTCCCCAAATCTTGGAAAGTGGTTACAAGATGATTCCAGAATCAGTCTCCTTTACCTTCTCATCAAGACGTAACAGAAAATTAAAACAATGAAACTAGTTTTCTTCCTATTTCATATTCACCAAACAGCTTTCTGTGTATTTTCTGATTTCAGTTGTGAGAATAACTAGTAAATATATTTACTTTGTCCACATGTTGCAATTTATCATACTAATTAAAATAAATTAGAATTGTTTTATACATCAACTAAACCAAAATAAAAGCTTTTATTTTCTATGAAAGCAATTCTGATACTTAAGAAAAAAACTTCAAAAATAATCCTGTCCTCACAAGGGGAGAACCATCATTAATTTTAAATGGCAACATATAGACTTTTTTGAATCTATAATTCTTCAGAACAGGTAGCTTGAAATTGCTGATTCTGTCCATTTGGTGGGTGGAACAATGACCTCTGGTACACAAAACTTGCACATTCATGAATTTCAAATCACTTTGTAGCTCAGTGGAATCTCTTATTGTCTTGAAATTGATGATGTTTGCCTCAGGCAATTCAAAAAAGCAGATAGCAGGGAAAAGGCGGTCCATTCTTGTCTAGTTTCATGTGCAGCCACAGGAAAAAATAGCAAAATAACCAAGATATATTATCATTTGTAGGTAGCTCACAAACATTAGTACATTATTGTAATTTTGCATATGCAAGAAGAAGTACCTTTTGAAGACAAATTGGGACAGGTGTTGACTTTAGCATTATTGTAGTAGGGGAATAAATAGTGTATATAATAGTCTTTTTAAAAAAATTTTTTTTGCATTTATTTATTTTTGATAGGCAGAGAGAGACGGAGCACAAGTGGGGGAGGGGCAGAGAGAGAAGCAGACACAGAATGCGATGCAGCTCCAGTCTCTGAGCTGTCAGCACAGAGCCCGATGCGGGGCTCGAACTCACAAACTGTGAGATCATGACCAGAGCCAAAGTCAGACGCTTAACCAACTGAGCCACCCAGGTGCCCCCCCCTTTTTTTTATAAAATTTTTTATAATAGTCTTGATATAAATTCTTAAATGTTTTAAAATTGCATTTCCTCTATTACATATGCATATTTTAATGATTCTCATTTAGTTTTTCTTCAAGATAGATACAATCTGTTAATCTTCAAATTATGTTTTTGATTACTGAAGAGGAAAAGTTCATTACATTTTAAAATTCAGGTCCCCTGGGTGGCTCAGTTGGTTAAGCGTCTGACTTCAGCTCAGGTCATGATCTCATGTTTCTTAGGTTTAAACCCCGTGTTGGGCTCTGTGCTGACAGCTCGGAGCCTGGAGCCTGCTTCAGATTCTCTGTCTCCCTGTCTCTCTGCTCCTTCTCCCACTCATGCTCTATCTCTCTCTCTCTCTCTCAACAATAAATATTTTAAAAAATTTAAATTATTAGTAAGTAATTATTATTTTACAGTTTGGCCTGAAATTATATTGCTATTCAATTATTACTTAAAAATCAAGGCTTCTATTAGATTCAAAAGATTCATTGTCATTTTCTAACAGTGTACAGTAAACAGACTCTCCTAATTATCTCCACGTAGTCTAAAAGAAATCTACCCCAAAAAGATGTGCTGAAACTAGATAGATCAATAGCAGAACACTTTTATGAATTCAATCTGACACACTTGACCATTTGATATGAATGTAATCGAACTCTTCATTATTCACTTTCAAAATTTAGATGTGGTCGGTTATTTTTGGTTCTTCTCAATAAATAACAAACTGAGTTCCAGTTGCCTGTAAGTATGATAGAAAGGTAAGTAAGAAAGATAGGAGCTGGAATTGTAGATGCTAAATAAATATGTTTTAAAAATTCTTTAAAATATTTAACATGCTTGAAGTATATATATTCTTATAGTGTAATTCATAAAGAAGCCTAACAATGAAAACATATAATTTTAATCTGTCAGAGAAATCACTTGCTATTTTTTACACTTTGAAATATATACACACACATATAGACACACACATCATACATAATTGCTTTTAAAATGAAAAATGGGCTTGAACACTGTACCGCATTATTATGATACCTTTTTCTTTTACAATGAATTAATGTTGGTATAAATAGCAAAATCAAGATGAGCATCTTTAGTCATATTCTTGCAAATATGATGAGGTCCTTCAAGTGAAACTAATGGGACAAGTCAAAACAATAAAGACTTTTATTAGGTAGTGTCAAATTGTCCTCCAGGTTTGTTAAACCAATTTTTCCCAACAATATTTGACAGCGTATGTTTCTCCACTACAGGCCCAACACTGAGCATTGCATCAATTATTCTAATCTTCACTACACTGGTAAGAATAAAGAGATGTAGTCCTTTTCTTTCAACTTTTATTTATTTGGCTTTGAATATTTTCATATTTATTGACCATCGGCAGTTTTCATTGTAGATTGACTATGAGATTTGTGGTACCCACTCCATTTGTATTTTCACTTTTTTTCCCTTTATACACTATGGATATCAATAATATACTGTTATTTATGCTGCAAATATTTTTATCTTAAATTTGGACTCATGTTCCATGTAAAAAAATTTAATCCATATGAAGCAAACATGTTGAGACTTTAACTGGTTGATGTTAAAGAAAACACGGGAAAGGTAAAAGAAAAATCAAGACAGTCTAAAATATAAGGAACAAAGAAGCATATAATGAAGGTGGTATTTCAAATAAATTTTAAAGAAGGAATTTTTATTAAGCAACAGTCCAAATATTTGTTACCCAAATAGTAAAAATTGACTGTTATGCCAAATTCCAGATGATACAAAGATTTAGAGAGTAAAGAGAAACTATGAGAAATCTAATAAAAACATAAGTAAAAATCAATAAAATGGTAGGGAGAAAAGACATTTCTCACCTTGTCCTATAATGGAAAATTGATTTAATAAAGGAATAAAATATTTAACTATGTAAATTCAAAAGAGCTAAAAGTTAAAATAGTAACAAAATTTAAAAAGATGACTTAAAATTTGTGATTTGGTAAAGTATTTTGTTAGTGTTTTCGTTTTGTGTTTTGTTTACCACAGCTCAGTCCTTCTGCTGTTTTAGGAATGTATCACCATATCAACATTAATTTCCATGAAAGCATCCATTTGGATTTTTTTCTTTTTTCTTTTTCAAAAAAATTTTTAGGGGTGCTTGGGTGGCTCAGTTGGTTAAGCATCCAACTTTGGATCAGGTCATGATCTCATGGTTAATGGATTCGAACCCCACGTCTTGCTCTGTGCTGAAAGTTCAGAGCCTGGAGCCTGCTTCGGATTCTGTGAATCCCTCCTTCTCTGCCCCTCCCTGGCTCATTCTCTCTCTGTCTCTGTCTCAAAAATAAAGAAACATTAAAAAAATTTTAATGTTTTTTTAAATAAATTTCTTTTAAGTTTATTTATTTATTTTGAGAGAGAGGGAGGGAGAGTGCAGGCACACAAGCAGAGGAGGGGCAGAGAGAGGGAGAGAGAGAGACAGTCCCAAGCAGGCTCCGTGCTGTCAGCGCAGGGCTCAACACAGGGCCCGATCCCACAAACCGTGAGATCATGACCTGAGCCAAAGTCAAGAGTCAAACATTTAAG
This sequence comes from Panthera pardus, assembly GCF_024362965.1. Classification (NCBI taxonomy): domain Eukaryota; kingdom Metazoa; phylum Chordata; class Mammalia; order Carnivora; family Felidae; genus Panthera; species Panthera pardus. Next base: position 100,415,699 of record NW_026526721.1, on the reverse strand, counting down.
TGACTGAGCCACCCAGGAGCCCCAAAAATATCTTTTGAGTACTTGTACTGTATAGACATTGTTCAACACACTAATGATGCAACTCTTTTATTTTCACAAACATGAAACATGAACAACTCTTTTATTTTCATGAAGCTTACATTGTAAGAGGTATAGATTATAAGTATATATTTATAACCTAATATATGTTTATAATCTATTTCCTAGCCTACTCTACCCTATCCTGAATTTACTCTGCTATTCCCAGTTATTTGGAGAAGGCCACTATATTTGAACATTTTTAAAAATGTCTAGTATTTGAAAATATTTATCTGCTACATTATATATTTAAAACTGCATGTTTGTTTGCTTAGGTGTGTGCTGTTTGCCATTCAATGATTTATTTTTGCTTCATGTTTTCTTCATTACTTTCCTATTTTGACTGATGAAATTTTGTTTCTTACATTTGTATCATCCCTATTGATTTAGAGATTATGGTTTGTGTTTTATATATTTTTCACATACATGTAACTATAAATTTTAAACAAAATATAATTATTTGATAGATTTATGCACTTTCTCAACAAGATATGGCTTAGTGCACTTTACTTAAATTTTCTCACTGTATTTTCTCAGATAAAATTTCCAGCAATATTTTTAATTTTTTAAAAAAGAAGTGTTGTATTCTTTTGCTCTTAATGCTTGTAGTCATATTTAATTCATCCCATCACTTCCTTGAAGTCAGTTAGCTTCTTGCTAATGTAAGTACCGTGGTAGAGTTGGTGAGTAGGAAACCCTTCTACTACTTAATATCTGAAAATTATTTATTTCTTTTTTACTGTGTTTAATTTCTTTATTTTAATATTCAAACATTTCTAAAGAATCCGACATGTACCATCCAACTTCAATTATTATTCATACATTCACCTTTATTTCAAAATATAGTTTATCTGGGTATAGAAAACTACGTTGACTATGATTTTTACATATGCCTTTGAGGATACCTCTTGTCAGACTAATTGGCTTTCCTTTGTAGCTAATCTCCCTTTTGCCTGTGGATTTTTTAAGAAATGTATCTTTATACTTGATGGCAATTTCACTATGTTATGTAAAAGTATGATTTTTAAAATACATTCGTTAATGCACAAGAGTGGGATTGGAAAGATTCATGATTTTTATTTACTGTTTTTTTAGAAAAAATGTGGGGCACCTGGGTGGCTCAGTCAGTTAAGCATCTGATTTCAGCTCAGGTCATGATCTCTAAGTTTGTGGGTTCAGGCGCTGCATTGGGCTCTGTGCTGACAGCTCGGAGCCGGGAGCCTGCTTCAGATTCTGTGTCTCCCTCTCTCTCTGCCCTTCTTTCATTTGAGCCCTCTCTCTGTCTCTCTGTCTCTCTGTCTCTCTCTCTCTCAAATAAATAAACATTAAAAAAACTTTTTTAATGAAAAAAGAAAACATGTGAAACATTATATAAATAACATATTATGTAAATAACATTTGTAAAGCCAACTTTCTACTTCTACTGATGTTTTTGGATTTGTATGTTATTTTTTCTTATCTCCATGCATTCTTAAAATCTGCTGTATTAGATGTTATTTAATATGCTATTAGAAACTCAGAAATGTTTTACCAGGCTGGTGCTATGAAATTTGGCAGCCAGTAGCTTCTACCTGTACCAAAGCATATCCCAATTAATGCCTAATAATATTTTTACTAGACACGTCTCCTTAGACAAGGAAAATAAAACCAAAAATGAACTAGTGGGGCCTCATCAACATAAAAAGCTTCTGCACAGCAAAGGAAATAATCAGCAAAACTAAAAGGCAATGGATGGAAAGGAGAAGATATTTGCAAATGACATATCAGATAAAGGGGTAGTATCCAAAATCTGTAAAAACTTATTAAACTCAACACCCAAAAAACAATTAATCCAATGAAGAAATGGGCAGAAAACATGAATAGACACTTTTCCAAAGAAGACATCCAGATGGCCAACAGATACATGAAAATATGCTCCACATCACTCATCCTCAGGGAAATACGAATCAAAACCACAATGAGATCCCACCTCACACCAGTCAGAATGGCTAACATTAACAACTCAGGCAACGACAGATGTTGGCGAGGATGCAGAGAAAGAGGATCTCTTTTGCACCACTGGTGGGAATACAGACTGGTGCAGCCACCCTGGAAAATAGTATAGAGTTCCTCAAAACATTAAAAATAGAACTACCCTACAACCCAGCCTTTACACTAGTAGGTATTTAGCCAAAGGATACAAAAATGTTGATTCGAAGGGGCACGTGCATCCTAATATCTATACCAGTGCTATAAACACTAGCCAAAATATGGGAAGAGCCCAAATGTCCATGTCCATCAACTGATGAATGGATAAAGAAGAGGTGGGATACATATATATAATAGACTATTACTCAGCTATCAAAAAGAATGAAATCTTGCCATTTGCAACAACATGGATATAACTGGAGTGTATTATGTTAAGTGAAGTAAGTCAGAGAAGACAAATATATGATTTAATTCATATGTGGAATTTAAGAAACACAACAGATGAACATAGGAAAGGAAATAAAACATAAGATAAAAACAGAGAGGGAGGCAAATCTCTATGACTCTTAAATACCTAGTGTATGCCAGTGATATAAAATTCAGACAAGGAAGGTCTCTACTCTCACAGTGCAGACTTCCTTGTTGATGGGAATTGATGAAGTTATTACTATGTATAGTGTAGTGAGATAAGAACAAATATGGGTAAATTCCAAGAAATATAAATAAGTAAATCATTTTAGGGTCAGATAATATTTTCAAAAGTATGTACCATTGTGTAAAATTTTACCATATAGTTAGAATTTAATGGTATGGAATAAGTGAGGATGATTATTTTAGGTAATAGGAATAGCAAGAGCCCAGAAAATGAATCACATTTGCTGGCCCTATTAAAATATATCTGTAAATGAATAGTAGACAATGAAGCTAGGAAAGCTGGAAGATCAGAATAGGTTTTCTACAGTTCCTGCACATCTGTCTTCATAAGTATGCACTGTGTCAGGCAGGAAGTTAGGCATGAGCTACAGGAGGATGGATCTTAGATATCCTGATGGAGAGCCCCAACCAAGGGCCACCCAGGAACCACCCCATTCCATCCATCTAACTGCTGCTAATCAAGACAGTATGACTAATATTATATAACCCAGGCCAGTCACTCAAATGATGTGACCCTAGGATCTGCACAAAAGAAAAATAATTGATATTAAGCCCACACCCCGGAGTTTCTGAGGCCATTGTCTCCCTTGACTGGCCCACTCCTCCCTTTGAGTGTCCATTAGTAAAACTTCCTTCTGCTTTACTTCCCTTTGGCTGTCTTGCAATTCTTTGCAGTGGTGGCAAAAGGAACCATGGCTTCTTTTCTTTTCCATCTAACTCTCAGTAATACTTGTAATTCTACCTATTTGTCAATCTGTCTGTCCACCCTTCCATCTATTATATACCTACCTATATTTTAGTGAGGCAATACCTTGAAGTGATCCTGGATATCACCACGCTTCTCTGATATTCTCCTTTTCATTCTGTTGTATCAATTAACTTTGTGGTCTCCTTTTCATCTATATTCTTTAAACGTCCATATGCAAAGCAATTTGTGTTATATCCTTTTATATTCTCATATTATCTTCTTAGATGATCTCCTCTGTTCTCTTTGGCTTCATTTGTCACTTGCACACTGCCCAAATATATCTCTTCATTGAAATTTTCTATTCTTTTTTTCAAGGCACACCCTGAGCATCCAGGAAATATTGCAGACACTTGAACTTCCCCTGCCACAATGTTTCAATCTGTTCTCCTCCTAGGAACAGGGAGGGACCTAATTTAAGCCTACTTTCTCAAAATTTTCTTCGCTCTTCTCAGTAACTCGCACACCTGATTAAATCATTGCTTCTACAAATTCCATTTCTAAAATCTCTTTTATTTGTTATTTTTTAAAAGTTTTTATTTAAATTCTAGTTAGTTAACATATAGTATAATATTGGTTTCCATAGTACAGTTTAGGGATTCATCACTTACATTTCCAAAATCTCTTTTGAATCTTCCTATAAATTGGATCTTTCTTAGCATTGCAGTAGTGTCTGCTTTCTTTCCTGTTTACCCCTCCCTTCTCTCCATTCTTCATGCTGCAGCCAAAGTAATCTTTCTTACAAAGCAAACCCTTTAATGACCACCCAATAACATCATAATAAGGTCCCCAAAATCATATTTTACTTTGTGTTGTTAAATATGACATGCAGAGAAAAAATACATAAAGTAAAAATACCTAATGTAATAAATAAGTGGAAAATGAGCAACCACCTAATCACTTTCCAGGTCAAGATCAGATAATCACTACAACCTCAGAAGCTCCTGGAGTTTTTTTTTTGTTTTTTTTTTAACCAAATAAAACTTTGTACTCACAGATAATTGCTAGCTCAAATTTTGAGATAATATTTACATATTTCCTTTTATAATATTGTCATCTACATTGAATCTCTAAATAAGAGAACTCTAGCTTTGCCTGATTTTGAACCCAGATCCTCTACCATGGTGTGAATTTTTCATAGATCTTTTCCCTCCTTAGACCTCGGTATCTTCTCTGAATCACAGAAGTTGTACAAAACTAGTGTCTGGTGTGATTATTAAATAAAAAAAATTTTTGTAAGGATTTCTAGATCTACAGTGCTGATTATTGATGTTGACTGTTATCTTTTCCTAACCAGTAACCTCTTTATCCATAGAAAACTAAAACATTTTGTGTGTGTGTGATAATGAGGTGTTTCTAGGGGAGGTTCACCTGATTTTTCTTCCATTTTTTTTAGTGACATCAACTTTTCCAGAAATATTTATTACTCTTAACAGTCAGTTGTGTCCAACTTTGGCTCAGGTCATGATATCACAAGTTTGTGAGTTCGAGCCCCATGTCGGGCTCTGTGCTGACAGCTTAGAGCCTGGAGCTTGCTTCAGATTCTGTGTCTCCCTCTCTCTCTGCCCCTCCCCAGTTCAGGCTTTGTCTTTCTCTCTCTCTCAAAAAAATATATATACATTAAAAAAATATGTAGAGCCTGTCCAGCTGCCATCAGATCTTATGCAAGCATAGGAAAGGATATAAAATTTCAGTAATCTCTTATTACAGTAGATTTGCATTTGATGTATCTTCCTATCATTTAGAATCTACTGACTATTCCTTTTCTTTTTATTTTATAACCAAAATATAGCTAATTCTTTACTAGATCCTGTGTCTTCATAAAAAAATCATCTCAAAATGTTTACTAATGATGTTTTCTTGCCAAATTCAAACTAATTATTTTCTTATTCTCATCTTTGTGATGAAACTTTATCATATTTGAGTATTGCTTGATTTTTGGAATTCATTACTTTGACATAATATTTTCTTTTCATTTTCATCCTAATAATTTTTATATTTCCTCTTGTTTCTCCTCCACCTTGAAAGGAATTGAACATCAAAGGGACTTAATACATATACTCTATAATGGGTTTTGTCAAATCATTTATTCTTCCTTACTGATTTATAAAACTGCTTTTAAATTAAAAAAGATATCACTGTTACGATTTTAAATGTAGGGGTGCCTGAGTGGCTTGGTCAGTTGGACATCCAACTCTTGATTTCGGCTCAGATCATGATCTCACATTTTAGAAGTTTGAGCCCCGCTTCGGGTTCTGCACTGGCAGCACAAAGCTTGCTTGGGATTCCCTTTCTCCCTCTGCCCATCCCTTGCTTGTGCTGTCTCTGTCTCTCTCAAAATGAATAAATAAACTTAAAAAAATGTTTTAATAAAAAAGTAAAATAAAAAATGATTTTTAAATGTAAACCATAGAAATCATCTCTTTGTAACTTAGACAAAAATTTATGTAGAAAATATGTATCTCAAAAATTTCATAGAAAAAAATCCACAAACAAGGGAAAGTTAGGAAGTCAAAACTGCAGGCCAAGGTGTACCTCAGAGGTCACGTGATCATGGGCATTGTAGCTGCTGCCTATGGATGTTGGACATCACTGTTGCCTTTGGATGAATTATAAATTGTCTTGCTTCTCTGTGTTACTTGCTCAATACAACAACAACTTACTTATTGCTCACATTACAGTTCTTTGTAAACTGTCTGGAGGACTCTGCTCCATGCAGACATCTAGAAACTCAGACTCCTAACTAAAGGCTCTGCTTAGCCTAGAAGCTTAAAGACTTTCACTGAATCAACAGACAAAAGAAGATGAAACATGGAAGAATTTCTCAATGTAGTATTTTGGTTGTTTTCTTTTTAATCCAGTAGTGACAGTGGCTTAAATCACTGGAGCCAAGATTTTAATCTGGAATTTATGTGAGTAAATAAGGTAAAGACAAACTAGAATTGTTTTTATTTTAATGAGTTACCAAAAACAATTTTTAATAAACTTTTCACTGACTTATCATTATCACATCCAACACTCATGCATTATTGAATCTAATTCTACTTTTCTATTTTGTTCATTGTTCTTCCTGTTTCAAGTATTTATATACAAGTGCAATAATGGAGTTTTAGAATATATTTTAACGGGTGGCTTCCAGAATGTGTGGGTAAGGAATTTAGTGGATCTTGTCCTGAGCAACACAGTTTAGCTGTGAAAATTACGTTTTAAAAAATATTTATATTCTCTGTAATTTGTCCTAAGGGCATACAGCAAATTGAGAATTCTTCATCTAAGAAAATCTGCTTTTGTTGTAAGAGCAAGAGTGTGTGATATTTTATTTTATTTTTAAGTGTTTTTATTTTTATTTTTGAGACAGAGACAGAGCATGAGCAGGGGAGGGGAAGAGAGAGAGGGAGACACAGAATCTGAAGCAGGCTCCAGGCTCTGAGCTGTCAGCACAGAGCCCGACGCGGGGCTTGAACTCACAGACCGTGAGATCATGACCTGAGCCAAAGTCCGGATGCTCAACCGACTGAGCCACCCAGGCGCCCCGAGTGTGTGATATTTTAATTACAACCTCCTACCTTATTCTACCCACTCCCACAAGCTCCTAGTTACAAAAACTTTATGCAGTATGTTCAACTCTAGGCAGGTGCAGGATCTATCTTCCTGGGTCCCAGTCTTTTTTTTTTTTTTTTTTTTTTCAGTGTTTATTTATTTTTGAGAGACAGAGAGAGACAGAGTGTGAGCCGGGGAGGGGGAGAGAGAGAGGGAGACACAGACTGAAGCAGGCTTCAGGCTCTGAGCTGTCAGCACAGAGCCCAATGCAGGGCTCAAACCCACAAACCATGAGATCACAACCCGAGCCCCATGGGATCATGACCTGAGCTGAAGTTGGACACTTAACCCCCTGAGCCACCCAGGCAACCCCTGGATCCCAGTCTTAAGCTAAGGTTTTTCTTGGGAGAGGCAGGCTGCCAGTGGTGGTACTCATACCTCCCAGCCTTGTGTTGTGACGTAGGTATGGTCAAGAAGACCAGGTCTCCCTACCCCCAGATGCAGCAGAGAGCATGCTATGGTCCCAATAACCCATGATCCAATTTTCTCTTAAATTTGAAATAACTGACATAATTACAAAATAGAATAGTGTTTTTCAAGTTCAACACATTTTTTCATTTAAAATTGTGTTTTCCTCAGAAAATTTATTTCCATGATAAAGTTCATTCTAAGTAGGTGAGGCTTATGTTTCAATTAAGAGTTTTCTTCTTAATGATTTCTAATTGATTATAAGCTACCTTTGGGAAATATATTGGCTTTTACCAACATGTGTAGCTGGGTGTCTCACTGAATTTTATTATTTTCTTCTGTCTAGTCTTTGGCTTTACTTTTTGGTTATTATTTCTAGTCATATGACATGAAAACTTAGATCATTGTTTTTTTAATACATACATTTAAATGTATAAACATTTATCGAATTCCAACTTTAGTTACAATTTACACGTTTTGAGAGTCCTATTTTCATTGACTTTCAGATCATAATTTTTCTGATTTCCATTAGGAATCTTTATATTTAAATTAGGAGTTTTTAAAGTGCTTAATTACCAAATATTTGATGATTTTTTAAAAATTATTTTTACCATTTCTATAAATATGTGAAACCCTACATATACTTAATACTATACCTGTTCCAATTTTTTGTGCTATTATTTTCATGTGTGTAACCTCTACACATACTTTGAACCCAAAATTATAATAATGTCATCATAATAATCATTTAAATGATGAGTATTTGTGATTAGATTATTTACACTGTCAATCCTCTTCATCCTTTGTTTTATTTCCAGTCACATCTGATATTATTTTTCTTCTTTTAGGGCAGATATGTTGGCTCTGAACTCTCTCAGCCTTTGTCTGGCTAAAAATATCTTTATTTCACCATTATTATGAAGAATAATTTATCTGTTTTAGCATTCTGAATTGGCATTCTTTTTTTCTTTCAATATTTTATTTTATTTTTTTAATTTAATTTAATTTAATTTTATTTTATTTTATTTTATTTTTATATTTTTAAAAACTTCAATTCCAGGTTACTTAACATATAGTGTTATATTAGTTTCAGACATGCAATACAGTGATTCAACAATTCTATACATTACCCAGTGTTCATCACAAGTGCCCTCCTTAATCCTCATTGTCTATTTCATCCATCCCCTCACACTCTTCTCTACTGTTAACTATCAGTTTGTTCTCTATAGTTAATAGCCTATTTCTTGGTTTGTGTCTTTTTCCCCCCTTGCTCATTTGTTTTGTTTCTTAACTTATATGTATAAGTGAAACAATATGGTATTTTTCTTTCTCTGACTGACTTATTTCGCTCAGCATTATACTCTGTAGCTCCATCCATGTTACTGCAAATGGCAAAATTTCATTTTTTTTTATGGCTGAGTAACATTCCATTATATATATAGTGGAATGTTATATATATATATATATATATATATATATATATATATATATATATATAACATAAATATAAATATATTTATATATATATATATATATAACATAAATATAAATATATTTATATATATATATATATATATATATATAACATAAATATAAATATATTTATATATATATATACCACATCTTCTTTATCCATTCATCTATCAATGGACACTTGAGCTGCTTTCATAATTTGGCTATTGTCTTAAATAATGGGCAATAATCATAGAGAGGCATGTATCCCTTTGAGTTCGTGTTTTGGTATATTTTGGGTAAATACCCAGTAGTGTGATTACTGGATCCTAGGGCAGTTCTATTTTTAACTTTTTTGAGGAACTTCCATACTGTTTTCCGTAGTGGCTGGCCCAGAGAGAAGAGATTTCTTTTTTATTCCACATCCTCACCAACACCTGCTGTTTTCTTGTGTTTTTGATTGTAACCATTCTGACAGGTGTGAGGTGATATCTCATTGTAGTTTTCATTTGCATTTTCTTGATGATGAGTGCTGTTGAGTATCTTTCAGCATTTTAAAGATTTTATCCCATTTTCTTTGGCTTCCATGATTTCTCTTAAAAAATCTGTGAACATTTTGTTGCTTCTTTGAAAATAATGCATTTTATTTTCAGTTGTCTTTAATTTTTTTTGGTCTGTTAATTTTTTTTGCATAGTTTTACTATAATGTACCTAAGTATGATTTTCTGTATACTTAATTTTTGTGGGTTTTGTGGAGCTTTAATATTATAGAAAAATTTATAAGGTTCAATATTGTTTGTCAATTTGAAAACTTTTAGTCAATGTTTCTTCTAATATTTTTTCTAACGTATTTTCTCTTTCCTTTCCTCTTGAACTTGAATCACAATTATGGTTAAATTTTGGCACCATATTCATATGTCCTTGATGATAATTTCTGTATTTTTGCATTCTTTTCTTTCCCTCTCTGGCTTTAATTCTTTCTACTTACCTGTTTTCTAGTTCATTATTTTTTCTTTTATGTCTATTCTATTATTAAACTCATCTATTAAGTTATTAATTTCAATTATAGCATTTTTCTTTTTAATATCTTCATTAAATAATTTGGAATGGTTTAAACTGTCATAATTTTTTTCATACTTTGTTTAATTTGCTTGAACATAATTATCATAACTGTTTTATAATTTTGACTCTGAAAATTTTGGTCTGATTTGCCAAAATCCAAGTCACTTCTATATCTCTTTTCCATAGTAAGTTTTTATATTTTATCTTTAATCAGTTGGTTTTGCTTTACATATACCTTATGAAGTATTTTTTAATCAGATATTAGACATCACACATTAACATTTGTAGGAAATTTAGACTATTTTTTATTTTTCCTCCCATAAGGTTTAAATTCTATTCTGTCAAGAATATAGGACAGAATTACATTATCTCATTTCTATAAAATGTTTGTTTTTATGCTTTGTCAGTATTGATGTTTTAGTATTCTTTTCTTCCTAGTTGGATGACTTCTGGAATCTCACCTAAAAGCCTAAAAGAGTATTTACCACAACCATTCTACAGTGGCACTAAACTCCAACTTCTTAGCTCCTTGGCAGTGAATATCTGCTAAAATCTCAGCTTTTTAGCCTGTCTTGCTTCTGCTTTATGAGTGACTTATCAGAGTCTTTCCTATATATGATGACATCAGTTGCAAACAGTTTCTTCAAAGGGAGATTGCATGTGGATTTTTGTGATCACTCCCATGATTTTCTCTTTTCTTCAGACTTTTCCCCCTGTTTCTAGCCACTTTACTCCAATCTTCACCTTCTGTTTCTTCAGCCTAGTGTGGCTGCAGTAATCTGCCAAGGCCTGTTTGCCACAGAAGCAATTGATCAATGGCTTCAGGAAAAATGTTATGGTAAGGTGATATTCATTTGCTTGTGATTTCATTATCTTTTCAGTGGCAATCTCTCAAATTTTTCCTCTGCTGATTTCTCTGAAATTCCTTTAATCACGCATTCCTACATATTATATAGATGTCACAGTTGTTTTTGGTGGGAGAGATCCATCCCATATAATATCCTGTCATGGCTAGATAAGACTTTTTGTAGCATCCCCATTAGCTAGTCATTCAATCTGTTATCCTCTATTGTTTCTTTTTTAAAAAATTTTTTTAAATGTTTATTTATTTTTGAAAGAGAGAGAGAGAGAGAGAGAGAGAGAGAGAGAGAGACAGAGGCAGAGCATAAGTAGGAGAAGGACAGAGAGGGAGGGAGACACAGAACTCAAAGTAGGCCCCAGGCTCCGCTCTGTCAGCAAAGAGCCTGACATGGGGTTCAAAGGCACAAACTGAGATCATAGCCTGAGCCAAGGTCAGACGCTTAACCAACTGAGCCACCCAGGCACCCCACCTCTATTGTTTCTTTTTTTTTTTAAATTTTTTTTTTTTCAACGTTTTTTATTTATTTTTGGGACAGAGAGAGACAGAGCATGAACGGGGGAGGGGCAGAGAGAGAGGGAGACACAGAATCGGAAACAGGCTCCAGGCTCCGAGCCATCAGCCCAGAGCCTGACGCGGGGCTCGAACTCACGGACCGCGAGATCGTGACCTGGCTGAAGTCGGACGCTTAACCGACTGCGCCACCCAGGCGCCCCCCACCTCTATTGTTTCTTAACGCAGCATAATATTTTGAATTTTTTTCATGATGATTACTTGAAATAAGAAAAGTATAAATGTAATATTTTCTGTCACTTACTACATTTTAAGTTAAGCAATAACAGTATTTTTTTCCTTAAATTTATTTTTTCACACTTCTTTAACTCATTTTTAGATTCTATCCTTTATATTACATAGTTTGTGTTTTTGTTTTCTTGCATGATAATCAATCATACTGAATTTTAGTCTTTTCTGATTTTATATCAATTTATGTTTAAAAATATGTCCCTTTTCTTTTATGTCCCTACATTCTTTCTTCTTTAGTAGAAATGTGAAATTACTGGTCATTTGAATTTTGTTCTGGCTCTTAGGCAATTGCTGTTTACTTGGCCAGTTTGTGTCTGTCAGGCAACAAAAAACACTGTAGGTGGAATTATTTCCCTCTTTTCTTAGGAAGTCGTTTGGTGGTCTCTAGAAAATTACAAAAGAACATTTTCTATTAATCTCCTTGGTTCTCTGAGAAGGATGATTATAGATTAACAGCTGTGGGTATCTGATTTTGGAAGTGTTTTTCCAACCTTTTTCTGTTTGAATTCCTGCCCTACTAATGGTTCACCAGATTGTAAAGATATGGCCTTCATTATTCAAAGAAAACCCTCTAGTTGAGATTGTACAATTTTTCTAAAGGAATTTATTTCAGTGTTTATGGTTAGACTAATATCTGAGCTATTTGTTTATTTTTCAGTGTGTATTTTTCCCCTTAATTTCTGATACTTAATAACCTTTAGATGTTTTTCTGATGAGTATACCAAGTTAGAGAAAGCAAGCTATGTGTATATATGTATGTGTGTGAATATATCATATATAATTACACAGTAACTGTATACATAAAATATATTGGGTGTATATTTACCATGTATGTGTAAATATATAAAACATATAATGTATAGAAATATTTCTCTAAATTTTCAATAATTTATATATATTTGTGTTTATATATAAAAAAATAGATATGAGTTGAAATTTTTTTTCTTGTCTCATTTTTACGTGAACCACTGCTACTTCTAAAACCTGGGATTATTGGTAGATGAAACAGGTTTATAGTTTTCTTGTTGTGTACTCTTTCTACATTCTGAGCGCACCTCTTGTATTCCTCCTCCAAAATGAATGAAGTGTTGATCCTTTGAAACCACCTTCCTTCATTCTTTACCAAACCTTACTGTAAAGACAGCAGAGTATCCTCCACTCCCTTGATGTTTCAAACTAAACTGCATTTAATGCACATCTCCTGATGCTTATGGGATCTGGTGAGTCTGTTCCCAGTTTAAGCTCATGAAAAGTTTTGTTTTTATTCTTTTTATTTTTCATGTGAAGTATTACAGAATAATTAAATTATATAACATTCTTCATCAAGTGTTACTAAAGTTAAATTTATCAAATTAAATTCAGGAAAATACTATCAGGTTTTTGGTTTCATCTCTACTTTCCAATTCATTTGAGAAAAGAAATTGTCTTTGTTTTATGGTTAAATGTGTTGCTCAATGCTTTTTATTTTTGTTTTTCTTTATCCATAGGTAGGCCAAGAATTTTCCCTTTTAAAAATGTCAGGCTTGGGGCACCTGAGTAGGTCAGTCAGTTAAATGTCTGACTCTTGATTTCGGCTCAGGTCATAATCTCACAATTCAGTGAGTTCAAGCCCCACGTCGGGCTCTACGCTGGCTGTGTGGAACCTACCTAAGATTCTCTCTCTCTCTCTCTCTGATGCTGCCACCACTCACACTCTCTCTGCCTTTCTCAAAAACAAATAAACTTAAAAAATAAAATAAAAAAGACTTGCTATATTCATAGTATAATAATAAATTTAAAAATAGCCTACAAATGTATGATAGATTGCAACATGTAAATAATTTTTAGTGAGTATTCCATTTCTGGCATACGTTTTTTCAAATATAATAATTGTAATGCTAAGTACAGATAATAAACTTCAAAACCTAAAAATATGGGTTCACACTAACTTTTCTAAAATTTAAAAAGTCCAGCTTTGGGGCACCTGGGTGTCTCAGTCGGTTAAGCGTCCGACTTCAGCTCAGGTCACGATCTCACGGTCCATGAGTTCGAGCCCCACGTCGGGCTCTGGGCTGATGGCTCAGAGCCTGGAGCCTGCTTCCGATTCTGTGTCTCCCTCTCTCTCTGCCCCTCCCCCGTTCATGCTCTGTCTCTCTCTGTCTCAAAAATAAAATAAACGTTAAAAAGTCCAGCTTTGATTTTGCATAGGCCTATGTTGTTTTCCCATTGAAAGTGCTACAATGGCAGTTGGAACTTGGAAAGTCCTGTTATATCTTATTTAAATGAAATAAAAAAGTGGAACGAGACTGCTCGTCCATTTCATTTTTGCTCTTTATTTAAATCAGCAATTTTGCATTTAAATATATGAATAAAGGGTTTGAAATTCCAGGGATTTTTGCCAAAAGGGAACTCAGTCTGCAATATATTGTAATGTTAGATGCCAGCAAATCCATTTATTCATTTAGCAAACATCACAATTCTAATGTGAAATCAAGCAATATTTGAGACTTTAATTAAATGGAAATGTGTTGTTGTAGCTGAGGGAAAGAAACAAATTGGCTGTTACATATCCCAAGCTATGAATGCTAGAAATACAGTGTTTATTGTGTTAAATTCTAGACACACACACACACACACACACACTTATGTGCAAACAATTGAGTTTACTCAATTGAGTAGCTGATATATGTAGAAATAGAAATTACGTGATTTATAAAATTGAAAAAAAATGTTTTTTCATCCTTTTTGGTGGTCAGGATTTGAGTTCACAGGACAATTCTTAGCTTGGTGAATGTCTTCCTGTTGTCAGGATTAGCTTAACAAGTGTACTATATCTTATATCTGAAAAAAAGATCTTAAGGATTCTTTCATGTCTCATACTATGCTTATAATTTAAGAGGTAAACTCTAATCATTTTAGTATCATTTGGTGAATTTAAAATTTGTAGTTCATTAAATAACAAGCACATAATGCCTTGGTATATTTAGATATATATAAAACTGTTCTCACCAAGATTCTCTCACCTGCTTTAATTACAACTGATGACTATAAGCATAGTCCATAACTAATTGCTCTTAAACAAAGAAACAAACAAACTATCTTGGACTTTTCATATGATTTATTCAATTTTCTAACAGAATAATTGAAACTGATGGCATATGATAGTTGTAGGAATTTTCTTCCCCTAGCTCTTCTTAAATATTCTTCTACCATTTATTATTTTCATATCCCTATGATATGGCTCACCCTTTAAAAATTATTTAAAATCACTTGTCATTTTCTCAGTGCTTTACAATATAAAGAATATTAAAAATAAAATGTGGTAGCTTATAATGAATTCTGCTTTAAATTTAATTTGTATACAATTGGCATGCTCTGAAAAATAGGACCACAACATTATAAATGCATTCAGTGCCCAGTGTACTGTTCTAAACTTGTAGTACAATCAACTAGCAAATGATATAATATTAGAGAAGGCAAGATTTATTGTCAGTTATGAAAGGGAAAAGAGGGTAAAAACATTAATTTGTATTTTGTTTAGGGTCAGCTTGGAAGAAAAGAAAATGTTTAGATACGGAAACCTGATTGAAGTTCCAGGGCTAATTATCTTGTTTTTGAGGGTTGTAGGAATACTGCCAAATTTATCATTGACTTTGTAGAAGAGTTCTGAGTACAAATTTGACATAGGACAGCTGAAGCAATGAGAGAGGTGAAGCATAAATATCCCCAAACAACCTATTTTCCATATTGAAATGTATTTCTTCTAAGATGGGGAAGCTTTAATGAAGTTGAAGATGACTGCAAAATGCCTTACCTGACAGATGAAGCAATAAGCCCATTCCCTCTCTGCAGCTAAAAGCTTAAAATTACCCATCTGTCATCTCTCTAGTGGGTGGGGATTATAATAGAAGGCAGCAAGCCATCTTAATTGCATAACTATTCCAGCTCCAATTATATATCATGTACAGTTTAAAATGCATTATCTCTCTACAATAAACTAAACATATAGCAATGGCACGACTTGCTTTTATCCTTGACATTTATATTTTTTCCGTTACTATTTTTTTTGTTTCTTGTTTAACGTAATATTTTTTTAACATTTACCTTGATGTGACTTCTCTCGCTCTTGCTTGTTCTCTCTCTCTCTCTCTCTCTCTCTCTCTTTTTGTATTATCAAATATGCAGTGATTATTTGCTGACAATTACTGGGTGCCTGAATCCATATCACTATGTCTCATAAGAATTTTTATAAGGAAAAATAAAAGTAGCAACATGATGTAAATTTAGACTTCTTTTTTTTCTTAGTTGTTTTTCTTGTAAAGATCTGTTTCTGTCACTTTCTATAATAGATCTCAAAGTATGGTGTCCCAAGGGACCTTAGAGGTTTGTAGACTTATTCATGTGATTTTGAGCGAAGATCCTTGTGACTTTGTTCAATATTCTTTTTTTAATACGGTTGGATAGATGCTATATGTCTAAACATAGACTGTTTTGTTTTGTTTATTTTTTCCCCTTTTATTTGACCCACTCAATGCTAGTCTTGAGTTGCAACTCTCATAGTTAAGTATGTTGGTAGGATTAAGAAAGACTTGAGGAAACTTAAATTTTCTACATAAAAGGACAGATCCTCTGTCTAAAACCAGATTTTGAAAGATAATATAGGTTTTAGTGGGAAACCTAAAATCCTGAAACATTGCCATTTTTATGTGGTATTTTGTTTTAATATGGAAAAAAAATCCCCGAACGATTTTTATCAGTTAGTCTCTCTGTATAACAAACTTCCAACAAACTCAGCAACATATAATAGTATTTGTTTAGTTCATGTACACTTGGATCAGATGATATAGGTGGGGCTCACCTGCTAAAGCTGCTGTTTGTAATTGTCCTCTACATGGAACCAATGTTTAGTCCATAGTGGTGAACTTTGTCGTGAACTTTGTTCCCTTCCTATTTGCCTTGGTGACTAGTTTTGCCAGTGCAGATATTTCAGACTCAATTTGTTATCTAGTCCCCACTACTACCTCTCCCCACCCCTTGTACTGAATCAACCATTAGGGCCTACTGATTTTTCTTCTTTGATATTTCTTAAGTCTTTTTGTTTGTTTTTGGCTTTGTTTTTGTTTTTCCAGCT
This sequence comes from Panthera pardus, assembly GCF_024362965.1. Lineage (NCBI taxonomy): Eukaryota > Metazoa > Chordata > Mammalia > Carnivora > Felidae > Panthera > Panthera pardus. The sequence continues at coordinate 100,398,959 of NW_026526721.1, read as the reverse complement.
CACTGCCATTATCTTTGTTTTATCTGATTTTATCTCTCCTTTGATTTATACTGAGTCACAGAACTGGTAATCCTTCAAGTGTGGTTCTCTCCAAATTTGTTGATAACATATTCACAGTATATTTTTAAATATTATTTAAATACTGACATGTTTTTAAAAAATTATTTAATAACTCTCAGTTGCCTTTAGGACAAACTGCTATCTTGAACTGCTGTAAAATCAATATAGCATACAAAATCCTTCTGTGAACTTTTTTCTTCTTTACCTCTCTGGACATTCAGCTTTTGGTTTTTCCCTCTCCATCTCACTTCCATAACAATCTCAGAAACATTTTAAGCTCCTACATGAAATTTGTCTAAATGCATTTACCTAAATTGGTCATTTTCACTCATCTCTCTTCCTCTTACCAGTTATTTCCTCTGAATATGCCTCCCCCCCCCACCCCGCCCCACCCATCAAGTACTTCCTAAACTAGATAACACCTAATCGCCAATCAGGAATCATCTTAGGCACATAAGCATCATTAAAGAGTACCTACATTCATTGCTATGATTTCTTACCTTCTAAACACTTTTCGATTACTGACTCAACTCCTTGATGCACTGACTACTTTATTCAATATTTAATATTTCAACTGTAGTAAATCTCTTTTAAAGTAACATGAAATATAGCTTGTAATCTATCTATAATATTAAAAATATTTTAAAAAGAGTTTAGTTGTATTCATTAATGTAGTAAAACTAATAAAAATCAAAGCTACCATGACAGTTTCCATTATATGTTTAAGCAAATGTTCTTTTCTTAACTGTTAACTCATTAAAATTGAATGAGTGAATTAATTAATGAATGGTGGGTAACTCCATATTAAACCTTTACAGGAAATTTTGCAAGATATTTCTGTAACGTGCTACATACCAAGATAGAATTAAGCCTTGTTACTACATCATTCTATAAGGAATTCCTCTTTCCTATGTTTCCATTCTATTAGTAAAAATCCTTTAAGGTTCTGAAAGGAACCACCTGATCTACATTGTCTAAGTCTAGTCTTTAAGGAATTGTTTAATTCAAGACTTGACAAAGGTATCAAATGATGTAAATTAGAAACAAACTATTAACAATCTAGAATGAGAGAAATGAAAATATATCTAGTCTTAATCATAACTTAATGATAAGAACTCTAAATTAATGTCCAATGAAGCCCTAGTATATACTTTAACATTTTTGTTAAGTTTATTTATTTATTTTGAGAGAGAGAGAGCACATGGAGGGGAGGGGCAGAGAGAGGAGAGAGAGGATCCCAAGCAGGCTCCACACTGTCAGCACAGAGCGTTGCCAACGCAGGGCTCAAACCCATGAACCACGAGAGCATGATCTGAACTGAAATCAAGAGTCAGATGCTTAACCAACTGAGCCACCCAGGTGCCCTGCTAATGTATACTTTTAAGTCTTCTTTTCTTTTTTAAAAAAATTTTTTAACATTTATTTATTATTGAGAGACAGAGAAAGATAGAGCATGAGCATGGGAGGGGCAGAGACAGGAGACACAGAATCTAAAGCTGGCTCCAGACTCTGAGCTGTCAGCACAGAGCCTGAGGCGAGGCCTAAACTCACAAACTGCATGATCATGACCTGAGCCGAAGTTGGATGCCCAATTGACTGAGCCACCCATGCGCCCCTTAAATCTTTTCTAAGGAAAACAGTGAAAAATCTACAGATTTGGTTAGACCATGATATCTATTTTAATTTTTTATTATTGCTGTCTTAATTCTACTGTATAATTTTATAGTGTTCTTGTCTCTTTCCACTTGCCCTGATAATTTTTTTTCTTTGTATCTGAACACTTATTAATAGTTAGATTTTTTAGTATTAACATCCTAATGTAAAATTAATCCTTTTAAAATTGTTGATAGAAGGAATGGTTCTCGTTTATTTCTATGGCTAAGTCATCCAAATAATAATGGTGTTGAATAAAGAACATAGATTTGTTTCTTCTTTCTCCTATTATCTTACTGGAATTACTATATATATATATATATATATATATATATATATATATATATATATATTAATATATAGTATATTTGAATATATATGTATATATTTAATATATATATAGTATATTTGAATATATATGTATATATATTGTGTATATATATATGTGTGTGTGTATATATATATATATATATATATATTCAAAAACATAGAACACAACTCTGACTAGAGGAAGAATAGCATTCCATAGCAGATGAGACTTTACTGAATTCTGGAAGTCAGAAAAGCAATGGAAGCATATTGTGAGATAAAGCATGTGGTTAGTTAAAATCCCAAATAGATATGAGAGAATTGGAGCTGAAGAGTATAAAGTATACAACTGAAGAGATGGCTGATGTGACAGGTGTGATTTTGTAGAGATTCAAGATCAAGGTCTGCAGTGTAGGCTCGGAGTCAGGTGGATTTTAATATAAAGTTTTGCTATGTAAAAGCTATACCAATCAAATTCTTGATTTCAGAGAGCTAGGCTAAATTCCAGAGAAGGTGAAATTGTGTTGTTGGGGCAAAGGTGTGTTGATGGGAATTGCTGAGGGGAAAGGAGTTTCTGGCACTTGAAAATAAGTCCTTTACTTCCCTTTTTGAAATACTATACCAAATCCTACCAACCAGAACACTTCTCCTATTCCCTAAATTTTACAGATTTTCTCTTCAGAGAAGAGGATTGGCAAAGACACCAATATCCATAGTAGATGAGGAAACTCCCCTGAACCACTAAAGAAAGTCTATGTAGTAGGCCATCAAAGATCATCAGAAAAATGGGAACTAAAATCAAGCTAAATAAAGACAAGATCATTTTTTTAAAAATAATGCTAGGAGAAATATAATTAGAGGAAAAAGAAATTAAAGTCTGGGAATATTTAGAGTAAAAATGACATAAATATCTCATGCATAAACAGAAAAACAAAACTATGTGGAGTATGTGAGCAACCAGAGAACAATAAAGGGTTATTAGAAGTTAAAAAAAATTTTAATTGTTTAAATGTGCAACAGTGCAATCTACTGAGGGCTGCAAGGTACAACCAAGAAAAATGTGTAAGTTAAAGCATAATTATTTTTCTTAAAAATAGAGAAACCAAGAGAAAAAAATGATATTTAGAGGATCCATCCAGCCTAGAAATTCAGAGAACTATTAGAAGAACCAGGAAATGTAGTACCCAAGGGAGAATCAAATTAAAATAGTTTGCTGTTCAGGGGTGCCTGGGTGGCTCCATCAGTTAAGCATCAGACACTAGATCTCAGCTCAGGTCTTGATCTCAGGGTCATGAGTTCAAGTTCCACATTGGGCTCAGCCATTGGGCTGAAAGCCTACTTAAAATAGAAAACAAAATTCTACTGTCCATTTTGTTATGTACTCTGGAAATTAAACTTTCACAGAGAAGGAATTTTATTTATTTTTGAATTGTGGTCTTTTTTTTCTAATTATCTGTTTCCCTCTGGCATGAATTTCTTTCTTTCCTTTGTTTTCTTGCATATCTTGTGATTGTTGAGGGTTCCTTAATATTTTATAACAAAAGATTGCACCGATTTTCCTTGGTTGCTCTTCATAGTTTCCTTTAGTGTCCTGTATGTTGTTTTTTTCTTCAGTCATCTTCTCCCCTGAGGGAGGCAACTACTTGAGAGATCCAAGCATTTGCGGATGACTCACTTACAGGAATAAGATGTGTATTAGGTTTTCTAGGAAGTAAGGCCGCTAATAGATTGAGGGTCCCTTGCTTAAATACTAATTACAACATATCCCTGATGGAATAAAAGAATATATGTAATTAACATGAAATGCATACATTTAAGAGACAATAGAATTGTTTTTTTTATTGACCCCTTTGCTTCATTAATTAGGAAGTAATTTTTTTTTTTTAACGTTTATTTATTTTTGAGACAGAGAGAGGCAGAGCATGAACGGGGGAGGGTCAGAGAGAGAGGGAGACACAGAATCGGAAGCAGGCTCCAGGCTCTGGGCCATCATCAGCCCAGAGCCTGACGTGGGGCTCGAACTCACGGACCGTGAGATCGTGACCTGAGCTGAAGTCGGAGGCTTAACCGACTGAGAATTAGGAAGTAATTTAAAATAATTTCTATGATGGGTTCTAGAGTCAGCAAAGGTTTTCTATGGTGACAAGACACAAGAAATACTTTATATTTTAACAGAATTCTAAAGTAAAAGTTATTGCTAAAAACTGTTCATTTGTTCAACAATATTTATAAAGCAACTATCATATCCTAAATATTTTTTATATGCTTGGGTTATATTGGTAAACAGAATATCTCCGTAATAGTAACTGTTATGAAAAAAAAAATGACAAAGTGACATGGGAAGGCAGAAAATTAGGAAAAGTCTGTTAGAATACTATGAATATAGAAAATAAATGCAGCCTCAAAACTGCCTAGAGCAGTTTGACAGTTTTATACCTATATCAGTATGTCAAAAATTCCTTCAGTGTAACTTCACAAAAGTGTTCTGAAATTATTTCTCCCCAGTGCTCGGAAAGTGTCTTTCCAAAGTGTACTTCCAAGCACATTCTTCTTTGTCATATTCTTAAGCAATATTAAAAAATCTACATCAAGACTTCTCTAAACACTCAACTCAACATGGATTTAGAATCATATAGTGACTGGCCTAGGGCCAGGATGGTAAAGAGGTGTTATTCGATAATGTATGTGAACTAGTACGATGTGCTCTCCTAATTAAAATCTAGCGAATTGTTATTTTTCTTTCATTACACAAGGTAATCCAGACCTTGATCAGTTGTTCCTTATGCATACTAATCCCGTTCCCTGCTCCCAAATAAATCATCTAAAAAGGCATTCCCAAATTATTTCTTGCTAAATATTCTGATTACGTCACTCTCCTCTGGCTCCCCTTTATCCATGAATCAAAGGAAAATAATTTTTCCTTTTGTCCAGTGACAGCATTAACTCTCCTCTGGACATGCTTTTGCTCATAGTTATCTTTCCTTTTTTTTCCCTAGCTTTCCTTAAAAATATTATTCTTTCACTCTGTGACATTTGCCTACAGGTAATACCACTGTATCTGGAATGGTAAAACTGAGGCTGACTCAAGTGCTAGACAAGCGAAATATCCATCTCTGGAAACTCCGCTTAGTAAAATTTGGATTTTATAAAGGGAAAAAGCCATGAAACTGAAGAACTGAATAGGAGTTATTTCTTGAAACAATTCAGAGAAAGGCAAAGAAAATTATCAAAGAGATAGGAGTCAGCTTTCTTTATGCTAAATAATGAATAAAATGGGATAAAAACAACATGCATTTGTAACTTAATAAAAGTCCTGACATTTTTCTAACTGAAGAAAAGAGATCAATTTTTATGAAGAATTAGGAAGTTTACATGAACAAAAGTTAATGAAACATACTAGTAAGTGTTGTTGAGTTTCTCTATATATATCTAATGTGTATGTGTGTATCTCTGTGTGTATGTTTTTGTGTCATGGACATGTATTTTAAAGAACAGATCATATAAATGTCATGAGTTAGGGAAAATTATATAGGCGTGTCTTCAGTATTGTTAATTTGTTATAAATGGAGTCATATAGTATGCTCGGTCATTTTACTTTTCTTAAATTCTGTTCTCATGTAGTGACTTTAGTAAAAATATAGTGGATAATCTAGAATGCAAATTTTCTCTTTAAAAATCAATGATATAATCGTGGATTTTGGCTGATAATATTAGTAAGTAAATCACAATCTTTGATTCTTTAAACACTGGGCATCCTGCCAACATATTTTGACCTATATTTTCTGCTGATGAAATTTTCATGCATGTTATTATTACACTTTCATTATTTTCACGATTAACCCCTAAACAAGATCATGTAAAACACAACTCAAATTATGATGAAAATGTCAGTTTAATTCATAATTTATTTCAAATTCTATTGTAAAGAAATTTAAGAAGACTTGCATCTACCAGGCATGCATCTTGGACTGTTTTATGAAATGAACTTTAAGAGATAATTACCTACCAAATAATATATTTTTCTTATTATGTTAGTGCTCAATTCAGAGATATACCAGAAATTTGCCTCATAAAGTATAGCCCTCTTTTTTTTTTTTAATTTTTGAATGTTTATTTGTTTTTGTTTTTGAGACACAGAGAGCAGAGGAGGGGCAGAGAGGGAGGGAGACACAGAATTCAAAGCAGGCACCAGGCTATGAGTTGTCAGTGCAGATCCCAACATGGGGCTGAAACCCACAAACTGTGAGATCATGACCTGAGCCAAAGTTGGACACTCAACCAACTGAGCTACCCAGGTGCCCCTAGCCCTCTTTTATTAAAGCTTCAGCGTAGATACCGAAATGCCTTAAATCAGAAAATCATAGGAGATAGGAGAGTGAGGTGTAAACATAATTAAGTATCCAGACTGTCTGTATAATTTTTTAATCTCACCTCATTTTATTTTCTTTACAATTACAACATTACTCAAACTTGCGTTGGTGTACTCATATTGAATATTTCATGCATATTCAGAACATTTACAAAATCTTTATTCCATCAGGATACAGAGCCAGAAACTTCTGGGTTTCACAACATAAGGCAATGAAGACAGAAACATGACTCATACATTTGCCCATGGTCTTGAGATCTCAAATACTAGTAAAAAAGATTATAAGCTCTCATTAAATATATCAGTTTAAAATGTAAGTAGAAATATGTAGAATATGTTATGAACACATGTAAAAGAAGTTCAACTATGACTTTAAAGGAGAGAAAAGATGGGTAGAGTCAAGATAAAGTTAAGGAATATATAATATTTGAGCTTGATCTTGAAAGAAAAAGAGAAATTCTTTAGGTTAAGGGAAGTAGATAAAAGAACTTTCACGAAGAGTACTGTGGACATGAAAACACATCTTTTGTGCTTATTTTCCTATATATATCTTGTTTTTATTTTTTAATTTTTTAGGCTAATTTATTATTTATCCCTTTGCCAATATTCAAACAGCAAGGCAGTCATAAACCATTCAAAAGATCCTCTAAAATAGTCAAGACATGGATTTCACCTCAGTTCCTTTTTAGGAACTTGGAAATCAGTAGCCCCAGCATTAACAGAAAAGTTGTGTTAAAAATATCTGCTGAATTGGGCGCCTGGGTGGCTCAGTCTGTTAAGTGTTGGACTCTTGATTTCAGCTCAGGTCATGATCTTGGGATTTGTGAGTTCGAGCCCCACTTCTGGCTTTGAGCTGACAGCACAGAGCCTGCTTAGGATTCTCTGTCTGCCTCTCTCTCTGCCTCTCCTCCACTTGTGCATGCACACTCTCTCTCTCTTTCTCTCTCTCTCTTTCTAAAAATAAATAAATAAACATTAAAAAATATATTTGTTGTATCAAAAATATTGTTTGAGTATCAATACTTGGAAAAATTTTAGTTTAGATTTTATCTAGACAGTGGTTCTTAAAGGAAGATTCAACGTAAATTGGGAAACTGCTGCTTCCAAATCTTTGACTCCTCAATCAGTATTATTTTGTTGGAGCAAGGTGTTGACAAAGCCCACTGTTTGGGAATTAGCATCCTGTCAAGTCTCTCCAATCAAGACCAGCATGCTGCACCTGGTCCTATTTAAAAAAAAAAAACGTGTGTGGACAATTCTCTTTTCTTTTTAAGTTTTTATTTAAATTCCAATTAGTTAATATACAGTGTAATATTAGTTTGACATATATAACATAGTGCTTCAACACTTCGTGTAATACTGCGTGCTCATCACAAGTGCACTCCTTAATCTCCATCCTTGTTGAACCCATTCCCACCACCCATCTCCTGTCCAGTAACTGTCAGTTTGTTCACTATAATGAAGAGTCTGTTTCTTGGTATGTCTCTGTCTCTCTTTTTTTTCCCTCTTTGTTCATTTGTTTTGTTTCTTAAATTTCACATATGAGTGAAATCATATGGTATTTGCCTTTCTCTGACTGACTTCTTTCACTTAGCAAAATACTCTCTACCTCCATCCACATTGTTAAAAATGGCAAGATTTTATTTTTTTCAAGATTTCACTCTTTTTTATGGCTCAGTAATAGTCCAGTATAAATATATATAATCACATCTTCTTTATCCATTCATCAGCCAATGGACACTTGGACTGTTTCTATAATTTGACGATTGTAGATATTTCTCTTGTTTTTATTTGTTGAGATGTAATATCATGAAAATAGATTGCTGAGCACTCTAGGATTCTACTTTAAGTTGGAAGCCATAAATTTGTCATGCCACCAGTTTTTTACTGCAATGTAATTTTCTCCAGCAAGACTCAGCTACTGAGTGCAGGAGCCTAAAATGGAAATGTTTAAATTTTATGAACATATTTTCTGTCTTGAACAATATTTGGATGGGTGAAGCTTAGTAATAATTTGGAATTTAGACCTAACCCAAGAGAACCCCAAAACAGCTCAAACTATTTCACTGTTTCATGAATGTAGCCACAGTACCATGGCCTTTCATGATCACAAGATCTATATTTATTTTTTTAACTTTTTAAATGTTTATTTATTTTTGAGACAGAGACAGAGCACAAGCGGGGGAGGGACAGAGAGAGGGAGACACAGAATCCTAAACAAGCTCCAGGCTCTGAGCTGTCAGCACAGAACCGGATGCAGGGCTCCAACCCACGAACTGCGAGATCATGACCTGAGCTGAAGTCGGATGCTCAACCGACTGAGCCACCCAGGCACCCCAATTTATTTTATTTTTTGAATGGTTATTTATTTTTGAGAGAGAGACAGAGAGAGAGAGAGAGAGAGAGGGACCAGGGGAGGGGCAGACACACACACACACACACACACACACACACACACACACACACACATACACACACACACACACACATACACACACAGAATCTGAAGCAGGCTCCAGGCTCTGAGCTGTTAGCATAGAGCTGGACGCGGGGCTCCAACTCAAGAACTAGGAGATGACCTGAACCGAAGTCAGATGCTTAACCAACCAAGCCACCCAGGTGCCCCGCAAGATCTATATTTTAAATCTCCTAGCTCAAGTGTACTTTCCTTGCTCTAGAAAACATAATTATGAAAGGAGAAAAAAAGTTTTTCTCTTGTCTCTCTGAAACTGAAATGAATATAATTCTAATATGGTAAAAAGGAAAAGGCATGTCAGTTGGTTACTGATTAGTGTTGTCACTGTTGAAACTCTTTTCCATGACATGGAGACAGGCACTTTCTCTGTGCCTTCAGATAATTAGCTTTTACTCTTCTCTGCCACCTCCAGTCAATAGTCCATCAATATTTTATAGTCTTTTCTACTACAGTACTCCCACTTAAGGCATGATAGCATTCTCTAAAGGAGCTTCAGTAGTTTTCTTTTTTGTCATTGATGTCATTTCCAGTCTTTTGTGGGACAAGTAGTGAGGGGTTTAGAGTTATGTGCTAGCTACATACGCATTTTCTAATTTGTCAGTTCTCAAATAAGTTTGTGATGGGACACAAATATCTATATTTTTATCAAGCATTGCAGGTGGTGCTGGTCCAGGTGGTATAGGGACCAGAATGTGAGGAACATGTTGTAAGATATCATATGTTGTACATCGGTTTGACGTTTAGATTTTTCTTTACAGGGTAGTCATTGCTTAATCTGTCTTTAGAGTGTAGTCCTCTGTGACATGTTAAAACATTCCCTGGTAATCGTTTGAGAAACTTTGCTGTGTGGTAAAGGATACCAGCATTTGTTACCTATCTCTTGGTTTATAGATAGAAAAATCAGCTTGGGTCTGGAATTCTCTCCCCTGCTACTTTTAACCTCGTTGCTGCCAATCATTGTGATTCCATTTAGTGGTGTCTTTTTTTTTTTTACAAGAAAATCCTGGGTTTTTTTTTCCTGTTTTATTGGGAAATAATTGACATACATCAGTGTTAAATTTGTGAAATGATTACAATAGGTTCAGCTGACATCTGCCTTCTCATATAGATACAATAAAAAGAAAAGAAATTTTTAAAAAAAGAAAAAAATGTTCTGATTACAATGAGAACTCTTAGGATTCGCTCTCCTACCAACTTTCTGTATCATACACAGTGGTTGCTATAGCCATCATGCTGTACATTACATCCCTAGTGCTTATTTATCTTGTAACTGGAAGTTTGTACCTTTTGACCACCTTTATCCAATTCCCTCTCTCTCCTCACTCCCTCACTGGCGTCTTTACTAAACAAGTCAATGATCATTTGTATTCAAAGTCTCCTATGCATGGGGCATCAGTAAAAATTTGGAATAAGGAAAGGTAAACATACAAAGTTCCTGTCCTCATACAAATTACAATCTTGGGAGAGAAACGAGCCTAAGCAAATAATCATGCACTTGACATAGAATATAATTGTGATAAGTTCTGTGAAAAAAAAAAGTATACGTGATACTTTGACATCATGTAAAGAAATAAGATTTGGGGAGGCGAGTAGTTCTTTCTTAGGAAGCTAAATATTCTGATATAAAAGTAAACCAATTGAAGAGAAGGGTAATAAAGAGCATTCTAAATCTAGAAAATAATGTAGTTGAAAGCCCAGAAGAAACTGGGTAAAACTAATGTGGCTTAAACATAATGAGTACACGTGAGATGGGCAGAAAATGGGATGATTTGGTCACTAAAGTCAAAATAAGGAAGCCCTTTCTTCTTTTCTCCATCCATCCATCCATTCTTTTTTCTCTTCTTTCCTTATTTCTTCCATGTCTAGTCAGGGATTTGGATCTTAATATAAGAGCAATAGGAACTAGTTGAAAAAATCTAACTTCATAAGTGGCATGATGTGATTTAGCTTTTGGAAATACCAGTATGACAAAATAGACTGGAGATGGTGGTCATCTGAAGGCAAAATAGGGACTAGAGATGTTAGCAGGGAAGCCTCAGTGGAGGCCAGATGAAAAGTTTCATTTTCAAAGGATGGAACAAAGGAAATGGAGAAGGATCAAATAACAGGGATATATTTTGTAGATAACACTGAACATTCAGTCAATTGGTATTCATCTCTGCTAACTCCTCTTGCTCACGCATCTCCAACATTTAAACATTTGACTTAAGAGTATTTAACATTTGACATAGAGAAGCCACTTGCTGACAGGAGAAGCATGGACAGAGCAGCAGATACAATGTAAGATTTAGAAAGCAGAGCTCAATTTTGAACAAATTAAATTTCAGATAGTTCAGTCCCTGTGCTTGTTGCCACTTTTCCACTTTCTCTCCAGCTGCTTTTATTTTGGGGGGAGGGGTGCTTTTCCGTACTCTCCCCTCCATCTCCGTCCTCTCTCCTCTAGCACAAACAGCTCCCTTCCCACGGCTTTTCTCTCCCCCAGTTCACCTCTCTGCACTGTGTACCTGCTGAGTTCTGTAGTTCAGGTTGTGCAAATTGTTGTGTTAATCCTCAAATCAATTTTCTAGGTGTGCAGGATGGTTTAGTGTTTATCTGGCTGCATTTCATGGATGCAAGATGCAAAAAAAACTTCCATGCTGTTCTGCCCAAATTTCAGATATTTGTAACACATGCAAATATGGAGGTTATGTGTATGTATCTGGTTCTCCATAGCATTCTGGCCTTAAGACATTATTTTGGGAATTATAAGTATATTTAATTTTTTTTTAATTTTATTTGAGGGAGAGAGGAGAGAGAGGGAGGGACAGAGGGAGAGAGAGAGAATCCTAAGCAGACTCCATGCTCAGTGCAGAGCCCTATGCAGGGCTAGATCTCACGACCATGAAATCATGACCTGAACCAAAATCAAGACTCACACGCTTGACCAACTGAGCCACCCAGGCACTCCAAGAGTTGTAAGTGTATTTAAAACTTCTGAATATGGAAAATAATATAGTGCCTACCTAGACATTTGTTTGAGACATGGCCTTTGACTCTCAAGATCAAAATATAAAACATATTTTTTTCAGTCCCCCCTTAGAACTAGTATCTCTAAGCTTACATCTTATGAGAATTGTATGGCCAGATAGCAGAACACCTAAGGCTACTGGTGACCATACAGTCAACACCTGAATGCCTTTTGTAATATTGATTTCTCTCCCCAGTCAGGACCACAGGCTAAAGGGCTTTGGGCCCTTTGAAACTGCCACTCTCTCCACTACCACATCAGCTGAGACTGAGTCCCGAAATAGATTTGGGTGTATTAAAATTTGTACTTTGAAAGGGTTTGTTTACTATGGATTCATATTTAGGGTCTGGTATGACTTTTGAACAACCATCTTTAAAAAGGAGTTAAGATCAGTATATCCTGTTTTAATTTTTTGTTGTTGTTGATCCACCAAAGAAATATGGATAAACTGGGAAGATGTTTGGTCTGCACCAAAAGGCAAAGTAGGTAATAAAAGCAATGCACCACCTTGTACCTGAGTGATCAAACTAGAATATCTGCAACCTGATTAGCTAGTCATATCCCATTATGAGGTCTAAGATGCATCTTTTGTCTTTGAACATGGGCAATATCAAATGTGGTGGGTCACTAAGAACAGCTTCTTGCCACATTTGTGCCAGAATAACAGGCAGCCTGAATGAATTTAAGTTTTAAAATAACCAAGAACCAAGTTTTATTTGACTGGAAGACACTGTGCACAAACTCAGAACCTTACCATGTTCATACTTGTGTTAATATACCATCTAAAACCTTAGTGTTACATGATATTAAGTTTATTTACTTAAAAAATAACATAGAGGCACCTGGGTGGCTCAGTTGGTTCAGCGTCCGACTTCAGCTCAGGTCATGATTTCACAGTTTATGGGTTCCAGCCCCGCGTAGGACTCTGTGCTGACAGCTCAGAGCCTGAAGAGTGCTCCGGATTCTGTGTCTCCTTCTCTCTCTCTCTCTCTCTCTCTCTCTCTCTGCCCCTCCCCCACTCATGTTCTGTCTGTCTCTCTCTCAAAAATAAATAAACATTAAAAAAACTATAAAAAATAAACAAAGAGGATAATGGAGGCAAATACAGGTTAGCAGTTCTAAACTTTTTCTTTCTTTTTCTTTCCTACTCTGGGTTATCCATTCCTATTAAGTCTAAACCATTCAGAGCAGACAACCAAACCATTATTTCATTCATGCAATCATTCATTTATTCAACAGTTTTTTTTTTAAACTGAGAACCAAATATGGTAAATGCTAAAGTTTCAAAGATAAGTAATATGTACCTTACCTTTAAAACCTTCAGGATTTTAGAGTTTTCTAATTCCAGTATTCAGTTTGAAGAAAAAATTTATTATCAAAAGTAACACATACTACAATAAATTATTTATTTTCTTACTGTCATAAATGTTTCTATTACTGGGTGCTATTAAAGTGAGATGCCATATTTACATATTTATTCATTTATTGAGGCTGAAATGAATGCATGAATGAGTAAATGAATGCTTTTTGGGGAAGCACAAAGGTCTCAAATAAAGTTTAGGATATTATGACAATATTTAGCAAAATACCTAAGTCTCAGGAAAGATAACAACTTATCATCATGGAAATTTGTTTATGTACCTAGCTCTTATTAGCGAATTTTAAGTATTATTAACTTAATCCAAATACAATAATAAGAATACATAGAATAATCCTATTTTACTGAGGAAGCTATGAGTCAACAAATTGGCTCCCCAAAATTGAAAAAAAAATCTCCAGCATTGGAAGAAATATTCCAGTCTGGATTGTTTAATACAGCCTGTATTCTTACTACATCCATATTCTTCCCCATGGGATAGAATAAAGGGGTGTGCAGCACAGAATAATTGCAGAACCTTAGAGAAGTGACTTAACATTTGCAGTCTTAGCCTTCAGTTTCACCCCTGCATCAAGCAATCCCCTCCACTTCCTTTCAGAGCCTTTGTGTTTTTCTTTCCATAGAATAATCTAAAGTTCTATTTCAAAATCAACCTGATTTTGTATCATGCATACCTTTGTATTATTTCTCACTAATCATCAACATAAACCCTATGTTTATTAATAAAATATGTCCCCCCCATGTGACCAAACTCATTACTGTTTAAGATTCTTCCTTGATGGTGTGTGTCCTTTGCTTGGAATATCTCCCATCTCCACAGTTTCATTTTTCCTACTTTAGTCACATTAGGTATCTTTTAAGGTCAGTACCCAATCCAAATTATGTGCATACTTCTTTGATTTCAGCCTTGCAGTTCATACTTTGGGAAGTAGCGAATCAGGGAAACAAGGACATGAGGCCAGAAGGAATTGTCCTGGGACAATTGTAAGGGTCTTCAGGATGAGCAGGATTATGTATTCCTAAAATGAACAAATGTCTAGAAAAAAATAAGTTTAAGCAATTTCACACAAAAAAAGGATACACATATTAGTTATAAACTACTGATTCAATATTTGGTCACCCTGAGAATCTAACTTAAAACTGTGACGGTTTCCAAATTTATACTTAATTCTCTACAGTTCTCAAGATTGAATGAACAAGAATTTAGGATCCACATCCAAGAATCTTTACGAATATGCCTTGTTTACTTTCATATTTACAAAAACGTGCTGCAACAAGAAACAATATGTTGCAGGTCATGCGTATTCCTATGTACAGCTAATATCTCACTTAGCAGTCAGAGTCATTCCTTAAATTAAGAATCATCGCAAGTAAATAATGTTAAATATAGGAAGTGATGGACTGCAGTAGAAATGGTCCACTGGTCACATCTTTCCTTATATCTGTTCATCTCATTTGTCAAATTATGCTTAGAAAATAGTAGAACCAGCCCCACCACCCCTCTTACAGGTGTTAGCCAATTGTTTGGGTGCAATGATGTACAATAGCTCCTAGGACTAGGGAAGATGAAAGAAGTAGTTAAGAATAGTTGTTTGCAGGTGTATAATCACTCATACCTGTTCAACACATTTTAAAAATATTGAAATGCATAGTTTAAGAATATTGGATTATCTTTACTGCTTTCATTAGGTAAAATGTGGCGGTAAACTAAATGTAAACTTAGTGATTCATTAGAATCTTTACTATTCAAGAGTTCTAAATTACTATCTGTATCTATGTGTTGTGGTCCATCTGGGTTCCAACATGTTCTAGGAGTTCAGTGATGGACAAAAGTTCTAGCCACGTGGATGAATCTTTGTGCTCTGCTTCTAGTTGTTCCATTCAAAGGCCTTCACAAGCACAAATAGATCTGAATATCACTAATGAATACTGTAACTAATGAGTAAGAACACATTCCTATTTTATAGCTAAGTGTCTTTTTTTAGCAAAGCACTGAAGTATTTATGTGACATTGTTATTATGGTATTATTATCCCATTCTCATGATATACTGAGAATTTATTGTATCTATGTGAGAGAATAGAAAATATATTGGTCTCTTCCCCTAGTTCCTGGCACAGAGCTCCTCAAACCCTTGTAATTTTCTGTGTGATAAGAATATCCCTTGTGACTCTGAGTAGGCTCCTGGATGGGGCTGGTCACCAGAAAGACCAAGCCATGCGGTTTTTTAACTAGTATTTTAAGAAAGTTTGAATATAACTTAATTAATAAAACAAAACAAGAAATCTAAACAACCTTTAATTAAATGTGCCCTGTAGGTCAGGCCATCTATAAACCAGTGCAAAAGGAAATAGTACAAATTAACCTGTATGCTTTTAGACTCACCATGTAATTAAATACCAGCTGTGTTTCCAGAAAGGTCACCATCACAAAACCTTTGGTCATACGTATATGTGCTTTAACGTTTGGGAATTATAAAAGCTGAGCAGTAAATTGTAATTCTTTATTAATTTAAAATCCATCTCCCTGGGGCTGGGAAGAGGCAGATAAGGGCAAGGGGCTTTCCTGTTTGGAGAGTGCCAAATACTTGATTTGTGAGTCTGGGTGATTTGTGTTACCTGAGTACCATGGGAAATGTATACATCTGTGTATGCGTACATCTTAACCTAACTAACCCCACTGAAGTCTCTGTAGAAAAAAAAGACAGTAAATTTGGTAAGAATATATATTTATGAGATGTAGTGAGATGTAGAGTAGTATCATCTTAACTTATTTATTATATTCTAAATTAAATACTTTTTAGAACATTGTCATCATCCCAAAAAAGAAACCTCATACCTATTAGTAGTGATTTACCATTCCCTCCAAAGTCCCTTTCCAGCCCTAGGCAACCACTAATTCACTTTTTGTCACTATGGATGTCCTTATTCTGGACACTATGGATTTCCCTGTTCTGGACATTTCATATAAATGAAATCATACTATGTTGCCTTTTTGTCTAGCTCCTTTCAGTGAGCATGATCTTTTTTTTTTTTATTTTTTTAACGTTTTATTTATTTTTGAGACAGAGAGAGACAGAGCATGAACGGGGGAGGGGCAGAGAGAGAGGGAGACACAGAATCGGAAGCAGGCTCCAGGCTCTGAGCCATCAGCCCAGAGCCCGACGCGGGGCTCGAACTCACAGACCGCAAGATCGTGACCTGAGCGGAAGTCGGATGCTTAACCGACTGAGCCACCCAGGCACCCCAGAGCATGATCTTTTTAATGTTCATCTATATTGTAGCATGTGCACTGCTTCGTTCATATTTATTGCCAAATAATATTCTATTGTATGAATACACCACTTTAATTATTTATTCATTAGTTAGTGCATATTGGGCTGTTTTCACCTTTTGGCTATTATGAATAATGCAGCTATGAACATTACTGTTAAGTTTTTTATAGTGGGTTTGTTTTTAAAATTGAAGCATAATTGACATACAATATTATATTGTACAACATGGTTTCAGGCATGCGACATAGTGAATGGACAATTATATAAATTATGAAATGCTCACCATGATAAGTGTAGTTGCCATCTGTCATCAAACATAGGTAGTATAATATTATTGGCTGTATTTCCTATGCTATACTTTTCATCCCAACCGCTTATTTTTATTTATTTTTTAAGTTTATTTATTTTGAGAGAGAGAAAGAGAGCATGCATGCACAAGAGCAAGTGGGAGAGAGAGAGAGACAGAGAGAGAGAGAGAGAGAGAGAGAGAGAATCCCCAGTAGGCTCCAAGCTCAGTGCAGAGCCTGGGGCAGGGTTTGAGCCCACAACTGTGAGATCATGACCTGAGCTGAAATCAACAGTTGGTCGCTTAACCAAATGAGCCACACAGGCACCTCCCCCCTTCAATGACTTTTTTTTAATAAGAAGTTTGTACCTCTAATCCCTTTCACTTTTTTTGCCCACCCCCCCATACTCCTTCCTCTAGCAACCACCAGTTTGTTCTTTGTATTTATGAGTCTTTGTTTTTTCGTTACCTTGTTTGTTTATTGGTTCTATTTTTAGATTCCACATATAAGTGAAATCATACCATATTTGTCTTTGTCTGGCTTATGTCACTTAGCATAATACCCTTTACGTCCATTCATCTTGTTGCTAATGGCAAGATTTCATTCTTTTCTATGGCTGGGTAATGTTCCGTTGGAGGCACACATGTGCATGTGTGTGTGCACACCACAGCACACCTGCAATAGTTGTGGCCAAGCCTCTTAGCCAGCAATACTAGGAGCTGACCCCACTCACCAGCACATCCACAGCAGCCACAAATATTTTTATTTAGATGTTAAATTTTACTCTCACCTTCTAAATTCTTATACACGACAATATATTCATATAGAATCTATTGGCTTATTGTATTAGTTATTCAGAGTTCTACATAATTACCCTTTGCTTTCTATTGTCTATTTCTACACAATTTTTTTATATCTTTTAATTACAAGAAACATCTTTAAATAGGAAAGTAAAACTGACTCAGTTATTGTTACAACTATGTTATGTTTTCTGATGTTTTTTGATAGTAAAAGTAGAATGGGCCCCTACTTATGCTATTAGCCTGATTAAATGATAGGTCTTGGTATAGGTAGGTTCTGTTTATCCACAGGCACAGAATAAACCTGCACTCTAAGAGCAGAAGCTGTGCCCACCTTACTACACATTTAAGAGTTTATATAATAAACATGGAGGACTTTTATGGCTGGTATAATCATAATTTGTGAATAGCTAACTGTAGAGCTGAAGCAAGTATGAGGTAGTTTTGCAATATTCTTGACATTTTAGTTTCTATCAAGCATTATAGTATAAGAAAGGAACGTGAAACAATAATTTTCCTTAAAGAAATGTGATGACTAACTTTGCAAGCAAAAATGGCAATTAGAAGAAAAAATGCGTTCTATATCCAGGACAAATACTCTTTCAAAATGTGATAAAATCATACTCAAAAGTGTAAAACTGAATGGTTACCATAGACTGTCAGGTATCATTTGTGATTCTCTCATGGAAAAAAGCCATTATGTTTAAAACACTTTCTCTTAAACAATGGACATGATTACCTCAGAGATTCGCTTGATATATAGAGTAGATGCCCTATGAATGTTATTGGGTTCTTTTTGATGATAGGGATGAGTGCATTTTTTTAATTATTTGAAATATTGCATTACATTCTATTCCTCTGTGTTATGCCGTCTGTTTTAGCATGTACCATCAATAAGACTGGGGGTTATTATATAAGACTGGGGGTAGAGGAAATGAAACACTTAACCAAATATACATCATTTTTATTTAACTTTCTGAAATTAAAGGGATATTCCAGTATAGGAAGCAAAGTTCTTATCAAGCAAATGACAACAAGTGACTAAGTAGCCCACTCAGAAGGCTGGTTAGACCTAAGTTTATCAGTGGAAAAGTGTAGACAGTGGCAGAAGTGTAATGTTTCAACATCTCAAACAGTGCACAACCATGTGGCAGGATCAGACTTTAGAATCCAGGGAAGGTATACTGGCCCTTTAATTGCAGGGCTTTAAAATTGCATTGGAGAGAAGGAAGCATTTACCTACTACTGGTGTTATCTGCAGCAGTTTAGCAGGCAGGTCTTTGTCCTCCAGCTATGCTTTCCTGCGCTCAGTATGCATGGCTGGAGAACACCAGCCCCTTCCTTGCTATAATTTAAAAGCTAAGGTTGGGTCACCTGGGTGGCTCAGTTGGTTGGGCATCCAACTTTGGATCAGGTCATGATCTCGCGATTCATGGGTTCCAGCCCCCTGTCGTGCTCTGTGCTGACAGCTCACAACCTGGAGCCTGCTTTGAATTCTGTTTCTCCCTCTCTCTCTGCCCCATCCCTACTCATGCTCTGCCTCTCAAAGATAACGAAACATTGAAAACAAATTTTTTTAAATAAAAAAATAAAAAATAAAAGCTAAGGTTGAATTCTTATTGCTGCGGCCTATAATGTAGTGAAGAAGGAGGCTAACTTACCATATCAGTATTCTACTTGAGTTAACTGCCTCAAGCACCAGGCTGTAGCAGGTTTCCCTGGAGCTCTACAGAAGACCAGTTCTCTCTAGGGAAGTAAAATTTACTCCTTAGACAAACCATTTCAGCACAAAGTAGGATCTCTATGCAATATTAACAACCTACATCTTGAATCAGGAAAACATGTGAATCTATGCAGTGACACTGGAAACACTGCAAAACAGGGAAACAGAGATAAGTCTTATTTAAAGTAGCATCAAAAATAGTAACATATTTATGAACATCTTTCATCAAGGACGTAAAAGACCTCTACACTAGAAACTATAAGACAATGCTGAACGAAATTGAAGAAGACACAAATAAATGGAAAGTATTTTGTTTTCATGGATTGGAAGAATTAATATTGTTAAAATGTCCATACTACCTGGAGTCATCTATAGATTCAATGCAGTCCCTGTCAAGATTCCAGTGGCATATTTTTACTGAAGTAGAACAAACAACCCAAAAATTCATATGGAACCACAAAAGATCCCAAATAGCCAAAAATATCTTGAGAAGAAAGAATGAGGCTAGAGGCATTACACTTTCTGCTTTCAGACTACATTTCAAAGCTGTTTTAACCAAAATAGTATGATATTGGCATTAAAAAAAAAAAAAGAGGGGCGCCTGGGTGGCTCAGTTGGTTAGGCAACTGACTTCACCTCAGGTCATGATCTCACAGATCGTGAGTTCGAGCCCCGTGTGGGGCTCTGTGCTGACAGCTCAGAGCCTGCAGCCTACTTCAGATCCTGTGTCTCCCCCTCTCTCTACCCCTCCCCTGCTCACACTCTGCGTCTCTCTGTCTCTCAATAATAAATGTTAAAAAAATTAAAAAAAAAAAAGAAAAAAAGAAAAAAAGACACACAGACCAATGGAACAGAATTGGGAGCCCATAAATTAACCCATGCACATTTGGTCAATTGATATTTGACAAAGGAGCCAAGAATACTCAATAGAGAAAAGACAGTCTTTTCAATAAATAGTGCTGGGAATTTAGATATTTGCACATGAAAAAATTAAACTTGACCCTCATACCACTCACAAAAATTAACCCAAGGTAGATTAAAAACTTAAAATTTAAGACCAGAAACCACAAAACTTTTAGAAGAAAGCATAGGAAAATCTTGACATGGGTATTAACAGTAATTTTTTTGATATGATATCTAAAACACAAGCAACAAAATAAAAATTAAACCAGTGGGACTACATCAAACTAAAAAGCTTCTGCACACTAAAAGAAAAATCAACAATATGAAAAGGCAACCTACAGAATGGGAGAAAACCACACATCTGATAAGGGATTAATATCCAAAATATACAAGGAACCCATATAACTCAGTAGAGCAAAGATACACACACACACAGACACACACACACACACACATACACACACAAACGTGTGTGTGTGTTTTTGTATTTCAAATGGCCAGCAGGTACTCAACATCATTAATCAAAAATACAATAAGCCATCACCTCTTATCTCTTAGAATGGCTATCATCAAAAAGACGAGAAATAATAAGTGCTAGTAAGAATGTAGAGAAAAGAGAGCCCTGTACTTTGTTGGTAAGAATGTTAATTGATGCAGAACAGTATGGAGTTTCCTCAAAAAATTAAAAATAGGATTATCATAAGATTCAGCAATCCTGCTTATGGGTATATATCTAAAGAAAATGAAGTTACTATCCCAAAGAGATATCCACACTCCCATGTTCATCACAGTATTATTTACAGTTTCCAAGACATGGAAACAACTTATATATCTATTGGCAAATGAATGGGTAAAGAAAATGTGATGCACACACACACACACACACACACACACACACACCCGCCATAATGGAATTCAGTCATAAAAAAGAAGGAAATCCTGCTATTTGCAAGAACACAGATGGACCTTAAAGGCATTATACTGTGACACCTGGGTGGCTCAGTCAGTTAAGCATCTGACTCTTGATTTCAGCTCAGGTTATGATCTAACAGTTCATGTTATCGAGCCCCACATAAGACTCCTCATTGCCAGAGTGGAGCCTGCTTAGGATTCTCTCTCTCCCTCTGTCTCTGCCCCTCCCTGTTCTTGTGTGCTTTCTCTCTCTCTCTCAAAATAAATACATAAACTTTAAAAAAGGCATTATGCTAAGTAAAATTAAGTCAGATAAGTCATATTAAAAAAGGCAAATACTGTATGACCTCACTTATGTGGAATCTAAAAAAAAACCTCATAGAAACAAATCAGATTTGTGGTTAACAGAGGCAAGGGGAGGGTGTTGAGAGAATTAGATAAAATTGGTGAAAGGGTACAAATCATTATGTTGTACACCTTAAACTTATACAGTATTGTATGCCAATTATATCTTAATGAAACTGGAAAAAAATGATTGTAGTCTTATATTTCCAAATAATTCAGGAATTAAATTTAGAAAAAAAATACCATTAATTATAGCATTAAAATATTGTTCTTAGGAATAAATTCAATAAAAGATGTGTAAGACTGCTTCATAATAAACTACAAAACAATGTTAAAGAAAATTAAAGAAGAATTAAATAAATGGATAGATATATCACAGATATAGTCATATAGTCATGGATAGATATAGTCATAGGTTCAAAGACTCAAGATTACTTAGATGCCAGTTTTCCATGTATGTGTGTGTGTGTGTGTGTATATATATATATATATATATATATATATATATATATATATATAAAACAACTTCAATCAAAATCTCAAGAACCTTTTTGGTTTTTGGTAGAAATGTCAAAGATGACTAAAAAAAATCATAGAAAGCCCAAGGATCTATATAAAGTTTATAAAATCTTGAAAAACAACAACAAAAAGAACAAGGAATAATGGAGGACTCAGGTTACTGAGTTTCTTTCTATAAAATTATATTAATAAAGATTGTAAGGTAGGTTTTGACCCATGGAAAGACAACAATGTCAATGGAACAGATTATACAATAGAGGAAAAGACCCATACTTATTTGGTCAACTGATTTTCAATAAGTTCTCAAGGTAATCCAATGCAGAACAGAAATTTTTAGAACAAATTAGTTAAGTATATGGAAAAAAAATAACTTTGACTCCTTGCTCACACAACATGTAAAAGTTAATTCAAGATGGGCCAAAGTCTTGAATGTAAAAGTTTATATTTAAAATAGAAAAAAATTCTAGTAGAAAACAGAAAATGCTTTCTAGGGTTGATGAAGATTTTTGATACAAAGATATCTATATTTGTCAAATGTAACCAAATTATATCTAAAATCTATGTATTTTATTGTATATGAACTTTACTCAAATGAAATTTAATGAGGCAGGGCAAAGATAGTAAACATGTCCCCACTGTAATAAGCCACTGACAGTCAGCTAGGGGCCTGGTGCCAAGGCCAGATTCCATCTACTTCCTGGTGAATGATGAAATCTGGAAGTCCCACTTGCCTGAGAATGTTGGTATGTAAAAGAAGAAAAGGAAAGAGGAGAGGAGGGTAAAGGTCTTGGTCTCGGCAATGTAGTTGTGTAACTTCTGATGTCTTTCCCTCCTTCTGATTCTTGGTTATCTACAATACAGCTATAACCAAAATTAGTCTTTCACCAGATGGTGATATTAATGATGCTTATAGCAGCAATGAAGTATTCGAGAGTTCCAAAAATAAACAGCAGTGTTGGACTGTTTTTATCTGTCCTTAAGTGAGCTGTTCTGACACTATTTTGTTCCTGAGCTTTACAAATTAATGTGTAAGGGATAGCCACGAATCCCATGCAAGGTAGTCCAGGATGAAGTTCATAGGCCATATCCCAGGAAGGGCATTTCATTGGTCGATTGGGTTCTAATGGTTATCCACAAAGGTTCTGGGAAAGCTTCCTGTTAGAGATGAAAACTTAATTGATAGCACCTTGAAAGATATGCAGCAGTTAATAATGCAAAAAAAAAAAATGAGAATGGGGATGTGGAGGAGGGTATTCTAAATATTTAAGTTATTTTATAATGTATGGAATAATCTAGTAGTTCCAAATGATATTTTTTAAAATAACACTTTTATCTATTGCTTTAAAAATAGAGTTCTTTCCCATATATCTATATGTAATTATAGAAATTAAATGACCTATGTAAACTTAGCATAAATTCCTAAATCTCTAAGTTCTAAGCAGTTATCCCTCATTTCTTTGTGTCTCCAAAGCCCTTTATTGACATTTTTCTTATATCATTAACTATAGTCTTTTTTGTATTATGCGTAGTTGGGTTTTTATTTGCTATTTTCGTTAAGCTGAAAGTTCCTTTTGGTAGGAATGTAGCATGTTTACTTAGAGTACACAGAGAACCTAGTGCTATTTGTAAAACTTAGTAGGCTTATAAAAAGGTTCTGCTTCTTTATTTCTCTGCTTTATTAATCTTACCTTTTTGATATCTCCTTAAACATAAAGTAATAGTAAACTTAGTTCATTCCTAGTATCAGCCTTTTACTTTTTCTCTATGGAAGTTCATGTCACAGATAAACCAGTTCACCAGTCTATAAACCAGTTAACAAAATTTAAGATGATTAATGTATAGTTAATAGTTTCTATGGTTTATCATAAGAGATTCTTAAATACAGAGAACAAGCTGAGCATTGTTGGGGGGACAAGGGGGAGGAGAAAGTGAGTGATGGGCATTGAGGAGGGCACTTGCTGGGATGAGCAGTGGGTGTTGTATGCAAGTGATGAATCATGGGAATCTACCCCCCAAACCAAGAGCACACTGTATACACTGTATGTTAGCCAACTTGACAGTAAATAATATTAAAAAAATAGTTTTGATGGTTTATATCTCAAACAACTACAGAAAAAATGTTAAGTGTTTGAATTTGACACCAAAAAAATTAAGGAGATAGAGAACTATATAATGGTGAATGAATGAAGTTGATTTCTGAACCATACATATTATGATAAATTAAGCTTTAAATTATTCATTTTAAGAAAGTAAAGGACTATAGTTTTAACTTCTTGAAGAAATTTTGTTTGGGGTAAAATGTTATACTAGGATTCTATGACTGTTGTAACAAATTACCACAAACTACCTTCTTCAAACAACAGAAATCAAGGGGTGGGGCAGAAATAAGAAATACATCTCATTAGGCCAAAATAAAGATGTCAGCTGGGCTGCATGCCTTTCTAGAGGCTCTAGGTGAGAATGTATTTCCTTGCCTTTCCCAAATTTTAGAGGCTGGCAGCATTTCTCGGCTCAGAATAATTTTCCTATCTTAAGGTCAGCTGATCAGCAACCTTAATTGCACACAATTCTTAGATCCCCTTTACCATTTTACAGATTCTGAGGAGTTGGATATGAACATTTCTATGAGACAATTATTTTTTCTACCACAGTCTGCCTCCTGGCCTCCAAAGATTCACATCCTTCCCATAGGCAAAATATGTTCACCTCATTCCAATATTCCCAAAGATCTCATCCCTTTACCATAGTAACTCTAAGTCCCAAATCTCATCTAAATTTATCAGCTCAAAAATCTCAAATTTCATCATCTAAATCAGATATGGGTGAGACTATGGATATGTTCCATGTGGGGGCAAAATTTCTCTTCATCTGTGAATTGTAAAATTCAAGAAACAAGTTACCTACTTCTAAAATGTATTGGTGGAACAAGCATAGGAATCAATTATAAACATTCCTGTTCAAAAAAATGAGAAAATGGGGTGCCTGTGTGGTGCAGTCAGTTAAGCGTCTGACACTATCTCTGCTCAGGTCATGATCTCATAGTTGGTGAGTTCGAGCCCCACATCAGGCTCTGCACTGATGGTGCAGAGTCTGCTTGGGATTCTGTCTCTCCTCCTCTCTGCTCCTCTCCCACTTATTCTCTCTCTCTCTGTCTCTCAGAATAAATAAATAAACATTTAAAAAAATTAATGAGAAAAGGGAAGGCAAAAAGGAGTCAACTGTCCCAAGCAATTTGAAATCCAGCTAGGGAAACTTCATTTAGTTTTAAGGCCAGAGAATGACCCTTGGTGTCTTGTGGCTACAAACTCTGGGTGATAGGCTCCATCTTCTAAGTTATCCTACCTTTTCTATAAGAGGTAGCACATGTTTGCAATTGAATTTTATCGGCATATTCTTGACTGCAGAATTTTGAATGTCTGACCACCTTCTTTCATTGTGTCCTATCTCTGTACTTTTCAGTTAAAATTGGAAGTATTTTTGCTTATATAACATTCTCAGGAATCTCAGGGGTTTTTTATGTTGTCACAGAAATTCACTCCATTAGACGTTATGCTCCTAGATAGTCCCATTTATATTTTGGCTTCTGCTGAGATGGTTGAGAGGATATCTGAGTCACATGCTTAGTCTTTTCAAAGAGCTTTTTCAATGACTGAATATTTTCATCTTTTATCTTTCTAAGGTATTAGTAAAGATTTTCCAGCCACATGAATGGACTTTTCTATGGAAAGTGGCCTCCAGACAGTGAATATCTTAATTTTAGTCCCTTATAATCTAGATAAAATGAGAATTTTCCTACGCATCAAGGCTTATTTTCTCTTTGTTTAACATTTCTTTCTCAATTTATCTCTTTCCACTGGAAATATACTATGAACCTAAAGAAAAAACTAGGTTACCTTCATCACTATGCTTGAAAGTCTTCTCAACTAAAAGTCCAGTTTCATCATTTTAGAAGTTCTTTCAGCATAAATACAAGACACAATTCTGCTAAGTATTCTGCCACTGTGTAACAAGGATCTCCTTGCCTCCAATTCCCAACAGCATGTTCCTCAATTCCTTCTTATCTCTCACCAGCAGAACTTTAACATCCATACTTCTACCAACAGTCTGTTCATGATGGTTCAAGTATTTTCTAAGGCATTATGTGTTTTCTCTAGCATACTCCTCACTTCCATCTATGTCCTCACTAGAAAATTTTCTTGACATCTCTACCTCTACAGAATCTAGATCTTTTCTTTCATGATCTTTGAAGTTTGACCAGCAGCTGCCCATTGCTCAATCTGAAAGCCAAATGCACATATTTTATATATCTGTTGACAGTATCCCATGTATATCTAGTTTTCTATAGCTATTGTAACAAATTACCAAAAACTCACTTGCAAAAAAACAACAAAGTTTAGTATCTTGCAGTTCTAGACTAGGTCAGTAATCTGAAATGAGTCCTAATGGGCAAAATCAGGAAATTGGCAGGGCCCTTTCCTTCTGGAGACTCTAAGGAAGAATTTCTTCCTTGCTTTTTACAGTTCTCGAGGTCATTTATATTCCTTGGTCCATGTCCCCTTTCTATTTTCAGAGCCAGCAACAGTTGGTCAAGTCTTTTTACATTGCATTACTCTGACTCTGACTTTTATTCTACCACCTGATCCCATTTTTAGGGGGATTCCATTGGGCCCACCCAGAGAGTCCAGTATAATTTCACGATTTTTAGTGTCACCTGATTAACAACCTTAATTACATTTGCAACCAATTCACTTTTGCTGCGTGTCACAGAACATATTCACATGTTCTGGGATTATCCTGACATAATATTAAGCCACATCTGAAGGAAATTTAGCTCATCTATTAGGTAAAATTCTTTCCACTGATTTGCTACAATTCCCAAGAGTGACATTGTGACTGTATTTCTTATCTTGATTATATCTTCCTACTCTTTCCTCTTTTATCTTCAGAGTCAAGCACAGTGAGTGGTGACAGTAAATGATTCTTCCTGGATGAAATAATTAATGACCAATGAGGGAGGGAAGCTGTATTAAATTGACCCCATTCCAAACTTTTGCTTATATACACTCTCCTAGAAAACATGCAAAATATGCTTGCTGAACCATGGCTGCCATTTCGAACCAAAGGATTTTTTTTTAAGATATCATTTGTTCTGTTTCTTCAGGAAGTTTTATTCAAAAAAATTTTAATAAATATAATTATTAAACATTAAATGAATATAGTCTACATATTTTGGTCTTTAGGCAAGTAGTCTTAAAACTTATTAATAAAACTCTATTAAATTCATAGTTTGGTAACTAAATTACAGAATTTAAACCTTAAAATGAACTTAGATATTATTTGCTTCAATAAACCAAGTTTACAGATTGAAGACATGAGGTCGAGAAAAGTCAGAGAAGTTGCCTCTGTGAGATCCTTGGTAGTGTAGAGAAAGAATTAGGACCTTATCTTTTCACATTTATAATTAATAAAAAACAAAAATTTTGAACTAAACTAAGGTAGAAATAAGTGCCTTGTAAACTAAATTTAGCTAGGTATTTTTGTAGCTAATAATACTCTCATTAATTTTGGGTCAGTGTTTTCTCTCTTTTTTTTAAGAAGTTACTGAAGGAATTATTTAATATCTCAAATCTCTTGGAATGTTAGAAATTATTTTTTAAATATATAATTACTATATCAAATCTGATATGAGCCAAATAGCTTGGGTAAAAGCTTAAAAATTCTATATATTAAATCAGTAAATATGATTGAAGTTAATCATTTGTTCTTGTAAATATCTGTTGTAATCTGCTTAAAGGTTTTAGTGTCAAAGTAAATGAATATATATCCTAATTTCTTTAAATATAATACTTTTTTTTTTTTTTTTTACCTCTTAGCAGAAACTACTCAGCAAAACTTTTGCCTCCAGATTAATTTATATTATTAAACCAGCAAATAAATTACTTCAGGGTATCTCTGAAAACTTATATTTTTTAAATTTTTTATAATCCTTATTCATATATTTCCTCAATTTATAATTGACTACAAATTTATCAAATAGAGCTTCATATAAAGCCTCATAATATGCAAATGATAAAAGGTAGACCTCTATTTTATGAATTTTCAAAATAATGTCAAGAATCCTGTTCTGGCAGAATAAAAATAGTTGTTTTTCATTACACATAAATGTTATCCTTATGCAATGGGATCGTAGTGTGTGTTTTCATATTCTAATAAAATAGTATTTCTGGAGAGTTTATAACAATCAGCTAACTAAATTGTACATATATAGGTTTTTATTATAATACAAGTAAAAAGGAATAATACTTATAAATTTGTGTGTTCTCCTTTGTTTAAAATTACATATAATTTGAAGTAGAATGAAAAACAGGTTAAGGTCACAGGTTGATAACACTAAATCAATACTATTTTAGATGTATTTTTTTTAGGCATGAAAACATAGTTCAAATTATGACCTACACAAAAAAGAAGTGATAAATCTTTGTAGAATTGTGCTTGAAATGTTTAAATTCAAAACAATACATTCAATATTTGGGATACAAAGAAAGAGAAAGCATATTGTTCGGAATTCATACCATCAGTTGACCCCAATGTTGAGGTTATTTCCATCTTTGTTACATTTAAACAACAATCATATATGTTGTTAAGCACTGACTAAAATGCCTTCTCAGTCTTTATAAATGATTTAGCTGTTTATGTTTCCTTCTTCATTATATTGTCTTATAAGGCAATTTACAAACTTGGTAAGAAACTGTGCATCATAGTGTGAAATTACTTTAGAAACTATTCCTAGAATCCTATCAAAATGATAGATTCCACTGGGCAATTCATGAATTCAGAGATCCTTTTTATGGAGTTTCATTATTATTAGTTGCATATCATTGCCACTATAATATATTAAACAATTTTAGAAGAAGAGTTTTGACAATTTAGGGGTTATGATTTTTTTCCTATAATAAAAGAACATTTAATTTTAAGTAAGATACATTTGGATGGTTTTTTATTTGATGTATTTTACTTTAGATTAAATTTCTAACATAGAGTGCAGAAAGCTGAATCTTGAAAAAAATAACTCTGCTAGAGGAAAAAAATGTAACACTCTTAAATAAGTATGTGATACTTATATTAAATATTTGAAACATAACCATCTATAAGAGAATTGATATGATGTGGAAGGTTCATGTTATGTATGCATTGGTTTCTCTCTGGTGGTGATAAGGGCTTTTCCTAATTCAACATATAAGGATTTAAATGTAAATTCCCTAATATTCCAACCAAAGTGATCACTATTATTACTAGGATTTGGTTAAGAATTATTATTTTCATTCAAACTTGAATGCAAATAAAAATGTTACCTTTTGGTTCTCTTTACTAATCTCAATAATTTTGGACTGTCATAGCCACTTATTTTCTTTTGGATTATAATATCATAATTTTGTAGTGTGTAGTATGATCATCAGAAAAACAGTATGTAGCAATGACAAGTTTAGAGGCTTTGAAATCTGACAGATGCCTTTATTCCACATTCATCTTTTGTCGTTGACTTTGTTAGGTATTAGTAGTTTGGGCAAATGTTTCTATTTCTCTACACCTTGGTTTCCATGTCTGTTATATGTGTTACTCTGTTGAATTTCTTTAAGAGCACAGTACCTGAGACAATATAGGTACTTAATAAATCATACAAGAAATATATAATAGTGATAAGCTGTGGAGAACATGTATTTTGGTGAAAATTTATTGATCTTGGTATACGTACACAAAGTCCTAAATTCATTGCGCTAATATTGTGGAGTCTGACTTTGTTTTTGATGTTTGACTGTTGACAGACTTCAATCCTCACCCTTTCCAGTTTCACTCTTGCCTTTCGTGTGGGAGTACTGATAAGAAAGCCCAGATGCTTCCTCCATGGCACTGGCAGGATGTTTCAGCCAAACAAATCCTAGTCATGTGAGGGAACCTCATTACAACCTCATTGCCTAATCACCATAAAACCCCAAACCAATTACCACTGTGCTCTCTCCAGCCATTTATGGACCTGCTTAAGAGCCTCTTCTCCTCTCCCAAAGCCTTATTATATAAGTAAACTCTTTCTGGTACTTGTGTATCATCATCAGTGTTGACATTCAAACCAAATTCCAGGTGTGTAATGGGGGGGGATCAAGCTTGTGTCTGAGGGATTAACACAACAAGTAACAGGCAATTTGAAGTCTTACTAATTTTTTTCTCAGTTGTTTGCATAAATCATGGGCTCAATAGTGGCTTATGATAAATAAATGTGAATATTAATTTTTATTTTTATTGATTTTTTTGGTATATTTCAGGCAAAGTTTTAAGTGTTACATATGGATTAATTCATTTATTTACTACATCTATATGAGGAAAATAGGATTATCATTTATTACACAGGTGGGGAAAAGAAAGACAGGGAAATTGATACAGTAGGCAGCAGAACCAAAATTTACATATAGGTTTCAGGTCTCTTACTCTTATCCATAAAATTCCTTGAAATAATATTGAGGATTAAATTCAATGAGTGAGGTAGTTGGGCACATCAGTATGGGTATATCATGAGGGACACAAACACCAATTCCATAATTCTGTCCAGGATCCAGGCAGGACATCTAAAGATGTCCTGAAAATACTCCATTCCCATAAGCATGAAGAGATATTTTGATAAATAGAGCACTGATATCTTAAAACAGTGTGGTTTTTGTTTTGTTTTGTTTTGTTTTTTTGGCTTCTTTTCTATAGAGTGGGAATCTTGGGAGAATATGCTACAATAAATAAAGTCTCCTGATTTCAGTGAACATGGCAGAATCTCAAGGGCCCAGAGGCTTTTAGGACATAGAGAACTGACAGAGCAGATAGCTTAGATTCTTTCCTAAGTTTTATTTATGCCAGAGGGTGGGAGCTCTGTTTCAGCATAGTTCAGAGAGCAGCCAGCTTAGAGAAGTCACTGAGCTCCAGTGTTCTTTGGAATGTCAAGGAATTCCCCCATGGGCCACAATAACACAAATAAATTCACCAGCAGGTGTTTCACATTCCCTGTGTGCCTGTTTTGTTAGTGTTGTCACTTCCTTGTAAGAAATTTCCCATGACCAGTTGTCTTAAGAGAAAAAGTTAACCCTTAAGAAGAGATGGCTGTTCAAGATAAACTGGCACCAACAGAAACTGAACTGCTATGACATTCACCTATGAATGGATTCTTCTGAAGCATCACAGAAATGAGAATCTTATCAGCAGCTAAATTTTGAGAGGTACTTTTCTTTGTCTAAGAGAATAAATCTTATAATAAATCGGTGCTTTCTAAGCATTTTTGTCTATTTTAAAATTTCTTGTAGTTAGATAGTTAGGATTACATGATATGATGACATCTGGCTACAGGGATTATAAGAGAAAGTAGTAAATGTCAGCATTGCCCTTCAGCTTTTTCTTCCCCTGCTTAGAAACTGAGCAAGACTCATTTCCAAATGGTGCAGCTGCAAGACTGGGAAAGTTCCATCATGTGTAGTTCTAAGTGATTTTCAGAGCAGAGCCCCTTCTGATCTCTCCACCTACCAAACTGTGCACCTACAACAGGAATGAAAAGGAAACATTTGCTTTGTTAGGTAATTGAGGCAGTAAGATTGTTTTGTCTTTAGAATATTGTATCCTATCCTAATGCTGGTGGTCAGTGATAATTCATGGGTGATATCAAATGGTTTAAAAAGATGTATAAGTACTTGGAAGCAAAGAGATTAGAGAATTACTTACAAAGATCTTTAAACATGGGTTAAAAAGTGTGAACTAAGTTCACTGCTAGAAAATTAAAGTGAAGAGGAGGAAAAGATATGTATTATTATTTCATTAAAATTTTCAACTTGTAAAAAAAGTGCCTCCATGTTTGGGGTCTTCACTACTTGGGAAGTTTTAAGCTGAAGGGCAAAATGATTTCACTAAAGAACACAAAAGAGATTCCGTTGAGTTGGAAATTGAAACTGGCAGGTGGCCTTTTTGGACATATTCTACTGGGTGAGCAATTTGTGAGTTTTGATGAGAGATGAAATCCAGCTCACACTGTGCAAGCTGAAATCAGTTATTACTCAGTATTCCCGACTTCCTTTTGTATACGGCATGAACAATCACCTATTCCCATCCAGTTGGATATACCTGTCCTGGATTTTCATTTTGATTTTGCTGACAAAATTTGCTAGGAGACAATGGAAACACTTTTGTGGTGCAGAAGTATTGAAAAACTCTATAGCACATAATGACAGAAATGTCATTAGTGTTATTTAGCGTGCATTTAAGCTCTGTTTGTGGTACCTGCCATTTATCTGGTAGCTATTAGTGCTGCCTGAGGAGTCATCATTGGAGCATGCCTGTGGGATAACGTTGGCTGTGGTCATGAATATATAGCCAATGGAACCTGCTTCTCCAGGTAGCTCTCCTTTGTGAGCTACCTACAGATAATTCAGAGTTCCTGCTTTGGTTTAAATTATCTGTTGTCAATATCTGATATTTCAAATGAGAATTCCTGACTAATGCAGTTATTCATTATGACTTCAGGCTTGCTACCAAAATTAATGAATCTGAAAGGAATCTTGATCAACCAGGTTCAAATGGAAAGGAAAAAAAAGTCAAGAACATAATGAGACCAAGGAGTAGAGTTCCTGGAAGTAGGAATATGAAAGAATAGGGGATTAAAATCAGAGATGCTGATCTTCAAATTAATATTTATGATATGGAATACACCTGGATTGTGAGAAATGGACATCAGGAGACATAGGTAAAATGGGATGTAACTTAAAGTCATTTGAGTTGAATCAGTGAAATATGAGGTTAGGCTCTTTGATATGTCATTCGTATGGACATTGGAATTGCCATTACATTTGCAGTGATAGGAAAATTCATCTTTGCTGAATGGGAGGTTGTAACTTACAGATCAGTAAAAATCTATTTTGTTATAGAAGTAGAAGTTATTTAGCAATATGCTTTAAGATTTACAGGTGAAGAGGTGTGCCAACAGGTAGAATAATTCTTATCTAAAAAGTGGAGGAAAATGAGTACAATGTTTAGAATATGCCAGTGCCCCGTAGCATGTGGTTAAAAATGCACCCTTCATTAGAGTGCCTTTTAAGGGAGTGGTGTCCTTGATGTAAAACACACTTTCAATTAAGGTACGGAGATAGTAGGTTCTGAAAAGAGGTTAAGGTGAAGGCAATTTTCTAAAAGAAAGAATTTCAACAGAAAATGTTAGAAAAAGTTAAGGTATAATTTAGGATTCATTCATTCAGTAAGTAATACTGTTTCTCCCAGGTAGCAAGCACCATCAGAAGTGCTGGAAATATACGGTGGCTAAGTCATTGTCATTACCTTCAAGGGATTTTATAATCTTGAGAAAAAGTCAAAAATATAAAGAACCAATTAACATAGTGCATGATCAATGCTTCAGGCATATTTAATGAGATATATGGGAGGAATAAGCTAACTGAGTTGAGTTCTGAGTAAAGGAAGACGGGAAGAGTTAGAAGACGTGTTAGAAAAATTTACCAAGAAAGAAGTGACCTAAATTTGACCTGGGAATACAGCATAGGGAATTTTTCAGAAGAGTGGGGAATGGGAATATCAGTGAAAATGAGTTGCGAATAGAAGCACTAGTCCTCTCGTAAGCAACATGTCATATCAAGAAAATCAAGAATAGCTGAACATGGGCAGAGAGTGTGTGAGTGTGGTTTGTTCACAGGTACTGGATAGGAAGTGAGAATAGTTAAGAGATAATCCTGGGGAGATATATGAGAGCCAGGTCTTGAAAAGACATAAACAATTTACATTTGTTTCGAATACTATATAAAGGAAAAGATTAGATCTGTATTTTCAACAATATTTGTGAGACAAGGAAGAGAACTATTATTAGAAAGTAGGATGTGCTGCAAGACCCCTTGCTCTCCACCCCTACTTAAAGCTGGCAGCCTTCTGTGGTTTACGTTCTAGGTGTTGAATGTGATGCCTTCAGAATAGAGCGAAGCCTACCAGTTACTCCTTCGTGTTTTGTGGTAGGTGTTTCAAGGTACAGAAATGTATCTTTTATTTTACTTTGGATATCTAATATCTGTCCTGCTTCTGAAGATTGGACTCCCAAATGCTTCACAGATACATCAAGTTTCTGAATCTTTGTTGGGTTTATCTTCTATTTCCTGGAGCACATGTATCTTACCAAGGTATCCGGTGTCCTTACCAGGTCTTACTTGTCCTTCCCAGTCAGTGTATCAGTGCAGTCTTGGATATCCAGGTGATCTAGACCTCTTTAAATTACATTTTGATGGAAGCAAGAGAATTAACCTAGTCCTCAGGAAAAACTATCAGTATTGTTGTCCAACCTATCCGAATGTACTGTTTCTGATTCTCTTTTCTAGTTGAGATGAGAAAAAAATTCATTTGCCAAATTGATGGCCATGAAATATGCACTTATGGCTCTATTAATCTACTCTTGCAAAGGTACCAGTTGATATTGGAATCACTATTTGGATGATTCTGCCATAATCTACAGTCATTCTATAGGATTCATCTTATTTCTGCAGGGGCCATTCTGGCAGATGAAATGCAGATATCATAGAGACTACCACTCATTATTTAAGCCTTTATTGTTGTTGTTGTTGTTGTTGTTGTTGTTGTTGTTGTTGTTGTTGTTTAAGCCTAATCTACCCTAGAAAACAGTACTACTTCTGGTTTACTATCTTGGCTATGTGTGTGTGTGTCTGTGTGTGTGTGTGTGTGTGGTGCATGTATGAGAGAGAAACAGACAGAGAGACAGAGAGATAAAGAACAAGTGAGAGTATGAGTGTCTGCTTTTTAGAGACTTCCACTTGGTCTTCCCCACTGTGATAGGTCTTCCCCTCATTAAATAAGGGGCCTCATGTGAATATAACTCCAACATTCTTGTATATCAATTCCAAATATATGTCACAGTTTGGGGAAATGACCACTGTGTGTGTCCATGGATTTATTAAGCCTACTGTAAACTGAAATTTTGCCAGAATCCTGGCCAATTCATAGTAGACTTATTAGATTCAGGACTCTGGGTGTCTGCTTCTGTGTCTGCATCTCTGATCAGAAGCGGTAATTAGCAATCAGAATACAGATTTTTTTTTTATTTTTGAAGGACAATATCCTCAGTGCCCACCCTGGTTCTTTGTAGGCAGTGTGAAAGCTGCTCCAGGAATGTATGCAAGGCTGCCTGCTATGGATCTGGGTGTTGGGGGATGGGTAACTGTTGTGGAACAAAGAACTGAATTGACTGAAATTAATCACTGTAATTAATGTACTGCCCAAATCTCTCCCTGGAAGTTGCAAGCCTTTGATAAACTTCAGAGACCCTATATAGTTACAGCAAACAGATTCTGCCAGTGCAGTTGTTGTCTAGGTGGAGAGACAAATTCTTGGTGCTTCCTACTCCATCATTCTCTCAGAATCTTCTTGCCTGTGCTATTCTTTTACCTCTAAGACACCATGCCCTATTAACCAGCTCCACAACTTACTTTGGATCAATCCCTCTTGGCTGTACACTTGATTGTGGTAGTTATGATCTCCTGAATTCTGATGGTTCAGTATTACCACTTGGGTCCTATTAATATGGGGCCTCTTGAATCTCATTGATATTCATGGCCTTACTTACCATGAGCCATGACCAACAGAGAGAAAACATCAGTCTTTCTAGCAATGATACCATCCATCTCATCAGCACAGTCCTGGTGGACTTTATGAATGCTGTTTTCTGTTGGCCTTCCTGTGGAACAGAAATTTTGGTGTACCACAGCTCACTACAAAGTCAGAATAACATTTATTGTTTTGGGAGAGGGCAGATATGGTCCAAAAGAAAGCAGTAGGTTGAATATTGGAATCATTTTTTAAATTGAGAGATTATAAATT
Source organism: Panthera pardus (assembly GCF_024362965.1). Classification (NCBI taxonomy): domain Eukaryota; kingdom Metazoa; phylum Chordata; class Mammalia; order Carnivora; family Felidae; genus Panthera; species Panthera pardus. Next base: position 100,363,040 of record NW_026526721.1, on the reverse strand, counting down.
CAAATAAGAAGCACTTTTATGAATTATCCATTTCTCAGTTATGTTTAGAACACAGCACAATGACAGAGAAAAAGCAATCTGAAAATCAAAAACTTGGCCTTGTATATCCAAATCAAAGCTTGAAGGCATTGAAGCACAAACTTTATATCATACAACATATAGTAACATAAAGAATGTAATGACATAAACAGTTATTCTGCCCTATAGTAACAGAGCAAGAACCTATTCTGAAATCTAATATGATTGGGAGAAGAGAACAAATAGAAATCCCTGACGTCTTTTTAGAAAACAAACCAAAGAGAATTAAAACAAACCTCCAGATAATTCTGAAACTGTGCAGAGATTTATTTCCCATTACTGGCTTGAATTTATGACAGGAAGCAACTTCAGATTAATCATCCCAAATGGGGTTACCACAATAGTATCTTAGGTAGAGGGAGGAAATCATATACCCAACCTTACTTCATTTTTCCAAATGTTCCCTCAGCTCCTACAGGATAGGGTGAAGACTTGAAATGTCCACATGTGCCCAAATAAAGCATAAAAAACTGCTCAGAATTGAGAACTGGATGTTTCCCAGGGAGGTCTAGCAGCAAAAGGCAAGGAAATCTTAGATCTGAGAATGCAAAATAGAAGGGCAATGTGGGAATTGATTAAGGATAAGACTGTGGCTCAAAGATTAGCAGTGGTAATAGGAGATGAGGGTAAAGTTTCAGCCAGCAAGAATGGAACTCTCAACTCCCCAGATTCATCTTTGTGTATTGCCTATGCCAAAAGAAGAGATGTGGTAAACACTAGCATATTATGTCCATGTAGTGGACACCCTACCAGGTGGAATCCACAGTACACATGAATGCCAACAGAACATGAATGCCAATAGAGAATACTGAATGGGAGAAAATGGACTTTAAGCCTTCAGCCATTCCTAAATCCAAGTCTGTAATTGAAATGATTGATTGCATTGATTGGCAAGATCATATTTTTTGTAATATCAGCAATGGGCCTGATTAGCTGAGTAGAATTTTATAAAGGTTTGTATTTGCACTGTTATAGTTATAAAATGTTGAATCTGTAGAGAAGCAGTCTGTTGATCTTAAAGTCTGCCTATACTATATTGACATAACAAGTTAGCTCTTCAGAGACACATTGATTAAAGTACCTCAAATGCTCATTTCATATGATTTTTTGATTAAAGTATACCTAAGCTATATCAATGTTATACAACTAGCCACCTGGCTGGAATGAAGTAGCTTGTGGCAGAACAAAATTCCTGGTGATAACTAGAAAAGCAATAAAGAAGAAAGAGAGGGAGAGCAGAGTATAGGGAGCAAGGGAGAGAGAAAGGAAAAGAGAACAGAACAGAGGAAAAAGAAAAACAAAAAAATCTTACTTTGAAGAAACCTGTATTGGGGCAACCAGGACTTGAAGACCTTAGAGGCTGGAGAGACGGAAATGCAGAGATACAAACCAACATTCTGTGAGTAGCTTTTTTCCTCAGGGATTGTGCTTAATTTTGAGTAAGGTACAAATCAGAAAATCCAGACAGATTACATTTTAAAGATATATAAACCAAGGGGTGCCTGGGTGGCTCAGTTGGTTAAGTGTGTGACTTCAACACAAGTCATGATCTCATGGTTTATGAGTTCAAGCCCTATGTTGGGCTCTGTGCTGACAGCTCAGAGCCTGGAGCCTGCTTTGGATTCTGTGTCTCCCTCTCTCTCTAACCCTCTCCACTCATGTTCTGTCTCTCTCTCTCTTCCTCTCTCTCTCTCTCTCTCTTTCTCTCTCAAAAATAAAATAAATATTAAAAAAAAATAAAGATAGATGAACCAAGAAGATTGAAAGTTCATAGTGATAGAATAAACAATTGCATGTTTGAGATTTTTCAGATAACAAGAGTTGAAGGCATAAAATCCAGAGAGTAGAGAGGAATCCTTCCTCAGTAGGATTTTCCCCTCAAATCATTAACTGATTTCTTAAGATGCTCAAAGTCATAGGTTAAGAAACTAGACAGAAAGTCAATGAAAAGCAGAACAACATTTTCTACAGTCTCATACTGCTAAGAAGATAAAAATTAGAGATCAGGAGAAAGGAGTCTACTAAATATGCCAAATTCTCATTTGAGACCTGTCATAGACTCTAAGTCTAAAGTTCTCTTTTAGGCAGCAAAAGAGTGGGACTCAGGATTAAGCGAGAGATGGCTAATGTCCAGGAAAAGTCAAGAGCCCAGAAAAAGGGTCCTTGCACCATTTTTATTAGGATCAGAAGGCTTACAAACATGGCAATGGACGTGCACAAAGAGACAATGAAACTGTGAACGTTAACTTGTGGACATGAGGGAAAAGGGGTCTTGAAGATATTTGGGGTTAGGGGTTTGGGTTAATACAAAACAAAATCTGGGCGCCGGGCAGTTGGGCTTGTTTACAGGGGATATGAGGCATCACCTCTGTTTATCTTAGCTAGCCTAGGGGATGGGACAGGTAGGGGAAATAACCTCAGAGTTAACAAGGCACCTTTTGTAAATCATCTCCACTCTGGGCTCCTTTACCTGCAGTGCAGCAGGTCTGTAGCCCAATTTACCTGTTTACCTAACTTGGTCCTTTCTTCCTGTGAAGGCAGCTTTCTGCTATAGTACTAAATTGGGGGTGCTTCCACCCTAAATACCTAATCTTGCTTATTTCATATACCTATGTTCTATATTGGTACCTTTGCACCTCCCTATTCTGGGGGCCTAAGCCCCCTTTCTCTATCCTTATTCGCTTAATCTTGTTTACCTTCAGGTAAACAAGATGCTCAGGTGTGAGCATCTTATGGCTTTGTATTCCTTTATGCCTTATTAACCCATTGGTGTAAGCCTGGGGGATTCCTAAGCTTATCCCCCACAAGACCTATGAAGCCTTAAACTTAGCAAGGTAAGAAATGTGAAGGGTCTAAGACTTCACCTCAAAAGTTAGCCTTCCCCAATTTCTCGGGAGCTGACAGAACACATGAGACTATTGAGTCAGAAGCAAAGGACTTTATTACTCACAACACAGCAGGCAGCATGTTGGCATTGGTTCTCCCTGGCCTTCAAGGCCCTTTGGCGTGGTGTAAAATCAGATCCTGGGGATGCAGTACACACAGTGAGTTTATGTCACAAGGGAGAAACCTTGAGATCAGAACCCTGCCAGTCTTACAAGGGACCTGTTAGCAAACCTGACTAATTTTTGCCCTTGAGGGAACATATCAATATTATCTTGGACAGCAAAAACCTCTGCTTTTTATCTTGGAGAGAAATAGCATCTTTATCTTCCAAGGCTATTTGTTATACAAACATCCTTGAGAAGATAGTTTGGAACAAAAGCTAACACAAAACATGTAGAATACCATGGAGTGAAAGAGAGTTAATTGAGTCTTATAAAACTGACAGTACAACCTCAAGTCAAGTCATTCCTGATTGGATTAAAGTAATATACCACCAACACCAACACCACCACTCCTTAGGCCACCAATGAGAAAATAAGATTATCCCTTTCTGGAGGAAGATCCCATTACCTGGCAACATGCAGTTTTTATTTTAATACGAAATGGCTGCCAATAAGATTACCAGCTATACAAAGAGACAAGAAAAAGAGAAAAAAATAACCAATAAAAACAGACCTAAAAATGACACAGTTCTTTTTTTTTTCAATATATGAAATTTATTGTCAAATTGGTTTCCATACAACACCCAGTGCTCATCCCAAAAGGTGCCCTCCTCAATACCCATCACCCACCATCCCCTCTCTCCCACCCCCCATCAACCCTCAGTTTGTTCTCAGTTTTTAAGAGTCTCTTATGCTTTGGCTCTCTCCCACTCTACCTCGTTTTTTTTTCTTCCCCTCCCCCATGGGTTTCTGTTAAGTTTCTCAGGATCCACCTAAGAGTGAAAACGTATGGTATCTGTCTTTCTCTGTATGGCTTATTTCACGTAGCATCACACTCTCCAGTTCCATCCACGTTGCTACAAAGGGCCATATTTCATTCTTTCTCATTGCCACGTAGTACTCCATTGTGTATATAAACCACAATTTCTTTATCCATTCATCAGTTGATGGACATTTAGGCTCTTTCCATAATTTGGCTATTGTTGAGAGTGCTGCTATAAACATTGGGGTACAAGTGCCCCTATGCATCAGTACTCCTGTATCCCTTGGGTAAATTCGTAGCAGTGCTACTGCTGGGTCATAAGGTAGGTCTATTTTTAATTTTTTGAGGAACCTCCGCACTGTTTTCCAGAGTGGCTGCACCAGTATGCATTCCCACCAACAGTGGAAGAGGGTTCCCGTTTCTCCACATCCTCGCCAGCATCTATAGTCTCCTGATTTGTTCATTTTGGCCACTCTGACTGGCGTGAGGTGATATCTGAGTGTGGTTTTGATTTGTATTTTCCTGATGAGGAGCAACGTTGAGCATCTTTTCATGTGCCTATTGGCCATCCGGATGTCTTCTTTAGAGAAGTGTCTATTCATGTTTTCTGCCCATTTCTTCACTGGGTTATTTGTTTTTCGAGTGTGGAGTTTGGTGAGCTCTGTATAGATTTTGTATACTAGCCCTTTGTTCGATATGTCATTTGCAAATATCTTTTCCCATTCCGTTGGTTGCCTTTTAGTTTTGTTGGTTGTTTCCTTTGCTGTGCAGAAGCTTTTTATCTTCATAAGGTCCCAGTAGTTCATTTTTGCTTTTAATTCCCTTGCCTTTGGGGATGAAAACAGTTCTTGAATTTAAAGTAAATATTTGTACAGTGCAGACTTTTCATTTACTTTCTTTTTTTGAATATTCTGCAGTCTTTTTCAATGTATAGAATTCAAATGAAAAATCAGAGTAATTCATTTGTTGGCAATTTTAGTCTTTTAGGTATATATTTATGCTCATTTATGCAAATAAATGATCACATTTCTTTAAAACTAAAGGATTATTTAGGGTATGAATGAAGTATGATTTATATATGGCTTGTACGTTTTGGGAAACTCTTTGTTGGATAAACTATGGCAGCAAAGTACAATATATTTTCTGAAACTATTAATTTTGAAAGTGTAAATTCACCAGATGGAAAATAAAGCTTCAATAATATTGAATGTTTAACACTATCATCAAAAATATACTAAGAGCAAGGAAGTGCATATGTTATATGAAAAGGTGAAGAAAAGGCATAATTTTAATGCCTCCCAGGAAGCTGTATTATTTTATAAAAGCAACTCATAAAAAATATTTAAAAATAAAACACAATGCATATGGTGAGGTACCAATAGAGAAAAAAAAGGAATAAAAATAATAAAAATTGAAAGGCATTAAGATGACATTAGTTTAAATACTTGCTATAAAAATAAAGTGATAAAATTCACTAACAAAAAATAAAGATTCACATAGCCCCAAAGTTCTTGTTCCGCCTTCTTGGGCAAAATTGAACTTCCCACCCCCACCAGAGTTTTGGAAACCTTTAGGAACTAAGCTTTTCCTGTACGCATCATGTTCTCAGTATGTTCTTGATTTCTCCAGTTCTGGACTCCATGCTCACACTTAGCCTGGTAAAAGAATGGCCTACCATTATCTCTTGGCCAAAATTATCATATATGTTAATTTCAATTTCAGTTTTAACTATAATATACATGGATATTTAAGTAACATTTGATTAAAATAGGTGATTTCTATTTGGGGCAGTTTAAAAAGTATAATAGTGATGGGACAGTTTATATACAGGAAGAGTAAGTTTTGTTACATTTCAAGTGTTAACATTCCACCAATAAAGCAAAGAAACAAAAACACCTAACTGATTCTTGTTTGTAGATGATATGGTAAAAACATTGTTTTCAAAATTGGGCAATAAAAGAATCAAGCATGTATCTTGCCTTCTTTCAGCAAAGTATGTGACAGAGTAACCTAAGGGTATGTGAAATTCAATTTCTTCTTATGGAAGTATCCCAACTGGTCAATGCAGGAGGTAAATGTGAGAATTACTTTTCCATTTGCAACCCCTAATGAACTAATTGATCTATATAAGAATTACCATTACTAAAAGAGACACAAGCAAACATTTTGTGCCTTCTGCGGAAGGGCATCTCCCATGAAATACACATTTACAAACACACACACACAAATATACACACAGAGTGTATGTCATATATATGAGAAGCCATTAGATCCAACAACCTATTATTCATATTTTCTTCAGCAAAATGCAGATGGAAATATCAAATGTAGTATTTAATATCTATAAAAAATTACCTGTTCATTTTTTTTCAAAAATGCAGATTCCGGTTCACTGGTTCAAGTGAGCCTGAAATTCTGCATTTCTAATAAGCTCCCAATTTATTTGTTATAATTAAAGTCTTCTGTGCTGCTGATCCTTGGAAAATATTTTGAGTAGCAAGGCTTTATAGGAAAACAACTTTGTAGGCTTTATAGGAAAACAACTTGATTTTGAGCAACTGCTGTGTGTTTGACATGTATGTATTTAAGAGAAAGATATTTAAAGAGAGAGAGAGAGAGAGAGAGAAGCTATAGATGAAAAAAGACTTAAAATACATATGAACTACTCAAAATACAGACATCTTATTTGGGTTCTGATTCAGAATTAACATATAAAACTATTTATGACATTTTTGAACTGTTGCAAAATTGAACACTTGCTAGTATTTGATGATACTAAATAACAATTTTTAATGTTTTTAGGCTTGAAGATGACATTGTAGTTACATTTTAAAATGCATATTTATCTTGTTTTTTTGAGTTCTTATATAAAATCCAGTTAGTTAACATACAGTATAATATTAGTTTCAGATGTACAATATAGTGATTCAGCACTTCTGTACAACACCCAGTGCTTATCAAGAGTGCACTCCTTAATCCCCATCACCCATTTAACCCATCCCTCCACCAACCTCCCCTTCAGTAATCACGTTTGTTCTGTAATTGCACTACTAGGTATTTACCCAAATACTACAAAAATACTAATTAAAAGGGGTACATGCACCCTATGTTTACAGCAGCATTAGCTACAATAGCCAAATTATGAAACAGCCCAAGTATCCATCGACTGATGAATGGATAAAGAAGATGTGGTATGTATACATACAGTGGAACATTATTCAGCCATAAAAAATGAATCTTGCCATCTGCAATGACATAGATGTAGCTTCAGAGTACTATGCTAAGTGAAATAAGAGAAAGACAAGTACTATATGATTTCACTCATGTGGAATTTAAGAAACAAAACAAATGAGCAAAGGGAAAGAGAGTGGCAAGCCAAGAACAGACTCATAACTATAAAATATTTATATTTTAAAGATACATTATTTGTTTATCTTTATAAACATTTATGGATAAAATTTACTTCAAAATAATATGTAAATGTAGAGTGGTTAGGAGTACATATTGAGCAGAATTGGCTATGGGTTCAAAGTTATGGGTCATTGGTAATGAATACATGGGAGGTAATTATGTTTTTGTGCCTGTGTCTTATCATGTTTCAAATTGTTCATAATAAGAATCTTTTAAAAGGTTTATAATATGTAGAATCATGCAGTTGACTATTAAGAGTACAAAATAGAAATATAATGTTCTTACATATAAAAAAACATTGCCCTTAACTAGAAATAAGGCTAAGTAGTATAAATAGCTTATAGGAGAAAAAATGAAATTTTGTGCCAGTTAACTAACCAAAAAGAAAAAGTACAAATTATAGTCACATTTATAGCAATGATATACTTTTTAAACCCTTAAAAATCCCTAAATTAATTGGTTATAATTAATTATCTTTGTGATCACATCAGTTAGACAGGGTCATCAATAACTTGTAGGAACCTTAATTGGAAAGAAATATAACAACATATTACGAGCTACTTTTTTAAAATACATTTTGATATATTTATTTTACTTTTAGAAAATTACTCCAAATAATTAATCAGGTATATGGAAAGCTGTTGCTGTATAAGGTAAATATTAATTTATTATTTAGGTTTCTTTCAATTGTGGTAATGGTATTTATCTCAACTTTGTCTAAGCATAAAATGACAAAACATTATGTGGGAAAGGACTGACAGAGCTTCACTTTTTTACCAAACTCTAGCCAGGCTCCCTGGAGCATTCTTCTCAACTAGACTTAACATTGGTCTATAAACACTAACACAATTTCTAACAGCTCACGGTCTCATGATGACCTCTAGCCACCCTTAAAATGAGAAAACTCAACACTACCAAAGGAATTTACTATTCCTTCTTGCCAATATCTAAAGATAAGGCCCCTGCCTCTCATCTTCTGTGGGACAATAGGAGCCTAACCTTAATAAGCACCAGTTAGCAAACCCAGAGTTTTACATGGATCAACCTCCCTTCTAATTTTTCACTTCCCTGACTCTACTGAGCTGCTGCCCACCCTCTCTTTATTCCTTCAATCCCCAGTCACCTTTGTACAAATGGAAATTGAGTTCAGCTAATGCTGGGCTCTTTTCCCTATTGCAGTAACTTATTACTGATTAAAATCTGTCCTTACCTGACTTACCTGACTAGTGTCAGGTTTTGTTTATTTTTGACAGGAGATGTCACTTGAGCTCCAGTGATCAGAATGATATCAAGTCTCTGAAAATGAATAGAATCAGGGACTCACGCCTCGACACTGCAAAAGAGTAGGGGTATTAGAAACATGTGATGGTGATAGTAAGATGGACCAGAAAACTCAATTAAGGGGCAACTACAAAGCAATTTTTAGAGCAAGTATGTGTAAATCACACAACTACTGTATACCCATTAAAGTCATACTTTTAAGAATACTTGGTGATATAACATTGAATTTGTAGAAATGCAAAAATACAAATCTTGGGGTGCCTGGGTGGCTCAGTCAGTTGAGCGTCCAACTTCGGCTCAGGCCATGATCTCCCAGTCTGTGGGTTCGAGCCCCACGTCGGGCTCTGTGCTGACAGCTTGCTCAGAGCCTGGAGCCTGCTTCTGATTCTGTGTCTCTCTCTGCCCCTCCCCCGCTCATGCTCTGTCTCTCTCTCTCTCTCTCTGTCAAAAATAAATAAACATTTAAAAAAAATTAAAAAATGTTTAAAAATACAAATCTAAGTTGAATCTGTGAAAAATAAAACATTGAGCACACTTGCTCTTGGAAAATGCTGAGCCCAAATAACAAACGTAGGGTTCATTTTAAACATAGTTGACGTTTCCAGCAGCCCACTACTGGACAGAATTTTTTGTTTGTTTGTTTGTTTGTTTAACATGGACTTGCTGATTGAGCTGCAGCTCATTATAACAGGGATCAATGATGAAAAAATAAAATGAGTTGTTTGTATTGTCCACTGGTGGTAAAAGCATATTAGAAATCTGGCATGTTGAGGGGTGCCTGGGTGGCTCAGTCGGTTGGGCGTCCGACTTCGGCTCGGGACACGATCTCGAGGTCCGTGAGTTCAAGCCCCGGGTTGGGCTCTGGGCTGATGGCTCAGAGTCTGGAGCCTGCTTCCGATTCTGTGTCTCCCTCTCTCTCTGCCCCTCCCCTGTTCATGTTCTGTCTCTCTCTGTCTCAAAAATAAATAAATGTTAAAAAATTAAAAAAAAAAAAAAAAGAAATCTGGCATGTTGAGTACTTTAGTTTGAATTGTGACTAAGTCACTCAAATTTGCATGAAGGATGAAGAAACAACAGTGGATCAGAAACTAAGAAATATATTAAAAGAAGGAATTAGTAGGATGTATTAGGAAGTAGAGGACATGTATAAGCAGAATCCTTGGGACATTACTGAGGTATTAAAGTGGTAGAAAAACATGGTGGGTAGGAGAGAAAAGCACAAATTCATTTTCAGCAATACGTGTGATGTTGTATCAATACCAAATAGTTCATGAGTTCTGATAGTCTATATTCTGAGATAATTGCACTTTCTACACAATATCAACAATGAACCAGTATCATATGAGTCTACCTAATATCTCTCTTTCAACCTGACAGGATCCTCACATGTAAGCACACACACAAACTTACGGACTAGAAAAAAGTACTACTGTTAGAAAGCCAAATTATGTTTTTTAACATGTTCCCTTTTATTGAATAATTGTTATCCAAAGATGTTTTGTTTGTTTTAGATCAAATTATTCATTGCGTATAAGTACATTTCCCTAAATTAGATTTTTTTTCTGTTCTTATTATAGTCTTACAGTAGTGCTATATTACTGTTACTGTGGGTAAATTGTTATTTTTATAAGCTTTAAATATGATATTTTTCCTTAGGAAAATTAACCCCTTAGAAATATTTAGACATCATTTCATATCTTAGGGTTAATTTAAAGAGTTGCGTTAATTGCTACTTACGGATTAACAATATCAATTTCTATTTTGACAATACAGATTCAGAAGTAATTTTTGCCCTTTAATAGCTAACTAATAGCATGCTAAAGATTTGAAGATTTTAATATTATGTATTATAAGTCATGTATATATGTAAATCATAGATACATGATTTAATGAATATATTAATCACATATTACATACAAGATTTGTTCATGTTCAAATATAAATATCCATATAAAAATATATTCATATATAAATATATATAATTTAATGAACATAACACTTTACTAAAATTTAGTGAAGGTTTGAAAATCACAATGACCAATGTCCCTATATTCCAGGATTAAAAACACTGTCCTCTGGCTTCTGAATATGTAATGGGAATTAAAACTAGACCTTTATTTCTTTCTTTTTAATTTTTTTTAATATTTATTTATTTTGAGAGAGACAGAGAGACAGAGCTTGAGCAGGGGAGGGGCAGAGAGAGACACACACACAGAATCCAAAGCAGGCTCCAGGCTCCCAGTAGTCAGCACAGAGCCCAATGCGGGGCTGGAACTCACAAACTGTAGCTGTATGAACTGAGTCGAAGTTGGGCACTCAACTGACTGAGCCACCCAGTCTCCCCTAGACCTTTCTTTAGTATTGAATTTTGTCCAATCATTTTTTATGCCCTTTGTTAGCATTTGTCACCTGTAAGCCAATCTGATACATTTGTGTGAGACTTGAAAAAGCTTGGCAAGAAATGTGTCATAGAGAAAACAAGGCATACAAAAAACTACAAAAATAGCCATAATTTCAATTTATTCCCCATGAAACCATGGGCTGTTTTCCCTATAGTACACAATGGTGCTAACTAGGTTACTCTTTGAAAAAGCTTGACAGTATGGAACCTACATTGTTGGTTATGTTTAACTGAAATGTTATTCATCCCATGTGAACAAAAATCAAATCATAAGTCTTTCTTGATTAAACACACTAAACTTAAGGAAAAATCTAAGTTTCTTCAAATAGCCCTACATGCTTTAAAACTATCTACTTTTATAGCTTCCTTTTCTGCTGTCTCTCTATAAAGCCCCTCATTTTATGCCATACCTAAATAGTTACAATTTCTAGAAAAGGGGCATGTTTTATTGCTTTTTATGCCTTTTCATGTTATATTCCACTTTGCTCCTGATGTGTCTTATCCATCTATACATAGGAAATTAATTTCTCCTCAGCCTTAATATTTTAAAGCAAGCACTATCTCCTCCAGGAAGCCCCTCAGGCCATCATCAGGCAGTTAGAAGTTTTCTCCCATGGCCTTACCATGCATTGGTTAGAAAACACTCTCCATCACTGCAAGTGTTTGTTTCTACACCTCTCATTTCAATTAAATTATGAAGAACCTATGTTCAAATATTATTTTTAAAAATCTCCTTACTGTCTTGAATAGTACTTGACATTCTATAAATAATTTTTATAAGGATGGACTCTTTTTTAAGTTTATTTATTTCTTTTGATGGAGAGAGCGTGCATGTGTGTGCACAGGCACACATGAACCAGGGAGGGAGAGAGAGAATCCCAAGCAGGCTCAGCATTCAGAGCAGAGCCTGATGTGGGGCTTAATCTCATGACTGTGAGATCATGACCTGAGCTGAAATCAAGAGTTGGTGGCTTAACCAGCTGTGCCACCCAGGCACCCCAACATTCTATAATATTTTTAAAAGATGAAGTAGAAAACAAAAAGAGAGTAGGTGAAAAGTTTGAATTGCTATTACAATTGATTTAAAATTGAAGAAAAAGTAGAGTTAATATAAAAGTTAAAACTAATCACAATTGAAAGTAAAAGTTCTTGGAAGCTTATTGTTAAAATATCTTTTAAATTTCATATAGGATAATAATATAGAAAATAAATGCTTGAAGAGGAAGAAAATTTATTACAAACATTAGTTTAACTTATAAAATGATTCTTATGAAGTTACATATTTGTTATATCAATTCATAATGTAAACTGCCCTGTACTAAGGCTAACCTATAAAATTGAAATTATGTTAAGACATTGCTTGCAACAACAGTGATCAAATGAGCTGAAGCTGGTATTTTTCTAGGTCCTCGAAGAAGAATTTTAAGGATCATACTTGATGAAATCTACAGTCTGTGTTAGCATCAGGTTACCATAAGGAAGTGGTTTCTTTATCTGTCAGTGCACCAACATTATCCAGAGTTATTATTTTTTCAATTGCAAATTTCAGAGTCCTACCTCAAAATTACTACCACAAAATTCAGAACCTCTGGGAAAAAAGTAAAAGATTACATATATTTAGATATGTGATATGCAAATCTAGTCTTGAGTTTTATTTTATAATAACAACTTTAAGGGGCAGTTCATCTCTTTTTCCCATATCATCCCTGTCATAGTAATTGGTCATTTCAACATTAATGAAGACAATTTCTCTTATTCCTTGTCATTTCAATCCCGTAACAACCTACATTGCAATTATCTTGTCCTTTTCCCTATTCTAGCCCCCTTACTCCATCATAGTATCCTGACTTTGTTCTAAACTTTACCTACAAATCCTCCTTCCTCTCAACCTGAAACATCCCAACCCTAATTATATAACCTTTGATTTTTCCCATACTCTGCCTTTTGTATCCCAACACCAACAATCCCTGACTCTAGGAAACCCTTCATTTGATTTACTCACACTTCCTTACATTGTCCCTCCCCCCACTCAGTTCTCATTTCCTTTCTTACAGAATTTAAAGTCAGTAATCTCTGTTCTCCTACAGATACTTCCCTCCCTTGACAATATATGTATTTAGTCTTTCTTCTTCCTCTCTGGTCACTCCCAATGTACTTCAGCCTCCTGTGTTGGTTTTTCCCATCTTCTAATCTAGAAGCATTGAGCATGACACAGGGCTCACCTCTTTGATTTTTTCTATCTACACTCACTGTTTAAGTGAGTTCATCCAGTCTCATAGCTTTACTTACTATTTTTATGCTAATGACTGCCAGATTTATTTCTCAAGCTGAGATAAGCTCTCCTCAACACCAGAATCTTAACCAAACTCCATATTCAGATGATTCTACTTGAATATTTAGTAGGTTTCTCACACTTAACATATCAAAAACAGGCACCTGATATTTCTTCTGATGATCCTGCCTTCTTTTTCATTTTGATTAATGGCAATTCTATTCCACCTCTTCCCCAGCCCCAAAACTAGATTATTCTTGACTCTTCACTTTCTTTCATAGACCCCTTCCAATCTGTCAACAAATCTTGTTGACTGTACTTTTAAAATACCTAGAATTTTACAATTTTTTATATTCTCCATTTGGGTTCTTTTTTCACTTCACCACTTCAGCCCCTACCTCTAGTTTACTTTGAGCACAGCAACCATTATAGTTCATTCCATTTTTCTAAACAAAACCCATTTTCTTCTCATCTCACTCAGTAATGCCCTAGATTAGATAGAACTTCTCAAACTGTTAGTGGTGAAGGTCATTTTTATTTGTTTATTTTTTATTTCCACTCTATGATGGACCAATAATTTTATAAAATAAGTAAAAATGTGTTATTAGAAAGGTGAAGAAAACAAGACCATATGATACTTTAATATTAATTTTAATAGAAAAAATTGCTATAGTACTCTATCAAGTTGTTATAAAAGTTTCTTAGTATTTACTCTCAATTTCTAGTGTCTATTTCCTTGTGACTAGTGACAAATTGTTTATGGTCCAAAATAGGCGGAGTCCACATACTGAATAGCACTACTCTAACAGGTCTGTCTTCCCCTTTCCACTCAGATATTTTATTCTACTATTTCCCCTTCTTTCCTCCACTATAGCCACAGTGATATGTAATCATCCCTGGACCTTCTCAGAACTTTCTGTCTCAGGAACTTTGAACTCCTTTCCCTCTGCCTAGGTGCCGCATGACATTTCCCTATTTCCCTTAGGATTGTATTCAAATGTTACCCACTAATAAGGTCTTTCTTGACCATCCTATCTAGAAAGTTATACTCCTTCTCAAAATTTCCTAATCCTATTGCTTAGTTTATGCTTTTTTTTTTTTTTTTGTATTTATTCTCTAACATAATATTTCTGTTATTTCTATTAGAATGGTAAGCTGTGAGCACAGGAATTTCTGCCTCTAAATTTACCACTGCATTTTCTGCACCTATGCCTGGCATATAGTGGAAGCTTAAAAACATTTTTTTGAATAAATGATTGTGAATAGCTATTGAGGTGTACAAGGCCTTATGAGTAGAATAAGCATTAAGCAATTACAAGGAAGTTTAAATAATTTGCTAACAAATGAAAATAAATAATTTGTTTTAAGTTTAAATGAAAAGAAAAAACTGTTATTATTGGCAGTTATAGTCCTGGTCCCCCACTGTATATTATGCAGAATTTGCAAGCATTGCTTGTAGACTAAGGGGAAAAATAAAGCTTGTTTATGTGATGCTATTTTTATGTATGTATTTGTTGTTGTGGGGTAATAAAAGCCAAAATAATCTAGATATGTTACTGAATTCACAGAAAACTGTTGTTGTTGGGGCACCTGGGTGGCTCAGTTGGTTAAGTGTCTGATGCTTGATTTTGGCTCAGGTTATGATTTCATGGTTCATGAGGCTATCAGTGAGGATCCTGCTTTGGATTCTCTCTCCCTCTCTCTCACTTCCCCTCCCCGCCCTGTGCTCTTTCTCCCTCTTAAAATAAGTAAATAAACATTAAGAAAAGGGAAATTTTTGTTGTATACTGTCTTAGATATTGCTTATTAAAGCCATAATCCTGAGGTATCTGCAAATGCTTTAATTTAAATTTCAACTACTTCAAATTGATTTTGGCAAAATATAGAGAAATAAAGTTTTAGCTTATTTACCTTTCTCTCCATATTTTAATGATAAAAATATAATTTGTTATGATTAGGGGCACTATTTTTGGGTCTTAATTTTGATTTTAAATGTTCAGAAATGTCTCTCTACTTAATTTATTTAAACATTAATTTGAAGTTTGATAGAAAAGTTCACAATTTTTAACTTATTTGAAAAAGATTCTTTTTAATTCTGTTCTCTCTGAGGCACCTCAAATACTCCTGGTGGTAGTCAGACTAACAAGAAAACATTCCTTTGCAAATTATTACATTCTATGCTACTTATAATACAATCATTAGTTAATACACTAAGTGCTATTATTTATTACCATTAAATTTATACACACATTATTTCATTAGAACTATGAAAAAATATTTCTTTACTTGTACCTATTTATAATTCAGAAAGAAATCTAAATCATATTTTTATTCCTAATTTGGAATATTTTGCTCATTTTCTGAAGAAAGAAAACAAAGGAAAAGTTTTTTTTTTTTTTTTAATTTCTAATTTAAGTATTTGCACAGAGTTCATTTAAGTTACCTATTTTGATTATTTAAAATTAACTGAAGAAAGGGCGCCTGGGTGGCTTGGTCGGTTAAGCGTCCGACTTCGGCTCAGGTCATGATCTCATGGTCCGTGAGTTCAAGCCCCGCGTCGGGCTCTGTGCTGACAGCTCAGAGCCTGGAGCCTGTTTCAGATTCTGTGTCTCCCTCTCTCTGACCCTCCCCCGTTCATGCTCTGTCTCTCTCTGTCTCAAAAATAAATAAACATTAAAAAAAAATTAAAAATAAAATAAAAATAAAAAAATAAAATTAACTGAAGAAGATAGAAAAGACTCTAAAAAAAAGGATGATTTGACAGAGAGAATTGGATGCTTAAACAGTATTTAAATGTGACTTCCAGTTTTAGGGCTCCTGTGTAAAAAGCTTTGAAGTTGTCATTCTTGTCCTTACAACAAGAGAAAGCTGAACAAACTAAAAAGAAATGACTTTTTTTGACCCATCAGAGAAGTGGGGAGACAGGTCAAACACCCTCACAAAATCTGGAGAAACAGGCAAATCCAGAACGTCAAGATGTGCTCACCCTGAGCAGAAGTTCCTGGATTCATAAACTGTTATGAAAACATAAGTGACAATTTCAATGACTTGCTGGAGGCTGAATGTAGATCAACATGAGAGTGAGAAACTCCTGGGTCCACCGTCTTCCAAGGCCCTTTGCAATTTATTGGGTTTTATTTCCTAGCACCCCAGCCAGTTCCCACAGGGAGCAAAGAAATATCCCCTAGGGCTCCACACTAGGGAGAAGACAAACCTTTGTTAAATATTATCTGCAGAGGTCTCCATAACAAAAGCCTACTCTTTAGGGAAAAGACTTTACTAGAGCCTTATCCCACCTGAGGGAATGGCAGTTAGTCCATTCCAATCCCTCTAGCCTTCTTGTGTCACCTAAAGGGCATGAAGGAAGTGGAACCTAAGGAACACTCAAAGATCAAAGTCCAAGGATATTTAATCATAAGAATGTTAAATATCCAGGGTGCCTGGGTGGCTCAGTCAGTTAAGGGTCCAACTTCAGCTCAGGTCATGATCTTGTGGTTTGTGAATTCAAGCCCCACATCAGGGTCTCTGCTGTCAGTGCAGAGCCCCTTGGAATCATTTGTCCCCCCCCTCCCCCTCTCTCTCTGCCCCTCCCCTGCTTGCACTCTCTGTGTCTCAAAAGTAAATAAACACTAAAAAAAAAAAAAAAAAAAAAAAGAATGTTAAATTCTTCCAGTTGCCACATTACCACCACACCAAGAATGCTCCATTCGAAAGAGTTATAAAAGGCAGACTCTCTCTGAGGAGGAGTACTTAGCCTAAAGTAGATAGAAGAAGGTAAAAAAGGAAAAAAAATAAACCACCCACACACCTATAGCAAACATTAAACGCAACCCAATTACTTTAATTACACAAAACTTCACACAAAAGACCTGTTCCCCTCATTTCCTTTTGCCCAATACATCATGTGGGGCTTTCCACTGTTATGAAAAGAAACAACACTCTCCAAATGGAGTCACTTGTGCTAAGCCCCTTACCAGCAAACCAAAGCTTAATACTTAACCTAATTGCAGTTTCAGCCTCTCTCCAAAATGTGACCTTTAATCAGTCAATCTGGACAACACTAGTGAGGTAATCTTCCTGACAGTCCCCAGGCTTTCCCCAAAGAGAGGTGACCTTTCCTGAAATAATACCTTTCTTTGTCTCACCCCTTTCTTCCTATAAAATCTTCCATTTGCACAGCTCTTCAGAGCTCTCTTCTTTTTTCTAGATGGGATGCTGCCCAATTCATGAATCATTGAATAAATTCAATTAGTTCTTCATATTTATTCAGTTGAATTTTGTTTATTAAAACACAATGAAGAACTGCAAAGCATGACAAAGGCAATTAAACACACAGTCTGAAGAAGCAAAGCGAGAATCTGAACCAGACTCAAACCTGACACAAATGCTGAAGTTATCAAAAAAGGAATTTAAAATAACTATGGTAAACATGTTAAGCATTAGTGTAAAAAAGTAGATAACATGCAAGATATGAGTAATGGAGTGATAGGCATTCTAAGAAATAAACAGAAGAAAATATCAGAAATACAGATCACTGTAACAGAAATGATTTCACCTTTTGTATGTAGTATTAGGTTGCTGAAATCAGTGAGATAGCTCGCTATGGAAAATAGTGAGGTGTCTCTGTAAAAGGGTGTTAGAAATGACTTATTATAGTATTTGGGCACTTTTAGATAATTTTGGAGAAGGTGCAATTGGATCAAGGCTTTGCTTCGGATTGTGTGCTGTCAGGAAGTTGTGATAATACTATGATTTAGTATTAATACCAAATCTTACCTTGTAGGTATAAAGAATGAAGTGAGGGTGAAACTGTAATTGGAAACAACAAAACAAAACAAAAAAACAGAGGTCACTCATTTTAACTAGGAAGGGAAGAAGCTAATAATTTTTATGGTTTTAAAAATGTACACATTGTTGTCTGTGTTCATGTAACCAAACAAAATGAGTTTGCTCCTTGGTGAGTCCCAGGTAGAAACTACACCGGGTGAGTTGTCGCACAAAGAAAACTGTATTTGATCCTGGGGAATAACCTCCAAAGCCATGACTCTTTGAGCAAGGGTGAATAGGTTTCTTTTATTTAAGGCTAGAAAGAATATTTAGATGGGGGGGGGGGGGGAGTTGGCATTGTGTGTAGAGGGAGGCATAAGGTGGCACATGTGCCCTAAGGAAACTTACCAATACATACATTTTATGGTATATAAATAAGGCTTGTGTTCCTCCTTGGGTGGAGATTTTAGTATTATAATGAGTTAAAAGTAACTGTCAGTCATTCCATAGGTCACTCCATGGTCCATCTGAGCAGGCATGAGTCACAGGTTGAGTTCAAACTGACCTGGGTGTTCTGGCTGGCCAGAATTCTTTGGGCAGTTGTTATTGTTTGAGAGGTAGTTATGTTTTCCATCACAGGATGCTATGCCCCTCAGGTCTTTTGCCTAAGAGACAAGCTAGAAAGAAGAGCATAATGAAAAATGTGAGACAAAGGTCACTGGATACAAGAAGGTGACCAATAAAGGTCAGGTCTTCGGGTCTAGCTGGTGACATTCATACATGGTTATGGCATGGTCTTCCTTTTGTCTTAACTCATTATGGTCACAGAATGGCCTTTTCTGACATTGGTATTCTGCTAAATTGTTTATTTTCAATGTAACATCAACACCAAGCTCTGAGTGAAAGGCCAGCTCTTAGCAACCTGGAGACCTAGCTTTTGAATGTCAATGGCTACTGTCTTCTTTCTCATCAGTTTTGTTTTTATTTCATTTGGTGAACTTTTCTCACTAATGCATAACTTTTTTCATTGCCATCTTTATCATATACTAATTTCCCATTTATACATGGGACTATCAATGTCTCTATGATATAATATTACTTAAATTGGGAGAGAAAAGATCAGAATTAAACTATTTTAAAACCCTTTTATTGTCAGTGGCAGGCTAAGATATTACTCAACTTAATACTTTATTTATTTATTATTTAAGTTTAATATCTATGGAGAAGTTTACAGCATTAGAATTAAGAAAAAGAAAATATCATACCAGAAAAACAAGATGGTCTAATCAGACAAAGAAGCTAAACAGCTAGGGTTGGTTCAGGGCTAAAAGGCAGAGGGGAAAGAAATTTTACTCAGCCTGGAGAAGTCAGTCTTTGAGACAGACATAGATTTGAAAAGCTAGTGCAATAGAGGGGCACCTGGGTGGCTCAGTCGGTTGAGCATCCAGCTTCAGCTCAGGTCATGATGTCACCGTTGGTGAGTTCGAGCCTTGTGTTGGGCTCTGTGCTGGCTGTGCTGACAGCTCAGAGCCTGGAGCCTGCTTCAGATTCTGTGTCCCCCTCTCTCTCTGCCCCACCCCTGCTTGTGCTCTGTCTCTCTCTGTCTTTCAAAAATGAATAAACATTAAAATTTTTTTTTTGAAAAGCTGGTGCAATGGAAAAGCAGGAACAAGTTCTAAGTACTCCAGTACAAGTAAGTTATATGGCAAGTACAGGAGACACTTGTTAGAGAGGTGGGGAAGTTAGACAGGAAAGAACAGCAGCTGAGATGTCTGCAAGCCAGCTACCACTGTGGAATTCAAAATTAGTTTGGCATCGCTAGAGCAGAAGATAAACATATGGGAGTCGGGGGTAATTAGAGAAGAATCTGGCATTGTCCACAAACAGCTAAAAACAAGCAAACATTTTAAGCAGGAGAGTAACATAACTGAATTTTTGGCTGCCGTATGGAACATGGACATGGAGAAACAATCTGTAAAGGACTGAAGGCTTAGGAACAATTTGGAGGCTGTCTCAAAGAGGTGTAAGATGACTTCAGAACACTGACAAAGAAACTCAGGGGCTACTCACTCCTAGAGTTTTTGATTTTTTTTTTTCTGAAATGTATTTCTGTTGCAGTACATATATAAACTCCCTGTACATTGTCAAATGATGTGGTATGTCCACAGTCTTTATTTTTCCAAACCAGTTTAATAAATCTACTCCACTAAGGAGCATATCTTTTTTTTTTTTTTTTTAGTTTATTTATTTATTTTGAGAGAGAGAGAGAGAGAGAGAGAGAGAGAGAGCATGAGTGGAGGAGGGGCAGAGAGAAAGGGAGTGAGAGAGAATCCAAAGCAGGCTCTACACTGTCAGTGTGGAGCCAGATGTGGGGCTTGAACTAAAGAACCGTGAGATCATTACCTGAGCTGAAACCAGGAGTCAGACACTAAACCAACTGAGCCACCCAGGAACATATCTCTTACATACCCAGTCTTGTAAGACTGAAACTTT
This sequence comes from Panthera pardus, assembly GCF_024362965.1. NCBI lineage: Eukaryota > Metazoa > Chordata > Mammalia > Carnivora > Felidae > Panthera > Panthera pardus. Next base: position 100,342,527 of record NW_026526721.1, on the reverse strand, counting down.
AACCTGTGGGATCAGATACTGTCTCCAGGTAGATAGTGTCAGAATTGATTTAATTACTTGGTAGTGTGGAAAAAAACATACACATTGGAGTTGGTGTCATATTAAAATTAAGATATTAAACAGAGAAATTGAGCAAATATTAAAAAACTCTGTAGAGACCTCTGGTCCCAAGATGGCCTGAGGTGAGGAGACTTGTACTGGCCCAACTATGATAAGATTCAGAGTTATCTGGAAAAGAATTTGAGTAAGAATTTGAAGATAAAATTAGGATTATGCTATAATAGCTAAAAGAGAAAGAGGCAAAAATCTACCTATTAATATTCAGAATTTTGTTACTGTTATTGTATGATAATTTCACACAGTTTAATATATATTTGATTATGTATAATGAATTTATAGTAAAAAATATCAGGTAAAACTCACGTACATTTAAGATTATATGATCTGTACATCTATTTCTCTTAAAAGACAAATATATTTTTATCTTATGCGATAGATCAAAATTTTAGTTTTTTTTTTTAACATTTATTTATTTTTGAGACAGAGAGAGACAGAACATGGACGGGGGAGGGTCAGACAGAGGGAGACACAGAATCTGAAACAGGCTCCAGGCTCTGGGCTGTCAGACAGAGCCCAACATGAGGCTCGAACTCACAGACCGCGAGATGGTGACCTGAGCCGAAGTCGGACACTCAACCGACTGAACCACCCAGGCGCCCCGCGATAGATCAAAATTTTAAAGGAATGGTAAAGACTGTATGAAGTAACTCTAGCTACAGTTAATTTCCAAAATTAGATCAAAAAATTTACAGCTGATCATTCATAAACTAGAATTTTAGATTGCTAGGGGTAGTTATGAATCAATGAACTTTGTATGATGATTAATAAAGCACTCTTTAGAGTATATGTATGTATGTGTGTATACATTCCTCTCTCTATACATGTGTGTATATAAAAAGAATTTAGTAGAAGAGTATTCTGAGTTAAAATAAACAAAATATTGGCTTTAAATATATAAACCATGAAGTAAATATTCTGCAAGAACAAGAATTAGAATGTATTCTACACACAGTAGTAAAAGCTACAATCTCTGTTTTCATTGGCCCTAGGAATAGTATCAATTTTACAGGGGACAGATGAGAGCCATTATTATGGAAAAGTATGTTCATACCAAGAAATATATTTTTTTTATAAAGAGGAAAAACATTTAACTTTAGGTCCATTAAAAGGTACACAGTGTTCTCAACATGCAAAAATAAATTTAGGCATATTCCATCCCATTTTGTAGAGGATGAGATGATTCATCCTGATTAGGTTTCCTGTTGAGGCTGAGTGGTTTTAATAAAAGAAGGAAATCAATGACTGGCCATTGGAATATAATGGATCCGTAATGCTATATTTTAATGAGGCAGCAATGGGAGGCCATTAGAATGAAATAGATTGACCATCAACAGCACATAAAATAATTTATTAAATAAGCTGATGTGCAGATAATAGGGTCACTAGAAGTATGTTGTAGGGATATACAAAAAAAAGTATGAGGGTATAGTTTCCTAATAAGTTTCTAAACTAAGATTGTTTTCAAGCAAAAGGGAAAAATAATTTGCTGATTAGTGATACATATTAGGACCTTTTAACCACCTTCACATTCCATGTTTTATGAAATATATGATATAGTAGAGTGACATTTCATAGTACTTTGGATAAAATCTGCAAACATGTATGGTCTTTGAAATATGATTAATATTAACTAAGAACTTTTTAAATTAATATTAGGCATCAATAGTTTGTTATTTCTTGACATACAATCTATATCTGTCTTCTCATTTTTAATGCATGTACTATGTAATTATTACCTAATCAGTATCATTGTTATAAGATCAGAAATGATTCACTAACCCCAGAAATATAGTTCATTCTGAGAAAGCTACATGTGCTATTTGTAGTCATATTCAAAATATTGAATAAGCATTTCCTTCATGACAGAGAACCGTCTACTCTTTTAATATTTCCGTATTTTCTCCATGCTCCAGAATCTAGGTTAAAATAATAATTCAACCTACCAAAGACAACAACTGTCTCAGTAAGATGAATTAAAATATGATTAAAATTAATTCAAACTATAACTAGAATTGCTTTGAAATTAATGGTTAAAGTTTAATAGTGATATATTAGAAGCTTACCACTGTCTATCTTCAATGAATTCATTTTAATCATTATGCTAAAGATATATAATCAAGTGGATTTGAGACATAAAATTTCTGCCTTCTGGGTTACAATGTTATTTTTATCTCTTTTGTTCACTCATTGCTATCTTGGCACAAGTTATGCACAAGTTAATTTAAATATTCTTCTTCAGGCAAAAATCCTGTTGTCCATTTGCCCTTTCTTTTGTCTTACAATAACAACACCAGCAGGTTGCACATTCCTCTTCTTGCAACTTGCTAAGTCTTTGTTTTAGAACTGACATTTTTTTTTCCTTTGAAGTTGAGGTGAATACACTTAACCATATACCTCCATACACAAAACTGAGAGCAGTCAGTAAATTAAAGCTAGATCATCTTTTTCCTTTAGTAAAGATATATCACAAGGGCAGTTTTACTCTTCTTAAATAATGAAGAAATTGCTAACTTTTAAAAATCACTTTCAAGAAAGCTTAACTAATAATATAGTTCATATTTCTTTTCATGTGTAATCCATGAGGGTAAAGAATTTTAATTACAAATTCCAATTAAAACCAATATAAACCTATATTATCAGTTTAAAAAAAGAAGATTTGTATTTCCCATGGTTAAACCCTGATTAATTCAGTTAACAAATAGTCTCTTAAAAACTATTATATATTTAATAGGTTAAGAGGTGATGAGGCTTCAAAAACAGCAGTGCTACAATCTATCGAGGAAAAAAGCTCATTATATATATACATGAGCTTTTTTATATTATATATATATATAATGAGCTTTTTTATATTATATATATTTTATATTATATATATAATGAGCTATCGAGGAAAAAGCTCATTATATATATATATATAATATCTATAGTATGTATTTAATTAAAATAAATTAATTAAATTACTTATTTTATATTAATAATATATACTTAATACAGTATAATAAGCACTCCATCATAGAGGAATATACAATGGCACTTGAACCCCGTTTAGAGACACACCTGTTAGGGAAAAAAAAATAAGCCTCAGAATAGTTGAGAAAGAACAGAACATAATTTATATAATTTATGACTGAAAAGCAAGAACACCTTCATTGTTATGTTCATAAATGTACTTACACAAATAAATGGTGTTTTTTAGTCACTCCATTTGGTTTATTAAAATTCAGAGTTAAAAGATAGCAAGGATGCTGTTATTATGTAGGTAATGAACTAAATCAAAATGTATTCCACTGCAACATTGAAAAATAAGGATTGATTCAAAAAATTAAGTATTTGTAATAGATAACTATAGAGTAAACATATGAGTAAACAGAATTTCATATTCTACATGAAAGTAAAATCCTAATGCAAATTAGGAGGATACTACGGCAAGGAGGTACTGTGTCACCTTCCTAAAAGCATTAGTTTCCCTGCACATGACTCAGTAAGTGGTATCTCATCAAATATTAAGCAGAAATTGGATGATAAGGTTACATGAAATTTTATTATTTTATTTTATTGTATTCATCATTTTACCTTCCTTGTACTTTTTGGTTTTTTCCTCCTAAAATAAAGATACATTATACGTACCATTAAAAGGTAGAATATATACTAAGAATAAAAAAGAATTAAAAAATAAGTGTATTTTATTAAGAAATATTAAAGTATTTCCAAAGAGTAATGATTTTCTTTCAGGCAAGTATCACTATTTTTTGCTTACGATTCACCTTTTTCAAAGACAGGAAAACTTTGTTTATGACATTTATAAAATATAAAAACTATGTGGTCATTTTAGTCACAAAATAGAGACTCCACCCTGAAATTAGTTTGTCGGTTTCTATATAATAGGTACAGCTTCCAATTTCATTTCAAGTTCACACTAATGTTCATCAGGCCTGATATAGGTAAAGAAGAAATGTGATCTCTTTCTCTCTTGCTTGCTTGCTTTCTTGCCTGCCTTCTTTCCCTCCCTCCTTCCTTCCTTCTTTCTTCCCTTCCTCCCTCCCTCCGTTCCTCCCTCCCTTCCTCCCTTCCTTCCTTCCTTCCTCTCTCTCTCTTTCTCTCTCTCCTTTCTTTCTTTCTTTTTCTTTCTTTCTTTCTTTCTTTCTTTCTTTCTTTCTTTCTTTCTTTCTTTCTCTCTCTCTCTCTCTCTCTCTCTCTCTCTCTTTCTTTCTTTCTTTCTTTCTTTCTTTCTTTCTCTTTCTTTATCAGTTTGCTCATCATGGCTTTTGGCCTGCTTTGTTTGGAGCAGGTGGAAGCAGGTGAAGGTTCAAAGAGATTAAGGAGGAAATAAGTCAGCTGCATCAATTTACTGATATGTAATGGTAATTGGAAAGGTTTGTAGAAGTACTAAGGTACAGGTGAGATGTTTGACCATCTAATCTGCAGACCTTTCAAAAAGGAGATCCTAAAAATATGAGTCTTGAACTTGTCACTTCTACTGACTAAAAAAGGTAAGACTATTCAGGATTTTAGGAAGGATTTTTTGAGAGAGCTTAGAGAAAGTTGCATAGTAAACACCACCTCACTCAAAAAGGGGGTGCTGGTGTTTCCCTAAGTCAAGAGAGATGGGCTTCAGTGAGACTACTCAAAAATGTTGGCTTGTATCCCTGAGATTAGAGAACTCAGTGGACAAGGGCTAAACTTTTGCTTTGGAAATCCATAGGAAAAATGGTGAAGGTTGCTGCTGTTTGAAAACCAGCCATATTGAATCTGTTTGTTAATTAATGTGGTTGAAGGACCCTTTTTTTTTAATGTTTTCTTTTATATTTATTTTTAAGAGAGCACAAGCTGAGGAGGGGCAGAAAGTGAGGAGAACAGAGGATCTGAAGTGGCCTCTGAGCTGACAGCACAGATCCCAATGTGGGACTGGAATTCACAAACCATGAGATTATGACCTGAGCCAAAGTTGGATGCTCAACCCAATGATCCACCCAGGCACCCCTAATTGTAGGACTTTTGATTACCTGAAAGTACCACCATAATTATGAAGACTCCTGAAGTGTTTATTTGGAGTCAAGAGAGATTTGTCATTCACTAGGCCAATTGTGAAGGAGCTGTGAAAGCAAAAATACAGTTGCTTATGATTTCCATTTTTCAGTTCTGCTTCAGTGCTCCTGGTTATGCTCAAATAACCTTTGTACAATTCCTTTGTTGGTTCAAGAACAAACAGAAGTGAAACCATTTGTGCATCCTTTTCACATCATTCCCTCTCTGACATTTTCTGGTCTAGCCAAGTTCAGTAATTTTTTTCATTTTTTAAAAAAGTTTTTAAGTTTATGTTTATTTATTTTGAGAGAGAGAGAGCACAAGCAGGGGAGGAGCCAAGAGAGAGGGAGAGGGAGAGAATCCCAAGCAGGTTCCATGCTGCCAGCACAGAGCCCAGCACAGGGCTGGAACCCACAAACTGTTAGATCATGACCTGAGCCAAAATCTGGAATCCGATGCTTAAACAACTGAGCCACCCAGGAGCCCCTCAGTAATTATTTTTTTAAATAATAACACTAGTATTATTATTTATGTTCTGTTAGGTTTGGTTTTAAAGCCAATTCTCAACATCCTAGGTTCTCAATTGTTATTTGCATGTTTTAACAGATAATTTATTTTAAAATATAACATATTAATAAGACTCTAGTAATATTTTCATATATTAATGACTTTCATCAACATTTTAGCATAAATTGTTCTGACTCAAAGTTTTAACTGACCCCATCTTTGAATAGTGCTTAATATTACTTACTTGAAATTACGCTGGAGATTTACTAGAAAACTAACATAAATAAATACTATTCTAGACTAATCATTATAAACTCCACCAGGTACATTTAACATAGTGAAGCCCAAATGAATGCATGGCCACTTAATCAAGAACTGGAGAAGGTGCAATGTATATTCAATATGGAAAAATTCATTCTGATACCATCATTAAGCTTATGTATACCAAGGCATTCCTTTCATTTCTTCTACTATCTTCCTTTTGCTTCCTGTACAAGAATTTATCCCAATTCCAGCTCCAGCTAATTTGATTGGAATGAGCATCCGATGATCTTCCAGCTGTTCTGAAAATTTGAAATGGGCCTTGCTACTCTGTCTTAGGGGATGGAACTGCCAGGCAATTCTGCTCAATACTGCTGAATAATAGCCACCTAAAAGAAACCTGTCTGGTGGCAAAGCCATCTATCGCACCTCCTCAAGATTTACTCAGTCTCTTCCTTTTATCTGTAAAGCACTACTTAAAATATTTGTGATGTGTTACTTTTTGATTACTTAGTCACTACTTAGGATCTCTTTCTCTCTCTGAATATGACATTATTATATTTTCTACAATCCTTTTGTTTTCCTTATTGCCACCAGCAATCTCCCCTTCTTTAAGTTTGTTTCTACATTCATTATTATTGTGTCTTCTGGTCATGCCACTGAAAAGTAAATTCTAACATTTCTTGAAATAAACCTCAACTCTATCCACATATTGCTCTTTAGAGGCAGCAAAACATTCATTCTTTATTTATGGTTTCGTCTTTAAGTTCATTTGTATATGAAATTTAGACTATTGACTATTGCATCCTTTTGAAAAAAAACTGTAGAGTTCAAGCTGTTTTCGTTACTTTTAGAACTAGTCCCACTTACTTATAGCACTCTGGGTCTAAAATAGACTTCAGAAATGATTTTGTTTCTTTTCATGTAGTTCTATAACATGACTGTCAACTATAAAATCATTCTTATTGAAAGTCAGTTGAACTTTGAAATTGGTAACCATCTACTTAAAAAGTTATACTTTTATAAAATGCAAGCTACTTTGTTTTTGGTGAAAAATATTTTAAAATTGTGACTTAATTTGAAGTAACAGTTTTCAATTTCATTTCCCTAAGTTACTTAGAAGTATTATATCTGTAAGACTATACTTTCAGAGATCATATCCATAGTCTGTTACTAGAGAAGCTTTTCTGAACATTTAGAGTACCCGAAACCACAAGGAAGAGGTACAATGTTCTCTCCTGAGCATGAAGCTGACTTTGGGTGTTGTTTCCCCCTTTGGGGGAGTAAGAGGAAGAGGACCAGGTCTGAGTGATGAAAAAAGAAAAACAAAACAAAAAAAAGAAATATTATATACCTGTATCTATTTCTAAAAAAATTCAAAATAATACCTATTATCTTTCTATATGTTCTGTTCTTACCTACTTCTTTTTTGTACAAGATCCTAAGAACAAATCAATCACAGGAAGGATGACACAAGAATTTCCTCACTAATCAAATTTGATATGTTAATCTATGTCTTGAACTGATAAACACTAAGGCATTCTTAGTTATTTTGAAAAAAAAAATCTTAGTTAATATTACCTTAACATTATTTAAATCAAATTTAATTTTCATGTATATTTTTATTGTATATACTTTTATGACTTTACAAACATAGAAATCATTATAGGGGTAAAGGAGTTTATTCATGAATGAGGAAATAGTAATAGTCCATGATGTTGTCCACTAAAATTCTAAGTTATATGTGTGTGTGCTGTGTGTATGTGTGTGTATGTGTATACACACACATGTACAAAGATCTGAAAACAAAGTTGTAAAAAAAAAAATGCACTAGATGGTATAAAGTTGGTTAAATTAGGGGCTGGAAATTGAGATGGTGGGGTACAGGAAGGCAATGAATAGTTTTGTTTTATACATATTTGTTATGCTTTAGTTCACTTCCTAGAATATGCATGTTTTACAGTATTATGCTGAAAAACAATTTTTATGATACAAAGGTATTATTAAAAATTCATGAATAATTGCATATTCAGACTTTTGGATATTTTAATAAAACAGTTGTTATTTTAATTCTAATGATATGAACTGTTATATAAAAACTTCATTTTAGCCCACTTTTAATAGCCTGGTTTTATTTTTAATTCTTAATATGCAAATTAAACTGATAAGACAATTAATGAGCCATAGAACTCAATTTAATGTTTTCATATTTAGAATTATAATAAAATTATAATTTTCCTTATTTATTTACACCGACCGATGCATTAAATTCTCAACATCTGCCAGTAAACATATGCTTTGCAATCACACTAGCTAATTGTTTTTGTGAGGGTACTCAGGAACAAATAATTTCCACTAAAGGAGAAAAAGGTGCTCAAATATTCAAATCAATCCCAGTGAAATGAATCATAAAACTTTCTACTCATGCTAAATTTACCATTAAATCCTAAATTAGAGTGTATAGCTGTTATTTTTGACATCTCTCTAACATTTTTCAAGCTAATTTCCTTTATTTTATTATAAGAATTGTTTGAATCTGCTGCATGGATTTTAATAGTGTTTCCAGAATATAATTGAAGGCAAGAAATGTGACAGGTTAAATCACCCTGAATAACATCTAGTAAAGACAGGTACTTGAGTAATTAAACATAACTTACCACTGACTTTCACAGATACATTTTTTTAAAAAGAAGGCATAACAATGTAAAGACATATTGGACATTTACCATATTTAGAAATGTTTGTCTAAAATTTTATTTTTTCCCATCATACTATAGCATAAACTATGAAAAAAAGGAAAGACAGATTTGCTTAGCTCTGAAGATAAAAATTGAAGGACCACTACTGGTCCTTAAAAAATGCCTATGTCTGCTAATTAAAACACAAAAGATATTACGTATTCATTCCTTGAATGGAGAATTTCAACATAAATTTAATTCTCATAGACCATACAGGAGGAAAAAGGGTAAAATTTTGCACATTTTCACTCTTTGACAAAATTGTTACCATAGAACTTTAGTGAGCATAGAACTTCTCCAGATGACCAGTGAACAAGACGAGACCCTGTTTCCTTTTTTAGTAGAGACAATAGTGTAGGTTATAGCTATTTCTAAATTTCAGCAAGTCATATGGGTTATTGACATAGGGAAACCTTAATTTGACTGTGTTTAGGATTGTGTATTGCTTGTCCATTTTACCATGTGCTACTTTTCTGTTGGTTCCTCTGTTATACTGCAGAATAAAGCTGTTTCTTGCAGATGAAATTACCAGTGTGACCTTGTCTCGTCCCATTGCACAACAGTTGACTTAAAAACAAACTGCTTTTGAGAGAAACAAAGAACACTGGAGAAATTAAATGATAATATTTTAGCTAGCAATATCAATGTTAAAGTCATCATCTTCATTGTTTACTGAAAATTGTAAGTGATTTCTGTTTCAAAAGGTGTAAAAATCAAATTTTACATGCATAAACCCAAACCATATTCCTTTAGCAACATACTTAACCATGGAATAAATTTATGGACTTATTACAGCATTATATTCAAATAATGAGCATCTGTTTATCTGAGTCAAATGAGGAAGGATTAAATAATAGTTTCTTTCAGTGCTTAAGCTTTGTGTTCCAGAATAGTAGGATAAATAGTACATAGCTAAAATGACCACTGGTCAGGTTCATATGAGAACAAAATCCTTCAGCAATACAAATGACTGCCGATTAATTTTCTGTACTCCAAAATGTGATTAGAAGTAAATTGCTATATATAGAAACCTGGTTTTTCAATCAGTAGTATGTATTGAAAAATTTGTGATGCATTACCATAGAAAATAATTTGATTCAATGACATAATTTAATCGCTGCCTTTATCTAAGGGTCAGACAGGCGATTCGGGACAACTATGATTTCAAATCAGCTCTGCTACCCAATACAGGATATTTCAGACTATTGTTTATTTCCTTGAGCCTGTTTTCCAATTTCTGAGATATTAGCATTTAGACTAGATGATCCGTAAGGTCTTCATCTCCGCTCCTTAATTCTTTAATATTGTCCAAACTAAAACTCTGGTTTCTGGCATCTTGGGAGATTGCAGTGAACATGTACTAGGGTGATTTGCCAATGTGTCAGATTCTTGTGTAATCCCTCCCTTTGAGTGCATATGGAATCTATGACCTATTTTTAGCCAATAGAAAATGGCAAAGATGATAGGATATCACTTCTAGGATTACATTACATTGTATAAGACTTCACCTTAGCCTACTGGAGTGTGAGGTTTTCCTGTTGGCCTTGAAGAAGCAAAAAGTTAGATTGTGAAATTGTTATGGAGAGGGCCATGTGCAGAAATGCTAGGTGATGTCTATGACCTGAGGACAGCCCTTATCCAACAGTCAGTAAAAAACTGGGTCCTCAGTCACATAATGGCAAGGAAATGCATTCTGCCAACAACCTCAATGAGTTTAGAAGAGAATTCTTCACTAATCAGCTTTTAGATGAGAAATGTAGCCCTATTGACATCTTAATTACAGCCTTGTAGAGGCCCTGACCAGAGGATCCTGCCAACCCATGCCCAGACCTCTGACTCACAAAACTAAGATAATGTATGTTGCTGTGTTACCAGCAGTCGAAAATGAATACAGGAAACCAGTTTCAGATTTTGTGTCTCCTTGGAAATTTTGCTGATTGGAAAAACGACAACAACAATAATAACAACAACAACAAAAACGCATAGAAATAAGTAAACAAAACTCACCTGAATGTGAGGAAGTTATTTTTTTGGCTTATTTCAAAGTGGTATTTTTGTACTTTCTCCCTCTCTCTCTCTTCTCTCTTTCACTACAGGAGCAATTAATAAAGAGGAATGGGGAATGTAACTCTCCTGACAGGTATTAACTAAAGCTTTCTAGTGTTATAGGCATAATCTGTGATATAGGATTATTATTCACTTTTTGCTTGGTTTTGTAAAATTAAGAATGATAGAAATGCATTACTTTCTTTCCTCAGCCTCTACTCCCCAACCCTTCTAAGTATTGGAGTCCTGACACCTGAAATTGTAACTCTATCACTTTCAAATAATTCCTTCCAAGTGGTCAAAAACACTTATTGAGAAAATCCCCAGTAAGTTATTATCTGCAGAGGTCAATCTCATTTAGTAACAAGCATGTTCAAAATTCAAAATTATTCACTTGTATTTTTATTTTCATTTGTGTGCAGTATCTGTAGCAAGATCCTAAGGTCAGAGATCAGAGCTAGAAGAGACTCAAGATAGCATCACTAAAACCACGTGATTTTATAGGTGAGGAAAGGTTTTCCTGGAACGTTGAAATGACTCCTTAAGATTAGTCATAAATAATGTCACATAATTAGGACAAGAAAACAAGACTTAAAATAACAAAATGTGTTTGAGCACTTATATAGTCACAGAAGATTTTGCAATTATTTTTGAATGTTAAATAACATAGAAAAGGGTAAAATAAAATAATAATCATCTATAGTATGTCCATCTAAAATTAAACACTGTTAAGACTTTGACATTTTGCTACCATTTTTACAGAATAAATACTGTGTCACATTGCATACATATGAACTATCAAAAAGATGGAAGCATAAAACAGATATCAAAAAATGTGCCAAATGAGAAACTGCCATCCAATGCCATTAAAAAAATTGATTTGTTGTCATATGGCTTTGAAGTGGCATTCAGCAATGTGGGTGAATGGGACCCAAACATAGGGCTATTAAAGGCCATATTTATTCTGCAATTCCCTAGGATGTTCACTTGCAAATTTTAATGAGGCTAGCCCTCTTTAAAGAGGTGGCCTTTGAAAAAACATTGAGGTAGTAATGGAGCCATCTCCTTGGAAAGAGCACTATAAAAAGTGGGACAATCTGTTCAAAGGCTCTGAGATGAAACAATACCTCACGTATTTTAAAATCAGCAAAGAGGACATTGTGGTTGGTTGAGCACAAGTTGTCGCCTGCAGTGCTTTGACAATTGAGCGTTCCATTATATGTCGGACTGTTATGCTTATACTACTCCTACTCACTTTTGCATCTAAATGTAAACTATTTGATGATGTTAAGCAGATGGCTGTCCAATCCAGGTTACTATATTGCTTTACATATTGTTTTGCTAACAGTTTGATTTTTGTGAGTGGTACAAGTGTAGTGTAACTGGAGAATTAGATTTAACCAGTGTTATGTTTTTACTGAGGTAAAAAAAAAAAAATGAAAGAGGGTTAAGAGAGTTCAGGGTATATGCAATAGGGTGATTATAATGACTCTATGGAGTTTAAGTACAGTGGAAAGAAATTACCTAAGTGGTGAAATAATTGAAATGGCTGGCGTATGTGAATAGGTAACAGAACCAATGGATTGGCACCCTATCATCAGGGAGTCAACATGGAACATAGAAGGTGTTGAAGAGAATGAGATGTGTGTCACAGATGGCAGTTATTAGTGATGTTCTATTTAGGGTTATAAACAAAGGAATGAGAGTCTGGGGTATAGTGGAGGACAGATTAGAGGAAGAAGGGTGTTTCTCTGGGATAAAACCTACTGGCACTTGAAAAGGTTACAGGGAAATTGGTGTTCTCAGGAGAGAGTAGGTTTCCATAAAAACTGGATCACTCAGGAAAGAAACATTCAGATAAGAGACTATATTTGTAGAGATTTTGGTAATGATCTTTTGGCAATTTCAAAGAGGACACTGGGGATATTTTAAAAAGTGAAGAGATGTGATGGGTTTTAGGTAAGGTAACTAGATAAATTCATTAGTTTAGAATTTAAGACATGAAGACATGACTTTGGAATCTTGGACCTTTCCTGTGGTGACTAGATCTATAGGGACCAAAAAGTTAATACAATTTGTGTTAGACAAGGAAGATAGTGCTAATGATATTTATAGTATTAGGAAATAAAAGTGGGAATCTGGAGCTTTCTCTTGATCCCTGGCAATTGAAACAAAAAGATTGACTTTTGGAAAGGTAGTTGTTGCAAAAAGATGGACTTTTGGAAAGGTCATTGTTGCTCTAGGATCATGAACCCTCTTTGATTAGATACAGTGTCATCAGTGTTGAATAGAAGTAGCTAGCTCTAGTGTTTGACCTAGTACCAGGGATTTGATTTCGACCCTTGTCGGAGCACTGGTAAAGTGACTTAGAGTTACACAAGGCTCTCCACTGACCACTGCTAATGGAATTTACAATGAACAGGGAAGCTTGCCATAATTCAGGAACAAAGGACCCAACTGATTCCTGAAGAATGTTACTCAAGGCATCATATAAAGCAGGATACAGATAAAATAATTTTATAAACTATGTAAAGGTTAAATTGCAAATGTATTTTTGCATCAGCTATCACAGATATTGATCAGGGGAACTAATTAATGAGGTTTTGATGCTTTAGTTTATTTACTCTGGCATATTCTTTTTGAACCAACACTCTCTTCCAGTATAGGAATAGCTATGGTTTTAGGTCTTCAATTATGCCCTGCACTGAAAATCTTCAGACTTTACATACTGAGAAAGAGCAATACTGTGTAGAATGTAAAGGCTTACACTCAGATGAAGACTCCACTTGGCAATAGCTTTGTCACATTGGGCAAAACAATTTTGATTGGTTCTGATTTCTTTATTAGTTAAATAAAGATAGCAGTACCTTTTAGAAAGCTTTTCTTGATCCATAGTCAGTTTTGCTGCTATTCTTTATAGTCCTGTAACACAGGATTATACTTTTGTTAGAGCTAATGTAACCATACAATTTATCTTCTAAGTTTCCGACAGTCAAAGCAGGTGCTGTTTATGAATGTTGAGAATACAGTTTTTACTAGTGAAACTTAATATCTAATTACCATCATTCCTTACTTTTGAACAATGATAATACTTCTTTTACTTTTTAGAAATGAGCATTACTATGGGGTAGCCCTGTCTTGGGAACTCAGGATTCTACTCTCTTCAGAAAGCCAAAAATTTGGTACTAGAAGACTAGTAGACCATTGGATACAAAAGAGAGTTACAAGGCCTGTAATGGATGTAAATTAATAAAAGGTATATTTTAACATGAATAATTTATGACTAACTTCTTACTGTTTGAAATAATTGAGGGGCGCCTGGGTGGCTCAGTCGGTTGAGCATCTGACTTCAGCTCAGGTCATGATCTCATGGTTTGTGGGTTCGAGCCCCGCATCAGGCTCTGGGCTGACAGCTCCGAGCCTGGAGCCTGCTTCAGATTCTGTCTCCCTCTCTCTCTGCCCCTCCCTCGCTCACACTCTGTCTCTCTCCCTCTCAAAAATAAATAAACATTAAAAAATTTAAAAAAAAGAATTATTTGAACAAATTGCCATAAAAACACGGAGTAGTAGTGAGATATTATGGGACCAAATGGTTTTGAAATCAGGAAACCATGTTCTGATATTACCCGTATGATCTTGAGAAAGTTTCCCATTCTCACTCTAGATTTCCTTATCATAACATTTGTGTTAAAAATCCCACTTCACTGGTTTATTAAAATGACTGTAGAAGTTTCTAGCACAGTATCCTATACAAAGTAGGCTCTCAGCTAATGTTAGTAACCCTTCCCTTCCTTGTGATACTAGTACCTATAAAGCTTCAGACAAGATTCAAAAGTTACTTCTTGCTTTCTGGTCAGATGGAAAATAATGAATCTTCTGTGTGTTTTGACAACTCTAAATTAGGAGACAAATGCATGGAGTTAGCTATAAATGAACCTTTATATAAAAGAGCAATGGTTACAATTAACAAAGAATGATAGCTAACCTTTTATCTCTTAAGGAGATGATCATTCTTTAATATGTATCTTTACAAGAAAAAGTAAAGATAAGCCCTTAAACCTTATCTATTTTCTTAGGTACTTTAGAGAATATTATCTGTCCTTCTCATTACTTAACGAGCTTAAAACAGATGACTTCCACATTAATTGGGGTCTAAGATTCCAATTAGAAACTTTGTGTCATGTATCTTAAAATGAAATACAGACTAATGACAAAATGAGAAAGCATTATATTCAAGTAAATGGTTTGGGAGAAGAATTATAAAGAATATTAAATAAACATAAGTATAATAAACAAAACTGTAATACCTCTGCAGGAGGGAAAAGAGGGTGCAAAGACTATGGGTAGACATAGTATCAGTGATATGCCTTAGACAGGAAGATATGGCCTGTATTCCTCGGAACACATTTTATTTCCTACAATGTAACATTATAAATAGAATTAGTGTATAATTCAGTGACATTTTAGTTTCCATGTTTATAAAACTTCAGTGTAGATTTGTCAGCACATTTATGTGACTGTGGATCCACATAGTGCCATCATTGAAAATGTGCTTGTCTCTATGCCACTGGCTTTCTTGCTATTACACTGTAAACTGTCTCTACTGGCATTTGTAGTTTATGCTTAGCTAATTGTTTTTCTTCTAATGCTGACAAAAATAACCTGAAAAGAAGTTAATTAATGACCTGTTTAGTACTCCATGGTGAAGAGAATTTATGTACTAAGTCCTATGGAGAGTTCAAACACCCTACTCTCTTGAAGACAGTATTTTAATCCAGGAAGTATAAGACCAGTAACTCAAGTATGACATCCAACTGATATATTCTATATAGAGTATTTGATTTGTCAGTAATTATATTCCTTGGCCAGAGTATAAAATTGATCCCGTATTTGCCAAATAAGTCTCATTAGTGTGTATATATATATATATATATGTGTGTGTGTGTGTGTGTGTATACAGTTAAGTATATGTATGTATATGTATATGTGTACATATACACACACATGCATATATAAGTATAATGGAAAATTAGATATCACTGCAGATCTAGCTATATCTGATTACTTTAAATTCAGTATCTATAGTGTATAATGATTAGTACCATCAATTTTAAAATTAAATTAGAGAGATAACCTTTGTCTATAATTTTCTTAACAGTGGACAAGTTCCTTACTTCTCTAACCTTTCTAATTGGATTTAACTGATATTGATAAACTTGGTATTCGTTATTCTTAGGTTTCTTTGTCCAGGTCTCAAATATATTCACTTTATATCAAATTTTGCACTGTGAATACTGAGAATACTATACATGCCCTAATCACATAGTTCATGCAATTATATGTACTATAATATAGTACATTGTAAGAGTGTATGTGTGTTTGTGTGTGTGTGTGTGTGTATAAGTGGATATAAAGACAGACAGACAGACAGACAGACAGATGGGTCTATAGTTAAGCAGATGGGCAGATATAGATAAAAATCATGCCCTCTCAGGATGTGAGAACAGGAAGGGAAAGGAAGTGCAATACATTTAGTACAAAAGCATCAATTCAGGAATTTAAAAAATAATATAGATAAAATAACATTAAAGTTGCAGGCAAATTTAGAGGCAGGTATGGGTATAAAATAGAAGTTTCAGGAATCCCATTATACTGTGTTAAACTCCTTAATATAAAAATTTTAATTAAGTAATATTTATGCCCCAGAATATTATAAGCATTCTCTGAAGACAGCCTACCTTTTTTTTTCATATAGTTTCTTTGAAATATAATAAGAAATGTGAAGAATTCACTAGCTCGTATGTTAGGAATAATCTAATATGGTAGTCACTATAAATTCTATGTTCAAGGAAAATATTTATCTATTTGAAATCTCTGTTTGGAATTAGACTTAATGTGTCTAGCTTTTCCAATCTAAATATATACCCTCTGCTCCATCACCCGATATTTCCCACATCAGTGAGTGAAATGAATGACATTACCATTCATCCAGATGTCTCATGGTGGGAATCTAGGAATCATCTTTTATTTCTTTCTTTCCCTTCCTCTCTTTTGCTAATCCATAAACAAATTCTGTTTATTCTGTCTCTACTGCTAACATCTTGGTCTAGGCCACTAATAGACCTAGTGAACTAGCATTCCAACTGTTTTCTTTCTTCTCTCTTTTGCCTTCCTTCAGACCTTTCTATATTTATTGGTAAGGAAATCTTCAAATACAAATCACATTATGTCATTGACTCATTGAAATCCTTCACTAGCATCTCATTGCACTGAAAGATAAATCCATAAATCTTTCAATAATACATAAGTCTCAGTATGGTATGTTCTTCCTCATCCTTCAATTTTGTGCCTTTAGTGTTTTCTGGTATAATAAGCTACGGGAACAGGGATATTCTTTCAGTTCCTTAAGCTTGTCAAACTCAACCCTTTCTCACTTCAATGGCTCCTTCATAAGATGTTCCTTTTGCCTGCAATGCTCTTTCCCCCCATTCTTTATATCATTGGTTCTTCTCCATTCCAAGCACAATTTCTGAGTATGCATTTCTATGAAGCCTATCTAACCATATTTGACATATTCTTTTATTCCCACAGTTTCTTTCTCTTTCTCTCTCTTTGCTTCACTTCATAGCCCATCACAACTTAAATGTAATTTGTTTATGTTTCAGTTTTTACTTGCCTGTCCCATTTAAAGGTCCACAAAACACAGCAGAATGTATCTCACTTGTTTATCACTATTTTCTTTGGACAAAATATGGTGCCTGGCACATGATAGGTTCTAAATAAACACCCATTAAATTTATGCATGAATCATTTTTCAGTCAGACTAGGCATATGATTTGTTCTGTAAAATGTTCTTTAAAACAAATAAAAAATATTCAGATCCTATAAAAATATAATTCTAGAAGTTCTGCAGAAAATTAACAATGCTCTAAATTACAAAAGTTTTATGATCCATACAGAGGTTCAAAGAGGGACTAGAACAGAACTGAATGATGGAAGACGCATCTGCTGAGAGCTTACCATGCTTCCAGTGTTTGATAGTTCATTTATCTATCTAAATTCATTTCTACTGTAATATGAATGTTATTATCTCCATTTGGAGATAGAGAAAGAGAAACTCTGCGTAGTTTATAAAAATTCCCAAAGTCATTATTTTTCACGAGTTGGAAAAAAATAATGGAATTTGAACATGAGTTTGTCTGACATCATGGTTCATTAGTTTTCCTGACATATTTTCCTGGTATAGTATATATAACTGCCCAGAGCTACTAGAATTAGTAAGGGAATAGATGGGATTTAGGCCTAAGCCCTGTAACTTCAAGCTATGTAGTCTTTCCATTATAATGCAGCTGCCTTATTTATACAAAGTCTATATTTTGAATAGGTAATAGTAATGACTCCGATAAAAACATCCTGCATATTTATCTTTTATATTAATTTGAAAATTGAGTAGATGCAAAATTATTACCATTTTAGAGGATGTAATGGTCCTAAAGGATTCAGGACCAGGAATGGCAACTGACGATAAAGTTACTAAATAAGTTTAAAATAAACGTCCTCACTACATACATTTTATACACAGATCCCAAAATTGTATTACTAGAGATGGAAGAAAAAAAGACATGATTTCTTCTATGGGTGTATGAAGTATATATTTTATATCATTAACCCAAATCTAAAGGATGGGGATTTAGTCCCTAGCATGCTTATTTTCATTTTTTTTTCTATAATATGTAAAGGATTCATCAAGATAAGTTACATTTATAAATCCTAGAGAAGAAATTTTCCTCTAAATGGAAGAGTAATAATAGTCTGTAAAGGAAATACTTAAACTAATTTTAGGGTATTAAAATCCCAATACTCATACCATTAAAGAAAATCATTTGTATGTATTTGCCAAAAGCACATTAGCAATTGAAGAAATGCCACATTTAAAAGTAAAAGCTGATAAAGCAACAACAAAATATTTGATTGAGGCACTTTTTAAAAACTGTATGATCATTGTCGTTCTGAGAAATCTCAAATGGCCTGATAAAGTTCTCAAGTGTTATCTTTCCTTAATGTCTGCACTTTTGATGGTTTTAAATATAGGAAGATTAATTATTCATTAAAATAAAAGGGACAAAATAATATTTAAAATGTTTTAAGATTTTTGCTGCTACACTTTAGGCATTTTAAAGAAATATCTTAATTTCTCTAAGAAAGTACAAGTTTCTTTTTTTATATTCTTTGATATATGGAGTAAAAATTATGGAATTTTTGTTTGTGTTAGTTTTATTTCTCTGTAAAATAGTCATAAAAACCTTTTTCTCTCAAGTCCTTTCTAAAAAATTTTCTCCATTAAAATAACTATGGATATATCACATTATTAAGTTATTTTACCATAAGCTATTTTGAGGTGGCATACAAGAGACATTATGCTCAGAGTTTCTATTGATAGAAATTAAAGAAAGTGTAGCGTGGCGCCTGGGTGGTTCAGTCGGTTAAGCGTCTGACTTCAGCTCAGGTCACGATCTCACGGTTCGTGGGTTTGAGCCCCGCACTGGGCTCTGTGCTGACAGCTCAGAGCCTGGAACCTACTTTGGATTCTGTGTCTTTCTCTCTCTCTGCCCCTCCCCTGCTCACACTCTGTCTCTCTCAAAAATAAATAAACATTGAAAAAAAAAGTGTAGTGCTTCCTTGACAATATGTATATTTGCTGTTCCTTATATTAATCCCTGGTATAAGAGAGAAAATGTCAAAAATGGAAAGCATAATAAAGTTCCTTAGACTTTTGTTTTCTTATAAATGTTAACATTAAAAAGACACACAAGACCCAGTCATTCTTGTGTGGCAGAGTTCTTACTAGTAAAAGCAGAAAAAAATCACCTAATGTCTATATTAAAATTGTATCCATGGTATAGTGCATCATAAACATATGACTTATTTTTCAATACTAATACTTAAAAAATAATCTTGAATTTGTCACTAACATAAAATCCTTGAACAGAAGTATCTTAAAAAATTATTTTTTACATTTCCAAGTAAAAGAAAACATTGACTTAAATTTGAAAAAAGAATTTTTTAAAGTGCTTTTTTTTAATGTTTATTTGTTTCTGAGAGAGAGAGCATGTGCATGAGGGGGGGAGGGGTGGCAAGAGAGGGGGACAGAGGATCCAAAGTGGGCTCTACTTTGACAGCAGAGAGCCCAATGTGGGGCTCAAACTCACAAACTGTGAGATCATGACCTGAGCCCAAGTCAGAGGTTTAACTGACTGAGCCACCCAGGAGCCCCTGGAAAAAAGAAATTTTTTATATCATGGATTTGTTTTACATCTTAGAAAAGTAAATCATTGCTTCAGTGACTCTGTCAATAACATTGTTCACTTCAAAATAGATAACATTCATTTTAATATTTTGAAGTCGTTTATGATAGCTGCTAGATTTACCTTTAATGTACCACTAGATGAAACCATCGATGTGTGACACTGCAGCTAAACTTGGATTTTGGCCTATTATGGGTCCACTAAATCACATGAAGTATATAGCTATGCATATAGCTTGGACTAGAAAGAATCTTTGTACGTGCCGTGACTTATTGTTTTCTATGTGAGAATTCACTGGTGTTGAAGACTCAAAAATACTGAATAGATAATTGTCACCTTCTTAGCTCAGCCTTGGAACCATACTGGTTCAAGAGATTTTGTTAAGCAATGTGAGCAGGATAGGTAGTTGTCAGTTTTATAGATGATTGGAGATTTCAGGGTTTGTGGTAGGGCTCTCTTGATTCAATTTATGCACAAATATTTTATTTTTTGTGAGTAAAGGAGATCTTAGCTCAGAACCTTTAATGTTGACTGCTAAAATATATCATGTCAAATGGAAGTTTGATATTCAAAATTAATTGAAAGATTATTATCAATACAATGGGAAATATTTTTCAATTAAAGACCACAGAGTCAGTATTGTCTGTGTGGTGCCATTCTAGGAGAGCCTGACAGTCTCTGAAAAGTTTCCAGTGTTGAGGGAAATACTTTTGTAGGCTGTATTTGAAAAAGGCAGGTACTTATCCATTTTCCTCTGGATGAAGAAATTAGCAGACATGTGGAAACATTATAACATTCTTGTGTAGCTCCCCTTCTGACAAACTTAAAAAAGCATATATGGTTGTATAGTTTTGTTTTTTGTACATGTTGTTGATAAAAATAGAGGAAATTTCTTCAAACCTTGTCAGGGATAATCTCATTGATTTGAAAGAGTAAATAATATAACTGAGTGCTCTGTTTAAGATTCTCAGAGAATTTTGGTGTCAAAAGCAAACTAATAGAGTTGTAACCTCTTTGCAACTGTATAACTTTGTGATATGGTCATTATGTAGTAATACCTAACATTTGTTGATGCTTTATGGTTTACAAAAAACTCTAAGACATTTGTTACCACTTTTGCTCATCACAACTATAAAAGTTACACTGGGACGATTAATCTCATTTTTTAAAAAATTTAGACTCAAGTAATATAGAACAAAATGGTATTGCTTTGTAAATACTGGTGGCTGTCCATTGAATTTTGTTCTTCCTTTCTTCTTAGGAACACAGACCTCATATCACAGGCTTCCTTATAATCTAACTTGACTGAATTCTAAGATGTGGAATATGAGTAGAAATGATGTGTGCAAATTCCATAAAACTTCCCATGTCTACTTCACCATGTTCTTATCCTCATCCAGCTGGAGGGAATGGCAATGCACAGGGTGGCTCTCGAACTACATATTAGATATCATAAGAGTCTCTATCATGTTGGGTCACTGAATCGCTATGGAGCAGGGCCTTATCTGCAGCCTTCACGTTGTACCCTGCCCAGGTAATCTGAAGCCACCTTGTACTCTCTTGTGAGCAAAGGGTAAACGTTTATTGTATCAAGCCATTATCTGAACTGATTATTAAGAATAAATCAATGCAATGTAATAAACCCATTAGTGCCTTGTAGTGGACTAATGCTCTATATATGTCATATATATATACACATATGTATATATACATATACATATATGTATGTCATATATGTATGTCATATATATATACATATATATGTATGTCCATATATATATATATGTATATATATACATATATATATATATGACATTGAATTAGCAGTTTAGCAATTAAAATCAAAGGAGGATATTGCCAATTGGAAAAATTGAAAGCTTTGTTTGCTTTATGCTGTGGCAAAACATTCGGTAAAACTGTTACTTGTTATAACTTGAAAGATGGATCCTGAGCCCACTACTCTAGGCCAAGGAGTTGGAAAAGGTTAGAGTAACAACTTGTTTTTATAATTACTTGCTACTTTTAGGAAGTTATTACAGAAAAATAAATGGTCTCAGGAATTTAAAAATGGCTTATTTCTAAGCATAGATTAATGAATTCACAGTACTGGAGAAACCAAGTGCTTCTGGACCATAAACAGTGGGAACTAGGATTAAATTGTATTTAAAAAGACAAATGATCAAGACCTCTCAATTAACAAAGAATCAGTCTTTTTGCCAAAAAAAAAAAAAAAAAAAAAAAAGGTGAAGGGTGTTGCCTGCTAACAAATCTATTGTTTCAAATGGTGTTAACATAGCCACATTAAGTGGGTGGTGGTGAATTAAAGCAGATTTCCAAATTATGTAGCAAAGGATTTGTGTTGTGGTTATCAACACAGGCAATGTCCTGGAACCAGATATCTTATTTAATGGTTCTAAGATGTCCTTTTCTTTCATAGTTTACCATCTCTGGTATTGAGATTCATCATAAAATCAATGGGGTTTTATAATCACTAAAATCATCTGGAAGTAAACAGTGGAAAACTTTTAAACTCTAGGAACATATTTGGGCTTTTCGTTGCTATTGTTCGGCTTTTTTTAGAGGGAGGGAGAGGTGGTGAATAAATACTCCTGGAGTGGAAGTAGATTAGCTGCACTTAAATGCAAAGCCAGTTTGAGAACCCAGTACTGGGGCCCTGGGTGGCTCAGTCAGTTAAGCATCTGACTCTTGATGTTGGCTCCCTCCCTCCCAAACTCATGTGAGTTTGAGCCCCATGTCAGGCTCTGTACTGACACTGTGGAGTCTGCTTGAGATTCTCCCTCTCTCTCTGCCCCACCCACACATGCAAGTGCTGTCTCTCAAAAATGAGTAAATAAAGTTAAAAAAAAAGAACCTAGTACCAATAGCTTTAAATTATTTTATAGATTTCTTCTCTAGTGTTCCTGATGACATAGAGGATGGTAATTGTATCAAAAAACATCACCATCGGGGCACCTGGGTGGCTCAGTCGGTTAAGCAGCCGACTTCAGCTCAGGTCATGATCTTGCGGTCCGTGAGTTCGAGCCCCGCGTCGGGCTCTGTGCTGACAGCTAAGAGCCTGGAGCCTGCTTCAGATTCTGTGTCTCCTTCTCTCTGACCCTCCCCCGTTCATGCTCTGTCTCTCTCTGTCTCAAAAATAAATAAACGTTAAAAAAAAAAATTTTTTTTTAAATAAAAAAAAAAAAAAACATCACCATCAATGACTCTGAGTTGAGAAGTACAGTAAAACGTTGGATTGTAACTTGTTCCGTGAGTGTTCCACGAGAAGATCAAATGTTTCTAATAAATTTTAACTTGATAAACGAATGATGTCTTGCAATATGGTAGTACATGATGCCAAATGTCACATGATCACAAATGAGCCAATGGTTCTCTCTCTCTCTCTCTGTCTCCTTCTCTCTCTCACTCTCTCTCTGCAGGATTGTGGGTGATTGTCTCCCATACTCAGATGCTCAGTCTCAGCCCATGGTGTTTGGCAGAAATCAGTGATTTTGCAGAACAATGGAAGGTGCCCACAACTGGCACTAGTATATTTTTTGTCATTTCAAAGCACCTATGGACAGCCCTTTCCTTTTCCATACAAGAGTAAGCTTAGGAACGCTTTGCTTCATTCTAGATCAGGCTGCCTGCA
This sequence comes from Panthera pardus, assembly GCF_024362965.1. Lineage (NCBI taxonomy): Eukaryota > Metazoa > Chordata > Mammalia > Carnivora > Felidae > Panthera > Panthera pardus. The sequence continues at coordinate 100,318,876 of NW_026526721.1, read as the reverse complement.
GATAGAGACCCTTTCTTCTACTGTCTTATAGCCTGTTACATTAAATGCAGTATATGATAACAATTTATTAATACTTTACTGTAATCAACATCTATTAGTGATAGTGAAAGTCATCCTATACAATAGCCCTCCTCTTTCTAAAAGGTCTATTTCAATGCATATCAAGTAAGCATTTAGAGAGTTAAGTAAACTATGGTACATAAAATAATGATGTAACATACAAAGAAAGATGTATTTGAGGAAAGGCAGTAGTGCAGAAGTATAAAAAGGTTACTGGAAATTATATTACTGAAGAAAATCATGAGTATGGCCTCAGAAAGCATTGGACTCTATGAGCCGAGTAATACTACTCGAGCCACCAACTTATAGCAATAGAAAACAATGCTGTTTAAAATGCACCACTCTCTCAGGGCGCCTGGGTGGCTCAGTCGGTTAAGCGGCCGACTTCGGCTCAGGTCATGATCTCGCGGTCCGTGAGTTCGAGCCCCGCGTCGGGCTCTGGGCTGACTGCTCAGAGCCTGGAGCCTGTTTCAGATTCTGTGTCTCCCTCTCTCTCTGACCCTCCCCCGTTCATGCTCTGTCTCTCTCTGTCTCAAAAATAAATAAACGTTAAAAAAATAAATAAATAAATAAATAAAATGCACCACTCTCATGGAGGACATACTTGCCATAACCCTAATCAGTTGTGGTCATGGGGGATGATAGTTAAGAAAGGACTTTCCAGAGGTTGGAAGCAGGAACCATGGAAAAATGATATATAGGGAGTTCCCCGCCTGAGAACAGATCCACTGCTAGTAAAGGAGTCTTCATACTGCTATCTCAGGAGGATTTTCTCATTTTTATTGAATGATAATTGCACTGCTTTTCCCTTGTTCCAAACAGAAAGATTATAATGCAGGTATTTGTTCTATTCTCCACAGTTGTTTTGTGTGTGAACACTTGGAGGAACAAAAGATATTTATTTATTCATTGATGAATTTTTACGTTGCTGGATTATAGGAAGATTCATCTAGACCACAGATCCTGAATATGATCTTGATGCAGTAACTATATAGGAATTTAGGCTGTCATGCTCTGGGAGGGATTGAGTGGGTTCTAAGTATGTGGGGAAAAGGGTGGCATGGATATTTGGTAGAGAAAGTGTCAGATTGGGTTACAGAGTGCTAACTGGCCTTTAGACCCATTCTAGCCTTTCACTTTGACCAATAGACTTACTACCTTTTGCACACGCTCTTGCACTTAGGTGTTGCTGTGTAACTACATGTTCGCCTACGGAGTAAGGAACAAAGTGACGGTGCCACTTTCATGTCTGCCTCTAAAACATCCTATTTTTGCTCTACCATGTTCCCTCTGCTCATGTGACTGGAATGGCACTGCTTAGGATTATACTGGAAGCCACTTAATCAGGATTGCTGGGCCTGCACTAGCCTGCGTCCTCCAGTACCTTCATGAAACAGAGCACACACACCGCAACCAGACCCCCTCCCCCCAGATCAGGGATCTACTTAGACAGTTCTGAGCAAAAAATGCATGTCTGTTGTGTTGATTTGTGACGTTTTGTGGCTGTTTGTAAAAGCTGTTTAGCTCATATATAATAATAGAGCCTAAAAACAATAATATATACAGTAATGATTATATTAATACATGGCAGAACTCAGGATCTCAGAAAATAAATTTCTTTCTGCTATACCGTTCTACTTATCATAACTTTAAAAAAGTAAAAACTCTGATACAAATGTTACTATTGACACTTTTTTCCATGATTATATTTACCCCCAGTATGGGTATACATTTCTCTCTCTCTTTGACCCAAGATAAGGTTAATGAGATAATTGCTTCCTATTGATCTCTGAGGCTTTGGAAAACAATGAAAAGCTGTTAGCTTCAGGTAAGACAGAAGGTTGAGAGACCACGTCGGTGAAGTTTAGGCCCAGTCTCCAATCATGTGAGACAGAAGCTTCTCCATTATCATATGCTGTGCAAAGAAATTTAATTATTCATAATACACACATATTACAAGAGAGAATGACAAGTGGATTCCTAGAGTTTAGTCTTGTTCAAATAACTTGGAAACGCTAAATTAACTGGGTGCTTCCGGAACTCCACATATCTTTTCTGATTCTTTCTCCCAATCTAAAAATGAAGAGGCTGGATTCATGATCAAGTTCCTAGGTATTCCTGTGGCATGTGCGATTGACATTTCCCATGGCTCTCGATATGAAGCATCTTCTCTTATGTACATTTGTGAAGTTTTACCGTTTCTTCTAAATTCAGTAATCAAAGTGCCTGTATCGGCCGCATCTTCGTATTTGACACGTTTTGCATTCTAGTGTTTTGTGCAATTGCTCACTGAAGACTTATGGAATGAATACATGGCTCTTTGTGTCAAATCCTTTGCTAGAATTCTAACTAGGAATACAGATAAATAAGCATGGATATAAAATCTACTTTAATTTTATACCGAATGATGGTAGTGCTGAATTGCTTTGAGAAACATACTATCTGTGTCGAGTAAGCCAGCGCAATTCAGGTGGACTTCATATTCTTGCGTGGGGCTCTTGTAGATGTACTTTCCCACTTAGGTCCTTTTAGTATCTACTTTTCAAAAGGAGAATTTACTTGACAAAATCGTAACTGAATATATATTTTAATTGCAATTTTACACAGAATAAATAAAATATTCAAGAAGCCAGCTTTAATATAAGCTGAAACACTCTTTTAGAAAAGTCCCTTTTTTCCCTAGCCATTGACCCAAGAGAGACTTGATTATACCTAGCCTAGAGAAACTAATGTTTTCCCAATTAACCTGACTTTTATGGAGTAAGGTTGAGGATATCTCTAATTATGTGTTAAGGCAGCAGCTTACATGATGCAGCGAAAGAAGACAATGATGATAATAGTTAACATTAATTAAACACATTCCAGAGATCCTTAGACAATTAAGCACAATTGGATGGGAGGATGGTGGGGATGTTGCAGAGCAGAAAATGGTAGGGAATGATACTTATTCCAACTACTGTTAGCATCCCCACTGGAAACCCTGTCAAGTGTTTGAGCTATAGGGCTTGGTAGCAGCCACTGACTTGAGGTTCTTACATTCAGAATTCCAACCTAGTACTGTATTTACTAATGAAAGAAAGGCTAATAGCAGATTAAATTCAAGAATAGTTGATTGAAAAGAGACCATGAGCTGAATTTAGAAAAAAAAATGAGGTAATACAGTGTTATATTTCAATATGTTAAAGAACTCTCTCCCCCTGCAACTCATTTGTACAGCAATATACCCATCACAGAATGCATTGCCAAATTAGAAATTAACAGTCTGATTTTTGAACTCATTTTTTCTCATTTCTGGAAAACAAATTAACAAAATAAAATATCCTATATAGCTTTTTTTTAAATAGTGGTCATCTAAGTGTTTACAGTGCCGCCAGATGAAATCTAGCTATATTCAAGTGAACATTTGAGTTTGAACTTTAAATATGTTTAACTTAACTTTCATGAACAGATGGTCATCTTTCTTTACCAAGCTAGTTTATAGTCCAAGAATACAATAGGAAGTATAATAGATTTTGGAGTTAAAAGACTTTGGTTCAAATCCAGCCCTATAACTGTCCATAACCTTACGCAAGTTAATTACCCTCTTTTGAAACAAGAAGATTCTCTATTTATTTCATGGCTATGTTAGAGAAAATATGTTCCACACCAAACTTAATAACTGACTTAGGGTTAGCACTTTAAAAATATTCTTAATTTATTTATGTGTTAATAGTAAGATTTTCATTCCTTAGTCCATAAACCTTCTGTCTGTGTGAAATTATGTTAAACAAATTTGGCTTTATTTAAATCACCTGGGTTTTGGAAGTCCTGTTCTCCAGGAAGCCAACTTTGAGACTGAGACTAACATGCAGTAAATTTATTAAGAAGCTCTTCAGATCAACTGGTATGGAAAGAAGAGAAAGAAATGGGGTTGGATGGAGGGATAAATTGGGCTTCAGTGCCTCAGCTGGCCCCATGCAGAGCTGGAGCTTGTATGGTCCTTATAGTTGTCCCTTATTATGATGAGGCAGACTAGTATGACACTGAATACTAGTTGCCTCTGGGAAGGTAGTATGACCTTGAGTGAAACGATTCTTTCAAGCCCAGAGCAATTTCCCGAAAACTGGCAGCACAGCCCATAGCTAAGAGAATCAGTTTGATAGTCTTAAAGAGGAACCAGGATAATGCATAACAGTCAATATGCTAGGAGATAATACATCATAGTGATAAAAAAGCAAAATCTGGAGTCAAAGTATTTGGATTTAGATGACAATTCTGATATTTTTTATATATGTGACTAAAAAAAATTGTTAACTATATGTTAAAGTGTCTATATAAGAGAAATTAATAATATCATCTATCTCACAGATTACTTTAAGAATTAAGTCAGAAAGTATATTCTCGTTGAACATCATTTTGGCAAATAGGTCAGTAAATGTCAGTGTTTGTTATTGTTATAAAAAGCTTGAAACTTCCTGTTTTGTATAATTAGGGAGATAATTATGCCTGGGGACTTTGAAAGAAATCATTGATACTGTGTGACTGGAATAATTTAGTTAATTTGCCTTAGTGTGAGAGAGATACAGAATTTAGAGCACCTCTTAGGAACCGAGAACAGGCCTGTCTTGATATTCCTGGGACAGAAACTTCTAGAAGAAAAGAAAATAATCAGAACTGGAAGATAATGACCCACCCAAAACTAGTAATCAGTAATTACTACCTGAGTAATATAGCTATGTCACTAGGAAGACATATATCAATATATCAGTCAGCATCCAGTCAGGAAAATAGAAATTAAACTTGGTACTTCAACAGCAGGAATTTAATAAAATAATTGGTTAAACAGATGGTAGAAAACTAAAAATCAGAAAAGGAACACTGAGTTAACACAGAGATAGTAACTGCAAGAGGCAGCTATAACGCTAAAGGCTTAGGGAACAAGGGAGTGGTTAAGGACCTCAGAGAAGGGATTGCTTAAAAGGGAATGCTTGTTCCCAAGTTGCTTGGAAGAAGGGCCCAGGAGCTATGACCCAGAACTCTAAGAAGGAAGCAGCACCCAGCAGGTGCTTTCCTCAAGAACTCCAAGGATGGGCACTGTGGAGTTAAGGCTTGAATGTGACTGCATTGGTTGTGGTAGATGTAAGAAAGCATGATAAAGATGATTCCCGGAGAGCAAGAGCAAGCAAACAACTGGAGAGTGAGATCAGTTTGCCACCGCAAGGGTGAAGCGTGGTCTCTGGAGTCATGCAGACTGGAAGACAAGGAAACAGAAGCAAGTCCTTTCTCCCTGTCCTCCATATTGACCTAGTGAGAGGAGTGGCAAATCATAGCCTGTGGGCCAGATCTCACCCTCATGTTTTTGTAGTCTGGTGAGTTAATAATTTTTTTACATATTATAAATTTAAGAATTTATGGCAGGTGAAAATTATATATAATTAAAATTTCAGTGTCTATAAAGTTTTGCTATAACACATCCATGTTCATTTATTTATTTAATGGGTGCATTCATGCTACAAAGATAGAGTTGAATAGTTGCAACCAAGAGCAAGTGGCCCACAAACCCTATGCTATTTACTATGCAGCCCTTTCAAGTAAAAGTGTGTCAACTCCTTCTCTATAACTCCCTATTGACACAGGAGAAATGTTTTAGAGTGCTAGCCTCAATACTACAAAACAGAATGTATACAGGTGGTTTTGGGGCTGAGAGACAGTAACTTAGTGCCTGGCAGATTTGGTTTGTTATGCACGTTGATTTAAAATGACTGACTGGTTCTCACAAGTATTAGAGGGTGTGGCTCTGTGCCAATAGTATGACAGCTTCTCTGGCTCTTTTCGGCCCTGCTGCCCTGATTTCAGCCACCCTCCCCTTCTCGGTCCAGTTCTCTTTCTCAGTATTTCTCAGGATCTAAAAGTTTTTGTAGCCTATGCCTATCTTCTTTTCTTGTCCCTATTAACTTATTTTTCCTCCTCACACCGAAACATTTCCAGATCTCTGATACCTTACAGACTCTGGAGTTTCTTTTCTAACACTGTTTCTCAACACAAATCAAAGTAGATTTTGCCCAAGTAGCGTGGTACCTGAGAAGTTACTATTAGAAATGCCAAGTCAGTTTGCTCTCCATATGATCTTACTCTAGGTGGTGTGATTGAAATAAGCACACAGCTATAAAATTCCGAACATATCTCTGATGGATATCATAAGCTTTGTTTATGATGTGGAGAGACTGGGGGGTCTTCTCTGTCTCGTTTCCACTTTGAATTATCTGTTAATGTGAACAAGAGCCTGAAGTAAAGAAATCTTCAAATAATCTCTAAACCTTAGTTAACTATTCCCTCTACCCAAGCTCTGTAACAACAAATAGATACTAAAAATAAATTTTGAATTTATTTACCACCTTGGCTGAAATCTGAAGCATTTATTAAGGAGCTCTGAAATAAATGTAAAGGCTCTAAAAGAACAGAATTAAGAACAGAACTAATGAGTTGTGGGATAGAATATGCCTCCCCCCGGGGGAACATTTGAGAGTCAAGCATTTGGGTCATGGTGAAGGTCCCCTTTGACAATAGGAGAAAAGGGCTTGGATTAAGTGCAATCTGGCAAATTTAAAGTGTGTAAATTTAAGCAGTTTAAAGTGTACATTGGCAAATATGAAAAAAAATATTTGTCCTACCCTCAAGGAATTTAAAACTGAGTCCAGGAAAATAATGTATTAAATATACAAAACTGAGACTTAGAAATCAACAGAGGGGTGTTTTGGATGAAAAGGGCTCAAACTGATAGGTTTTTAGTGCTAAGAGAGCATGAAAAAGGCAATAGGGGCTTAGTTGCATTAATTAAGAAATAACAAATCCCTTGCTTTCTTAATTTAATTAGTTTGACTTGTAACTCTTTATACAGTTCTCTACACACTTATCTACTGCCTTTTACATTCTGGCAGGAGGGTGAATTAATAATATGCTGCATTTATTTTCTCCATTCTTCAGTTTATTCCCTTGAGAATTCTGAGTTCAGCAAATCCTGCATTGTTAGATCTAATCAAGTCATTCGTCCAATACCTTTCTCTTAATGTATCTATGCTAGAAGAGAATTCAGATGGGAATTTCACTCTTAAAAGGCAGTTCTTTCTTGAACTCTTCCACAGCAAGCCTGAGAACAGGTTGATGTTTTATGTCAATCCAGTGGAGATTATGTGAGAAAGTAGATTTAAATCAGTCTAATATTCAGTTCTTATGTCATTCAAAGGACTAATAGCTAAGGGTCATAACTTTGACAAGGAGAATACATAGAACTGGAAACTAGTTTAGAATTCAAAGGAAGTCTTTTGGCTTTTGGTTTATTTTTTCTTTCTAAGAAATTCACTCAAGTGTTGTGTTTCTTAATGACGTCAAGCACATCTGTCAGTTCCGTCTTTGATGGAGAGAGGAAATACTATTTTATCTGCAGAAGAAACTATATTATAAATTTTAAGATTGAAAATACTTGTACTCTTAATAGTTTGATAGTTATTTCATAAAATGTTTATTCTATTAGGGGCGCCTGGGTGGCTCAGTCAGTTAAGCTTCCGGCTCTTGGTTTCGGCTCAGGTGCTGATCTTGCAGTTCATGACTTCGAGCCCACCTTGGGCTCAGCACTGTCAGTGCAGAGCCTGCTTAAGATTCTCTTTCTCTCCTGCTTATGCAGGCTCTCTTTCAAAATAAATAAATCAACTTGAAAAAAGTCTATTCTATTGAACTTCCTTGCACCATATTGAAACTATTGTATTGGAATTACTAGTTCATTTTTCATTTAGCAAACTTATTTGAAAAAAAAGCAGCTAAAAATGGATGTAGTGAATATTGGCATGTAAGCAGAATTTTTAGAATGATCAAACATTATCTTAAATATATATTAATGTATTTTATTAACTTTTCTTTGATTAAATCATTCTTTGCTAAAAATTTTCAATGGCTTTAGAGGCTATGGAAAGCCCTAAACAAGGAAGTAGAAGTAGAAACAGTAGCAATGTTTAAGCAGCAAGTAAAACAATTTCAACTTTGGTTTAGCATCTTGAGAATCTTAAAACAAACAAACAAACAAACAAACAAACAAACAAAAGAATCCGTTTGAATTTGGTTTACTGTGACGTTTCCTGCTTTTCAGTTCATATTTCAAAGTCGGCGGGATAAGGAAAGCTAAAAATTTCTCCTCCTTGGAAGGCAGATCTCCTGTAGCTCCAGAAGATTTTTCTGAGTTTCTCTGTCTCTTCTCTTCTGGCCATTTTGAGTGGCAGTGTCTAAATAAATACTTATGTGAAGGTCATTGTGTTCCCTGTATCTTCAGTGCCTAGAACAATAAATAGTAGGGCTTAAAAAAATTGGTTGAATTCATGATGAGTGAATACACATTTGAAGTTGGATTGTAATCCCAGTGAGTGAGGGAAAAGTGGGCTATTGAGCTGGATTTTAGACTAGGACATATTTCTGGCTTACTCTAAAAAAGGAGAAGGAGAATAAGGAGGAGGGGGAGGAGGAAAAAGAGAAAGAAAGAAGAAAATATCTTTGAAGCATGGTAGAATATGCCTCTTTGGCATAAGGATTATTTTGAGCTAAAGGCACTTAAAAAACAGCAGGTGTATGACAGGCATTCTAATCTCTCATTTTATTCCTGAAAACTGAAGATAAAAACTCCCATATGAAAGATGCCTATCCAGTATCAGGAGAAAAGAAACACTCTTTAATAGTAAGTCAAAGCCATGAGAATCCTATACAAACAAATCTTTTTAAAATAACTTTTATCTTCTTTTAGCCTCTACATTTAGTTTACTTTCCAAAAATTGCTTCTCTTTGTTCAGCCTAATATAAAAGTACATAGTTTCACCATTTCTTTGGGTCTTCAAATTTTTTTATGAGGGCTCCCATGTCACATGAAGCTTGTATAAATTTCTATGCTTTTCTCCTGCTAATCTGTTTTATGTCAGTTTACTTCTCAGGTTTAGCCAAAACAACAACAACAACAACAACAACAACAACAAAAACTCTTGAGAGGGTAGAGGGAAAATTTTACCATCCCCACACATTATATCTCAAATTCTCTTCAGCTTGGGTAACTAAGAATACATTAGGGTTAAGGCCAAAGGCTGTGACTAATACTGTATTCATAGTTCTTGCCATTCCACAGGGCCTCTATCATGGATAAAGCACTGATAGTAAGAAATACAGCAATTTAAGTGTGCTAGGTTAGTCATATCTTTCTGTCTGCTTCCATTAGAGGTAAGACCAATGTTTGTGATCACAATATTGAATATTTGACATCTGACAACCCAATCAACTGGCCAGTGCAGGATATAAGATGAAGAATGATTGATCCATTCCTGAATCAAATAGTTATTTTATAAATGTGTGTTGTATATCTAGCACTTTTCTACATTTACTGAAAAAAATCATAAGAATAGAAAGAGGGAAAATGCTTAAGGAATTATATTCTATTTCTGATAACTTTGAAAGAGTCAAGGAACTGTATTAGCTCACGCTTGTGCATATACATTTTACAAATAGATAACTATAATCAGGGGCCATTCAGGGTGTGAAATCCTTCTCAAATAAAGTAGCAATATTAAGTGACTTCTATATCATTATTCTGTTCCTTACACTCTCTCTGTATCGTGTTTTTGTTTTCAGTTATCACATTTTTTACCGTGGTGACATCTAATGAGATTCAAATGTCACTTGAAAGTTCATGAAAGTCATATTTTAAAAGAACATTGCTGGGGTTCCTGGGTAGCTCGGTTGGTGGAGTGTCTGACTCTTCATCTCAGGGAAATAAGTTCAAGCCCCATGTCAGGCATAGAGCCCAGTAAATAAATAAACAAATAAATAAATAAACAATGCAAACTTCATATAAGCAATATAATTTTTCTTTTAAAAAGAAAATACATATTATGTACCTCTTTTTATCCTCCTGGGTATCTAATACGTCATTCTGTTTATAGTAAGTTGACTCCCTCTTTAGTACAAAGAGTATAACATTATTCTATCCTATTCTATTTATTACTTAGTCTCTTCTATTCAGATACCCTCCCTATATCTGACATAAATGATCATGTGTTTAATGATCATGTATTAAATAAATGAATTTAGGAATGAATAAATGAAAGTAAGGATGAATGAATAACTAAATGTGAGAAAAACATGTAACAGCCTTTGGAGTTCTGGCTGACATCTCAAAAGATAGCCCACTATTCTGTGTCCTCTAACCTCATCACTTAAAACAACCTAAATGTGTGTGTGTATGTATATGTGTGTGTGTGTATGTACAGTCACTTATTTGTTTACATGTACATATATAAGTTTGGAGGTTGATATCTAAATAAAAAGACTATAAGGTTGGTGTGACTCTAATCTCAGATTTCTTAAATAAAAATTATTGAGAATTTGGGGTGCCTGGGTGGCTCAGTCAGTTGAGCATCCGACTTCGGCTCAGGTCATGATCTCACGGTTCGTGGGTTCAGGCCCCGCATCCGGCTCTGTGTTGACAGCTCCGAGCCTGGAGCCTGGTTCGGATTCTGTGTCTCCCTCTCTCTCCCTGCCCCTTCCTCACACACACTCTGTCTCTCTCTGCCTCTCAAAAATAAAGAAAACTAATAAAAAAAATTATTGAGAATTTGCTCAATGTTAATTCTGAATAGGTTACATAAGTATACTTAAGATAATTTCTGAGTTCTTTAAACTCTTTGAGAAGGTATAATTTCAAGTTTGGTTTTGGATACTGATAATAATCACAAGGTATACTCCTAGTTTGCGAAATGTTTATCCATATGAAACTAAGCTACTATTAATGTACATTTTAATACATGTATAAACTGAGACACAGGACCTCATGTTTGATATTTTTGCTGTTTGCTTTCTATGATAAGGTGTCTTTGGGTTTTTAAATTGTTACTTTCAGTGAGGTTCATATCTATGCCTCATCTTAGTTTGCAATATAACTCAATAATGAAAAAGGTCCATAAAATCTTAAATGTGATTAGTGTATTAAAATAAATATTAATAATTCTCACATCTCATGATTTGAGGAACCATAATAAAGCATCTTTGTGGTATTGTTCATTTTTTGACTTTGCCAAGTTCAAAGTATAATGCTGATTCAGCATTAGCATATTTAGGTGCCATAGGGCTTTTTCCATGAAGAATGAACACTTTTTGGCATTTTCTTTTCTTGTTTCTCCAAAATCACAGTACTGATTTTCAGGGTCATGGGGTGAGGCCCATCTGTTTAATCAGCCTTCTGCCTGATGATGCAGGTAGACTGGAAAGTTGAAACTTAACTATACATTCCTTTAAGTATTGTAATTAGCCTCTTATATCTACTTAGAAGCTAAGTAATGAGCACAGTTTAAAATGCAGATAATAGCAGAATGTAAGTTTTGCTTGCTTAAGCTATTTCAAAATCCCCATAGATTGAGTGTCTTCCTTCAGCCAAATTGGATCAGGATTTTTTTTAAGACTACCCTAATATATCATTAAAGGATGTAAGCCAATTTATTGGCTTAGATGGCACAGTCATTGTTAAAAGTCAATCTAATATATATTAGATTATATATATATATTTTACTTAATTGTTTTTATGTGTATATATATGTGTGTGTATACACACACACACACATATATATATACACATATACATATGTATGTGTGTGTGTGTGTATGTGTGTGTGTGCATGAGCCTTATACAATAATTTCTATGAGTTAACAATGTAAATTCCTAAGGAATTTTGGAGCAGAAAATTAGATCCATGACAAATTCCAAAATCTGGATGATTGAAATGGGTTGATTGAAAGGAGGTAAATATGGATTCCTCCAGACCTGTGTTGTCCAATACTTTAGTTGTTAGCTACATCTAGCTATTTAAATTCAAGTTAGTTAAAATTAAACTAAATTACAAATTCAGTTCCTTAGTCACACCAGCCAGCATTTCAAGTGCTCAATAATCACATATGCTTAGTGGCTAAGATATTAGGCATCCCAGATACAGAAAATATCTATTGCAGAAAGTTCTTTTGGAATGAGCTGTTCTGAAGTATGATCCTAAGGAAAATTTTTCCTTATTGCTTGGTTGTAATGGCTCACAACTCCAAAAAGTAGCTGCGATGTTAATCTGAAAATTCCTGCCAGGTGGCTTTAAGCTATCCTTAAAGAGAGTAGTATTTTTAAATCATCTTGGTCCATTTTCAAGAAGTCTCAATATTGGCTAATCTTTCCCTATATATTTCCTACATTACATCATAATCTAGTATTATTTGTTTTAATTGGTCCAGGATCTACAATAAGTATTGTATTAAGAGTACATTTAACTGTAATTCTACTTTTAAATGATCTTCCCATGGAAGAGCTTAGAATCTATGACATGCATGAGATAAACCAACTTCTTTTGCACTGATTTCTTCAGGATCACTAATTCAGTTTATTTAATATATATTACTTGCTTTCCATATATGTTGCAATTTATAATTATTTTATTTCATTTTTTAATCATCTGTGTTATCATTAATACTGGAAACCTTCTTCTCTATCACTACAGTTACCATACATCACTAAAATTTTCTTTTTTATCACCTGAGTTATGATATAAGACTGTAAACATTCTTTCCCTATTACCTGACTTACTGTTTATGACTAGAAATCTTCTTTCCCTAGCATCTGAGTGCTAGAGAGGTTACATGACGTGAAACCTTTCTCTCAAACCTGACTTATCATTTACAAATGTAAACCGTTTTTCTTTTTACCATGTGAGTTATTATTTATGATGGAAATCTTCTGTAGCAGATGATTCACCACTTATGATTGGAAACCCTTTTTCCCCCATCATGTGAGTTATTATTTTTGGCTAGCAATCATCTTTCTCTATCACATGAGTTATCAAAAATAACTGGAAAAGTCCTCTGGGCGCTTGGGTGGCTCTGTTGTTTGAGTGTCCAACTCTTGATTTTGGCTCAGCTCATGATGCCAGGGTTGTGGGAATGAGCCCCATGTTGAGCTCCACACTGAGCGGGGAGCCTGCTTCAGATTCTCTCTCACCCTGTCTTGCTGCCCTTCTCCCCCTCCCCTCAAAATAAATAAATAAAAACAAACACTAAAAATAAGGAAAACTCTTTTCTCTATAACATGTCATCATTTATGATTAGAATCTTTCGCTATCACCTGGTTTATGACTGGAAACCTTTCTCTATATCCTGAGTTATCATTAATGTCTGAAAACCATTCTTTCTCTGGCACCTGATTTACCACTTATAACTGAAAACCTTCTTTATCCATCGTGTGAGTTATCAGTAATGACTGAAAACCTTTCTCTATCATCTGTATTACCATGTATGACTGGAAACATTATTTGTCACCTTACTTATCATTTATCATTGGAGACCTTTATTTCTCTATCTCCTGATTTATCATTTATGATTGGAAATCTTCTATTCTCCACCATCTGAGTTATCATGTATGACTGCGAGTTTTTCTGTCTCTATTATCTCATTATTGTTTATGATTGAGCATCTTCTTTCTGTTCCACCTGAGTTATAATCCATGACTGGGAAACATTCTTTCCTATCTTGTGTGTTATCATTCATGACTAGAAACTGGTCATTCTTAATCAGCAGAGTTATTATTTGTGATTGGAAATTACCTTTCTCAATAGCCTGAGTTACCATTTATGATGGAAATCTTTTTTGTCTATCATCTGACTTTTTTTATGAATGGAAACCTTCTCTTTCTATTAGCTGAGTTACAATTCGTGGCTGAAAACCTTTTGTTTTCTCTCACCTGAGTTCTCATTTATCACAGGAAACAGTCTCTATCTCTTGCATTATCAGTTATGACCTGAAACCACATTTTTCTATCACCTGTGTTGCATTTGTGACTGGAAACCATTTTTATATTGTTTGTGTTATTATTTATGAATGGAAAGCATTTTTTGCATCCCTTGGGTTATCATTTATGACTGGATATTAATGTATACCATATCGTCTCTATTTTTCTGATGATGCATATTTACACACACACACACACACACACACACACACACACACAGTGGAATATTTTTCAAGCATGAGATAGAAGAAAATCCTGACATTTGCAGTAACCTTGAAGACATTATGCTATATCATTGATTTTTATCTCATTTTTAAATTTCTTTTTAGAGAGAGAGAGAGAATGAGTGGGGTAGAGAGGCAGCGAATCTCATTATCTCATATGAGGGAGAAAGAGAGAATCTCAAGCCGGCTCCATGCTTGGTGCAGAGCCCCACATGAAGCTCAATCCCACAACCATGGGATCATGACCTGAGCCAAAATCAAGAGTCAGATTCTCAACCGATTGAGCCACGCAGGCTCATTTTTTAAACATTTTTCAAACAACTTCATGAGGGGCAGCTGGGTGGCTCTGTTTTTGGGTGTCTGACTCTTGATTTCAGCTCAGGTCATGTTCTTGGAGTTTGTGGGTTTGGGCCCTGTGTCGGGCTCTGTGCTGACACTGCAGAGCCTGCTTGGGGTTCCCTCTCTCTTTGCCCCTCCTCTTGGTCTCTCTCTCTCTAAAAATAAATATAAAAAATAAAAACTTAAAAAAAACTACATGAAGTTAATCATAATGCCCATTACTTTTATATCAGTCATGCTTGCTTAGTTTCTCTGGTTGTTTTCTATCTCACTTTTGACACTCCAAATTATTTTTCTGTCTAATGTATTTTCCAACTTTGGACAGTATTCTCACCTTTTTTTCTGTTGTGAGTATCCTCTACTTAAATATTTTGTCTCTTCCTTAATAGCGCTTAATTTTATTTATTATTAAGGGAATATTAAAATTATTTCAAATTAGAAAATAGTGTATAATGTGTCCTTATGTGTCCTCACCAAACTTTGGCAATTACCAACTCATGGTTAAAATTTCATCTGTATTCCTACCTACTTTTACCAACTTCCAAGATTCTTTGGAAGTAATTCAAAGACAAGGCACTAAGTATGACTTTATTTATATAACATTTTCAAAGGACAAAACTATAGAGATGGAAAACAGATTATTAGTTGCCATGCAACAGGAATAGAATAAAAGAGCTCTTCTGGGGTCATAGAACAGTTTTGAACAGTTGATTTTGTGGTGGTTGAACAAATTGTTACATGGAATAAAATTGCTTAGAACTATACACAGTCACACACACAAATGCAGGTTAAAAACAGTCAAAACTGAATAAGCTCTGCTGTCTAGTTACCAATGTTCTACCAACATTATTTTTCTTAGTTTCAATTTTGTCCTGCAGTTACAAAAATGTCAACATTAGAGGAAGCTGGACATGCTGCATTATTTCTGACATTTCCTATGAGTTTATAATTATTTCAAAATAAAAACACTTTAAAATTAATTTTAATATAATTAAATTACTAAAACACTTAGGAATATATTGAACAAAATAAGTGAAAGACCTGTATATGCTAAACTATCAAATATTTCTGAGGACAAAAAGGGATTTAAATAATTGGAGAGATATATACCATGCTTATAGATTTGAAGGGTCAATATTATGAAAATGTCAATTCTCCCAAAATTAATCTATAGACAAAGTAATCACAGTCATAGTTCCATCAGAATTTCTTATAAAAATTGACATGCTGAATCTAAAATTTATGTGGAAGTACAAAGACCTAAAATAAACCCAATCTTAAAAAAAATCTCACTTCAAAACTGTTATAAAACTATAATAATAGTAATACTATAGCCATATTGACATGATGATAGAAAAAAATATCAAAGGAACAGATTAGATAGTCCAGAAATGTACCCACACATATTTGGTAAATTATTTTAGACAAGGTTGCCAAAGCTATTCAATAAAAAAGCCATATTAGGCTTTTCAACAAATATTTAGAATATTATTTATCCATTTGTGTAACAAAGAATATTAATCCCTACCTCACACCATGTACTAAACCTAATTTGTGATAGATCATACAACTAAACATACAAAGCAAAAATTATAAATCTCATAAAACACAGGACAATATCTTCATGACTTGGAGACAGGCAAATATTTCTTAGACAAGAGGCAAAAGCATCCTAAACAAATTTAAGGGGGGAAATATCAAATCAGACATCATTAAATTTAAAAAATGCTACTTACCACATAACACTTAAAAAATTAGTAGATAGGGGTGCCTGGGTGGCCCAGTTGCTAAAGCATCTGACTTCGGCTCAGGTCATGATCTCACAGTCTGTGAGTTCAAGTCCCATGTTGGGCTCTGTGCTGACAGCTTAGTGTCTGGAGTCTGCTTTGGATTCTGTGTCTCCCCCTCTCTGCCCCTGCCCTGCTCACACTCTGTCTCTGTCTCTCAGAAAGTGAATAAATGTTAATTTTTTTTTAAATTAGTACATAAACCACAGCTAAAATAAATTATTTATAAAATTTATGTTTTACAAAAAAAAAATCAAATACATGAAAATCCCATGTGACAATAAAATGACAAGTAAACCAATAAATTAAAAAGGTCAAGTGCCTACTTCGGCAATACATATAATAAAATTGGAACAATATAGAGAAGATTAGCATGGCCCCTGTGTAAGGATGATATGCAAATTTGTGAAGCATTCCATATTGGAAAAAGATGAGCAAAACTCTTGAACAGACACTTCACAAAGGGAGATATAAAAAAAAAAAAAAAGAGAGAGAGAGAGAGGGAGAAAACCAGCTAAGAAAATGAGCATTTGTTATTAAAGAAATTCAGGTTAAAACCATGATAAAATTCCGCTATAGAACTAGAAGTTTGGCTGAAATTTAAAAGTATAGGACACCAAATGCTGCCAAGTAGGAAGAGTAATTGTAACTCTTACATGGTGGGTTTGTAAAATGATACAGTGCAATGGAAAGTTCTTTGGCAATGTATTATTAAGAGAAACATACAGCTGTTCTATGACATAAGTACCTATATGACATAACATAAATATGCCTAGATATTTATCCAAGAGAAATGAAAATATAAACCCACAGGAAATATGTAATTTTTTATATATAATATATGGTAACTAATATGGTAAAAAAATAACAAAGTGGTTGCCTTAGGTGTAAAAGTGTTGACTGGAAAGAGAATGAAGGAATTTTCTGAGATCATGATTATGTTCTATATCTAAATAGGGTCTGGTGACACAGGTGTATGCATTTGTCAAAACTCATCAAATTGTACAAATAAGATTTGTACATTTCACTGTACATTTAAACTAAAACCACTATTAAAATATTGAATTTCAGTTAGTTGGCTTCATGTAACTATGGTATCAGTCAATGATTCTGAAACTATTTTATGTATATACACTTTATATATACATATATATTCACACTTACCATATACGTGGACATTTCTATAAATATAGATGCCTCTCTATATATGGACATATAGATATACACAGAATGAGAGAGAGAGAGAGAGAGAGAGAGAGAGAGAGAGAGAAGAAAGAAAGAAAGAAAGAAAGAAAGAAAGAAAGAAAGAAAGAAAGAAAAAAGAGAGGAAGGAAGGAAGGAAGGAAGGAAGGAAGGAAGGAAGGAAGGAAGGACCAGAAATGACACACCAGATGAAACATATCTAATTTTGTATGGAGCATTCTGGGAAGTCTTTCCTAATACGTGCCATTTGTATAAAGCCCTGGCAGAAGTTAAAGAATGAGAAAAGCATTAATCCAAAGGAAGTGTATTCTAGATCTGAGGAAAAACCACGGAAGTCAGTGGTGTGAGATGTCTGATATGTTAAAAGATCAGGAAGAAGGTCAGTGTGGAGGGAATATCATTGATAATTTCAGAATGTTAGTAGAATACAAAATAATATAAGGTCTTGTAGGTCTTTGTAAGAATTATTTGTTTTACTGTGAGGGAAATGGGGAGATACCATATAGGTTAAAGTGAAGGATTGATATGTGCTATGACTAGGCTGTAGAAGGACAATAGAGGAAACTACAATCCATTTCAGAGACGATGACAACTCAGTACAGGATGACAACTAAACAGAGCTGGTGAAAGTAGTTAAATTTTAGATCTTAGAAATTTAGATTCATAGATTTTAGAAATAAATACTAGGTATACAATTTAGGTTTTCGATATTTAGATTTAGGTAGATCTTTCACAAGATTCTTTCATTTAAGAGATGTCAGATTAGCATATGGAAATGTGTCTGGATTTTATGAGAGCAATCTAAGCAGGAGAAATATATTTGGGATCTATCAGTATGAGGTTATGTACAAAGCTATGAGTTTGAATGCAACCACCAACAAACCTGAAGGAGACCAAGATGGTATAAGAAGGTCAAGGCTGATCCCAGGGGCACTCCATGGTTTAGACTTTGGGAGATGAGGAGGAATTTATAAAGGAGAATGAAAAGCACCAGATCGTGAGCTAGTAGTAGAAATAAGTAGGGTGATGTCCTAGAAGTAAGAAGACAGGGTTTCAAGCTAGAGGGAGAGATCGATTCTGTCAAAGATTGCTAGTAGTGAAGAAATGTGAAGACCAAAATTTTGTCATTGGAGGTTATTACTGACACTAACAAAAACAATTTTGGTTGGTAATGAAGTCAAAAGCCTAATTAGAGTGTCTATCAGAAATGACATACCAGGAGAAGCTTGTCTGATTTTGAAAGAAGATAACTTACTCAAAAGATAGTAGAAAGAAAGGATTATTTTTGAAGGAGGTATTAGGTCAGGATGGAAGAAATCACAGCTAATGAGAAAGATCAATTAAGGAAAAATGTTTTAAAAGGCATAAAAAGAAAGGGAAGCATTTCTGGGGCAATGTCTTTGAATAAGCAAGTTAGTTGGAGGTGCTAATGGGGAATATCATTAAAAACAAAATCTTCAGCCAACTAAGAAAGCCTTTCCACAAAAGTAGAAGAGAAAGACAACAGCTTTATGATAGAGTGCCTACTCTAAACCAGAAAGAAATCTTACTCTTTTATATTACCAAGCAGATACAACCCCATGACATATGTGTTCTCACAATAAACAATAACTAACTAGTCCTTAAATAAGAAGACATGACAGCACCATTTGTCACACATCATTCTTCCTAGATTTGCCTGATAATTGGGGTGGCCATCTGTATTTCCTAATTGGCTTTCTCCAAAGGAAAAATAATTTTCATATTTTTGTGAAAAGAGGTACACTGATGTAAGGCTTCTACCCTCCAACAGAAACTGGGAGATAGGGATGCTATTTAGATTATTACACTTCAAAGACATGGCTCCAGGTCCTTGAGAAAGGCATTATTGGGTCATACAGCTGGCAAGTAATTTATATAGCTTTTAAAAAGATTTACATACATTTTAAAGAGACAGAGAAAAAACTTACAAGTATTCTAAAGTAAGAGTTCTAAGAAAAAGTGGGGGGTGGAGTTCTTCCCTTACTTTTAAGAGGGAGAATTAAGCCTCTTATTTTTAATTTGTATTTACCCTTACACTACATATAAGAGGGGATACAGCCTTTATATAGGATCATTATTTCCAGAATGTATTGTGCAAAAAATAAAAAGGCCATAATTCTTATCCAAGACCATGGAAGTCAGATATGTTATAAAATATGAACGTTTTTGGATTATAGACAGGTAATACTGTGACATATACTTTAAGTATTAGGAAAAACCCCAGTAAAGTCTTAAGTAATACTCTGAAATCAAAACGATAATATGTCCATAGGGAACTATATGAATATTCATACTAATGAGAATAAAGAGAGTATAAATAGCTGTACATCAACTTGAGGTAAAGTTCTAATGCCAAATGAATTGATTAGGTCAGGCCAAGTCTCACAATCAGATGAGATATAAAAATCTCTTGGTTTCCACAGCCTTTTGACTTTGGCTTATAGATAAAAGACTTGCAATTTATAAGAGGAGTGGGATAGTGAATGAACAAAGGAAATGCAGGATGATTCATAAAAAGCATTAAAAGGGCTCATGTGAAGCCCTTTAAATTTAGAGGGACAATAGTCAATATGACTACATGTTTCTCTCCAATCACACTCATCTGTGTTAACATCTCAAAGAAAGCAGAAAGTTGGACCGAACCAGTCCTAGTTATTTCTAGGCAATTGTGAAAGAAGGCAAAGGGCTTGAGTATACCTGCAGGAGAATGATTATAATGATGTGGCCTGGACTTTCAAGTTAGATAAGTAGGGCAATAAGGTTCTGAGTGAGTGTGTACCACATGAGTAGGTGGGAGAAGTTGGACTAAAATCCCTGCGAGGTTCAACAGGCATAAGACCAGGCTTAGTATAGGTATTGAGATACAAAGAGATGGTGTACAGAGTGGGATTCAAAATTGAGATTATAGAGTTGCAGGTAAAAATGAGAAGATCCGTAGAAATTCCATTGGATTTAGTGAGGAAGTCAAGATGGAGAATAAGTTCATTGGAGGAGAGGAGCTTAATTAAAGAACACCTGCAAGGAAATTGAAATCATAATCATAATAGTAAGTAGGGCTGGAGAGAGAAACAGTAAATCAAAAGACAAAATATTCAGGGAATGAGGGGAATGACCCTCTGCAAATAAATGAATGAACTTTCTACCGTCCACATTTAAATTCTTTTTTTTTTTTTTTTTTTTGCTTTTCTTACATTTCTATTTTGGAAAGCTAAGATATTTCTATGTTTCTGATTGGTACAGTAGTAATTTGATTTTTACTGAAAATGAATTAATTTATCTTATTGTAAATTATTGTTTCATTAATATTATTAAACTAAGATAACATGTTTGAAGCTAGTAAAATTTATAAATCAAAGGAAAAATTTAAAGGATTTTAAAATTAAAATTAAACCTATTTTCATACATATATTCTAATCCAACATTTTAGTATTCAAAGTGATATAAATTATGCAATATATATAATTTAATTTATGATTGTAGCATTTTCCAGGTGTTTAAAAAATGGATATTAAATATAAGTGTTCCTTTTTAAGTTTTAAACCACTGATAATGGGGACTGATCAAGAAAGTTTAATGAGCAAGAGTAATAAGTCAAATTTAGTTTTAGAAATCTCTGTAAATTATCAAGTTAGGTGATAAACTTTCCATTATATATACTTGGTACAGAAAGAAATGCTCGTTGTTTGTTTACTTCTTTTCTGAATGGGCTTGATGAAGGTAAGAAGCCAGATTAGATACTGAATCTTAGTTTTGTGACCCTTTTGTCAAATAGTTAAATTATTTACTTTTCTTTCTTATGGCAAGGATCCTCCACATGTAGTATTTCAAGCATTATATTGCCTAAAATTGTGGCATCAAGAAGTTACATTTCCTATCACAATGCAAATGTCATCAGACTTGCATGTTTGCATATTTTATGCCTCTTTAATAATGCATTCTTAAATTTGGTTTTAAGTTAAGGACAGTGTTTGCTTATTGATCATGATGCATTATCCACACCCTGGAAAGCACTCCGCAGTTTGCATCTTCTCAGTTAATCCTGAATAATTCAGGAAGTTATGTGAGTTGTATTTATTTTCATTAACTTTTTATCCATATATACCTGACAGATAGTGACATATAATATACTACATCTAGTTATGAGCATGGTACTATTATTTATCAGTTTCTAACCTTATCGTGGCTTTGGGACATATATATATTTTTAGGGCATGCTTAGAATTCTCCTAAAGCTATATTGTACCTTTTATCATATGTTTTATTACAGGACCCTTTTATGGTGATTGTTTGTTTCTTTACACAAGGTAAAATTATGTAAAATAATTTCTCTTATAATTGGCAAAAGATGCACCATTTCAGACAAATTAACGTTTTCCCCAATATGTTACATTGCTGTCACTTTTTTAAAAGGATGAAGTCAAATTTAAAAAATAGATATTTATTTGAATTTCAGTGGGGTTTCAATTTAAAAAAATTGAACAGAACTGAGGAGTATTTAAGCATAGTATTATGGAAATAGTCAAGAAATGGCATTATACTTTTTAAAGTGACACACCAAGCCCCAGGTTATTGCATTGGAATTAAGTAGACAAACAAGGCTAACAACCCCAAGGGAAAGTGCCGCTGACCCATTTATTTAGTTAGAATCGCACACAGAGTAAGAGGGTGATTTAATTCTGGACCAAGTAAGTATTTCTTAATTTCTAAACTTAAACACGCATATAATTCAATGTGGCAAAAATGCATGTTATCTAACTTATACATTTTGAAACTCAAAAGTCCTCTCAATAATTTTTACTATTCTGGAACAAATAAAAATTATTGTGATGAAATATTAAAATAGAAGTTTAAAAACCATACGCTAGTATTTTGTCATGGTTTGAAATAAGTATAGAATAATAAGTATAGAATGCAGCATTAGGAGTAAATTTAAGTTGCTAACTTGTAATAAAAGAGAACTTTGATGAACAGCTATACTTTTTTCTGTTTGCATGTCCTTTTCTATTCTTATAGAACTACTTACAAACATAAAAGCAAAATGCTGAAAATGTTGGAAATAAATTTGAATTTTAATTATGATAGTAATGTCGTATCTGACTCTTTTTTTATCTGAAATGTTGAGAGATATTTACTCACTGCTAATTTCCAAAGTCAAGAGCCTCATTTTTCATTTATTTCTATTTAGCCGAAGAATCAGCAATATGCCATATTGTAACAGTACACCTTAATCATTGCCCTAAGTCTTTCATGAATGGTTTCAAGTTCTTTTCATCAACATCAATTTGTTCTGAATTTGTTCAGTGAAAAACAGAGTAAAACAAACAGAAAGACTAATGCTATAACTTGGAATCATTCTTAAATTTTGCAAAAGCAAAGTACACCTATGTCTACCGTCCTTTCCTACCTCTTCTTCCAAATTATTTATTAACTTCTCAGTATAGTATCGTGCATCCAAAATAATGTAAGAAGAAATATTGAGAAAAATGATCTTTTTCATTGATGTCATTGAATACATTAGTCTTATACCCACAAGTGAAATACAATCTAAGAGACCTGGCTTCCCTGCATTGCTTACTTTTTTTTTTTTTTTTTTTGATAGAATTGCATAGCCTGAAACCTCTAGAACCAAAATTATAAGAAAACATAGAATAATCCAAGTGCATTAAAATCAACTGATTGTTAATCTTTATTTATATATACCAGATGATTTATCTTCAGGTTTCAGATATTTTACATTAACAAGTTTTAAGAAGCACTTTTGCATATGAAGAAGAAAACTTTGCAAATTGAAAATAAAGATGAGTCAAAAATGTCTTATCAGGACAAAACTTTTTGTTCAGTATCATTTACATTCATAACTTGACCATAAGATTTTTAGAGGCTTTGTTTCTACTTTTGATTTTAGAAACTGCCATATAGGTAATTTTATGTTCTCAGTATATTATTAAAAGCAATGGGAAAACACCAAGAAACAAAATTTTAATTAATGACTTACAAATCCTGAGGACTTTACATTTGAGCTTTACTTACATATGACCAGCCTTACCAAAATAAAAACATGGAAAAATAAAGTGATCTACGTTAGCTCTAAAAGCTTGTAGATGGTTGAATCAAATGTGAACTGTTGACCTCAGTTTTCTGGCGATTTTTAAAATCATAATTCTTAATTTAACAATGGATATGTTTTTATTGTAATGATGCTAGAGTTTATTTATTTGACAAATGAGGAAATATCTAAATACCTAATTTCTAAGTGTAGATAAATATTTAACTTGCAAATTATTTTCTGAATGATAATTAGGAATATTTCCAGCTATGTGCTAAATGAGAGGTGTTTGATTATATATATAGAATACATATTTAAATACAAAATGTAATTGCAGTAAGGTAAAATACCCTCTTAAATTCTTATTTTGGTCATCAAATCCATACTAATTGTGTTATTAAAATTAATCAAATGATTCTTAAAATATAACAAAAACAAGTCCTTTAAAATCTTATTTCTATGTAGGTGTTCTTTCTGTTATTTAAAAATAAGAAATGTTTCATGAAAAAGTTACAAAATAAAAAATGGCATCTATATCTATCTGTGTGTGTGTGTGTGTGTGTGTGTGTGTGTGTGTGTATGTATATTCATATGGCTTGTTTAGATTCTGAGTAATTTGTGTTCCAGTATAAGAGAGTAATCAAAAGTAATGATTACTTCTTGTCTTTTCCCATGGGAATTTCTTACTGTTATTATATTGCCATGAGGCCATTTGCCACATACATGTGAAATATCACAATGTAAAATTATTAACGTTAGCCCTCAACTATCCAAATTAAATGTTTTAGCATGGTGGGATTCAAAATACATTGAATATTTTTAATCTAAATTTAAATCTTTGAAAGTAAAATATAGTTTAAAGTGGTACTTACTAATTGTTATTTCAAGCAAGCTTTACAAAATTATAATAGGGTAGTCATTTGGAAGTTCAGCATAGAACTTATTTCCTATTGAGGGACCTAATTACCAAACATTTTTGCTCACATTGCCTGAAGGTTATGATTAGAACACATTAAAAAATCAGCAGATTCAGATCTAAGTGAACAACAAGGTACATAAGGTGATGAAAGGTCTTCAGTGAAAGCACAAGGCCATAGCCATTAAGGATCTTCTATGAGAGTGAAATCATTTAAAAATCAATGCAAAATCTTTTAGAGACTTTCCGTTCAGTAAAACACAAATAAAATTGCCAGGAAGAATGAGAGCTTCTGAATTTTGTATGAAGTAAACTAGGAATTACATGGAAAATCATAGGGAGGAAAAAAAAACGTGAATATATAGATTTTTAACAAATATAGTTGTTTCAACACTTTGAAGTTGTTACTGGGCATTGCTGCAAACACTATTATTTTATTTCTAATAGTAAAGTTTCAATATTATACTGGTAGTGGACATACTTGATAAATTGGTACAAACTATACAATAACTTTATTTGCATGTTTAAAATAGGATATGCTAACTTTCTAGTTGACATAGATAGGTCTGTCTAGATGAATAGATCAATAGAACAAAATAGAATCCAGAAATAGACAAATAATTTTCACGAAGGCATGAAGGCAATTCAGTGGAGAAAGAATAGTCATTTCAACCAATAGCACTGGAATAATTGAACATCCATACATACATACATTTTTTTGGCTTTGTTTTAGCCCAAGAATTCTCAGCTATGTCATCGAAAGCATAATCCATAAAAGAAAATGTGGTAATTTGACTTCTTAGATATTGACGATGTTGCCGTTCAAAGGAAAGACTGAGAAAAACATTTGCAAAAAGTATCTTGTCAAAACTTGTATCTAGAATATACAGAGTACTCCCTAAAATCAATAATAAGAAAGCTCAAGTAAGTGGGCAAAAATTTGAACAGCCAATTTATGAAAGATGGCAAACTCATAAAAATATATTCAACATCATTAACATTAAGGAAATATAAATTAAAATCACAATGGATTGACACTAAATACCTATTAAATTATTTTAAAGACTTTATCATAAGTGTTGACAAGATTGTGGAATAAGTGATTCTCATATCCTGGAGTGGAGATATAAAATGATACTACCACTTTGGATAAAATTTGGTCGTTTCTTAGAATTTCAGAAATACACATCATAAAATCAGTACAATACCACACATGGGTATTTCTCCAAGAAAAATTAAAGCATATACAAAGACTTATACATGAGTGTTTATTGCAATTTTATTTGCATTAGCCCCAAACTGGAAACAACCAAAATGTCCATCTACATGTGAAAGAATAAACAAATCTTAAGTATAGGTATACGATGGTATACTACACAGCAAAGAAATGAATGAACTATTGATACATGAAACAAAATGAATAGATCTCAGAATAATTATGCTGAGTAAGGAAATTCAGCCTCCCTCCTTCAAAAAAAAAAAAAGTAGAAACACAAAATAATATATAATTACAGAAAGCAAATCAGTGACAGTGGCTACCTAGGGCTAGAGAGTAGAGAGGATAGCAGGGAGGGGTAAAAGGGCTTACAGAGAGATGTGAGGGAACTTTTGAGGGGTGTTGGACATATTTATTATCTTGAATTTAGTGATGGTTTATACATATTTCAAAGCTTATCAAATTTAACAATTGGAATATGTACAGGGAATTGTATGTTAAATATTACCCAATAAAGCTATTAAACAAAAAGCTACCACCCCCATTAGTTTTGTGAATAAAATTTAAGAAAAAGTAAAATAAAACATTGAAAAATATAGCAACGGCAACAGCAGCAACAATAATAAGGAAGAAGGAAAAGAGGACATACCACAGCTACTTTTGCCTTCTTCCAACAAACCAAGTAAGCAAACCACCAAATGTGTTGATATGAGAGGTTTCTCCAACCATGAAATGATTTTCCCTGTATCTACTTCTCTACCTTCCACCAGAAATTGTTATTTTGGCCTGAGGGATCAAAAACTGATGGCAAAGCTCGCACATGGGACAATCTGAGGGAATAAATCATTCCCAAGAATTATTTGGGAATGGCTCTTAAATTGCTTTACATAACGTGTCTAAAGGAAACCACCCAGGAAGCCAGTATAATGACTTTTGCAGAGCTGGTTTCCTAATTGCTCGTGCTTTATGTCCCATGGGCAAGTAAACCTTGACTGAACAAACTAAAATTAGATAAACTGTGGTTGCCACTTTTATTTTGGAGGATAAATGTTTTGAATAAATTCACATAAAATTCAATTACAATCCTAATAATGTACAGACATAGATCCCTTTTTCTAATGATTAGAAAATATAGAAATACCAGTAGACGTGGAAAAAAATGAAAGTTCAAAGGAAGTGTGCCATGCTAAATAAGCAATGCAACAAATTCCCTCATTAAACAAAAGGAAAATTTAAAGAAACAAATAATATTAAATGTAAGATTTATGATACATTTTCCCTGTGGTCTTAGATCACAAATGAGCAGTTTTTGATGAAAGACAAATTGTATAATCTAATGGATAGTCACACACTAGGCACTATTTGATAAGTCAGTGTTAAAAATTATTTTAGAATTTTGAGGAAAACCAGAAAAGTATTAATATAGTTAGCCAAAATGAAGCAAACATAGAGTATATGATCCAATATTTATTAAATAGCCATGTTGACTTTGTGCAGCTTCTAGACTGGAATTTCCAGATTATAAATAGTACTTAGAATATTATAAAACTATCCAAACAATGTGTGTAGGGTGGAAAATTTAATATTTTTGTCAAGCATTGAAATCTTAATTTACATTTAATCCCTTAATCTATAATGTATTTGATTTATGCAGCACCTACTCTATACCTGCCTAATTTGAATTCTTTAAAAATAATCATCTCATTTGCTCATTATAACAAAATTTTATGGTAGGTGTTATTAATCCCGTTTTAGATGAGGAAACAAACTCCAATAGGTTAATTTGTGTAGTAAGACATTTATAATGCCTGAGCCTGAATTTTGACAATCTTCTAACTGGTCGTCCTGCCACAATTCATTGCTCCCTAATGCCATTTCCACATGGAAGCCTGAATGATGTTCCCATTGCCTTCAAGATAAAGTACAAGCTCCATAATTTGGTATGCCATGCCCTTCAGAATCTGGCCTTCCTTACACCTACAGTTTTCTTTCTCATGGTGTTCTAATCCTCTCTCTCCCATAGGAACCGCAGTCTCAGATTTTGACAGATTGTGTGGTTTTGGTTGAATTTGTGCAAGGTTCTATCTGCTTTGAATGTCTGTCTTTTCTCTTACCCCAGGCTAATTTCTACTTGGAATTAAGGATTGGCAAGGATCATTTCCATTAAGAAGTGTTCTCTCACTGTCTCCAATTTCAAGTAGATGTCCTATGAGTTCCCATTTCCACTCTGTCCATACATGTCATTATGCTTTTCACACTAGTATTTCTACTACCGCTGCTGTATTTTTCGATACACTTCTGTAGTTTCTCTTTGTTTTCTTTTTCTCCATTAATAGCTCATAAGATCCTTAAGGGCATGTTCTGTGTCTGATGTCTAGCACATTGCCTGACATAATAAACACTCAAATAGTGTTTGTTGAGTAAGTAGATAAATAAACAAATAAAAGCATAAGGAGAACATTTAGATAAATTAATTCTAGGGAGAAAATTCTAAGAAAAAAATGGCAAATGGGCAATGAAGCAAATGCACATTGTGCAGGTCTGTAATAATACTGAAAGTTAAACAGAAAGTATAAAAGTATTTTTACAAATGAACAAATAAAAAATTTTATTTTTAAAATGATATAACAATTGAAATTCTAAGATAATAAAAAGAAAAACAAATTGGATGAAAACACTTTTCACAATGAGGTGAATAAAATGTTTAGTGAACAATATGCAAAACATTCAATTTTATCGGTAATCAAAAGAGGTAATTTCTATCAAGTTAGCAACTGTTCAAACACATTTTATTTTTTATACTGATGCATAATAGCAAACAGGCTTTTCCATGAAATTATAGAGGGACTGTAAGTAGGAAAGGACTTGGTACAGATAGTATGATTATACATCCAGAGCATTAAAATTGCAACAATCTCAAGCTAGCAGTTTTATCTTAGTAATGAATTTTTTTAAGAACACAAACATGCATACATGGACAAAGATGATTATCACAGGGTTATTTATAATAAGAAAATTTAAAACCCTTTACATGTTCAATAATAGCGGTGTTGCTAATAAATACTATAGTACTGTAATTAGTATTATAGTGATGCAATAATATGTGTGATATGTTGAAAAGTGTAACAATGACCTCACAAATTCTCATGCTGTGTGAAAATGTATATGCAATATAAAGAAAACTGAAAAATACAAATGTCAAAACTATAGAATATTGAAAATTATAACTACAAAATAGTAAGAGATATTATGGATCTTAATTTTTTATTTTTCCATATTTTCCCTCCATTAAACATATTTAATCAGTAAAACTATAAAAACAACACCTAATTAATGAATGGAAAATATTTTGGAAAGCAGTAGGAGTTAAATAGCATGAGTATGAAATGACTTCACATTTTAAAGACTAATTCATCAAAAAACTTCTATGATTGTCACTCAAAATATTGTGAATATAAAATCAAACTATTCAGATCCCCTTGTGTCTGTTTTTACTGTCTAACTTATTTTAGATGTATAGGAGGGGTGATTATAAGATCATTAAAATCATCAACAAACCTTGTCATTCCTTTCAAATGGGTTTACAGAACCATGTCCATTTTGAAAAATAATAGCTATAGATATTTCATTTAAATACACAAGTGTACATATAGAGAGCTCAATGATCAAATAAACTGTCCACAAAGGTTAGTTTTAAACAGCAAGAAACACCAGGAAATGACAGATATACTCTGCCAATTAGGAAGAAAATGTAATTCTAGGTTATGTAAGGTGATCCTACTGTTTGCTCCCACAGAAGAGGATTCTGCATGGAATGCTGTATTATTCTGGCAACTGATTAGCATTTTGATATGCTCAAAATTTTTTCACATGGAAATGAAATATTAAAGCAGACAGCAATTCAGAGTAATAGATGAAACTATTGCACAAAATTGTTTTTCTGTATTTTTAGATAATTGGTTGCCAAGGAATGCACTCAATATTATTTCTACCTTTTCTGATCACCAGAGAGAAGCATATAACAAGGAATACACACACACACACACACACACACACACACACACAATATACACACACACATATGCATATATCCATATATATGGCGCAGTGTATATACCTTCTTTTGATTTAGTCTGTTAAAAATTAGTGCAAAACCAGGAGCTATCTTCCTGTTTAGTAAATGATGATGAAATATTATGTCTTAAGATTACTGGAGAGTGTTGAGATTCAATTTTCTCTTTATATAGTGAAAAATGAAAAACTGAAAATATCATTAAATATAGTTTGTTATTATCCAAAGAGAACTTATCTTGAAATTTGTAAATAAGACCTATATAAAACTTTTTCAATTTGTAACATTTCATACTCTATTAATTGCTGCTAGTATGTTACTTTAAATCTACACTGTATAAAAATACCTGATCATTCTTGATCAAGCTCAAAATGGGAAATAAACATGTTACATTCAGGTGATGAAGATGAATGTTCTTTAAAAAAGGTGTGCAACATTAAAAGTAAATTACAAGTGGTTGAAATGTGTCTTTAGACATTTACTTGTTCTTGGCCCTAATTGTGAGAAGGGAATAGCAGCTTATATTTGGGATGTGTGTTTGCCCTTTCAGTTCACAGTCTATTTAGTAAATGACCTATTCCAGCACAGGAGATGTGACCACAGTGGCTCATAAGCGCTAGTGTATAGCCAAAAATTGCAAGCCCCCACTCGTAATGTCACTTCACTCCTATAGTGTCATGCTTGCGGTTTCATTGTTCATTCACTTTTCAGGATATAAAAGCTAAATATTTTCAACGTGTTGTTTACATATAGTCATGAAAGGGTTCAGTTTTCCCTTCATCATACAAACGAACTATATTTGGGGATCTCTTGGTAGTCACATTGCAAACAATTAGTAGCCAGGAATTTTTATTCTTTTATTACATTCTATGTAAAAAAGATCTTTGATTCTTAAACATATATTACAAAAATGAATTGTAATGTATTTGGTCAATATTATTGGCTTCCCTTTTCTTTTGACCTTCTTAATTCGATCCATTGACATTTGCTCATTTTTAAAAATATCTCACATCATCCAGAATGTAGCAGACTGATTTCATCCTTGTATTTCCTGAGCCTCTAGCTATCCACAATTTGAAAAGGAAACCACAAGAAGGTAGTGCAATCTATTCTCTTTTCAAAAATGTATATTTTATGAGCTCATAAGATAGTCTGTTGGCGAAGGTGAAGTGAATAATGCTTATTAAGACCAATAATATAAAAGCTCACATATAATTCCGAGCTGCTGCTATCTGGTGGAAATAACTGCTGAAGATAAGGGAGGCTGGTTTGATGTGCAAGGAATAAACAAATATCTAACATACGCATTTATAGACACGTTATTTTTGTTTATTAAAAAGCATGCTTTATTTTCCCATGTTGAGTTTTATAATTTAATTAATTGTAGTATACTCCTGAGGATTTCAGTGTTTTCAAACTGTCAGATCTTTGAAGTTATCCTTAGAAAACTACAGATTAAAAAAAAAACACCCTAAATTTAGCTAAGAGTTGTCAGGAAAATGCATCCTAAGTAATTTGCAAGCCAAACAAAATTCTCAATTTTAAAGATAGTTTTTCATGATATTTAATTATATTGGTATTGTATAATTCCTGAAAGATTGGTGGTCATTAGTGTGTTCAAAGACACCCTAAAATAAAATGTTATATACTCACTGTTTAAACTGCACAATGAGACAAAATTTTGATATGACCTAGTCTGAAATTCATACTCTGATTTTTTTTCTGAAATATCAGTGGTGGTTTGGTATATTTAATTAGAAATTGACATATTTTATGGCTTTACAGTCCATATATGATTTTAAGCACCTTAGAAATATCACTGATGTTCCAAAAAGGAAAATGTGGTATATGGGAAAGCCACAAATTTATTATTCAAGATTTGAGGTAGACTGCTTAAAATACTATTAAGCTGGATTAAAAATATTGATTTTGAAAATCTACAAGCAACTGCACCAATTGTATACATTATACATATTCACTTGATTTAATTATGATTGATAATCTAGGCATGCTTTATTTTCTCCCCCTCCTACCCACTCAGTAGGCACGTTTTCTTACAAGGACAATGATTTGTGGTTTACTTTTAAATGTTTTCCCACCCATTAACATATATAGGGTACATATTAAATTTTTAAAGCATTCAATATCTTGGTGAACTATGGCTAATAAAATAAAAAAAAAATAGTTCAAAGAATTGCATTGCTGTTTTATGGATCTATTTACTATAGATTCATAATTTTAAATAACGGACCAGCACTCAAGGTAAATGTCTTTGTAAATATGCATTGCATTTCAAAATACCTGAAATCATTTATTTTTTCAGTATATTTGTATATTTTACCTTCCTAAATTACATATAATGCTATTTAAATATATCATATAACATGGATGTTAACATAGCTAATTATGTAAACCAATAACAATGATACAGTCACAATGTGTTACTAGTTTGTATGTACCACTAATAACTTTTTTTGCAATTTTTTTGATTTCACAGATATTATTTGTACTTCCCTTCCCTCCCCCCCCCACAAAAAAAAAAAAAAAACCCAAAGAACTAATTTTGGGAGCAGATAGAACAGTAAAAAAAAAAAAAAAATGAGTCCATATCATTTTTACCATTTAATTGAAAACACTCAAGGTGATTGTGTGGGTGCATGTTTTACCTAAAGCAAAAAATTATTTAAACACACTTACTAGTTTTGTTTAAATGTGTACAGTTTTAAAATACATTTAACTAGTATTATATATTTCTTATGAATCAACCAATTTTGAGCTGACATTCTCCACACAATATCATTAACGTTTCTAAATTTACTCAGTTTGGTCTCAAAATGATATGAACTTTTCTTGAATTTTTATAAATATTTAAAATTTCCACTGAAAAATATAAACTTTTAACTTTGGTTCTCTGGCATCTAAACAATGAACTTACTTGTAGCAATCAACAGTGTTAAGACAACAAGAATACAGAGTACCTGTGATTGAGAGGACATGTCAGAGTAATGCTGTATTGATTCTTAGGCAAAAGCTACTCAGAAGGCAAGATTTTCCACAATCACATGAAAAATTTCTCACTTGCCTTGATGATTTGTAAAATTTATGTGATACACTGACATGGAAGAAGATTCTTGATGTCCTCAGTAAAAAAGTGAAATTTGTTTTTTATTCAAGTACACTGGATGAACAACAATTAAAAAGTTGCACTCGTTGACTCCAGAGAACATGGGAATTAACAACTATTTTCCGCTGGGCATTTATGTAGATATTTAAACAATTTTGTGTACCAAGAATGTGAGTAGGATATTCTGCACATGCAAGCAGGACTTTTTGTAGACAAGAAACCCAGTACTGGGAGTTAAAAAACAAAAGCCAGGGGCCATTACAAGGTTCCTCGGACATCTTACGATATACCCTTATGAATAATAGATCAGGGATTAAGAATGAGCATGATGAGCAATTTCTAGCATAATTGGAAATTTTGTAGCTTTCAGACATTTTTGTATTACTTGTAAGCCTACTGGGAAGCTCTACCACATGAAATTATTCATATAGAAAATTAATAATAACTTTAAAAAATAATAAATTATTTATAGAGGAAATGCTCACATAAGAAATAAACAGAATGATGGGGTGCCTGGGTGGCTTAGTCGACTGAGCGACCAACTTTGGCTCAGGTCATGACTTCACAGCTTGTGAGTTCAAGCCCCATGTCGGCTCTGTGCTGACAGCTCAGAGCCTGGGGAGCCTGCTTCGGATTCTGTGTCTCCGTCTCTCTCTGTCTCTCCCCTGCTCACATACTGTCTCTCTGTCTCTCTCAAAAACTAAAACGTTAAAAAAAAAATTAAAAAAAGAAAAAGAAATAGAATGAAATTAAAGACAAAAATGTTAGAGTAAAACAAAATCACAGAATTTTGAAAAAGAGAAAAGCATTGAATTTTGTTTTATAAACTGAAAAATGAATCTGTGGTTCAACTCTCTTGAGTTCAAATCCTGATTTATTTTATAACTACTTGCTTGACTTAGAGCAAAGTTTTTAAACCATACTGACAATGTTTTTATCCCCCTGACAAGTGAGATAATAATGCCTATGCCTTATTTGTTTGTCATCAGGATTAAATGAGATACATGTAGTTTTTAGAGTTAAACACTAACATTTGAATTCTTGGGAGGGTTCTTAAAAATGTTATTGGTATGTGGGAAGCTTTATTTACATATATTAGAATCCCAATGCTGAGAAAGAAATCAATAATGATATGGTTCAGTTTCACCTTATACATGCCAACAACAAGAAAAAAGCCAGAAAAATTTAAATGTGAAGTGACAAAAATGTTACCAGATATCAAGTTTCTTATACTCAAAATGAATAGACCCTGCCTGACACAATGGTGCTCCAAGTCAACACAGTAAGAGGGGGTTTATGTTGAATAGGTTTGAAATGCAATTGAATTATTAATTTAATAGAAATAAAGGTGGGGCGCCTGGGTGGCTCAGTCGGTTAAGCGGCCGACTTCGGCTCGGGTCATATCTCGCGGTCCGTGAGATCGAGCCCCACGTCGGGATCTGTGCTGACAGCTCAGAGCCTGGAGCCTGTTTCGGATTCTGTGTCTCCCTCTCTCTGACCCTCCCCCGTTCATGCTTTGTCTCTCTCTGTCTCAAAAATAAACGTTAAAAAAAAAAATTAAAAAAAAAAAAAGAAAGGTAATTTATCATGTCAAAAAAAGAGAACAGTTTTACTTAAAAGTTTTATGCCAGTCCATTGCAATATTTAATTACAAGCCTAAATGTTGAATTATGTGAATGCTAACACATACATAAAATTAAAATGAAGTGGTTATTTTAATCTATACATTTGCTTTTGAAGCTGAACTGAAAAGCCTATTGTTAAGATAACTTTATTGTTAAGATAACTTTAAGATAGGGTATGGCAGGGGCAGAGAGAGAAGGAGAGAAAGAATCCCAAGCAGGCTCTGCACTGCCTCTCAGCTGTCGACGTGGCTTGATCTCACCAACCATGAGATCATGACCTGAGCCGAAATCGAGTCAGATGCCTAACCGACTGATCTACCCCAAGCACTGCAAGATTACTTCATTTTTAAAAGTGCCAATACTTATGTGTTTACCATAATTTTACTTAGCTTAGTGATTATACAGATTGATGAACCATTGCTTCCTTATGATCTCAAATTCTTTATGCTATAAATTCAACTTTTCCAACACTCGGAGGAAAATGGAGCACAGTTGCTTACATTTTCTTCCTGATATTGATTTCTTTATGTGAGGGCTGATCAATTTTTTTTTATTGGAGCCTGCCCCAAGGTTTCTCCACCACAGACAGGATGAAGAAGAGTCCTTCTTTGGTTAAGCACTAATTTATAGGATCCACATTAGCCTATCCGCTCTAAACTCTCTCAATGTTTCCATCAGAAATGTGGAACTAACAGTAAATAAAACAAATATTATTGTAAACAGAGTCAAGAGTTTTCAGGGGAAGCACTTCTGAGATCACCTTAGCACACAAAGACATGTTTGATTCAGTTACTCATTTTCTAGTCCCTAAAGCATGCCAAGCAAAGAGTAACAGCAGCTTGACAACAGAAAAATCTGAACAGCAAGCTCATGAAATATCTGATTTTAACTGAAGTAACTTCTCAATGAACTTTCAAAATAATTTTGCTGCAAATTACACACACATTAATTTACCTAAAAGGAATTTGCTCTAATGGGTTAATATCTGTAACTCAACAAAATTTTAGAGGGCATTGACAAAATAATAAACTTAAAATCAAAATGGTCAATATTCAACATGTCTTTCTTCCAGTAGTTAAAAAACTGTACTCATCACTGATTAGTGAAAATAAGACAATATTCATTAATCTTTTTATTAAACCACAAAAAAAGATTGTATATTTACTCTTTGCCAAGTACAATTTGAGATGATGAGGATACCAAATTAAATAAATATATGATACCATATATGATAAATATATGGCTATTGAAGTATGATAAACCCTATGATAAATGTAAGGGCAGCATATTATGTGAACAGAAAGGATCAGCCTTAACTCTATCTTGGGGCATTGTCATATTTGGTTCAAAGTCAACTGAACAGATAAACTAGACTTAAGTACTTATTATAAGATTATTAATTAACTAAGAATAAAGTTGGTGGGAGGGAAGCATTTCAGGGCATAAAAAGGAATGTACAAAGACACAAAGATGTAAAAATACAGGGAATTTTAATAATAGGACTATACACAAAAGGAGAATTGAAATGTCAAGAATGAAAATTGGGGAAGCAGGTAAAAACAAGATTCTGAAGACCTTCATATGATATACTGAAGAATTCAAACCTCATAAAGCAATGGGAATATATATGTGTTTTAAAGCAATGGGAAAATTGAAGAAGGAAGACAAATAATTGTTTTTCAGGAAAACTGAGTTCAGTTTGAGCAAGTATATAGAAGATCTATATGGAGCTATTCTTTTTTTCACTTTTTATTTTTATTTTTTAAAGTTTATTTATTTATGTTGAAAGAGAGCACACATGTGTGTGAGTCGGGGTGGAGGGGAGAGACAGGGAGAGAGAGAATCCCAAGAAGGCTCCACTAACAGTGCAGAGCCTGACCCTATAAAGGGCTTGATCTCACTAACCTGTGAGATCATGACCTGAGCCAAAATCAAGAGTCAGATGCTTAACTAGTTGAGCCACCCAGGCACCCCCATATAGAGCTGTTCTATAAGCAGTTTGAGCGTTCACTGACATATAGGTGGTAATTAAAGACATGATCCTGGATAAAGTCATTCAAGGAGAGATTCTAGTGTGTTAAGAACAGAGAAACAAAAATGAAACCCAAAGAACCACAATACTTAAATGGATAGAGAAAGAAAAGGATATAGAAGTGAATAAGAAATGACATTCAAAATGATAGAAGGAAAAGCAAGATAGCATTGTTTTATAACGTCATATACTGGAAGACAGTGATAAATCGTGTCAAATTCTGAAACAAAATTACATAGGTTAAATAAAAACATATAAAATCGTCATATAAGGAAAAAATTCAAAGTACAATGTTAACTTGAAAATATAAAATAATAATTATGTCTCTATAGGCTACAATTCCAGTTTTATAAAAGGCATAGGTAGATGTGTAAAGATAAGGAACTGGAAGGAAGTATCACACCATGTTAATACTGGCTATATGTGGGTTATTTAGAATTTTGAAATTTAATAAATCGCTCCCAAAATGTCTTAAAAACAGAAACCAAAAACATTCATTGAATTTTCTATTTCAGGAGGCAGAATAGAATATTAGAGTAGAAGAAGCTTGTAGTTTAGAATCAGACTTGCCTGAGCTCCAATATCAACTCAATATCAATTACAAACGAATATCAATAAATGTGGCAGCATCAAAAGCTAATTGGAAAAGCATACTAATTTATGGAATAGTTCTTTTTTCACTAAATTGAAATTTTACCTTTATCATACTATAAATCCTGAGATATTCGCAATTTTATTATTTATTTCTCTTTGTTCCATTTCTCTATGATCGCATTCTGAGCAAATGACAAATTGAAATTAAAGGTGATATGAGCTCAATAAGACATTAGGATCAATCAGCATCTTAATTAGCTCCTCACATTCCATGTATGTTAATGAAAAATGCACCGTGTATCATGATTTCTGCTATGTCCTCTCTCAGCAAAGTCAATATTTGAAAAATGAGTGCAGATGAAACTGAGATCTTAGGACTTCAGAAAATTGTGATTATGTTCAATTCTTGGCCTAAGGAATAAATTTGTGGGCAGAATAGCAGAGCCAACAACAGGAACTCAGAAAGAAATGAAAGCCATAGCCAGTTAGCACAATAGGCATAACTGGAAAAAAATTATTATGTATAAGTGATTCCAATAAGGACAAAAAGAAATGAATGCCAGTTGGTTAGATCTTTGAAATCTACTTCCACAACCAAGCCTTTTCTTTTATCTATTCCTCTCTTTCTCCCTTCTTGCTTTTTTTTTTTTCTTTCCCTTTTTAAAAAAACCTTTCTGCCAATCATTTATCAAGTTTCCATCATATTTTGTGTCCATCAACTTTTAAACCACTTCTCTGGGGTCATACCAGAGGAGTCTGTTAAAAATATGCCTATTCCCTCATGGCCATACATACACAGGGCCACACATTTTTCTGGGTAAATGGTCAAAAAATTATGAACTTGACCAGTCCTCATCTATGAGTTACTGAGGTTGCATATGTGCCACTTAGGCCACTGGGCCAGGGATCTAGCTTAGGCTTCCCACCACACCATGCTATTAAGGAAAGCAATGTATAAATATTGCCTAACACCTAATCAGGAACGTTATGGCTTTATACTTCTCAGACGTAGTTTCTTTCAAATTCTGAATCTCAATTTGAAGAGTGACTCTTTGTGAAAGATGAAAAATGTTGTGCCGAAAGAGAGACAAAAACACTTGATCTATTCTATCATTCCTGAAGATGTGGACCTCTTCCTGGTATATACAAGAACAAATATACAAGAAAAATATAAATAGACAATACTGAGCACCCATGGACAGATTGTAGTTCATGGAGGGAGTTAACAGGTTGACAAACTGTCAAGCGGGTAATAAATTTCAAACTCTAGACAGAAATCAGGGACCAAAGAGCACCATCAGGTAGGCAGTATTGTGGCTTCAAATATGTAGTAACCCTAAATTCTTAAATCCTAAATTTACATCAGGAGAGGAATTTATGTTCCCTGTCTTTTTCCTGGCTGCCCTTTGAAAACACCACTCAGCTCTAAAATTTATTTTCTTTATGAAAGAATGCAACTGGCCGATCTGTATTATGATTTGCATGCACTTTTTTCAGGGCGCTAGCTACTACAGAGAATGTCCAACTCAGCTGTTTGCTTTAATATCTATTTTGAAAAATTCAAAATAGGGGCCCCACCCCGCACCCAGAACCAGCCGGCTGGCTCCAGTCCGGGAACACCCCAGCCCCCTCTTGCTGGCTGCTGCCTTGAGACCTGGGACCTCTGCTAAGGATGCTAAGAGCTGTGCCGTGCGCGCGCCGCCTCCTCGATCTCTGCATCCTGCCTGCTGGTGCCCTGGGGGCTGAGGACGGCCGGGCTCCTCTCCGCTCTCTGTGCATAAATTCACAGACACGAATGGATAACAACAGCAAGTGGTATGGGAACAGCGGGAATCAGCAGTTTCGCACAGGAAGCTTTGGGACATGTTTACTATAGGCTGCCTGAAGTTGGGACAAAACTGAACAAGTTGAGTTTGGTGCTTTGGAAAGTGTGGAAGTTGCTACTGAATATTCTCCTCCATCAAAAGAAGGAACTGAAATTAATGACGCTCTTGCAGAAAATCCAGGACTTGTCAACAAATCCTGTTATGAAGATGGTTGACTGATCAAGATAGCACTCAGTAATCCTTTAGAACTAGATAAATTAACGAGTGAAGAAGCATATGAAAAATACATAAAATCCATTGAGGAATGAAATTGGAGCCCTTAAATAAACGTGTGTGAAACAACTTAAAATAAATAAGTAAAATTTCAAAATGAAGATACTGACTTATTTGATTCATTCCGACTCTGCTCATGAAATTTTTAATTTATTTAATTTTAATTTAAAAATTAAAGAACGAGTACTCCTTTATTGTTTTCTGATGGAAAATGTGATTTCATTTCATAGTGTTATAGACTTGTAGCATTATATAAAGTATACAAAGTATATTGGAAAATAACTTTAGAAATTCAGAAAAAGGTAAATGATATATTTTTTCTCTTCATCATTTAGAAGAGATGTTGATTGCAAATAGACAATCTTTAGCTGCTCCTATATGGTTAAGTTTCTATAATCTATTCTAGAACCTTGAATCCAGCTAAATGTATACAGATACTTATCAAGTTAGGCCACCCATTTAATTGCAGGAATTATTTTTGTTGTTCCTGCAATCAGTGTGCATTTGAAATCAGCTAGAAGAGCTAAATATAACTTGACTACCTCAGTCTTTTAAGTTCCTCATTTTGGGCTTTCTTAGGTATAGCATAGAATCAAAAAATGACATCTTCTCTAACAAGACAAATTTACACTAATATAATTTTTAAACGTTCGTACTTCAAACACTAATATTCTTTAGCATTTTGAAGCACAAATCCATCACTTCTTGGGCTATGCTTCCCCTTCCATGTAATTGCTTCTACAATGAAAGTATTTTATTTTAATGATATAGACAAAGGCAAGTACTTGAATCAACAGCAAAATAATACCTACCACTTGAGTGCCAACAAGGGAAAGGCTTTGCATTTACTCTCTCATTCACACAAGAGCCATGAAAGGTGGTGCAATTATTCTAACTCTTTGGGTGACCAGTGATATGAGAAAAGCTAATTATACCCAAGGTCACAGAAATGGAATGAGTAATTCTGGGTTTGAATGTTAGGTTTATCTAGTTCTGAAGCTATAGTTAAAAAAGTGAAAAATAGTTGTTATGTTTGTTTTATTTTATTTAGATATAATATAATAAGGTTTAATTGTGGAGAATATTGGTGGAATATTTATATGCAATAAATATATTGAAGAACTTTAGAAAGAGGTTCACAAATTAGCACTTTCAAAACCAACTCCCTACATTTGTGCTCACAGCTCTCAGTTGAGTAATTACAAATAGATAACTAACTGGTTAGACTTCCTGATATTAGGGGCTCTTGCTATACTTACTGGAAGATAAAATCATAAAGACTCCAGTACTTTTCTGCCATGTGTCTGTGACAGAATCTTCCTGTACTCATTAATAATAATAGAAGAAATTGGATTATTTATTTCTGACAGAAGATTGTCTTGATACATTTCGTCATATAACTTTAGTTAGATTAAGTTTGATTCTTCAATTTTGGGGAACAGTTTACTAAATTTATCAAGAAAGGATATAAACATGTATTACATGACAACTAGGTGGATCCAATATTAAAGACTCTACAAATATCATTTATGTGCAAATGAATACGTGATGACTTCACCTGGACTTCTACTTGGATTTTAAAGTAGGATGCATACTTTAAAAGTAATATCTTATCGGAACACCTGGGTGGCTCAGTCAGTTGGGCATCTGACTTCAGCTCAGGTCTGATCTGGCCCTTGATGAGTTTGAACCTTAAGCTGGGCTCTGTACTGACAGCTTGGAGCTCAGAGCCTGGAGCCTGCTTCAGATTCTGTGTGTGTGTGTGTGTGTGTGTGTGTGTGTGTGTGTGTGTGTTTCAAATTCTTATCTAAATTCCAGTTAGTTAACATACAGTGTAATATTTGTTTCAGGAGAAGAATTTAGTGATTCATCACTTGCATACAACACCCAGTGCTCATCACAAGTGCCCTTGATAATACCCATCCCCCATTTAACCCATCCCCCCACCCACTCCTCTCCAGTAACCCTCAGTTCGTTTTCTTTACTTAGAGTCTGTTTTATGGTTTGCTTCTCTCAATGAACTTTCCAAAAGAAACATTTAAAATACTATGTTAATAGAGTCAATTCATTTTACACTAAGTATTGTATAAGATACCCACTTTTCACAAGAAAAAAATATAAACTTCTCTTAACAATGTTATTCTTTCACAAAAAGGAAACCTAGAATTTATTCCTAAAATTCTGTACAATGATTAACTTAGAGAGGATGTGACTTTGATTTTCAACTGTCCCAAAGCAATTGATAGTATTTTAAAAGTATGGGTACAAAAAATTGAAAAGTCAAAAACAAAGTAAAAGATAAAATGTGTATATAACACATGTAGAAATGGGAAAGGCTAACAGAATATACTTGTAACTAAACAATCATGTAACTAAACAATTTATAAAAATCTTGTATAAACTTAAAGTTGGTTAATAATGTTTATTTAATTTAAAAACCTATTTAATACACTATTTTCAATGTTTATTTATTTATTTTGAGAGGGCACTAGCAGGGGAGAGGGAGAGAGAAAGGGAGAGAGAGAGAATCCCAAACTGACTCCATCTGTCAGTACAGAGCCCAACATGGAGCTTGGTTCCACAAACTGTGACATCACGACCTGAGCCTAAATTGAGTCAGACACTTAACTGACTGAGCCATCCAGGCACCCCTTAAAAAAACTATTTTTAAATGAAAATCATTGGGTGCAACTTTTCTGTAATCTCTAGATAATTCTTTTTACTATTTCAATGAATCACAGTACATATTGAATTAATTCAGGTTTGTAAAATTTTACAAGTTCTTTAATCATGCTCTGGTTTAATAGGTGTCCAACTAGCATAAATCTTTGTCTTTTAATTAAATTTACTTCATCTCTTAAGGATATTAAAATATGCAGTTATTTACAACATATTAATCATTAAATAATTTAACAAATATATGTTGATAATATTATAGGACACCACAATCAATAATCACAGACAAATGGGTTCAGGTATTTCCTCACAGCACATTTTTACCTAATAAAGAAAAATGACCATATAAATGTCATCATTTTTTCCTATGCAGTAGATTTTCCACATATGATGCATTTCTATAAAAATTTCATTGTTGGCTCTCCACTGCAGATCAGGCCTGAGTGTAGAAGAAGTGATCAAAAGCCTCACTTATTAACAGTGATAGGAATGACGGGACCTCAGAAACAATAGAGGTCGTGTCGAGAGTCTTAGCCACCAGAAGTTCAGAAGCCACGATGACTATAATGGCTAAAAAGGCTACAGGGATAGTCAAAGGATAATGACCTTCAGAGATATGTGAAGATACCTAATAGTATATAGTGTCCTTGAGGGCAAAACCAAACACTCAATGAAAGTATGACATAATTTCTATAATCAAATAAGGCATTAAGGGAGAAGCAGGAGAATGAGGGGCTGGCCTCAATGAAAAGACATGATTACTTCTTCCATTTCCAAATACAAGTCACTTTTCAGTTCCGGAAGCTATTGATCATAGAGGTGGCTGTGTGTCCAATATAAAGACCCTGTGATACCACATCAAGTATGTACTATGATTCTTTCCACAGTCACTTCCTAAAAGACCTTCTCACTATTAACTGTGGGGTAAGATTATATTTTTTAGTACCACTGGATACAATGTCTGAGTTGACTTTGATCACTGTAGGTGTAGGGCATATGAACCCTCTGTTGGTGTGAGTGTATACATGACTAGGTATAAATGGAGTGATGATTAAATTTCAACTTATAGTAAGTCCATTGGATCTGCAGACCCATGTATCTGTCCGCAAGTGTGTAATCGGGACTGACATACTTGGAAGTTGGAATAACCTCCACATCAGGCCCTTGCTCTCTGGGATAAGTAGAA
The DNA here is from genome assembly GCF_024362965.1 of Panthera pardus. Taxonomy (NCBI): domain Eukaryota; kingdom Metazoa; phylum Chordata; class Mammalia; order Carnivora; family Felidae; genus Panthera; species Panthera pardus. The sequence goes on along the minus strand of NW_026526721.1, from coordinate 100,275,837 downwards.
TCATAATTGGGAGGACTAAATAAAATCCTTGAGACTTCCTCTCCCTGATGAGAAGAGGAAATCGCAAACAGTATTTTATCTCAAAATGGGAGAAAGACAGCAATTAGTACTCCCCTTAAAGATCTAAAGTTTTTAAAGATGGTATTGCCTATGATATATTTGATTCACTGATCTGACACTTGCAAACACTGAACGGATCCTAGAGAATGGCTAAAACTATTGCTAGGTCATCAAAGTGGTTGCCCTGATCACACTGTAATGGATTTTACTGTTACTGGAAGGTACAATAAGAACTTAGGTGTGTGATGTGTGATCACTGATATAGTGAATGTGTTTAATTCCCTTCTAATAGGAGAGCTTGACTAAAAATATTTCGCATTCATATGGATATTATTAATTGGCAGTTTTTCCCTACAGATACGGATAACTCTTCCCTGTCAAAATATGATTCAAAGATATCTTGACTTTCTGTATATTCTATAGAACATTAAATTGAGCCACTATGTTGGTGACTTCATGGAGATTGGGCATAATGAGTAAGCTTCCTTATTAAGTCTTTTCTTTGTTTTTTCTAGAAGGCCCAACAATTTCTCCTCTCCTGCTAAGCTATTTGAGACTAACAGTCTCAAATAACCCAAATCACATGAGGGAGTCTTTCATAGAAGGACCACCTTTTTTCCAATTTCGCAGAATTAAAATAATAACTTTATGTGAAAGAAAAACATGATAGAATAATTGTAATGTTGCATTTTTAAACTAAGGAGCATCATTCTAACTAAAATGAAGCTCATGATATATTAATGTTTTTATAAGGTATGAAATTTTGGAATCAAAACTTTTACAATTGTTCTCAGTAAGTCTGCAGAAGCTCTTGACATGTTTAACTGTCATCTTTCAAGCACTTTTAAAACTGAATGTAGGGGCACCTGGGTGGCTCAGTCGGTTAAGCGTCCCACCACTTCGCTCAGGTCATGATCTTGCAGTTCGTGAGTTCGAGCCCCGCATCTGGCTCTGTGCTGACAGCTCGGAGCCTGGAGCCTGCTTCGGATTCTGTGTCTCCCTCTCTCTCTGCCCCTCCCCTGCTCACGCTCTGTCTCTCTCTGTCTCAAAAATAAATGAACACACACAAACACACACACAAATGAATGTAATGTGTTCTTTTTAAACCAAGATTGTGATCTGGCTTATAATTACATGTGATGATATATCACAATTGTATATAAGTTATGTATTTAAGATAATATTAGTGAATATTGATTGAGAAATATATGCTCTCTGCATCATTTATAGGGTCTACGTATGTGTGTATCACTATAATATCATAGTGTATGATATCATGCATAGAGTGTTCTCCTGATCTCTGTATTAAACTCTGGTGTATTACTGGACAAAAGTCAAGTATGCTTTGTCTTTTCATATAGAGTTATATAGGTTATAATCTCACATTAAATTTACAGTTTGTAATATTATAAAAATTACATTTGCATTTTTGTCTTTTAAATGAAGATTTTTATTTTTGATTTGTCAATACTTTTATTTCACTAATCATAACACAGGTGCTTATCTAAGTGATTTACCATATCAACTCATTCCATTCTCATAAATTCCTACGAAGTGTATACTATCATTATCTCCAGTCACTGTATGAAATAACTGAGGCACAGAGAGGTTAAGTAACTTACCCATTGTTACACTGCCTGTGTGTAGCTGTGAGCTGGGATTGAATCCAAAAAGTCTAATTCTACAATTTGTCATCTGGCAAAATATTTTGATATGTCTACCTGTTCTCAATTCCAAGTTCTTACTAAAGTTACCAAAACTTAAAAAAAAAGATTAAATATTTTAAAAAGTCAGAAAGAGAGTCATCACTTTAATAATTTTTAAATGTTTGTAGAAGATGCAAGGTTGATGTGATTGAGAGAGAAAATATTAACTGTAAATAGAACATAGGATATAATTGTATTTTGTTTCATGAGAAGACAGAAGAGACTTCACATACTTTTTAGTAAGTGTTAACAGCAGAAATGAAATATGAGAAGAAAAATAAATACATTAAAAATTTTTGAGTACAGTGATACACACTATTACATTAGTTTCAGGTGTACAACATAGTGATTCAACTTCTGTGTACATTATGTCATGCTCCCCACAAGTGTAGCTACCATCTGCCACCATACAGCGCTAAAACTAAATAAGTTTAATTGAAGTGATAAGATACTCAACAGCTAGAGCAGTTGAGGTTGACCCCCGCCTTCAATGCATAATTGACTTTCTGCTATGACTTTCATCCTCCCCTCTTCACCACTCTTATATAAAGCCTAAGAACGACCTGTGAGCCAAAGTATGTGATTTACCATCAAGGACCTTCTAGTAATTATACTGCAGTCTTAGTAAAGGGCAAAGCAGTCTGAGGAACTGAAACATTCTACCCTTAGAACTAAGCTCTCCTGACTTGGTGTTTTGTGAACATTCCCAGTTTGCTAATCTCATCCTCACTGAAACACTGTGTAGAAAATGCTACCCATAAAAACACCCTAACAATATTTCCTAGGACCCTTGGAATATGTTTGCCTTCAGACGTCTGTTGAGATGTAACCTTAGGCAACCTGTAATGAGGGTTTTTAGGCTGATTAAACACTCCTCCTGCATATTGGATTTAATCGTACCAGGAACAGATGGCTTTAAGGTGAAGGAATTGAGCATTTCATTTCTTGTAGTGGTTGTACAGATTTCAAGAATAAAAAAGCAACACTAGTTGTAAAAATTCTTGTCACATATTTATAATATTCATATACTGCAAGGAAAAAAAAGATTCTATAGGGAAAAATGTTGCACAAAAAGGAACAAAACTGAGACTTCAGTCAGTTAATTATCATTGGATTCTGGGAAGCAATGTGTTGTCATTTCTGTAGGACAAATTAATCATACTCAACTTAGAATTCTACCCCAACCAAATTTCAAGGATGAAAGCAAAGAAAGGTATCTTGATGCAGGCACTCTCTCTCAAGAATTTTACCCACATAAGTATGGCCCATAAGATAAGGGTTGGAGGAGTTAATCCAAGATGGAGTATAAAGATTGGATTGAAGAAATTAAAAAGCATGGAGTGCAATTCATATAAGGAAAATGAAGTCACAAAGAAGTGAAAAGAGGGTTTCTTACACTGAATACTTCGAAGAATCAATATAATGGTGAGTTCAAATTGTCTGAGAAATTATTTTTAAAATACATTCCAATAACACTATTATGTATCAGAGTAAAAAATATTTACATAAGCATATATGTTAAAATTGAGTTCTTTAAAAATACTCACTTGGACAAAGCCCAGTATAATTTACATTGCAGTTTTATAGTGTGACCATCATATACCCGACTGTTCTAATATTTCATGGTAAATAATAAAGGATTACATTTCTATAGTTGATAAATAAAGTTAAAAAGAGCTGATGATGCTTTTCAAGCTATGCAACCTCTAAAATAAGAAAGCGATAATGTAGTTAAGAAATAATCAAATGGTAAAATGGGAAATGGAGTCAGAGAATAGTTTAAGTGAGCTAAATTCCTCAAATGTAAACACAGGCCATCTGTAGTGGAAAATAAACGATAACGCAGAGAATTGAGCTATAAGATTAGAAGAGTGAACACAAATGCCACATGGACCCACTCCCCAAGTACAGAATAAAGCCTTAATCCAGAAACTGGAGACATGGACCAAGCTGTTTCCAAGAACTTCAGTGGACCAGTGACTGATATGTCACCCCATTTTCACTCTTGTTGAATGGACATAATTTCAAGTCCTTGCCTAAAAACTATACACTAGTGTGAGAGAATGTGGAGCAATTGTGTCTTTAATTCACAGATTTTCAAATCAAGAGGAGCCATAATTTAGGAGTCTGATCTATACCTGGTCATGATGTAGATGACAAGACCCAGGGATTTAAATCTGAGCCTGATGTCATAATGCCCTGAGAGCTTTGAGGATCTTGGGGAAAGTGAGTATATTTTGCATATAAGAAGAGTATAAATAATTTGTGACCAGTGATTGGACTGTAGCTGAGTAAAAAATGGCCACAATTTCTTTGTCACTTCTCCCATTTAGGCATGGTGTTTGTCCAAATTCATGAAACTGGTCTGGACTTCAGACTGGCTTTGACTACCCAGAAATTTAAAACTCCAAAGATTGAAGTAAGGTTTTTAAGAAACGCAATTTTAGGAAGAAATCAAAGGAACATAAATTTTATTAATGATAATTTAGAACTTGTATTCATATTGAACCCCTATATCTAAAATAACTATAAAAGAATAAATTAAAAACAAACAAAAACCAAATGAAGGGACGCCTGGATGGCTCAGTTGATTGAGCATCTGACTCTTGGTCTTGGATTTTGGTCTTGAGATTGTGAATTCAGGCCTCTCACTGGGCATACAGCCTACTTAAAAAAAATAATAATAATAATAATGGAAAGTACTTATAAAGTATAAAATCCTACATAAAATAATTTATTTTTAGGAGATGTTTGTGTTAATTTATTTGAAAATCAAAAAGCTTATGAGAATAAATAATATCAGTTTAAAGAATTCCTTTTTGGAAAATTATTTTATGGAAGGCAAAAATATTAGAAGTTTGTGTTACCAGCTTGTCTAATACTATATGTATTATTTATTTAATCTAGTTGATATTTACTGAACACCAACCATGAGAAAGGTGGGATCCTGCAGAGAAATAGAGTGCTATGGCACTTTATAGGATAGTAGCTATGTTAGGACATGTTACACACTAGTACAGTAATCCATAAATATGTAAATTATAGAGCTTTGTGTTACATGGGTTTAAAGAGGAGCATTGGGGAATATTTTATGGGAGAAGATCCAGAGTAACACAAAAAAATTGAAGTTGGAGATAGGAAACTGGAGTTTATTTTTACAGTACAAAATGAGAAAAAAAAATTGCTTAAAATACTTGAAAGCAGTATGTTCTCTATATTAAGTATAACACAGTGTCTATAAAGATGAGGTTGAAAAGTTGGGGATATGGCATAGAAGACTTAATGCCAGAATGAGGAATTTATTCTTAATTGATCAGAGATCCTTTCAGAAAACTAATCTGCTAACATTGTTGAACGATGATTGAGATAAAGAAATAGAAGAAGTATAGGGGCGCCTGGGTGGCTCAGTCGGTTAAGCGGCCGACTTCGGCTCAGGTCATGGTCTCGCGGTCCGTGAGTTCGAGCCCCGCGTCGGGCTCTGTGCTGACAGCTCAGAGCCTGGAGCCTGTTTCAGATTCTGTGTCTCCCTCTCTCTGACCCTCCCCTGTTCATGCTCTGTCTCTCCCTGTCTCAAAAATAAATAAATGTTAAAAAAAAAATTAAAAAAAAAAAAAGAAATACAAGAAGTACAAAGGTTTGGTATGGGGTTATTATAATGGTTCAGGTAAAAATTTTAAAAAGAATGAATTTGTGGAATGTTTATGGGAGTGCACTTTATTCAAAGAACATGGGGAATACAAAATGTTTTCAATCTAGAACTGATCAGAAAAATAGTTAAGATTCATAGAAGAAAGAAAAAGTGTTTTTATGCTAATTATAATTTAAATTTATACCTTATGTTACTATTTTAATGTTTCTGGAAAAGACTACATTTGTTTTTATTTCTATCATGAAAAATATTTCACTGTATATTTTATGATCTCCATATTCATTTACTAAGTACCACAATGAAAAAATGTTTTACATGACATATTAGTAATATGCGTCTATGAAGTTTTAAGAGTACTAGTAAAACTTATTTGGATATAGCAATAAACGTTGATGGCTACCTCTGTTGTCTTTCTAAATCAAAGGCAGTTCGACTATTTTGTGTAAAAATGATCTCCGTGAATAAGTCTCTTCCTAAATCACTAACTATATTAAAAAAATATCTTTCAATGGACTCATCTATGTGTATTAAATTATATACTTAGATTTGACTTTGGTCTCTCCTCCACTAGTATTTTAACTTAAATAGAAGATATTGTGCAGAACTCTTCCTTTGATTCAACCTGTCAGCTTTACAATTATGAAATGGATCACAAATGCAATCCCACCTCACTTTTTTTTTTTTACTTAGGTATTCATTCACATTCAATTATTCTGTTATCTGTCTCTTTCCAATAACTTTTAGAGAAGTGTTCCATCCTTCAAATTCTTCTCTGGCTAAGAAAAATAAGGCATAATACTATCCTATTGTGCACTTCAAATATATTTCCAGTTCAGTTGTTACATGAATGCATATTCAAAACTTGTATTTTCAAAAAGCACAAAAAACAGTGTTTCGGTAAAATAGCACACTTCACATAACCCTATCCAGCTTAATGATATTATGTTACAATTGTAATCTATAGATAAATCTAGTTTTTATATTTCATCTTAGTATTTCAGAAACAGTATAACTTATTTTGCGTGTGCTTCTATTAATATAGGGGGGAGGGGTTGGAGATTATTTGCTTACACAGGTGAGTAAATAATGTCTCTCAAGTTTAAGGGTGGGTGAGGAAGAATGAATTGGAGTTTGCTTTGTAAAATTCTCTGGGCCTCCTCCAAACATTCCACCCTAAACCTTTCCACATAGCATTTCTCTCTCTGCCAATTGAAATGTGACATATATAAAAAATGAAATGTTAATAAATAATTTCACAATGTTTACAAATATCAAATCACCACATTGTACACTAAATATATACAATTTTTTTTTTTTTTTTTGTCAATTATCTCGCAATAAGACTGGAGGTGGGGGAACCAAATGAAGCATTAAAGTAACCTTTCCTGATGCTCAGTAAGTGGTAACTAGAGGGATTGGAAGAGTCTGGGGAATAAGTGGGTTATTATGAATCTGTAACTAACTAACCAACATATATTTATTATTTAATTCCATTCTCAAAATCATGGCTTCAGTTTCCTTACAGTGTTTTTTATTGCTGTTAATTTTCATTTTATTTTTGATTAGAATAATCCTTGCAACCTAGAGTACATTTCTGAATATATCACTGTAGTTTCTTTATACAGTTAAGTCATGAATGATATGCTGATCACAAAAATTCTTTTTTTTTAATCTTTTATTTATTTTTGAGAGAGAGAGTGCAAGTGAGGAGGAACAGAGACAGAGGGAGGCACAGAATCGGAAGCAGGCTCCAGGCTCTGAGCTGTCAACACAGAGCCCAATGAGAGACACAAACCCACCAGCCATGAGATCATGACCTGAGTTGAAGTCAGACACCTAACCAACTGAGCCACTCAGGCACCCCACAAAAAAATTTTTAATGACGATGATAAATCACTCTTATGGGTTTTAAGTAAAGAGATTAACAGTAAAATTATGTAAAAGCATTTTCTATAATATAATATTTCTGATAACATCCTCTGTATTATGTCAAAGATATGATCAATGTTTTCAGAATAATACTGAACCCCAGATTTTTTTGTGGTTAAAATCAGCTATCATTAATTATTTTTTAGTAATTGAATGACAATTATTTTCTGGAAGAGATGAGATTTTATTACTAAATTTGCTGCTGAAAAATAAGGCAGAAGTTTTCTCTGGCATTTGAAGGCTTTAGCAATTAGATGAGAATAAACACATATAACATGTGTTTTTGAAAATAATTATTTAAATAATTTTACTCTGTATTACATTTAAGAGCCTAAACCTTGATAAAAAAATTATCTAAAAAATACTTATCATGCAAAATTAGCTTTGTCAGTATAACCATCTATAATCATATCTTGTTAAACTTGATATTGCACATTTCTGTAAGCTTCTAAACAAGATTTGCTAAAATATATTAACATTTTTTCTGAATAATGGAAAAAAGTAATGAAGCACAATTTGATACCTAAACAAACAATAAATTGTCTTTTAAAATAAATGGCTAAAACCAGGAGCACACTGTACATGCTGTATGTTGGCCCATTTGACAATAAATTATATATAATAAAATAAAATAAAATAAAATAAAATAAAATAAAATAAAATAAAGGGCTAAATAGTGCCTAACTTTTATAACCAACCCATGTACTATTTTTTAAATTGTTTTAAATATTTATTTATTTTTGAGAAAGAGACAGAGCTCTAGTTGGGGAGGGGCAGAGATGGAGGGAGACATAGAATCCAAAGCAGGCTGCAGGCTGTGAGCTGTGAGCACAGAGCCCCACACCGGGCTCAAACTCACCAACCGCGAGATCATGACCTGAGCTGAAGTCGAACATTTACCTGACTGAGCCACCCAGGTGCTATTTTAATTTTATGGACTATTAGTTTAGACGTAATGAGCATGATTTTTCATATGTTATCAAGACTTAGATAATAGGGGAGGGAGAGAAAGATAAAGATCGCCTGATGTTTCCAAAATTGTTTCATCCCTTGCTATTCTCTGTGTTCATTCATGGTTATTACTAAAGACCATAATTATCATATTTGTTTATTTCATGGCAAACTTCAGTGTATACATATTTCTCTACCTAAGAAAAACATCTGATGTTGGCTAACCCCATTGTTTCATTATGTTTCATTAGCCATTTTGCACAGATCTACCCCAATTCGTGCCTTAGAACTTTTGCAGAAAAAGATAAATACAATAAAATTGCAACAATAAACTAATTGGGACTATAGCATTCATCCTTCTTTTTATGTAGAATGATACCTAGGGTTGCTCTGCAATTGGAATATAGGTCCTATGCCACCCAGAGTGAAGAGAGTATTTTTGATATAATGATTATCTTTTTTGTCATATTTTTTCCTGTTCGAATATCCTCTTTCTTCTTTCTCCTCCTTCTTTCTTCTTCTAACAAGAGCTCTTTTCAGAACTTCCAAAGCATATCAGGTGTAGCTACATTGTTAAACTGTGTGCAGTGTCAATTGAGTAATCTAAATTCAAAGCTTTAGCTAATGTCTAATCTCAGAAGAACATTCAGAAATATGCAAACTTGCTTGGAATTAGGACAATTAAAAACAACAATGTCTTACTTTTCAGTTATATGACTGATATCCATAGCTTCTGTATTTATTTTCTCCCTAATTGAACATTATTCAAGTCCTCTGCATATGATCAGCTAGAAATCTTTTATATTTGGCATACCGCAGTCACATTCAACACTTGAAGTCTAGACTTTTGTTCATTTATTTTGATATGTAAGGAGAGGTGAGTTTTCTTCATAGCTAATCATCACAGTAAAATAAAATAAACTCTATATTATTCTGAAGGGAAGAGCTTGAAGAAGCTTTAGTTTACAGTCACTTCATGTCAAAGACAATGTCCACTTGTCCTCATTTATCATGAGTTCCTATATTTCTTATCCATTTTTCAATAATCAAGGCTTATGTATAAGTTCAAAATTGCAATGTTGCCTTCATATGCTCACACATGCATATGCTCTTGCTTTGTCTTCTCCCGCAGAACATTTACCTAAGAAAAGGATCTACTTTCCTTCCTTATCAGAAATAAATGTGGAAGAACTGAAATGTACAGACAGTAGAATTTATTGGAAATACAGATGTTAAAGACAACTAGACCTGTGTTCTAATTTTGTTGGTTACAACATTATTAGAAATGGTTTAAGTTACTTATGATGCCTTAGTTGCTTTTCCATAAGGGTGATATTAACATCAGTTTCCTATGATTATTGAGAGGAACAAATGACATCTAAAAAATGTCTGGCACAGAGTGAAGGTTCAAGAAATATTAATCTTCTGCCCATATTTTTCTCTTAAGATGCAAGTAGAGTGGTCACTATTTTCAAATAATGAGGAAAAAAATGCTGTTCCTCAAAACTTTGTCCTCATTACTAAAAAATATATACAAGCTATGCACTTCGTTATTTGATCTGTATATCTAGCTAGGACAGACTTCCCTCAACCACCATTCATTTCTCCTGGATCTTGGTACCTACCAAGGAAATAGAAGTAATCTTTTCCAACAGAACTCAAAGGATGTGGTGCTTTATTCACATACATTACAGAAGAAATCTTACTTGGAGTCTAATATCCACACACAGTGATTGGATTATTTTTTGGATGTTTCATCCTTGGACTAGACTTCTTGGTCTCCCTTTCCATTCTCACTAAGGTTCAAATGTCATTCCCTCTTGTGTTGTGGAGCAGTCCTTACCCATGCAGTGACACTCTTAAACCCAAATTTGAACAATAAATTATGCTGAAGAAAGAACTAAGAAGGAGGTAAGTCTTGTACTCTGGGGCCATAGAGGTTAACAAAGGGAAAAGAAAAAACAAAATATAAGGGAGGGCGTCCAGGGGCAGTGTCTGATATTTTCAGTTTCAGGAAGTGGCCGGTAATCATATTAGAAAACCCAAGGACTAAGGCCCCACGTATGTAGACAATTAAGGAGGCAAGTTGAATTGGTTAGAAAAGCAAGTCCCGAAATTTTAATGTGTGTTAAATATTTAGGCAGGGGTTGGGGAAGGCAATAAAACACAAACCCAAAGACAAGGAAATAGAAAAATTGAGTAATTAGTAAGATCATTTGAGGGCAGAAAAAGAGGTGTTGCCTCTCAAATGATCTCATTTATCCACACAAACAGCCTGTGAATTAGAGATTATCATGATTACCATTCTTCAATTAAGACACTGATTCTTAGAAAATTCCATATTCTTGCCTAAGGACCATTGCTAATTAGAGGCCAGATTTAAAATCAAGGCTTTTTAACAGCAAAGGCCAAGTTTTTATTTGTTTGTTTGTTTATGTTTAATGTTTATTGTATATAATAAGAACACTTAATATGAGACCTACCCTCTTAATGGATTTTTAAGTATACAATACGATATTGTTAACTGTAGGCAAAATTTTGTAAAGTGGATTTCTAGATTTCTACTTTTTCATCTTACATAATTGAAACTTTGGACCTGTTAGCAACTCTCAATTTCCGCATTCTCATTGTCTCTGGCAACCACTGGTTATGTTCTCTGCTTCTGTGAGTTTGGCTACTTCAGATATCTCATATAATCAAGACTGTATAGTGTTTGTCCTTCTGTGGCTTGCTTATTTAACTTAGCATAATATCTTTAAGATTAATCTGTGCTGTCATGTATTGAGAGATTTCCTTCCTTTTTAGGGCTGAAACTATTCCATTTTATGTAAATAACACATTTTATTTATCCATCCATTTGTTGATAGCCACTTAGGTTGTTTTCACATCTCATCTATTGTGAATAATTTTGAAATGAACATGGGAGTGCTAATATCCTTGAGATCCTAATTTCAATTCTTTGGATAAATATCAAGAAGTGGGATTGCTGGATCATATAGTAGTTCTATTTTTAATATTTTGAGGAACCTCTGTACTGTTTTCATAGTGGCTGTGCCATTTTGCATTCCCAACTGTGTACAAGGGTTTCCCTTTCTCCACATCCTTGTCAATACTTCTTGTATTTTGGTTTTCTTGGTAATAGCCATTCTACCTGATGTAAGGTGATATCTCATTGTTGTTTGATTTGCGTTTCCTTCATGGTAAGTAATGTTGAGAATCTTTCCATATACTTGCTGGCCATTTCTGTGTATTTTTTGGAGGAATGCTATTTATGTCCTTACCCAATTTTTTTAATTGGGTTGTTAGTTTTTTGCTAATAAATTCTAGGAGTTCCATATATATTTTGGAAAGTAACCCCTTATCTGATATATAGCTTACAAATATTTCCTCCCATTCTGTAGGCTCCTTTTCGCTATGTTGTTTTCTTTGCTGTGCAGAAGCTTTTTAGTCTGATGCAGTCCCATTTGTTTTTATTTTTGTTGCCTGTGCTTTGGGTGTTATATCCATAATATCATTTGGAAGTCCAATGTCATAAAAGTTTTTCCCTCTGTTTTCTTTCAAAAGTTTTACAGTTTGGAGTATAATGTTTTTAAGTCTTTTTAAGTCTTTAACTTCTCTTGAATTGATTTTTGTGTGTAGTATAGGATAAGGGACCGATTTCTTTCTTTTGCATGCAAATATCCAATTTTCCCAACACCATTTGTTAAACAACTATCCTGATTTTGTATTCTTGGCATCTTTATGGAAGATCAGTTGACTGTGTATGTATGGATTTATTTATTTCTCTATTCTGTTCCATTGGTCCATATATCTGTCTTTATGTTATTATCATTTTGTTTTAATTACTGTAGCTTTATAATATATTTTGAAATCAGGAAGCATGATACATTTGGCTTTGTTCTTACTTCTTAAGATTGTTTTGGTTATTTGTGGCCCTTTGTGATTATATATGAATTTTAGAATGGTCCAAGCTCTCAATAACTAAGTTTCATTTCCTTTAAGAGTCAAATCATGGGATCTGTGTTGCAATAAGTGTAGAATGATTGGGCTAAGCCTCTGATGCTATTGTCCTAAATTTATTTGGTTGAACTTGCCTATGAATATCTAGTTTGGAAATACAGTCCATAATTTGCTGATAATTTTACAGTGATGTAAACTTTATAAATTCTACCTGTACGTTTTTGCTTATTGTTTTCTTCTTGTGAATATACTCATACCTTTATACTGCTTTCTGCATAAATGTATGCCATTTTACAGAGGCTTAACATTTTCTTTTCTATTTGACAAATATAACATATAGCTGTATCTATCTGATGTCAATGATTTTCAAAAAGCTAGAAAAGTAGAAGTATGTACATTGAGATCTCGTGGTCATTCATATTATTACCAGTCTCTTCTCTCTCCTTCCTTCCTTTTTTCTTTCCTTCCTCCTGTCTTCTCTTCTTCCTATCATCCGTCATCCGTCATCCCGTCTACCTCCTCCCTCTCCTCACCATTCTTCTTCCTCCTCCTCCTCTTCCTCCTCCTTGTCCTCCCTACGCCCTCCTCCTCCTCCTTCTCCCTTTCCAGCCCCTATCTTTTCATTCTCCTTCTGGATCAAGGAAAAGGGAGGACTCTGTAGTGGTGATCTGTTCTGAAACATTATTGTCCTAAGTGTGTGCCTCCGTGTCTGTAACGTGTTAGTGTATACATACTTTTCTATTTTATAGACCACATCAAATGCCTTCTTGAAAAATTAGAGTAAGTACTTGAAGTAAAGCAATTATTTTTCTTTATCATAAACAAAAGAAAGAGGCCTACAAATAACTTTTTCTTTATTTCCTGGTAGCCTGCCACAGATGAAGTTTACACTAATTAGAAATCATCTGGGAACAGGAGAGCAGATTGAGCCTTCGGCTGGAAGTGCTTCCTGACAGGTGGTTCACCACAAAGCAACATTACAATTACCTAACACACTGTTTGATTTGTGTAAACCTCATTACTACTCACATTATTTAATGAACTATGAGCATTCCTTCACCTCCCTGCAGATTGCAGCGCTCCATTTCCATTTCAATTCGGGAAAGAAGATTGCATGGTTAAAACCCATTTGCTTTTTAAGGCAAATATTGCCTTGAATTCAAAATTCTTAATTTGAATATAAGTTTTAAAACATGTACCTGAAACTAATCAGTGAAACCGGCAGGCTAAATTTTGTTCATAATATTAATAATATTATTAAGCTTTAAGCTTTTGGGTTATATTTCCTCCATGCATAAAAGAGAAAAACTGATTTTTAGCAATGTGTAAGAATGTGCATGTTCTAAGTGTGTTCCCATGGGTAGTGAGGTGGAAAATTGAAGCAATTATTCAGATAATTCAAGCCTCAAACCACAAAATTGCCTCGGTTCTTAAATTTTCTTTGTATGTGTCTGCATGGTCTGAAAGTTCATTTGAATGAAACCAAATATTGTTTTTCTTTTTTAAAAAAAGTCTAAATTTCTCTATGTCTACCTTAGTCTAACAGTTCATGTTTTAATATCTCATGAAATTTCTGTTTTGAAAACAGAACAAAAGCTAATTTACAGTTTCCCAGAGAATTGATCCTAATTAAAGGAAACTGATAAAAATAGAAACAACTTTCTATAAGCTGTTTCTAGTTTGTCTGTGTGTGCCCAGTGTTGTGTTACATCTTTATAATAAACATACACATGATTTTTTTATTTCCTGGAGCTAAAGTTCAGTCAGTTTTAAAGCTGAGCAAAATTTTACCTCAACCTACTTTCCAGCTTCTTATCACCAATTATCCACTTCCAGAAACTTCCATTCCTGTCAACTGGTTTATTCAATATCCCCTAGAGGCTCCCCTACTCTAGCAATACCCTCCTAGTGACATCCTTTATTCTTTTCTTCCCATGCACTCATCGGCAAGGAAGCAACAGAGTTCAGTTCTGCCTGACTTCAAAGCCTTATCCTTCCTCATTCTCTATCTGGCCTTCCAAATCCAGCCAAAATACTCTCTACCAGTCTTGATGACCTAATCATGCTGCAATTACCAACTGTGCTCCAAATGTGCGACTTAACAATACAAAAGTCACTCACTTATGATACTTTCTAAAGGATCTACCCAATGTAGACATTGAGGAACTCAGTCAAATGGAAACTTCATCAGTGCATGTATGTACATTAGCACAAGAATAGGATTCCTATCCTTTGTTGTGTTGTTTTTTTTTTTTTTTGAGTGCATACAAAATCTTTTTTTTCTTTTTTCTTTTTTTTTAGTATGGAATTTATTGTCAAATTGGTTTCCATACAACACCCAGTGCTCATCCCAACAGGTACCCTCCTGAATACCCCTCACTCACCCTCCGCTCCCTCCCACCCCAATCAACCCTCAGTTTGTTCTCAGTTTTTAAGAGTCTCTTATGTTTTGGCTCCCTACCTCTCTAACCCCCCCTTTTTTTTTGTCGTTCCCCTCCCCCATGGTCTTCTGTTAAGTTTCTCAGGATCTACATAGGAGTGAAAACATATGGTATCTGTCTTTCTCTGTATGACTTATTTCACTTAGCATAACACTCTCCAGTTCCATCCACGTTGCTACAAAAGGCCATGTTTCATCCTATCCTTTGAGTCTGGCCTGGCTTTAGTGATTTGCTTGATACTTAAAGTAATTGTTATCTGAACCTCTTGATTTCCTAGATCCTTACAATCTTTAATACATGTGATTTAGAAGTTAATCCACTGCAATAGTTCAGTAATTCCTAATATTATGCACTTTCCTGTTGCTAATATAAATATCCTAGGGATACTCACGTTTGAATAGATACATTGTACATATATATTTCATTTTTTATTTTTTTTAACTTTTTAAATGTTTTTTATTTTCTTATATTATTTATTTTTGAGAGAGAGAAAGAGCAAGTGAGAGCAAGGAGGGGCAGAGAAGGAAAGGGAAAGAGAATCCCAAGCAGACTCTGTACCAGCAGTGCAGAGTCTGATGTATGGCTTGCACTCGTGAACCGTGAGATCCTGACCTGAGCAGAAATCAAGAGTCAGACACTTAACTGACTGAGCCACCCTGGTACTTCTACATTTCTGATATATATTCTACATATACATTTCTAATTCTGGAATGTCATTCACTTACAAAAACAGCACAATTAGATGGAGGAAGCAAAGTGCATGTTTTAATAAGAAGTTCTGAGTTACCATCTTTTCTGAATATTCACATTATTGTCCCCTCTGAGTTGTGATCCCACATTGTTTTCCTTTACAATTATCCCAGTTTTGTCATCACTGTTGGGCCTTTTTTTTTTTTTTTAATAGAACTTGTACATACACTGTCAAATATTTCTTATGTTGCACGGTATCTAAATTCCCTTTAGGATAGGGCCATATCTGATATTTCTTTATACTAAGCACAATACTAGGTCAATAGTACATTCACATTATAAATTTGAATAAAAATAATAAAGATAAAAGTAGTTTTAGGAATGTAGCTCTAACTACACTTCATGTTCTTTAAAATAACATTGGCCATAGTCATAGTTATATATGATTAGGGGCATGGTTTCTGTGAGCAATGAATGTAAATAGTCCAACACCAAAAATATATAAGAAGTATAGTTTTTACATGTATCTTCAAATAAAATATAAAACTTAATTTTTTTGCAAAATATGCACAGTATAACCAACCAGGCAAATGGAGTCCTTATTGACTTGATGAAAACTGAGATGCACTGAATTATTTTTCAAAGACACAAAATCCTGTTGGGGAAGGGTAACAAGTTAAAATTATAAATGTTCAAATTACAAGGAAGGAAGCTGGGTGCCTGGGTGGCTCAGTTGGTTGTGTGTCCAACTTGGGCTCAGGTGATGATCTCATGGTTCGTGGGTTCCAGCCCCACATTGGGCTCTGTGCTGACAGCTCAGAGCCTGCAGCTTGCTTCAGATTTTGTCTCTGGCTCTCTTTGCCACTCCCCCACTTGTGCTCTGTATCTCTGTCTCTAAAATAAATACACATAAAAAAAAAAAAGGAAGGAACCCATTCAAATGTCACATTAATCATCCAGGAAGAAGTAAAAAACGAGAATATAAGCAAATGGTGAAGATATATATTTTTTTCTGAAAGAGGTATATTAATATTAAGAAAATGCATAGTAAATACCTATTAATCCCTTATTAGGCTGAAAGAAGAAATAATGTAGATATAGAAAAAATTATCCTAATATTTAAATATATTACACTGTAGGTGGAAATTTTTTAAAAATACTGGGATTAGGAACCCATAAAATATGTGGAAAAGTAAGTATAATCAATACTAACAGGAAAGTCTCAATGTATTAGATTTTCTTCTAATCGTTAAGGATTAAAAAAGTACCTTAAAATGATATAGTGAAAAGAATGATTTTTCAGAATATGCTGCTAGTAATTATAGTCAATTCACTGTTTTATACTTACAAGTCTATAATCATGATTAATATTAAAAGTGGTTTTTTTGAGGCAATTTGTTAATTTAAAAAAAAGACTATATTACATTTTTATCATGATCAAAAAGTTAAATCAATATACAAATGTTTTCTGCAAGTTTTTAAATAAAATGAGTTTATATAGACCAGTATATTCTCATTAACTGGTCATTTAAAAAATTTGAACCTAGAGGAAAAAAGTCAATATGGCTCCAGATAATATAAAACATAAGGAATGTGGAAATTACTTACCTGGGGTATTTAAAATAAATTCTAAAATACAAGTTATTATTAATTTTAAATTTTCCTTAAATTATAATGCTTTATAATAGTAAAATCTGAGCTATAGACCGTGACATTCTATGAGAGGTCCTACACTGCCTTACAAATGTGAGAACTTTATGAGATATTAAGAAGATCTTTAACATTCCTCTCTTCAAAAGGTGAATTCATCTCTTTCTAAATGTGGGTCAGATTTAGTGACTATCATCTAATGAATAAAATATGTCAGAAGTAAAGCCATGTGACTTAATTTAAGGTTAGTTCATAATATGCATAGCTTCTACTTGGCTCTTGTTTTCTGATAACTGTCATGTCATGAAGAAACCCAAGCAGTCAATGAAGACCCATGTTTCCAGGAAATGAAACGTCCCACTAACAACAAACACCAGCTTCTCAGCCATGTGAATAAGCCACCTGGGTAGAAAATCTTCCGATACCAGTCAAGTTTTCAGATGAATCTAGCTCTTGTCTATACATTGACGGCTGTTTCATGAGAGGCTTTTTACCAGACCTACTCAGCTAAGCCCTCCTGAATTCTTGATCCATGGAAATTACAAAGATTGTTTTTTTCTCTGTTTAATCCGTAGTATGTTGGTAAATCTCTCATAACCAATCCTTCGGGGGAAAGAAAAATTCCTAACTTGTAACATTTGTTAATCTTTGTGGTGCAAGTATTCCTCCCATGGATGATTTTAAAGCTACCAACCAAAGCGACATCACTGAACACAGACTTTGGAAGAAATGCTCAGAAATGCCCCAATCATATAGCACTGCTACCACAAAAACACCACAGACATAAACTGAAGAACATAGGTAATAATAAAAATTAAATTAAAAAATTAGGAAGTGTTTAAGTATATATTTTCTTTGTTTTTAATTAATTTACCTAATTATAAACTTACTTCATTTAATTTTAATAATAGCTTTGTTTAACAAAAAGTTCATGAAATCCCTAAAATTTAACAAATGTAATATTCCTTCATCCTTTTTTAAGTTTATTTATTCGTTTTTGGAGACAGAGAGAGAGAGAGCATAAGCACGGGAGGGGCAGAGAGAGAAGGAGAGAGAGAATCCCAAGCAGGCTCCGTGCTGTAAGTGCAGAGCCTGATGTGGGGCTTGAACCCCAAACCATGAGATCATGACCTGAGCCAAAATCAAGAGTTGGATGCTTAACTGACTGAGCCACCCAGATGCCCCAATATTCCTTCGTCTTAAAAGAGTATATTTAGTACATGTCTATTTTCTGTGAGAATAGGTAATTGAATATTACATTTTTTTGAGGGCTAAGTGACTGCATCCTACAGCTTTTGATTTGTAATCCAATTATATCACATTGTAACTATGGTATCAGTAGGCACCTAGTGACTGTTTTTGATGAGTTATTTCATACTGTGGATTTATAATTAACATTAAACATTATTGCTACTGAGGTACTTAAAATTGAACTCATCAATTAATATTTATAGTGCATAGACGATTTTGAATATAACTTTGATGCATTACAATTAAGGAACAAAAAATAGCCTTTCTTGCCTTAGTGGCAATTAATATGAATTTTTTTAATCTTCATGGGATCCTAATTCCAAGATTGAGGAGTGAAAAAAATAAGAGTTTTATTTGTGTAGTATTATAATACATTTTCTGGATAATTTGTGCCTAATTTGCATTTCTAATGCAATGACAATAACTGCTTTATTTTATTTTCTTGCATAGTTCTAATCAGCAAATTTGGAAATTAACAGCGCATTTAATAATTTATGTAAATTGGGGGCACCTGGGGTGCTCAGTTGGTGTCTGACTTCAGCTCAGGTCATGATCTCACAGTGAGTTCGAGCCCCGCATCAGGCTCTGTGCTGACAGCTCAGAGCCTGGAGTCTGCTTCGGATTCTGTGTCTCCCTCTCTCTCTCTCTACCCTCCTCCACTCATGCTCTGTCTCTCTCCATCTCAAAAATAAATAAACATTAAAAAAAATAATTTATGTAAATTGGTAACTTTTTCTGATGTTATCATACAAAGATGTAGCAATATACAACATTGTAATTGAGAGCTTTCATTTCAAAGCTGGGTGAAATACATGGAATTAGATTTTGTTCCTCCATTCTAGTCATTGGGGATCATTATATGTCACAATATAATCTTCAGAGTACCTTAAACTTTCTCTTTGGGAAAAGAGTCAACCTAGACTTTAAAATGTTAGAGAAAGACATCTTACAAGCCCTCTCTATTATACATGAGGAAGCTCAGACAGCATACAACTGTGGTTGGCTGAAAAATGTCTCCTAAAGTTGTCAGTGTCCTAATTTCCAGAACCTATAAATGTATCATCTTACATGACAAAAAAGACTTTTCAGATTCAATTAAATTAAGGATCTTGAAATGGTAAGATTATTCGATTACTTGGGTGGTCCCAAAGTAATAGAAAAGGCCTTTATAAGAGGGACCCAGGAGAATAAGAATTAGAGAAGACAAGTTGACTACAGAAGGAGAGGGTGATGAGATTTGAGGACAGAAGCTGAAGTCAGAGAGAGAAAGAAATTTGAAGATGTTACTGATGAACTCAAAGATGGAGGAAGGGCCAAGCCAAGGAATGCAGATGGCCTCTGGAAGCTGGCAAAGACAAGAAAACTGATTCAACCTTAGAGTATCCAGGAGGAATGCAGGCTTGATGACACCCTGCAGTCCTGATTTTAGGACTGCAGACACCTAGAACAGTAAGATAATAAATGTATTATCTTAAGTATTAAGTCACAAAATTTGTGGTGATTTGTTCCAGTAGCATCAAGAAATTAATACGTTATCTATATGACTTTTCAACTACCCTATGTATGGATACTCCTACATGAGATTCTTCGCCAGTGTTTTTATTCTGTACCATTTCTTTGCTTTCTAGAATTCTACCCCCAATCCTAACACAGATTTTAACCTATATTGAAAGGTCACTATGTCTTGAAATCCAATTATTAGCTGTATCACAGATAAAAATTAGCATACAAAATCATAATAAAGGGGGAAAAAAGTATGGCATGAAATTAAATACTTTATAGGGAATTAATTTATTATGAAAGAAGGTATACTAATTTACCCGAAATACAAATATAAGGATACATGAAGTAATGAGTAAGAATCTTAGTAACTAGGTTAATAAAGCAAAGTCTTTCAAACTAAGCTCATTACAGATCTTCCTCAAATTATATAAGGTAATATCTTGATAAAAAATCATCAATAAATTGAGAATATCATAAGTCAAAAGTGCATTTAATTCCCCTAACCTACTAAACATTGTAACTTAGCTTAGAACATTCTCAGAACACTTACATTAGCCTATAGTTGGACAAAATCATCCAACACACACACTATTTTATAAGTAAAATATTACATATTTTGTATACATACTTTGTATACAAAATATTACAAATTTTGTATAGATTTATTACATATTATGTAATTTGTCAAATACTGTACTGAAAGTGAAAACAGAATGGTTGTATGGGTACAGAGTAGCTGTAAGTGTACAGGTTGTTTACCCTCAGGATTGCATGGCTCCCAGGGAGTGTGGGTCGCCGCCACTGCCCAGCATCATGAGAGAGGATCATACTGTATATTGCTAACCTATGAAAGATCAAAATTCAAAATTCAAAGTGCCATGTCTACTGAATGCATATTGCTTTTGCACCATCGTAAAGTTGAAAAATCATACATCAAACCATTGTGAGTCAGGGACTGTCTGTATTAGGTTTATGGGTGGAAAAGCTTTATCTTGCCTGTTAATTGCTGTGTACCTCAGACTCAGTGCATGATTTGCCTTTACTACTTGGCCCATAATCATTTGTCAAATAAATTTCATCTAACAATTGAAGGATAAAATCACAATTCATATAAAGATGTGCTGTAGGTAATGTAAATCTTACATTACATTACATTACATTATTTTAATCAATTTAAAAAATTAGGAACTTCCAATTATTTGTCTTTAATGCAGAAATTTTAATTTTTAACACAATCTGAAAATGCTAAATGTTTCCTGATATGGATTGCTGTTATCATCATTGAACCATTAGGTTCATTTAATGAACCATTGAGTCTGCCAGTGTTGCAAATATAGTGGAATGAGAGCCTTAAAAAATTTGGGGGTGAAAAGGGAATTGATAATTTTAAAAGGAGGTGATGACTAAGAGTCAAAAAGTATAGACAACACCAAAATTGAATAAAAAAGCAAAAGATGAGTCAAAGAATGATCTGGGTTAGATTATAATTTAATATAGCAGGGACATTAAATCAAGGAAAGGTTAACTAAAAGAATGAGAATCATTAAGCACAGTTTAATTCCAAATTCAAGTGATGATTAAATGAAATACAGCTGGTTTAATTCATAGGGATCTTTTGTTTAAGAATTACAGGGACTCAGAGAACAAGATGTGATAAGTTTTGTGTTTTGTTGGTCTATGAGATTTGCAAAGTAATTGGTGATTCTCTAGATCAACTTTTACAGATAATACTTTTTTGCAAAGAGATCAGTTTTGAAATTACAATGACCCATTTCCACAATCATGAAAATACAGGTATCTTAAAACTTGATTTCAATAAAAGTGCCAAAAATATATGTGTTATATTAAGAAGATAGGTTCGTAAATTATTTTATCTTTAAAATATCATATGTTTTCATAACCTTACATTTGCATTTTAGGTATCATAATCTAGATTCCCCATCATCTTACACATCTGCTTTTAAAACTTTGCAATAACATTGTTAAGTGAACATGTAAGCAATGTAGTTATGACATTTTTTTGAAGTGCCAAAATATATGTTAATAGGTATTTGCATTATATCTTATTTTACTTATTTGTATATATTTATATACACACATTTATATATATTCTTTTAATTATGCAAAGTTCAAGTAGAATAGTATAATACACATGCATATATCCATTTTCAACTATTATCAACTCATGGTCAATCTTGTTTCATTTATACTCTCTTGTCTATGTCTCTCCCATCCAGATTTTTTTGAAGCAATCCCAGCTATCATATCATTTCATCTATAAATATTTTTTCCATGTATTTTGAAAAGATGCCTTTTGTAGTTATTTATCTTACTCTTTTACATGTGTAATTTGTATTATTCCTTGTTTTCCTTCTGCTTATTTGTTAATTATACACTTTTTACTATTATTTTAGTGTTTACTCTGTGCATCTTTGACTTACTGCTGTCTGATAAAAATTCCTAGTTTTATCAATTCTGAGAGAGTTGTAGAACTTTAGATCCTTTAAAATTCATTTCCCCTTGGGGTGCCTGGGTAGCTCAGTCGGTTAAGCGTGAGACTTTGGCTAAGGTCATGATCTCACAGTTCCTGAGTTCAATCCCTGCTTCGGACTCTGCTGTTAGCACAGAACCTGCTTCAGATCCTCTGTCCCCCTCTCTCTCTGCCCCTCCTCCACTTGTTCTCTCTTTCTCTCTCTCTCTCTTAAAATAAGTAAACAAAAACTTAAAAAAAATATTTGTTTCCCCTCAATCATGTTTTTCTTTATTTTGGCATGCACTGTTTCCCCTAATATAATCTGAACTGTGCAAGACATTGTAATTATTGCTTTGTTCAGCGGGTGTTTATTTTATTGACTACATATTATATTTACTTCTCTGATGTTCTTAATTTTCTCCCTGAATAGTCAGGTTTCTGTCTGAAAACATCTTCCTTCTACCGGAAAAAGTGTGCTTATCTTTTCTTTAAGTACGGGACCACTAGTGATAAATTTGCTGCGTCATTATTTGCTTAGAAAAGTTTTATTTCATTTTCTCTTTTGAAGAATGTTTTCACTGGATAAATAGTTCTAGATTTGTATTTACTTCCTTTTGTCACATTAAAGAAGTTTTTCATTGCCTTTAGTTTCCAATGTTTCTGTTGAGTAGTCAGCTACCATATTGTTGACCCTTTGATAGTAATGTGACTTTTTGTTCTGATTGCTTTTAAACTTCTTTCTGAGATTATTGAAAAAAATTTACTTTATACGCTTGGGTATGGCTTTCTTTGGTTTTAATGTTTGCTGACTTTTTAAATTTGAGCTTTGATCTATCTTATTAGTTTGAAGACTCACAGCCATTGTCACTTCACATATTGTTTCCACCATATTGCTTCTTGTCTTCTTTTGAGATTTATCACAGTTCTATCTAAGATTACGTCTACTAATTCCAACACCTTGATCATCTATGGATTCCACATACCTTGTCTTATTTTTTCTCTTGTTTATCTGCCATTGTTTTGTCTCTTCATATGCCTCATCATTTTTTAAATTGCTATTGTATGTTGAAAATTGTGTGTAAAAAAATCCGGATGGTCTTATCTTTCACCCCACATGGATCTCTCTTTACCTTATTAGGTAATGTAATCAGACGTTGAGCTGGGTTGGGCTAGATTGCAGTTTTAATAAAGTTCATTAAGTCCATCTTAATTTCATCCTTGTTCTTAAGGCATGACCCTCTCAGTGTAAAGTCAAATATTCTTCATAATGGGACTATTTTTTTCCCAGAAGCAGTATAAGATGTAGATCTATTCTTTTTTATAAATTTCAACGCAGTTCTCCAGTCTCCTGGACAGCATCAAAACTCAACAAATAAATGTCCAATGGAAAAAACTATGAGTTTTTTTTTTCCTTTCTTTTCTATGAGTTTCTAATTATTGCTATTAGCCTCACATTGTCACTAAATTTTAGGTTAATTTCCTCCTCCTGACAGATGTTTTCTGCCTGGAAAGTACCAATCTTTAGCTCACTCTAAGAATTAGGGAACCCACAGAGGAGGGCATCAGTTTCTTTTGGAAAATTTCTCTTCTGGCTGGAGTATTTGCTTGTCTAATCCTCTTGGCATCACAAATCTCTGATACCATTGCAATACTGTCTTTTAATTTGTATGGGCTGTTTGAGTTAAACCATATGAAATGTCCAATTTTTTTTAGGTCAGAAACAAATTGCCACAAGAGCCTTAACCAGTCATGACCTATCATGTTTGTTCATTAAGTACAATCTTGACATAAAAAGAGATTTTTTTAAAATGTTAATGTTTATTTTTGAGAGAGAGACAGAGTGTAAGCACAGAAAGGGCAGAGAGGGAGACACAGAATCAAAAGCAGGGTCCAAGCTCCAAGCTGTCAGCACAGAGCCTGACATGGGGCTTGAACTCATGAACCATGAGATCATAACCTGAGCTGAAGTAGGACATTCAACCAACTGAACCACTCAGGTGCCCCTAAAAAGAGATTTTATAATATATATTTAGTGAATATTCAGCCTTGCAAAACAATATTTATTTTGTTAACCCAATAAAATGATTAACTTATTTACACAACACATAGGTAATATATTATTTTTACTATCTTCAAACTTAGTGTTACATATTGAATATATAATAATTGGCAAAAGGGACTTGGTTCCTACATTGATGAGCTTAAAACTTTAATCAGGGAGATATCTTTGTCCATAGACTCACATAAATACATAATTTAAAAATGTATTTTGAGGAAAAATTCTGTTGAGCTTTGAAAATATCTATAAAATATACCATATCTAGTCTGAAGAGTTCAGATAAAGTTTCTATAAGGAAGTGCCTTTTAACTTAAGAGCTGAAGAATGCATTAAGCAAGATGAGGCCAAGATTTAACATGTAGATAAATGTAGACTAAAAATGGAAGAATATTTACCAAAAATGAGGGTACCTTAGTGGAACAATGATGCATAATCCAACGATAAAATGGGACACATACAGTTACGGATAATTTGAGTGTCATTTAATTTGGCTTTGGTGGGCCAGAGTATATTCCCATAATATTTTCCATCTAAGCTCATTCAAGAAAGGTAAGTTGACGTCAGCCATTGAAAGATAGGGAATTCTTGTATTTTAGACAGTAAACCTACAGAGATAAACATGACAGTCCTTTAAGACGTTTGGAAATAAATTAGACAAAAATAAAAGGTAGTTATTCAAGAATTTTCATCAGGGAGCTGACACAATCAGTTTAGTGTTATACAGAAATGACTCTGTAGTCAGTGTGGTGAAAAATTTGGCAAGGGAAAGTCTATGCTCAAGAAGAGGCACCTATTCCAGGAATGAAGTAAATAATCAAAATTCCAGAGAGTAGTGTGAACAGTGGCTTCTCTAAGGAAATTTAGAGGATAATGAATCAGGGTTTTTGATTTGATTTGATTTGATTTGATTTGATTTGGGGTTTAAGAGAGAAAGAAGAGAATATAGGAAATAAAGGCAGAAACCAGCAGCTTGTCATCAGAGGGAGATAAATTGCAATTCAATATTGATGAAGTGGATTTTTAATGAGAGTGGAACTCAAAACACAGCCTATGTGGGCAGTTGGTTGCAATGGTGTTGAAATAAAGGTCATCAGTATTTTAGGATACATACGATTAATCAAAGTGGATGTTGAAGTCACTCAAGTGGATAGGAATTAGATGTACAAGGTAGAATGACACTGAGAAAGTTTAGAGGTATAAAACTTTTTATATCAGATGAGTGTGTTGATGGTGGGGAGAGTGTATGAATTATCTTTCAGTCAGAAGTTGACATCAGATATCACCATGTTCATTCCACTTCTAGTTATTCATGTTTTATTTGTTTTAATTGTATTTTATATGTATATGCTCTTACTTTTGTTTAGATATTAGTATAAAGACAGAAAATGTGCTAGCCATGAAAGTAAATAACAAGAGCACAAGTCTATAATTCGTTTGGAAAACAGGATTAGCTGCAGCAGCAAAGTGATATTAACCTAAAGAGTAAATTAACTTACCTACATATAGTAAATTGTTTTCGTGAAACAGACCACAGTATAGCCATGAAAGAAAGAATAAACCTCTTTCATTATACTTAGGGGAAGTAAGTGAATGTATATCACCACTGACAAAAATTCCTTCCTGTGTTTATAGGATAGTTTTACTAAAGAAATCAGAAGAGTTGTTGACTTTAATTAGTTAAATGCTGCTACATCCAACAAACTTGGATTTTGAAAATGTTACAGAAAAGCAAAGAATGGTATATAGGGCAATCTCGAAACTATTTAAAATCAGTTCTAACCCATAAGTGCACATCAGAAGATAAATTATTATAGTTATTTTATCTTTGTTCAAAATTCAAATAAAAATTTTGCATTCTTGTAGAAAAAAACCATTCTTTCACATGTGTGAAAATGAAAGATGTAAAGATTTGCTATTCTTTGCTTACTCGGTCTTGTGCGAGTCGTATTCAGATATACAACCTAGGAAAAAATATCCCTGAGTGTATAAGAGGTTAAGGAAACAGTGACATCTACAGCAACAGTTAACATAACATTTATAAGTGATATCCATCACAAACAAAATACATCTATTTCATCTTCAGTTTGGAGAGCAGGAGCCCAGCTGCCACTTATCTGCGTATATGCTATCTAAATGATGAGAGGTGAATCATTCAAATCCTCTTTACTGTAATGAGAATGGAGAAACCTGCTGTAGTTAGCTCAGGAAAAAAAAAAAAGGTTGTCTCATGTTCAAGTGATGTATAAAATGTATATTTTGTAAAGCAGTTTCTCTTGTGAGGACCTGAAGGAAGCTTCTGCATGTAGAAAATAACTTTGGAGTATTATGTCACAACACAAATCAGAATGTAAGAGATATCTATCTATATCTATATCTATATCTATATCTATATCTATATCTATATCTATATCTATATCTATATCTTTATCTATATCTATCTATACATATATATACATATGTATATATATCTACATGGCCATATATATGCTCATCTATCTATCTATATGAGCAGAAAATACACATCAGAAAAGGAAAAGATAGAAATGTTATCTAAACGCTTTTTTTCCCATTGGCCAGTAAATCTCTGTGTCATTTCCTATACATGACTCATTAAGTTCCATCTCTGTCTTGCACATGTCATTACCTTCTGTCTACCTATTGAATACCTATGTACTTATTCCCCAAATTTGATTGTTTCCTGATTACCTTCAAGAGCTAGGTTTATGGTCACCTTTTTCAAACAGCATCTCTGCTTTCGTGCTCTGGATCCAGACTAAGTTTAAACCGATCTTAGCAACCAATAGTAGTTGTTGTTGAAATTATGCTAGAGATTGTTAAAGACTGATTGTGTAGATTGTAATTCATCTCAGGCCAGATATGGAACACTTCAAAGCCCAAGGCATTCAAAATAAGAAAGACAACACTCAAAGGCAGAAAATATAATAATGGCCGAACAGAGTCTCTGGTCCACTGAGTCACATGTGACAAAACACTTTACTCTGGCTGGTTCTGTGAAAGAAAGGTATATGAAATTAACAAACTCTCAGTTTACAAGAACTCTATTGTCTGTTTTCAACCAATACTTCAAAAACTTTGTTCATTCCTCTGTAAATAAGCTTTCACTGGTTTGCAAGAGAAAAAAATGTGAAAAATGTGCATTAATATGATTAGTTCTTTATAGGGCAAAACACTTATTCAAGTTAAAAGAATGTCCTGTTCATTTCTAGATAAAATTCTCTTTTTTTATAAAATTTTTTAATGTTTATTCATTTTTGAGAGAGAGAGAACACAAACAGGGGAGGGGCAGAGAGAGAGGGAAACATAGGATCCAAAGCAGGCTCCAGGCTCTGAACTGTCAGCACAGAGCCCGACGTGGGGCTGGAACCCACGAACCGCAAAATCATGATCTGAGCCAAAGTCAGATACTTAACTGACTGAGCCACCCAGGCACCCCTTTTTTTTAAAATAATATTTTTTAATTCTCTTTTTTTGATAAAGTATATCAAAGAATTTAGTCACTGAAAAATATTTTCAGTTCCTCGGGATTTTCAAGCCTCATTCTTTCATTATTTCTCGTAAAAAAACATTATTAAGCCTTACTCTATGCCTCACACTATGCTAGGCACCTAGGATATACATGAAAAAGCCGGACAAGTTTTCTTCTCTAATGGAGTTTAAGTTCTACTTCAGGGACATAGACAAAAACCAAATAAATTGATTAATCAATGTATATAGACATAACTCAAAAAATACAATATGTGGTATGCATAAAATTAAAAAATAATTATGTGATAGTCATTGAATAGGTATTTATATTTGGATGATCATCAAAATTCTCTAAGAGGTAACATTTAAACTAAGAGCTGATTAACAGGTAGGAAGTCAGTCAACAAAAGCCTCTTTCAGGAAGATGGAGGAACAGCTACAAAAAAGGCCTAAAGGCATATTCTAGGTAGGATAACTGTTGCCTCTTGGAGCTATGCAGTACATCAGGGCTGGTCAGAAAACAGAAATAAGCCGGTTTGCTGAAAAATACTAGGCAAGACTAAGGAAAAAGAACAGGCTATGGTCAGAGAGATAGCGAGGATTATGGAATCAGTTCCAAAACATGAACGCTCCTCAAATTTAATCTTTCATTCACTAATAGCTCATATCTTTTGGGTGCTCAATGTATTCCACGAATGTCTTCACTCATTTAATTCCCACAACAAGAATTTAATATATTTACTTTTTTATCTTTAAGTAGCCTCCATGCCCAGTGTAGGAATTAAACTCATGACCCTGTGATCAAGAGTAGCATGCTCTACTGACTAAGCCAGCCAGGCACCCCTGTTTACCTTTTAAATCTTCATTTTATAGAGACAAAACTGAGGCACAGTAATTCATGCCCCATCACACAGATAAAAGGTGAAAAACAGTATTTAAGTGCATGCAATCTAACTCTAAACTTTAAATAGGATATTATACTTACTAATATGTTGCTTGCGTATACTTCACGACCATGCCTTAAAAGATAAATGTTCGTAACTTATGAACATTTGGCTTAAGGATTAAAATGTGTTTACCAATGTGTGTACTATGGACTAGAATATTCTGTTACACTCTCCACAGTGTTGGTTTTGATGAAGCTGTGCATTAGCATCATTTCACAGTAGTGGTTCTCAACGAGGACAATTTTGTCCTCCCAAAGGACATTTGTTTAAATGGAGACACTTTTGGTTGTCACAACTGGGAGGGCTGGGTTGACACCAGAGATGCTGCTCAACATCCTACAATGCACAGGATGGACCCCATAATAATCATCTCACACAAAATATCAATACTGCCAAGATTGAAGCTCTGCTTCATTGATATGAATGTGGAAAATAAGATATTCTGTGGCAGTTAATTTCTTCTTGAAAATTCAGATGGTGTCCACAACCATGAACAAAGCTTGTAAAAAATACTCTCCCGTCCCTCCTCACTCCCTTCTTCCATTTATTTGTTTGTTTCTTTGTTTATTTATTTATTTACGGTTACCCAGTGCCTGAACACCTTTTGTTTGTTTGGGGAAATTCCCACATTATGATTTTCAAAGAAAAGCTGAGAAAGCTTCCAATCGTAGGAGCTAAAAAATGTCACCTATTACATTTTCCTTGCAACTAGTACAGAGTCATGTGGCATGAGCTCAACAAAACAATAAAATACCCACCCGCCCCCCCAACCCAAGATCTTGAATTAGGATTTGGTCATGTAACCAAGGGGGGTGGCCAAAATCTACTTCGGGCAACAGTGACAGGAAGGCCAACTTCTGGAACACTGCAGCAATGGTGATAAGGGCTGGTTGTGTTGGCAATTCAAGCTGCTGCTTGGTGCTTGGCAGCTACAAGGTTTTCATCACTAAACCTGCTTCACAGTGTGATTTGGGAGGTTGTTCCTGGATGCACAACCTGATACTGTCGCCCATCCAGCAATGATGAGAGTTTCCTGGTATCCTCTAATAAATTTTATTCCGTTTTATTAAGCCAGAATGGGATTCAGTGGATTTCAAAAAACAAACACAACACTTATAAGGAGCTACTTTTGTTCTTGCTCTGTGAGTATCTTGGTATTTATATCTTGTGACTATATCTTGAGAAGATAATACAACAGTGTATATCGTATATATACAATATACATATATAGTATATATACATGTATATATACATGTGTATACAATATACATGTATATATACAATACAGTATATTGTATATATACTGTGTATATATATAATACAACAGTGTATATTTCCTTGGAAAACCAAGGAAAACTTGGTTTTCCCTTTAACTTTTTTTATTTACTTATAATTACATGCAAAAGCATATAAAATATACATAGAGTTATTTTTAAAGGCAGCAAATCAGGGGTACCTGGGTGGCTCAGTTGGCTGAGAGACCAACTCTTGATTTCCGCTCAGGTCATAATTTCTCTGTTGGGGGATTGAGCCCTGTGTCAGGCTCTGCACTGAACACAGAGCCTGCTTGGGATTCTCTTTCTTCCTCTCTAGCTCTACCTCTCTCTCTACCTCTCTTGCTGTCCCGGTCATGCTCTCTCTGTCTCTTTCAAAGTAAATAAATAAGCTTTTAAAAAAGAGTAGCAAATCAAACCCATGTACCATTACTCAGCTGGTGACATTAAAAAAAAAAAAATGATGTGTTTCTGTATGCTCCTACACATTTGCCCCATCTCTCTCCACACAGAGGCAACCACTACATTAAATATATATAATATTTACATATATGTCTCTACATATATCAAAATATTCTGATATATATTTAAATATTCTGATTGATTTATTTTTTATTTATTTATTTATTTATTTCAAATACTGATTCTTAGAATGTCTGAAAGATGTATTCATGACTTTTGAAAGAGAGATAAAGTTTGCTGTCATTAATAATAAACTGGGTTTGGATATTACAATTTTGTTCAGTTTTGAAAACTGATACCCACTTTTGTGGTAAAATGCAGATTGCTCAAGTATGATTTAGCAATTGTAAACTGAAATCTTTGTTATTGGGAACTGGCATTTTAAACAAACAAAAGGGATATTTAAATAAGCAAAAGAGATATTTAATATCTCTTTCTCTTCCTTTTCCCCTACTCCCTTTCTGTCCTTTTTGCACCTTTCAGGCATCTTTATAAACTTGCTCAAGGGGCCCCTGGGTGGCTCAGTCGGTTAAGCGTCCGACTTCAACTCAGGTCACCATCTCGTGGTCCGTGAGTTCGAGCCCCACCGTGGAGCCCCACCGTGGAGCCCCACCGTGGAGCCCCACCGTGGAGCCCCACCGTGGAGCCCCACCGTGGAGCCCCACCGTGGAGCTCCACATCGGGCTCTGTGCTGACAGCTCAGAGCCTGGAGCCTGCTTCCGATTCTGTGTCTCCCTGTCTCTCTGCCCCTCCCCCGTTCATGCTCTGCCTCTCTGTCTCAAAAATAAATAAATGTTAAAAAAAAAAAAATTTGCTTAAGATTCTCCCAGATTATAAAGAATCCCATCAGTTTTTTTTTCCATTTTAACACCCAAGATTCTCAAAAACATTTGTGTATATTTTTATTCTCATCATAACTCACATTAATTACTCACCATATTAATTACTCATCGTGAAAGAATCTGCCTGATTTCTCACAATTCTACTGCAAATGCTCTTCCTAAATAAATCCTAGTTACTTAGGATTTATCCAAAATCCTGGGGTGCCTGGGTGACTCAGTCAGTTAAGCGTCTGGCTTTTGTTCTAGGCTCAGGTCATGATCTCATGGTTGGTGACTTCCAGCCCCATTAGGTGCTGACAGCTCAGAGACTGACTAGATTCTGTCTCTCCCTCTCTTTGTCCCTTCCCTTCTTGCACTCTCTCTCTCTTTCTCAAAATAAATGGATAGATGTTAAAAAAAATCCAAAATCCTTTTTTTAAGCTTTCTACTTCTTACAGCTCTTTTTAGAAAGTTTAGTAGTCTGTATGTTTCTAGGAATTTACCCATTTATGCAAGATTGCCCATTTTTTTCATGATATTTTTATAATATTTTCTTATAATTGTTTGCATTTCTGTGGTGTCAGTAGTGATCTCTCCTCTTTCATTCATGATTTTATTTGTTTATTTATTTATTTTTGATAAGTGTGGCTAGGGGTTATCAATTTTATTAATCCTTTCAAAGAACCAGCTTAATTTCATTGACTGCTCTACTAGTGTTTTTTGTTTGTTTCTACATTATTTATTTCTTCTCTAATCTTTATTATTTCCCTTCTTATGCTGTCTTTAAGGTTTATTTACTCTTCCTTTTCAAGCTCCTTTAGGTGTAAGGTTAGGTTATGTATTTGAGACTTCTTGCTTCTTGATGTAGGCCTATCTTGCAATATACTTCCTTTTTATGACAGGGATGGGCTGAGGTGGGTGGGGAGGGCTGTGCTGGCCTTCCAAGGGAGAGGCCCACTGCTGCTCTTGTTCTCAATCACACTTGCCCTAGTAAAAAAGTCACCTGTAAAGCACAGTGAGACAGGGCTTCATGTAAGGGGCTCAAGCCTCCACTGTGTGCACTTTGCCATTCACTGAAGTCCTTCTGTGCTAATGGGAGAGGTGAAAAATGGCAGCAGCCACTGTCTTCCCTGGAGAGGGGAATTCACACATGCCACTGTTCAGGAAGCCCTCACAGAAGAATGAACAATCTCCTCTCTTGTGTCCTAGGCTTCCATCAGATCCCTTCCTTCACCCTGTTTTTGTCCAAGCCATCTGCTGCCCGCCCCTGCAACCCTCCCTGCCAGGCTGCTCCCAGGTCTCTGCCACCTTCTCCATAGTAGCACCACTATGCCTGCCAGGCTTAACCCTCATGATGGTATTGTCTTCCAAAGCTTCAGACTTTCAGCTCTGCTACTTGTAAAAACTTGTGATAATCAGCCCCTCTCATTTTCCCAGTCAATGGTTTTGGAGAAGCGTTTCTCCTGTGCAATCCCCCTGCTTGCTGCTTTCTCTGTCTCTGTCTCTCTCTCTCTTTCACTCTCTCTGTCTCTCTCTCTCTCCCTCTCCCTCTCTCTTTCTCTCCTGCCTCTCTCCATGATCAGGGCTCCCTCTCCTCTGCAGCACCCACAATTCTTCTCCCCCAAATCACATCTCTGAGTCTCTACAACTCCTACCTTCCACAATTTGGCCCCTTTTCTTCCTCTAGTTGTGCAATTTATTCTCTTAGTCCTCAGATGGATTTCCTCAGTGTTCAGAATGACTTGATAATTATCTGGCTGTGTTTGAGGGACAAAGCAAGCATAAGGTCTTCCGACTACTCTTCCGTCTTAACTACAATCATATAGTTTTCTTATTTTCATTAATAGAATGTTCCTATGGAAATTATCTTTTCAAAGAATATTTATCTCATTAAAAATGCTCAGAGGCTAATAAATAGAATAGGAATAACTGTATAAAATTTTACAAATACTCTAATGAAAATTGTAAAACTAATAGAAATAAAATTTTAACAACAAAAACTTTAAAAATATTCAACAAATGCCATAATGTCTATGTTAATTTCATGTGGTTTTCAAGTATGCTCTACTTCCTGTATGTATTATATATTGTTATACCCTAAGTAAGAATGTTAATAGTGTATCTTTATATTAAACTTCATAAAAATTTCCGAAGATGATGTCTTAGTTTAGACTCCTATAACAGATTACCATAGACTGAGTGGTTTAAACAAACATTTATTTTCACAGATCCAGAGGCTGGGAGTCCCAGATCAAGGGGCCAGCACACTCATTCATGAGGGCTCTGCCTTCATGATCTAATTACCTCTCAAAGGTCCCACCTCCTAATACCATCACATCAGGAATTAGAACTTCCACATTAATTTTGGGGTGGGACACAAACTCATAGCCCTTAACAATATGAAAATTAACAATAAAGGTGAAAAATGCAATAAAATTTTAATATTACACATGATTAAAATTTTTCAAGATATAGTTTTTATGAATATGAACTTGGTAATTACATAATGATATTTTTAAATACGAAAGAGCTACCTTAATAGTTTATGACATTGTTATAACAATCACGCATCTTGCAAATTCAAATTGAATAACTACCATAAGCTAACCTGATGTAGAAAGACATGGAAATTTGAGACGGGGGGACTCAAAGGTTGTCAATACTTTACAATGCTCAATGTCAAAATTTTATAAGTAAGTACCTTTGGTACTACACAGTATTCATATTTCTATATAAAATAAACACGTATTTTTTCAATCATTTTAAGTTGTTAATTTAAAACTATTGAAAACTCTTCTTTGTAGAAAGAGTGATTCTAAAGTATAAGATAACTTATTAAATTTTAAAATTAGTAAATATAATGCATAAGTTTCTCAAGTATCCACACTAGCTGGGTATGACAAACAGTTTACCTGAAACTAAATTTTATCTAACAGAATCAGTTACTGAGGATATCTCCTGTTATAATTCCCCCTCATCTTTCTCAGTGTTCAACTGAAATGCATCTTTAAGCCTTAGTTGCAAATTTAAAATAATTTATAGTCCATTTTACACATTTCAAAAGCAGATATTTAGTATGTAGACTGTCTAAATGTCAAAATTATTCGTTCTCTTATCAGTACGATGACTGCTTTTACTTGAAGTCTGAACAGAAAACAGACATGTTGCTTGTACCTGATTATATTGTTAGAAATTGAATGAAGATATTACAAAATGGAGGAAAATAACAATTAGCCACATAAATATTAGAATAACTGTAGTTACCAGAAATATTTCAACAATCAGCTTCTCCATATCAGTTCACATCTCCTTTTTGATTTGGGAATGGTATTTTTATCTTATTGGAAATGTTCACAGACCTCGCCTACCGCAGCTGCAACTACCATTCACATTTTTACACTGATTATACTCACTAATTGCAAGTGGGATGTAAAACGGATTTCATATTAAGCTACATTAAAATGGAAGAAATTAAAACTGGGCTGTTTTTTGGATGTATTATATTCTTTGGGAGACCGCAGATTTGAGGGCCGCATTAGCCAATTAAAAACACCAGGCTAGTTCTTGAATAAAGCATTAAAGCAAAAGGTTACTTTCACACTTGAGTGGTATATGTCAAAACAGACATTTTGCCTAGTGGTGGGTACCCTTGTGACAAATTAAATGAAAGGCTAGACTATACAATAAAAGATGACCATTTGTACAGTTCCATATTAAATGATGCATTTTGAGAAGGCTTTTCTGTCTCCTTGGTAGGCTATCTAATCTCAGCACAGTCTTCATTTCAGCAATACATATTTCACTTATTTACCCTTGTATATTCATCAGGCATTTGTGTTTCTAGTGCAAGCGTTCTCTCCATGACTAACTTTATCCTTTTAGGAATGAGCTTGCTGGAGTGTGACATACACAACACCATGTAATTTAAAAATCTAATATATTCCTATATAAAGTGTGGATTCAATATTCCTTCCTCAGGACACAGTATTGTTTACAAATGAAGGAAGACAAACTGGCCTGGCATTAAGTTCTGAAACCATATGCTGGGTAAAAGTAATTTGTCTGCTCTGAAAGTAATTCTGGACCTGATAGGCTGATTGGATAAAGGTTTAGCATTGAATTTGAGATGAACAAATGTGGGGTAGAATGATTCAATCAGACTTTTGCACTTGCTTTTTACTGTCTTGGTAACAGACAGGGCTAACATTTATTTCCATGCCTTTGCTTATACTATTCTGTACCTAGGATGCTTATCTTTCTAATTTCCAGTTTAGATTACATCCAGTTTTTAAAGCTTCAGTTAAGATGCATGTCTTTGTTGAAGCCTTCTCTGTCACACCAATAAATAAATAAGCTTAATTTTTTTTCTGAGCCTCTCATACTCTGTTTTCCTTATATATAGTTAATTAAGTGCTTTTTGGGAAAGATCACACATATGTGTAGTTGGATAGCAGTCTGAAATTTATCTCTTCCACTTACTAGCTAATGTCATTATCTCACCTTAAAAGGAAATAATAATGGTACATTAGGAGATGATGACAACCAAACACCTTAAAGCAAAAAGGAAGTATGTGGTGAACCTACAAAAAAAAAAAAGAAAAGCTTTTATATTTAAATTATATTTGTATTTCATTATGTGCTTTCCTTTTTTTACATAATTGTTTAATGTGTCTATATGTTTTCCAATATTGTTTAGATTATAAATCCCTATAGAGCAGGGGTAAGATCATCCATATGTACAAATGTTGTTTTAACATTTTGGAGATTTTGGCACATTCATACAGTGAATTATCTGCCACATGTCTGTCTGTCTATCTCTCTAATTGTCTATCTTAGGACCGGAATGCATAAAAGGCCCAAGACAGTATAGAGACCAGTGCAAAAGGGAAATAATTAAATAATTGACCTTACACTGAGATAGGTTAAAATATTTACTACTAAGAGAGTAGATCTTTAAAGTTCTCATAAGAATAAAATCCATAAATATGTGTGATGATAGATGTAAATTAAACACATTGGGGTGATCATTTCACAATATACACCTATATCAAATCATTATGCTGTACATCTAAACTAACACAATGTTCTATGTCAATTAAATCTCAACCAAAAAAGAAATATTAAATATGTCAAATTGTATTGTGACAGGAAGAACCCTAGGGCAGCAAGTAAAAATTTTATTTGTTTAAGAAAGAAAAAAATAGAGTTGAATTGATAAACAAATATATGACATTGTGTAAGGAAAAGCAATAAGAGTAAACTAATTACAAGTTAGAGCAACTAGCAGAGGACGAGAAAATAGCAGATAGTACATATATGGTTTATGATATTTGAAGAATTCAGTTCTCAAAGAATAAACATCAGGAATAGCTGAAATAAGAGGTGACCTAATAATTATGAATAAGCAAATGCTGAAAGTTCTTTTTATCCTCAAATAATGTTTTCACCAGTTTGCCATAGTTTCTCTTTCCTGTTCTAGAATTCTTATATGTAGAGGTCACCAACTGTCTTTAGAAACACATGTAAAAGTAAGGCCAATATATGGTGCCTGGGTGGCTCAGTCGGTTAAGCATTCAACTCTTGGTTTCAGTTCAGGTCATGATCTCAAGATCCTGAGGCTTCAAGCCCTGCATCAGGCTCTGCACTGACAGCACCAAGCCTGGTTAGGATTCTCCCGCGTTCTCTGCCCCTCCTCCATTTATGCTGTCTCTCTCAAAATAAATAAATAAACTTAAAAAAATAAATAAAGTATTTTTTTACACTTGATCTTAGCCAAAAGGTCGAGAAGTGATAATAAAGTATGTTTTTAAAGAGTGAGGCCAATATATATTTATAAACCACCTAATAGCAAGCCAACAAATACAAAGTGATTAGAATAGGTAAAATTCCCTAACTGGACAACCTGAAAGGAAAAATTCAAGTGTCTGTTTTATATGAAAAAACATTATCCTAGGCACTCTATGAGAAAATTAAGATGAAAAAGACTTGGTTACTCTTCCGAAAGGAATAATTTGTAAGCAAAGTAAATAAACAACAAATAATAATATAAAGTATTTTATGCTCAATATAAAATTATTGCTAAAGATGCTAGTTACTGTCTTTCGTTCTCAGAAGATTCCCTCTTTTAAACATTCTCAACCCACCACTCAGTCTACTTGAATCAGCTGCGGCTTAACTTCTCTCTCTCAAATGTATTCGACTTAAGCAGAAGAAGTTAATTAACTTTTACTCAGCACTCAGGATACAGCAGTCAGTGTATACTGCTAGAATTGTTCTGACTTGAGATCTCACTTTCAATATTTGGGTTTTTACTTTTCCATTTTCTGAAATTTTACTCTATCTTCTAGAAAATAGAAGTCCTTCTACTACAGATCCTATTTTAGTGAACTGCCAGTAACCCAGTTTATCTGAAACTTTCAACTTCCTCTATATTTCCCCAACCATGGACCAGACTATGACCATAGATCTTTTCCTCTAAATTTCCCCAACCACGGATCAGACAATGACTATAGACCTTAATAAGAGCAAATAGATATCTCTGATGCAACTGCCCATCAGTCTTGTATTGAGTCTCTTAACATGTCTGGTCTTGACTTCCAAATCCCATGCGATGGTTTTTATGGAGACCCCAATTTCTCTCAGTTGGACCTCCTGACATTGTCTGCTGGAATAGACATGCCAGCAATCTCTTGTTTATGGTGAACATCATCTTTGTCCTACCACATCTTCCTATAATTTACTGACTCATACCTAGCCTTAGTGTGTGACTCTATTTTTTTGTTCTCATTTCTCTATAAGACTTTCCCATCCCTAATCTGGAAACGCTTTATTTCATGTAACAAGATGCACCAAGGCAATATTATGTGATGAATAATGGTTATCATAGCCCACATCTCACCAGGCTATGGATGTGTTTTCTTAAGAAGTGTACCTGGGTCAAAGACCTGCCAAGGAAGAGAATCAGGTTAGTCTCCCTCAAGACATGTAGAGTCCTCAGCAGGGACAACCTAAACATTCAGTTAGGTTATCAACTTGCTCACATTACTATTGAAAGCAGAATAAAAACAAAACAAAACAATTCCTGGAGAATTTACGGATCCTCAAATATGTCCATGTTCTTATCCCAGAAACCTTTGAATAAGTTATGTCACATGACAA
This sequence comes from Panthera pardus, assembly GCF_024362965.1. NCBI lineage: Eukaryota > Metazoa > Chordata > Mammalia > Carnivora > Felidae > Panthera > Panthera pardus. Next base: position 100,237,367 of record NW_026526721.1, on the reverse strand, counting down.
GGGAGATTTTAGGTTGCCAATGGAATTAGGTTTCCTAATCAGATAACCAGATAACCTTATAATAAAGGGAGTATCCAACTTGGATTATCCAAGTTGGCAAGATGTCATTGCAGGGGTCGTTTAAATGTGGAAGAGGAAGACAGATGGCCAGAGTCAGAGTGTTGTGATATGAGAAAAATCTCAACTGAGCATTGGTGGCTTTGAAGATGAAAGAATGGGCATGTGCCAAGAAATGCAGGCAGCCCCTAGAAGCTAGGAAATGCAAGGAAATGACTTCTCTTCTAGAGAGGGGAAGAAGGAGAAAGGAAGGGAAAGTGGAAGAAGGGATCTGGAAGCAATACAGCCTCACCAACAGCTCGATTTTAGTCCAGGGAGACCAGTGTCTGAATTCCGACCACTAGAACTGTCAGATAATACCTCCGGGTTGTTTTAGGTTACTAAATGAATGGTTATTTGTTACAGGAGCAATAAGAAACTAATGCAGCCACACTTCAACATTTCTGAAGAAACATCCTGAAATGAGTAGTTGTAATTCTATTGCATATAATGCATCTTTTAATCATCATCATAGCTTGGGTAGAAATACTAAGCCTATTAAAGCAGGCTGAACTTCCAGGGTTAGAACAGAGATTCCAAAATCAAAAGTCAACTTCAAGTCTCAAAATGCCTCAGTCAAACCAGTTGCAATTGATGAACATACTCGAAAAAGGTTTTCATGTAATTTCTTCATATTTAAGCCTCTTACCTCTTCTTTAACCCCAATTCACCCTCATAGTCTATTCTGTAAAGCTTAAATGCTATTCACAAATTTGTTCCTCTGCTCACAAAAATAGCTGAAGGGAATCATAATCTAAAATTGACTGAAAACTGACACAACTGGAATCAGATGGAGGAAGTCAATACTCATGGCTAGTCCAGCTGGGCCCACATTTTCACATTCTTTCCCTGACCACAAAACATCTCGAATAAAGGGAAAATTCATTTTGCCTTTCTTTTTTTGAAGTCTGTTTTTGTTTTATTTTGCTTTGTTTATTATATCTATAGCTATCTCTGGTTACATTTGACTCACTCTCTGTAGTAACTTAGGCAAATTAGATGGAGAAAAAGGAACTAAAGTTTTCTGAACAGCTCTTTAGACTCAAGCTATACATTCCCACTTGGGTTCTGATTGATAGCATGCTGATAACATCACCCAGCAAGGCTGTTACCGGATTTCACCTTGAAAGATTTGTGACTTGAAGGCTGTGAGGTACTGGGGTTCCTCCTCCAAATTAGGAGACACTTCATTTATGTCATGATCATGACCTTTTCTGACTCCTAAAAAAGAAATGTTGATATATTCCCTCCTTATTTTAATAAGAGCAATATCAATGCAGTAAATTTAAAAACATAACAAACAAAATTTCCAACATCTATCTGTTAAGAATATTATCTGGGGGCACCTGGGTGGCTCAATCGGTTAAGCATCTGACTTTGACTCAGGTCATGATCTCACAGTTCATGGGTTCGAACCCCACATCGGGCTCTGTGCTGACAGCTTGGAGCCTGGAGCCTGTTTCAGATTCTGTGTTTCCCTCTCTCTCTGCCTCTCCCCCACTCACACTCTGTCTCTCTGTCTCTCAAAAAATAATAATAGTAACTAAACATTAAAAAAAATTTTTAAAAGGATATTGTCTGAATTTTCTTCAGAAATATTAAAATTCTACTGAATTTATGAAGAAGGAGAGTTGGGGGTGGCATGGATTCTAATTACTACAGAAATCAGAATATTCCTGGATGTTCTGATGCTTTGTGAGACACTATTGAATGTAATTAAAACAACATCTCAAAACCAAAAGAATTAGAACAGTAATGTTTAAACACTTTTATGTAAAGATATTTCAAAGTATTTTTATTACTCTATATTAATGTTTTTATTAGCTGGTGGAGAGATTTGTTTCTTAACAGGATATATGTTAATGTCTTTGCAAATCTAAAGAACATCTTTGTACTGAAACATGTGAAATATCAGGCTAAAGCTAACATTTTGGGGGGTTTGGGTTCAGAGAGCTTTGCATGGTATCATTTATAAAAGGACTGAAAAGATTCATTAAATATCTTTAAAAATCACTCCAGACTTGGGGCACTTGGGTGGTTCAGTCAGTTAAGTAACCCACTCTTGGTTTCAGCCCAGGCCATGATCTTATGGTTCGTGAGTTCAAGCCTCGTGTTGGGCTCCAGCTGACAAGAATCTGCTTGAGATGCTCTCTCTCCCTCTCTCTCTGCCCCTCCCTTACTTGTGTACATGCTTTTTCTCTCTCTCAAAATAAGTAAATAAACTTTTAAAAAAGTTGCTCCAGACTATACACTGGTTTTATCAGAGTTTTATTTGTGTCTGAGGAAATAGAAACACTTCATCACTGTCATCTGGATCATCTGTTTATATATCTGGTTATATTCTTCCATGATGCAATCTATATTTAAGTAATAAATTTGGAGGTAAAAGTAACCGTTTCCATTTATTAGAATAATATTCAATATATAATGGCCTTAGGAGATAATTTCTTGTAGACTGTGTGTGGTGTGAATGAGATAGAAAAGAAAGAAAAGAATATTTTTAAAACTACTAATTTATATATAGCAATTAGTCAATATTCTAGTCAACTATAAGTGTACAAATCATCCAAATAATTGGTGTTATAACTGATTTTTTTGAGCCAATTGAATATTTGGCATCTTTTAATAATCAAATTGTTATAACTGGCAGTTATCAGTTGTTTGCTTTGTAAAGGTACTGAATTAAGTACTCTACAGGCACTGTATTATTACTGCTCACAATGCCATGTGGTAGTTATAAAAATTATCCATATTTTAAGGTAAGGAGTCTGAAACTTAAAGAAGTTAACCAACCCCATGGATAGCACATCATCTAAGCCAGCACTTGTTTGAAAGAAAAAGAGAAGCTATTAATAATAATCTGACTCTATTGGCATACATCAGAATTGTGCCAGGTAAAGATATATGGTCACCTCACACATATAGTAAATAGCAAAAATAAGACTAAATGCTAATGAACCCAAATTATTTTCCAAATACATGATTTCACTTCATAGGGAATCTGCATAATTCAGACAGAATTTTAAATATTTTATGATTGCTTTGGCAACATGAACTAACATCCTAATCAAAATTAAAGATTTCTCTTTGTCATGCATATTCCTCCTTTCACTTTTATTTACCCAATACCAAAGCCAACTGGTGCATCTCTGAAAAAGTGGCAATATTTCACTTAATATCTCTTCATCGTTTTCCTCCATCTCAAATGTCAAATTTCTACCTGTACATACATCATTTCTAATTTGATGCTCAGATTAAAATTCCCTTCTCCAAGATGCCTTTCCAGATTCATTTTTATATGTTACTTGTATTTTTATTATGGTAATTACTGCAATATTCATTATATTCACCATACTTTTGTGTACAGACTGTATTCCCTAAATAAAATCTCAACTCTTACACATGACTGAATGGTTATAATATGATTAATAATATGTATATTTATGAGTCATCTTCATTTTTAAAATTTTGTTTCTCTTCAGAATTAGCAAATTCTTGTTCTTCTTTTAAAAGTTTATTTATTTATTTATTTATTTATTTATTTATTTATTTATTTATTTATTTTGAAAGAGAGAGACAGCACATAGAGAGAGGCATAGAGAGAGGGAGAGGGAGAATCTCAAGCAGATTCTGCACCATCAGCACAGAGCCTGATGCAGGACTCGATCTCACAAACCATGAGATCCTGACTGAGCTGAGATCAAGAGTCCGATGCTCAACTGACTGAGCCACCCAGGTGCCCCAGCAAATTCTTATTCTTTTTTTTTAATTTTTTTTAATGTTTATCTTTATTTTTGAGACAGAGAGAGACAGAGCATGAGCGGGGGAGAGGCAGAGAGAGAGGGAGACACAGAATCAGAAGCAGGCTCCAGGCTCTGAGTTGTCAGCACAGAGCCCAACGCGGGGCTGGAACTCGCCAACTGCGAGATCATGACCCATGCTGAAGTCAGACACTCAACCGACTGAGCCACCCAGGTGCCCCACAGATTCTTATTCTTGAAGAAATATATTTACTGTTTAGTTTACTGTGGATATGAGGATAACCCAAATTGCATGAAGCCTTTACTATTCATCATCTAAATAAACACTGTAGAACAATTAATTTTGACTACAAGTGTAAGTTTCTGTAATAAATATCTGATGTAAATATATAAATATATTATAAATTTCAATATGATTTTAAGTGTTTATTTTCCTAGGAGAGTTTTCCTTTTTTTTTTTTTTTTTTTGGAGTGTTTCTCCTTTTAAAACTTTATCATAGATCATCTAATTTTATCTAGAAAATATTTGTTTTTTATTTATGAAGCTGTTCCAGCCATGCTTCTACTATCATAAACTTTCTATCATGCACATTTTTATCTCGTTAATACTTTTGTAAGTGAGTGTCGTGCAGGAAAATCACTTTGCAGTATGATTTTGCCTGAGAAGATGCACATTATCTATCTTTACTCTGACTGGCATTTGAAATTGAAAGGTAATATTGGAAGTTATATGTCGTTATAACTATTTTTTTGGCACAAGTTTCTTCTGAATACCACTGACAGAAAGAAACTATTTAATTTGTTCCACATGGATGATATTTAGTGCCTACAGAAGACAGAATGATAGCTGTCCATGTGCTATATTTTCAGGAACCTTAAAAGAATCACCTGGCCTACATAATATGCCTCACTATATTTCCACAGTGTCTAAATTTCTGTCAATTAATGCCACTCCTTAAGGGTGTTTCCAAGAAATGGACTTTTAATCCATTACCTTAGAGGGGAAGCGCATTGGCACAGATTTATCTTTATTGCGAATGGGCTTTGGCAAATAAGGACCCAGCAGTAATAAGACAGTAAACAAGTACACTTCAAGTCAGAAGTAAGCTGGAAAAAATTCTAAACCGATGAGTTTTCCCCACAGGCATAAAGTCCCAATGACCTATGTTTTTATAAACACATATACCCCAGTCTTACCAGCAAAGGCTCCTATGATTCAGCAAATATGAGGGGAATCCTAAATAATTTTATTGTACATCAAGACTGATGCCATTAAGGGAAATTATTCAGTGTTGTTCTGTACCTCAGGGTGGCCTTTGAGACCTGGAGAAAGCCCCCCCCCCCCCCCCCCCCAGCTCCAGGGAGTACAGATACAGGAAAAAGGCTGAAAGGAAATAGACAATTTAGATTGAATCACATGTTCATCTAAGAATCCTAGGTTAAATATTTCCCCTGTTCACTCTGAGCACCTCTGTTGAATTATAGGAAATATTTTTCTTCTCAGAGAATTATCCAGAACAAAGTATCCAGGCTGTTTGAAACTCTATAAAAAGTTAGTCATCAGACTTTCTGCCTTATGAGAGTTTGGTTTGATTTTTAACACTACATACCTAGTTAGGTAATGCAGTACTGTGAAAAGAGAATTTCATTACTTTTATATAGAAGGAGAGGAGATGTATCTTCCCAGCAATGGGTCTCGGGAGGAATTTCCTATAAAGTGACCACATATGGATTTAATGACTAGCACTGCTGGACCCCAGTGAGGAAAATATTGCAGCATTGTCACTGTGGGTCTTGATGCAAAGAAACCTGCTGGTCAGGATAAAAAGAAAAAAACCCAAAAGGTGGATAATACTACGGTAACAAGAGGGAAAAAAAAGACACCTGTTCAGTCTGGCAATATTTTTATCTTTTCTTACCAAACAAAAATTTCTTCTACTTTTCAAAATAGCTTAATTGAGTCTCAATTATACATCATACTCTTTATGTATATTTTATCACATCCACATTTCTTTTCCATGGAAGGTATTATTTATTTATTATAATCCCTTTTGAAAATGTTAAAGCATCTTGTATGCATATACATGTATAGCCCTCAAACTCATATTAAAAGATTTTTTTCAGATGACAGTTCCTCTAAAAAATCTTCTCAAATGCACCTAAACACAATTGGTTTCTCTATCTCATATACATAATATAACAGTTTTATTTATGATATAACTGTTTCAGTCTCTTATGTTCCCATTTTAGACAATACTTTCAATGGTTCCCATTATATGCTGCATATGCAATGTATTCATAGTGGGATTTAATTGAAAATGATCTTTTTGGTTTTACATTTTGTTCTGAAGATGTGATCTCGAATCATTAGTCACAAAAAATGTGGTTAAAATGAGGCAGGTTCTGAAGGAATGTACACTCTTCTATAGAAAGAAACTCAGCTAATAAGTTAACTTGCTTGTAAAATCACTAGTGACATACATCACCCTACACTTTAACCTCAGTATAAATCCTAGAATACTCCATTAAAAATCAGTTCTTTTTTTTTCTTTTTCTCAATCACCCCAAATTCCTTCTCAAGTCTTCAGTCTCTCTTTCTCTCTCTGTCACTCACGCATACAGAAATACAAATATTCTTTATTTTTACCTTCTGTCTTTATTTCTGTGTTTTAGTTTTTATTCATAAATCTCTTTTATCCACAAATTTATTTTTTAATTTTTTTAAAGCTTATTTTTTTGTTTTGAGAGGGAGTGGGGGGGGGAGGGGCAGAGACAGAGGGGGAGAATCTCATGCAGGCTCTGTGCTGTCAGCCCAGAGCCTGACATGAGGCTCATTCCCATGAATCTGAGATTATGACCTGAGCTGAAATCAAGAGTCAGATGTTTAAGTGACTGAGCCACCAGGCTCTCCCTCCACAACTTTATTCCTCTTTGATTAACTTATCATGTATAGAAGTGACAGTGAAATACTTTGCTGGAGAAGGAAATTGGTTTCTGGATCCAGAGACTCTTTTCCTATAGCTATTGAAATTTGATGGTAAAGAAGAGGATTTTTAAGTCCTTGTCAGGATATATTTCATTTCCTCCAATTATATACCCTAGGGCCTAGCAAATCATGGATAGACTTAGCACTCGGTTTCTTGAATGAATAAAATGAGAGAGCACGCTGCCATAGTATGAAAATATCATTCAAGCAATTCTCTTTTCAAGGGAATCTTTATGATAAATCAAAATGAAGAAAATAGCTGAATAAAACTAACAAATTTTAAGTGTATAATTAAATTAGTTTTAACAAAGTTAGTGTAACCACCACCGTAATAAAGATATAGAACTTTTCATCCCTCCAGAAAAGTACCTCATGCTACTTCACAGCCAGTCCATTACCTCACGATAGGTTCTGATAACCACTGATCTGTTTTCTGTCACTGTAGTTTTGCAACAATATAGTATATGGTGTTCATGTCTAATTTCTTGAAGCAGCAGTGATGTCCCCAGTGGCAATACAGTGTTCTTTGTCTTTTGGTTAAGCATTAAATATAAGAGCTGTGTAGTTTATGTTTATTTCGTAGGTCAATATATATGGTTAAAAAAATTCTTTCCATGTAAAAATTTAAAAACAATGCTTCTCATAAAAAAACATATTGGGTAAAAAGGGAAATACAAATGGACATAACAGAATTTCTCTTAAAAAAATAATGCAAACATTGCATACCAGCTTCTATGGCATGCATTTAAAAAAAATCTGAAGGGAGTTCTCTGTTCCTTCTGGATTTGAATGCCTGCTTCCTTCCCCAGAATAGGGAAGTTCTTAGCTATAATTTGTACAAGTAAACCTTCTGCCCCTTTCTCTCTCTCTTCTTCTGGAAATCCTATGATGCGGGTATTATTACATTTCATTAAACCACTTAGTTCTCTAATTCTCTCCTTGTGCTCTAGTATGTTTTCTTTTAATTTTTTAATGTTTATTTATTTTTGAGAGAGAGAGACAGAGTGCAAGCAGAGGAGGAGCAGAGAGAGAGAGAGCGAGACACAGAATCTGAAGCAGGCTTCAGGCTCTGAGCTGTCAGCACATAGCCTGATGCAGGGCTCGATCTCACCAACCATGAGATCATGACCTGAGCTGAAGTCAGATGCTTAACTGACTGAGCCACACTGGCACTCCTAGTATTTTCTTATATCTCTTTTTCTTGGCTTCATCATTTTCCATAATTTTATCTTCTATTTCACTTATTCTCCCCTCTGCTTCCTCCATCCTTGTTGTCACTAAAAATAGTTTATTTTGCATCTCCTTTACAACATTTCTTAATTCATTATGACTATTTAATGGTTCCTTGATCTCTGTAGCAATAGATTCTCTTCTGTCTTGTATGGTTTTTTTCAAGCCCAGCTATTAATCTTATGACAATTATTCTAAATTCTTTCTCAGATATATTGTTTTTATCTGTTTTGAGCAATTTTCTAGTTGTCATTTCTTCCTGGAATTTTGTTTAAAGAGAACTCTTCTGTTTCAACATTTTGGTTAGTTTTCTGTCCTTTATGTGTTTCAGTGTGTTTCAATAGCTTGTTATGTGTCCTGCACCTGAAAACACTATTATATTAAAAAGGGGTCACACACTGTCCAGGACCTGGCCCTTTAGGAGGTGTTTTTGGAGTGTGTTATGTGCTCTCTGTTGTTGTGACTCTGGTTGCTTTATCTCCCTAATTGTAGTGTTGGTTTGGACCCTCCATCAGGTGTGCTTTGATTTGTTCATTGAATTAACACTGGAAAAAAAATTAAAAACAGGGTGGGAGAAGAAGCCTTATCCCATACAAAGAGAGAAATGACAGGGGTTGGTAAAAAGAAAAGAAAAAAAAATGACCAGGCAGAGAATCAGAGAAACAATATGGCTTAATACAGAGAGAGGGAGGAAAATAAAGAAGAAGGAGATACAGTAGAGGTGTATAAAGAATAGATTAAAAATGTCTGCTGTTAAACAAACCAACAGCCAGAATAACCAGAATAGAGAAGGGAAGACATAAGAGGAAGAAAAGGATGATAAGAAAAAAATGTATATATATGTAAAGAATTGACCAAGAATCAAATCAGAAAATGCAAAACCACTGGGCTATTATCTGACAGTGCCTTGGAACTGGTGACTGCACTGCTCTGGGGGAGGGGCTGTCTGGTTCTGGTCAATATTGCTCTGTTAGATATGCAGTTACCAGGCACAGAGGGGTGTGGTTTGTGTAGGTGTCCCGCTTCCACTGTGGACCCTTTGTCCCTTCCCTGAAGCCCTACCTTGCTGGTGACGGGGAGGAAAATGGTGACACTCCAGTCTCTCCTTCCCAGACTGGGTGTCCCAGATCACTCTGTTCAGGCCGTCCTCACAGTGCCCTGTGGGTACAAGTGGGCTGGTTTGTTCTACTCCACATTCTCCTGTGGCTCCCAAGCACTCAGCTGGTATTCAAACCCTGATGTCTTAAAGGATCTCTCTCCATGTGCCCTGGTTCTGGGGTAGAGTCACTCCACCCAGCCAGGTGACAAAGGGCCTCTGGGTGGTGGGCACCTGCAGGTCTTTTGTCTTTGGAGAGGCCATATGTCTTCTTCCCATAGCACTCAAGGGAGGGTATTGCTCTCTTCTTCTGTGCCTCTGAGCTTGGTACTGACCCTGGGATGGCTTCCCTCATTCCCAAGCATGTGAACAGAGCTTCAGGTCCCAGTCTGGAGAAAGACCTGCAACACCGGAATGAGTTAGAAATTGGTTCTTTCTCTATTTTTTCCATTCCCGGGTCCGTGGTCTTTCTTATCCAAATACAATCCTACACTTCTACTGCCTCTCTTTCTCTTCCTTTTGTCTCTCCATGGAAGGGAATCCCTCCCTTCCATGCCTACACTGCTTATTTTATCTCTCCCAGTTCACAATCACACACCTATGGTCTACGAAGCTGTCCCTCTGGGCTCCTGGAGATGTTTCTATCAGTCTGTAGCCTGGATTCCTGGAATTTCAAGTCTTCTGCCTCCAATACTGCTGTGCTTGAGGGATGAGGGAACTTTGGGTCCCCCTATTTCTCTGCCATGTTAACTCCTCTCTGCTATATTTGTAAGTGAGAGGTTTAGATTTTGGAAATGAGGTTTGCATTATTATTGGTTCATTTTATTTTCTAGCTTTATTGAATTAAATGAAAATTAAAATTTTATATATTTAAGGTATACAACTTAATGATTCGGTATACATACATATTGCATAATAATCAATATATTTAAGCTACTTAATATGTCACTTCACATAGTTATACCATTTCCTTTCTTCTTTCTTTCTTCCTTCCTTCCTTCTTTCCTTCCTTCCTTCCTTCCTTCCTTCCTTTCATGTGTGTGGTAAGAACACTTAAGATCTACCTTCTCAGCAAATGTCAGGTATACAATACAGAATTTTTAACACATTGTTATACATCAGATCTTCAAAACTTATTTGTCCTACATAACAAAGTTTGTACCCCTTGACCAACATCTTCCCTTTCTCTTCCTTCCTATGCCTGGTAACTACCATTTTATTTTTTGTTTCTATGATTAAACACTTTTAGATTCCACATATAAGTGAGATCATGCAGTATTTGTCTTTCTATATCTGGCTTATTTCACTTAGCAAATGTTCTCCAGATTCATCTATGCTGTTGTAAATGGCAGTATTTCTTCCCTTTCTAAGGCTAAATAATATTTAATTCCATGTATATAACAAATTCTCTTTATCCATTTATCCTTTGGTGGACATTTAGTATGTTTCTATATAGTTGCTATTGAGAATAATACTAAGGTGAGTACAGATATATCTTTGAGATTCTGATTCCATTTCCTTTGTACATATATCCAGAATAGGGATTGCTAAATCATAAAGTAGTTTTATTTTTAATTTGGGGGGAACTTCCATACTGTGTTGCATGTGGTTGTACAAAATAACGTGATTAAAAATGAGCAAAAGACGTATTTGAATGGGCGTTTCTCAAAAGAAGACATGCAAATGGCCAGCAAACATATGAAAAGATGCTCAACATTACTAATCATCAGGGAAATGCAAATCAATTAGATATCACCTCATATCTGTTAGAATGGTTATTATCAGAAAGGTAAAAGATAAATGCTGATGAGAATGTGGCAGAAGAGATACCCTTGTACACTGTTGGTGGGAATATGAATTGGTACAGCATTATTAATTGAGAAAAAAAGTGAAACGAACATAACACACAAAAATCATGTGGTTCTCCACCACATCGATGGAAGAAGAGATGAAAGATTAACTGAAAGAAAAGTGTAAGTAACGATGTCAATAAGGAATCAAATTTACAAAAAGTGAGCTCTAAAAAAGCTTCAGTGCTGACTAACCTAATTTAAGATGTCTGATATTAAATCAATATGGTTGTCAAAATTCATTTTTAAAATATTGCATCATTGTCACCTAGGCACCATATGGTATATCAAATGACAAGGTAAAAGAGTCCATCAGTATGAAAGTAAAAACTGCCATCATTAAATCAAATCCATTACAGCAGAAATGAGAAATAAAAATATGATTTTAGTATAGCAAACCAGATGTTCTTTCATGAGTTCATGAAATTAAGAACCATATAAACCCGCAATGTAATTAAATGCATCATCATGCTGTATAGAATTGAAGATTAGAATTGAAGATTAGGTTTGATTTAAGGAGACGCTCCCAAAAATTTGCCTCAGAGTATATTTTCTCCTTTATTCTGTCACATTGGATCTTCTGATAGTTTAATAGTTATCAGAGTACAAATCTGGTTTACAGACAATCTAAGAGAAAAACCAGCACATGTATTTTGAAAGAAAAACCTAAAATGGACTGACTGATGTTATTTTGTCTCCTGAGACCCTGCAAATATATATGCTAAAAAAAAAACAAAACCCACAAAACTCAACATGAATTCTAATGTAGTGGAAAGGGTTAACATTGTCAACCAATTAGGGAAAGAGTTAGCATTATCAACTTATACTTAGTTGATATCAATATGTATAAATATTCATAATGAATTGAACTTTATACAAATTGGCCTCAAACAAATCTTTATTTTCAATGAGGATTTTAATAGCTATTTATTCTCTCATATGTGGTATTGAAAACTGACTGAAAAATATTAAAAATTAAACTCTTAATTTCCTACATATAAAACCTGTTTCTACCAAGAAATTAAGATATCATCACAGTGTAAAAATATTTATTTGAAGTGCTATATCATTCCAAATATTTAGGTTTAAGGAAGGCTTAGCCTTATTCTTGGATGTTGCAGAAGTTGTTAATTGTAACACACCAAAATTTTATAGTGTGTACATTGGCCTCAATATGTGTATTTGTAACGATGTAGGAAATAGCATTCATAAAAAAGTTACAGCATTTACTTTTAATTTACATGCAGATGGTATAGATATTAACAAGAAAAATATTTTAAAGTGATTCCCAAAATTAGAATATTTTACCACAGGAGGAACAATTTTCAAAATAAAATCCATGGGAACTTTATTTCTTTCCCATTTTTCATACAGTTTAATGCTGGGGATTAAATTCCCAAAATTAAATTCCCAAAAATTCTCAAAAAGTTCAAATAAAGTATTTCTCTTGGGCTGTACTTTAGAAATTAGTGGATTAAACAGAATTACATGTATACATAAAATGGTCTGGTTCAATCCTACAAATCATACTTTGTTGGATGCAAGAGACCATAAAATTGAATAATGGATACTTTGACTTCATTCACTGAGAGAAAACCTATGTGAGGAGATTTAACATTCCTATGTGGATTACAAAATATTTACTAAGGAGTGGGCTAAAAAAAAAAAAAAAAAAAAAGAATCCATGCATTACTTTTTTTTTTTTTTTTGCAACTTCTACAATTCTCAAAAGTTGCAGGAAAGTTTGTTTTTTCACTTTATTGGACTCCATTTTAATAAGCTATTAATTTGAAATCAAATCATTTATTTTTTGTAAAATGCTGTAGTTAAAGCATCTATGAACATATAAATTTCTTTAAAAGAGTACTAAAAGATAATGTAAATATGTTAACCAAAATAATGTTTTTAAAAAGTAAGAATTATCATTTTAAAAAGAAAATATGAATCCAATTTCAGTCTATATACCAGAAAAAAACAGAGTGTCACCATTCTGTGTTAATCTTCATATCCTAACCCCTTACCCTAGCTTCCACAGTGCTCATTCAACCTCTAGTTTCAGATGCCAGCAGTTCCTGAGACAATTCTGATGAAGATGGGCACATTGTTAGGCTCCAAGCATTACCAGTTTTCCAGATCTCCAATTTGTTTTGCAGCCCCAAATATGACATATTTCTGCCTACTTGTGTGAACCATTAACTTGGTCTTCACTTGTTCTTAGACTGAGATATATACCATTGGTTCCCCTGGTTCTCGGCCTTTGGAAATCAGACTGGATTAACAGCACTAGTTTTCTTGGGTCTCCAGCTTACAGTCTTGTACTTTTTTTTTAGCTTCCAAATGTTGGTATGTTGAGCATTACTTAAGATAAAGAAACCAATACCTAAGTTTCAAATTTATGTCATTACACTTAAATAATGCATTTTGACCTGAATTAATAACATGACATCTTTTATTGTTTTAGCTTTTTTTTTATTTTTTAAAAATTTTTTTTTAATGTTTATTTGTTTTTGAGACAGAGGGAGACAGAGCATGAATGGGGGAGGGGCAGAGAGAGAGGAAGACACAGAATCAGAAGCAGGCTCCAGGCTCTGAGCCATCAGCCTAGAGCCTGATGCGGGGCTCGAACTCCTGAACCCTGAGATCGTGACCTGAGCTGAAGTCGGTGGCTCAACCGACTGAGCCACCCAGGCGTCCCTTATTGTTTTAGTTTTAATCACTACTTTGTTCATCTCTTTCAGAAAAATATAATGACAATTAAAATGGCATAGTTAAATTCTGAGATTATGAAAGTAACGCTAGTTTGTAATCACTGAATAGATAAATTACACTCATAAATGAATTGACACTTTTTAGAAAGATACAATGTGAAAGTATGTTTCGTGGAGAGGAACATTACCCCAAAGATGGTAAGTTTATTAAATTTTTTTTGCTCTTATGTTGACATAACTCAAAGAATGTTTCTACTACTGTGGTAGAAATTTAGTTTTCCAGTTATAAATATTTGGAGCATTTTCATTTTTTAAAGCTTCTACAAGTGTTTATAATTCAAAACTTCTTAATAGTACTTTTAATAGAATTTATAGTTGACAATTATAATGAAGAAAATAAGATGTTAAAATAGTATATATAAATTATTAAATATATTTTACTTTAAAGAGAGAAAAACATTAAAAATTGGTATCTGTGCTGAATAGATTTTAAGTTTTGTAACAAATATTTTCTTTGATGGTCATGTCTGGCCAGTTGTGATATTGTTGGCAAGATCCTGTCAAGTATGAAGTTTCTTCAGAGTATCAACGCACTGTAATTAGATTGTAAAACTCTGTCACTACTACCCCAATACTTATACCTTTAATAAATTTGAGCTACAGATGTAGGAACTTGTCAATTCTCATTTATAAATGTTCTATTCATAATAGCATGACTTTTCCCTCATTATATACCTCATCTCTATACATAATCAGAAAGTCTTAATGGAATTCATATATTTATACTCTTTTAGCTGAAAAATCTATACAGCTTAAAAAAATAATTGCATACTTTGTGTCAGTATTTATTCACACGAATTAAGAGCTTGGTGGCTTAGTCTGTTAAGTGTCTGACTCTCGGTGTTGGCTCAGGTTATGATCTCACAGTTTATGAGATGGAGCCCTACATCAGTCTCTGTGCTAACAGCACTGAGACTGCATAGGATTCTCTTTCTACCTCTCTGGCCCTCCCCCTGCTCACTCTTACTCTCTGTCAAAATAAATAAATAACCTTAAAAATAAAAGGGCTTATGTTTTTAGGGGCACCTGCCTGGTTTAGTCAGTAGAGCATGAGATTCTTGATCTCGGGGTTAAGTCTGAGCCCCATGTTGGGTGTAGAAATCACTTAAAAATAGAAATCTTAAAAAAAATGAGCTTAGATTTTTAAAATTTCTAGGAATACAATACACAAATTTCACAAATGTGTTTTCTAGCTTCTTTCTTCCGATGAGCTGGGACATTGATCTTCTCCTGCCCTGGGATAGACTTACACCATTGGCTCTTCTGGTTCTCAGCCTTTGGACGAGGACTGGAACTGTACCATTAGCTCTCTTGGGTCTCTAGCTTGCAAATGGCAGATCATGAAAATCTCAGCTTCTACAATCAAGTGAGCAATCTCCTTATAGAAAATATGTGTGTGTATTGCATATTACATATTATATATACACATACATGCAATATACATTTAGTATATAGATATATACATGTAGTAATAATATAATAATATATCTAATATATATTATTTACATGAATTAAGAGATTTGATTTTTAATGTTTACACAAATTTTACAAATATGTTTTTTTGGGAAACCCTGGCTAATAAGTAGTTATACATCCACTAGGGCACAAACATTGAATATAAGCATAGGTTCTGGTGTCAGACAGACTGGATAGAGTTGGCCTTTCACAATTGCTGCTATGTGATCTTAAGCGAGATACATCACGTTTTAGTTTCATTCATCTGAAAAATGGAGATAACTTTATCTATCTCATTGATTTTTTTTTGGAAGGGATTGGATGAAACATTTTGTAAATTATAAAACTAAATATATTTAAAGCTCACAGTAGGGTGTCTGGCATCTATTAAGAGCTCAGTAGCTATTACTGTTAAGCTTCTAAATCTCCTTTTTACAAAAATTCTCTTTGGAAGCTTTATCCCCCTATCTCTTTCCTTCAACCATTTTATTTTGAACTTCAGTGGCTCAATTTTCAGATGAATAGTGAAATTGCTGAAAAATATTCTCTATATATCATATATTTGACCTCGTTTTTAAATATATGAAACAATTTAGTCTGACAATGAATAATAAATGCAATTATGATATGTGGATATGTACAGTAACTGGCAGACTTCAAACTGAAGCTTCCTGTTGACATTAATGTTCAAAAATATTAATCAGACATTCAAAAATATTAATCAGATATAACTAACATGATTATTATGTATGTTTCTGTTCTATTAATCTAAATATACTATCTCCATCTTAAGGTTTATAAAATCTTGAATAACTGTTATTTTCTTCAGCATAAAATGGAAATATATTTTGTGATGAAATATGTATATTTTGTGTGAAAAATGTATGACATTTCATCAATATAATGTGAAAATCAAGAATAACACCAAAAAAAGAAATAGGGCTACCACCCAAAGAGAGCTTATAAATAGTATATGTGATAGATAAGAGTATATAATATCTTTTCCCAAAGAAAGCTTATAAATAGCATATGTGATAAGAGTATATAAAATTTTTTTGCTATAGTTGACTTTTTTAGGAACTTTAGGTTTTACTCATTCTGCAGAGTGGGAAATATAACAATAAAATTTCAATGGTAACTGTGTTCTTTCTGGGACGAGGCCTTCACTCCTTGCTTTCACAATGATAAGAACATTTTCATTTTGTGAATGTTTGCTTCTCATCTATGCTGCTCAATTTCCTGGAAGGTTGTTCTTGATTATAAGAGTACTGATAAGTCTCCACAAGTAGTTTTCACTTGTACTTTCATAAAACTATTTCAGATATTAAAGAATTATGAAATCATAGAATATTTATATGTCATATTTCTTTTTCAATATATAGAAATACTGTCAAATATAAAATAAAATATATATTATTTAGTTATGCAGATAGCTGCATAATTAAGGAAATTAGCTGTTAATTGTTAAAATTAGCCCCACTAATAATTGGCAGTTTTCATGGGGAAAAATGAAACAGTTCTCAAATTTATGAACTTCTGCATGAAATGTAAATCTTGCCATGTTATTAATGGTTTATTCCTAGAAATTATCACTTAAAGATGGTTTTGTATGTTACTTGAATGACTTAGTAAGTTTCAAAAATAGTAGTATACCAAACAAATTCACTTTCTAGGAGGTAAATAAAAGTAGGCATGCACAATTTAAGTTGAATATTTTTCAACTCTACAGAGTTAATACGTAAGACTACTCTGTAAAAATAATAGATGTTTTACTAAAGACCTATGACCTATGACTCATTCTCAAAGTACATGTTTTGCTTTATTTTAAACTGAAAAGACAACCTCGGGGCTCCTGGGTGGCTAAGTAGGTTAAGCGCCCCACTTCGGCTCAGGTCATGATCTCACAGTTTGTGAGTTCGAACCCGCGTCAGGCTCTGTGCTGACAGCTCGGAGCTTGGAGCCTGCTTCAGATTCTGTGTCTCCCTCTCTGTCCCTCCTCTGCTTGCGCTCTGTCTCTCTCTCAAAATAAATAAACATTAAAAAAAATTAAAGAATAACAACAACAACAACCTCATTGAGTACATGAAGCTCTTACAGATCTGTAAATTGATTGGATTATGGCCTTTTGCATAAACTGCTATAGCCAACATAATTGCCAACAAATCCATGAAAAGAAAAAGGAAAATATCACAAACTACACATGCCTCAGACTCCATAGTTTAAAGATACCTGAAATAGCATTCCCAGAGAAGAAATACTGCTATAATCCTGATCAACAGATATGACCAGATAAAAGGACAAAAGTATGAAGAATCACAAAAAAACAGTAGCTCAACATATGTATCAGTTATGATATAGGTGCATTATGATAAGAGTAATTAAGCATGAGTAACACTTACAATGAAAGCCAGATAATAAGAAGTGATACTTTGGCCAAATAGTATCTCTAAAAACACATGGTTAGTTGCATAAATGCTACTTTTTTTATTTGAGCATCTTTATCTATAAAGTAAGCACAAGGAAAGTTTGACTTTGACAAATACACACAGAATAGAAACAGAAGAAATTTATAAAGAAATAAAATATGTATTTTAGTAAATGGTACAGTTCATATATCTCATTGCTAATATCTCTACAACTCCCATGAGAGTATATAGGTTGTTAAAAATGACAAGAAATGTATTGTACAAATAAATTTATGCATTATACTTAGGTAAAAATACACTTTTTCATCTTTTCCTTATTAAAGGTGTAAAACATAAATGCTTGACAAATGACTAAAAATAAGTGAAACCATGAAAGCATTTCATTTTATAATTTTAAAGGTTTGATTTAGTACTACATGGAGACTTTATCTGTTAGTTTCTCTGTTATTTGTCAGGCTGCATCAATCCAAAATTAATTTATAAGTCATAGGTTATTAGTCACAAATGCTAACTCCTATAAAGCATAACTGTATATGAGAGTTTTATCTTAAGTGCTATTGTTTTGACTTTCGGTGACTGCAGTAGGTAATATTTATTCATAATACTATGAACTTATGAATATAGAAATGTACTTAGCAAAAATGTGGAATTTTTAATTATTGATAAACACAGCAGTCCTCTACATACCATAAAATGAGCTCTTTTTATTTTATAATTAATGTAAATGGCACCTACTATACCAATTCTTAGAATGTTCTCATTGACATCTTTTTGATAAATATTCCACTAATAAATTTCTCTGTAATTTCTTACTTATAGATTCACAAAAACTGGTACTCAAAAGGTTTCATTAAAAGATACACTCACATTTCTCTTTGGGAAACCAAAACTTACCCATTTATTCATTGGAACACTATTAGTAATAGCTAAAGATAAGACAAGAAAGCATGGTTGAATTACCTAGAGCAAATGTGGCAAAATATTAATAATTTTTAAATCTATAGGATATGGTACATTTACAGGATATGGTGCATATCATTCTTTAAAACTTTCTCATTTTGACATTTCATGTAATATATTTGGAAAATAGATTAGGAAAAAACCATTCAGCTCTAAAATGCTTCATCACTCACATTACTCTGCAAGTTTATAAGTTTCCAACCTACTTTAAGAAAACTCATTATTGGGGCACCTGGGTGGCTCAGTCGGTTAAGTGTTTGACTTCGGCTCAGGTCATGATCTCACAGCTCAGGAGTCCGAGCCCCACGTGGGGCTCTGTGCTGACAGCTCAGAGCCTGAAGCCTGCTTCGGAGTCTGTGTTTCCCTCTCTCTGTCCTTCCCCCACTCATGCTCTGTCTCTCAAAAATAAGTAAACATTTTCAAAAGTTTAAAAAAAAAGAAAAACTCATTACTATAGGTAATGAAAAAAAAAAAAGATGCTGGTTTAACACCAGAAAGATCAGACAGTAAACACGTATGCAATTAATTGGCCTTGCCCTTTCAACCTATAGTACCTACAGCAAAAAGTTGGCAAATAAATGTTTATTATAAACTATTATGTATGTTTAAGCAAAATAAATAAATAACATTGAGACTTTAACAGAGAATGAATGAAATGTTCATGTCATGTAGTGTGATGCATATTGTTTCCTTTATGTATAAAATACCTTTGGTATATTTTAAATATGTCTTAATATATTTTGATATTAAACATTAAATATAGACATTTACTTGACTACATTCTTTCAGTGAAAAAGTGTTTCTTTTTCCTAAAATCAAAGTGATATCTGTACTGATATATTTTTAAGTATTGATTTCAATCTTGATAAAGTATAAGTGACAATCGTTTCCTGTTGCTTCTGGTATCTGAATATTATTTCTTGCGTATATTATTAATATACAGTGGAAAAGTGCTGACTCTAACTTACTTCTCTTTTACATTGAGAAACTCAAAAAGACCAGAATAGGCTTTGTTAGCTTTTTCAGCAACACTGTGCTTCGTGATTCAGAGACACTTGGGTATATGAATGAGAAATGTTCATAAACTTTTATTTTACAGGGCTTTCTTCTTTGTATATTTCTTTCAGAGTCATACCATCATTGGAGTTTTGATTGCCTATTTAATTGTATGTCACTGTTGTGAAAGGTTTCACTGACCCCGTAATCCAGAATCCAGAGTTAAACTTTGACCTTTGTGTTAAATGAAAGATCTGTAGTTCTAATTATATATGAAGATGGGAGAGTCAGCTTAGTTTGAAAATGCTGATTTCACTCTGAATTAAATTTCATAACTTATTTGATTAATTATTAAGCTTTCACAATACAAAAAATATTGATATCAACCTAAAAATTGGAGGATAAATTTGGAGATATGTATTTTCAAAACTCTTTTAAAAGATATGTGAGGAGGGAAAACAAGGAAGACAACTTTGGCAAATTGTACTCTTATTCATAATTATTTGTTTCCTCTTCTCTAAGAGGAATATACTCTCCTTTTCTTGCCATACATTTTTCTATACTTCCCATACCATTAGCAGACTTGGCCTGTGACTTATTTTTCTGGATGAGACTTGCCAGGTCTGAGAAGGAGCTTCATAATGATTGTGTGGGTCAGCTCAATCTCTCTGCCGCCTGTCATTGGAATTGAATATCTCAAAGGTTGTACTTTTTCAGTCTGTGTCTTAGAATGAGAGAAAATAGTCTGGAGCGGAGCCACAGTTAACCCATAACCTATGTGTGAACAAGAAGTAAATGTTTACTGTTGTGAACCCATTGAGATTTTAGGAGAAACACACACCACAACCTAACTTAGTAAAAGCTGGTTGAGTATAGCTAATGCTCACAGGCACCGTTGCCATTTCCAACTGGATGTTTCCGCTCCCATTTTGCATTGCTGTATCTCTTGGGAAATATCACTCCTTCCAGTGGTTAACACTCCATCTTCTAGGCACATAGACTACCATTATTCCCTTACATATTCCATTAGGTAATAGCATTATTTCAACAAGTTTTTCTCATTTCCTAATAACCACAGAAAATGCACTATTTCCAATTCCACTGGCCACAGTCATATCTTATTGGCAGCATCATCATTTTCAATAAATTTCATCAATTCATTCAATATCAGAATCTCCTCAAATGTACCTCCAATAAAAAGGCTTCTAGGGGCGCCTGGGTGGCTCAGTCGGTTAAGCGTCCGACTTCGGCTCAGGTCACGATCTCGAGGTCCGTGAGTTCGAGCCCCGCGTCGGGCTCTGTGCTGACAGCTCAGAGCCTGGAGCCTGTTTCAGATTCTGTGTCTCCCTCTCTCTCTGCCCCTCCCCTGTTCATGCTCTGTCTCTCTCTGTCTCAAAAATAAATAAACGTTAAAAAAATTAATTAAAAAAAAAAGGCTTCTATTCCATAAGCTAAATGCTCTGTGAACATCCCTGTATACCAAAACTGTGTCAATTGCTTTACAGTTGCAGATATTTGTCTTTTCCACAGTATTCACTTTCAGCCATTCAGTTGTATCTATTTTTACTGACACTTTCCTTATTACTTCTACTTTCCTTCCAGAGGAATTATATCTGAAAGGTAAAACATCATTCTGTGCTCAGAATTTATGCCAAACCTTGGAAGTGAAAAGCCATGTAAATGACTTCATTTTGTCATCTTTTATAGCATAAGATTAGTAATTATTTTTTAAATATTAATTAAAAATTTAATGCACATATTTAATGTCTTGTTTTTAATCATATACATTTATAGAAATGCTTATTGAGAAAATTATGAAATAATTACCCTTTTTGTTCCCCACTAATAATACTTAGTTGTTTTATTTTTAAAGAATAAGTTTGGGGGCACCAGGGTAGCTCAGTTAGTTAAGCACGTGACTCTTGAAATTGGCTCGGGTCATGATCTCAGAGTTCATGAGATCAACCCCAGGTCAGGCTCTGTGCTGACAGCGTGGCGCCTGCTTGGGATTCTCTCTCTTCCTCTCCGCTTCCCCCCCCCCAAATAAATAAATAAACATTTTAAAAAATAAATAAGGAATGCATTTTAAAAAGACTAATACTTCATATGAATTGACTTCATCCTGACTCACTAGACATGTAAGAATTCCAAGGAGAGTCACAAGTTAGGTTAAAATTAGGACCTGACCACAGTAAAATTTATTTCTATAATGTGTAACATGGAAAGTCCAACCCCAGGTATAAAATATTTCTTAGTTCATAGTACCCTAGTTTTCCTATTTGCATATAATTATATGAGAATTCTAAACCATGTACACATACACACACAATCTGTGATATGTATACTCAAACTCTGATATTTTGGTTCAAATATCTTAAATTTAGCAATATTCTTCTGAGGTTAATACAAAAAAGGAAATGCAATTCAGAAATAAAAAATAAATTGGTGAAAACATCTAAATAAGATAATTTTTGTTTTGTTTTGCAATAAAGTTTTTAGAAATACAAAAGACACTAAAAAAATTAACTGTAGACTTTAGAACTTAAGTCCTTTATTTATATGAAATAAGTCAGAAGTATTTGCTTTATCCTGAAGTTATTAGAAATAACATTTAAACCATATATCCTTTTTTTATTGGGGAAGAGGATTTTAAAGTAACTAAGTAGACTAAATAAGGATTACTCTCCCGCCTCTGCTCCCTGCTTCCCCTCTCCCCACAAGAAAGATGTTTAAACTCTGAAAAATTTCTTTGTCCTTCAGAGGTCCAGGAAAAATGGATTCAAAAATATCTAAAATATATAAATAAAAGAGGGTTTGAACATATGTTTAGAAAAGAAAATTACTTTGCTATATATTATTATAAACACCACCAATAAAAGTTTGTAAATGTGTTATTTTTGGTTGAAAATATATTGGATAGGTAGATTAAAAAAACAGTTTTTATAAGCAAATGATAACAGATGAAAACTTATTCAGTATCTATTATCATTAATTTATGACATCATAAAATCTTATTTAATAACCTATTTCTATAATTGTCAGTCCCTACTGTTTCATTTTCAAAGAGTATAACAATAGCTTGTTTATAAGAGATTTTGCAAGTAATATCAATTATTTTTTTATCAGAAACACATACTATATGTCTATAGTTAAATTTAATTTTTTGTTTTCTTGCTTCTTTGTTTTAATAAATACTTTAAAACTTTGGTAAGTTTTGGAATGTGTTCTCCCTTTCTATTATTTTATCTTTTATTAATGTGTTATAAGTTTGATGTTTATTTTTATAATTTTATACATTTTATTAAAATATTGTTTATATTATAATAGCATGAATACACTGTGATGGTGAACAATATTGAGCATTTTACTTCTTAACGCAAATCTGAAATTTTCCAGTGAGGTGGAATAGAAGAGAATAAACCCCAAGGAACTCCCTGCACAAAATCTGTTCTTATTTTATAAATGTCTTTGGTTTCTCATTACTATTAGAGATGAAAGGAATTGGCATCATCACATTCCCCACGACATCATGCATTTTGCAGCAACTATAGCATAACACAGTGGGAAGAGCACAGGGTTTATTGACAGAATTTAAATTTTGACTCTACCAATTACTTACTATGGGACCTTGGGTAAGTTACTTAATTTTTATAAGCCTTAGGGTCCTCATTAGTAAAGTAGTGGTGATCGTATGTAACTCAACATACTGTGAGATTTAAATGGCAAGTGGTATATTAAAGAGATTAGCACTAGTAAATGTTAGTTGTTCTATTAAAACCATTATTATTATTACTGCTATTGGAGAAGTGACAGGTGGTCCAAAAACACTTTTGGGGTTACAAATGGCACCTCCTCCCAAATCACCTCTCCCAAGATTCAGGATTATTTGGGGAAAACAGGAGAAAAAATATTCGGCTGCATAATATTAAACCTGCCGTAACCTCCTCTCTTCCTTCTGTCTGGTGATTTCAGCAGTCATGTCAAGGCTGAAATGAATTGCTCTCAAAAGAGACCCTTAAAGAGTGGGAGAGAATCGTGCCCTGCCTTAAGAACAGTGGCCAATACAACTATTGTTCCTGATACATTATAGAGTTTAAAATTTGTGTTTAATTATGCATAGCTATAATATTTGAGTATTAAGTTCTACAGTTATAACATAAATTTTTCATTATACAGATGAATGACATATGTTTAATTTAGAGATACTGAAATGCCATTTAATTTGCATATTGTGAGGAGTTTTAGAAATACTATTCTAGCATATTCACCTATTAAAATAGCCATAGTCATATATATTCCTACACTTCGCCTAAGACAACTTCTTGAAAATTCTTCTTTCTTCTTTTTTATAATGCTTACAATTTCGTAAACTAATTGGAACCCTATCAGCACTTTGATTTGTGTAACTCAAATAATAAGGGCTAATATTTGTTGAGTGCTTGTCCTATGCTGATGTACTGTTTTAGTCAATCATTTAAAATCTTGTGACGCTATTAGTATTCTCATTTTGTAGTTAGGAAAACTAAGATATAGAGTTTGCTACTATAATTAGTTCTATAATAAAAATGTTGAAGTAATAACTTATTGAGAAGTGTCTAGAATAATTCTCAGGTATATTTTCATCTCCTAAAATGTGAATTCTTGCCTTGGTTAGTGTCTTCTTGTTCTGATGTCTCTTTAAACAGCTCATACCTATTTTTTGAATGATAGAAAGAGTTGGTTAGAGAAGCTGCTAACATGTCAGGTACATAGTTACAGATTTCCTCCTTCACTTAAAAGTCTTGAAACCACTCCACATAGAGCAGCAGTATTACCTATTTAAAAATAAAAACAAAACAAAACAAAAAAACAAAAAAAATCATATTCCCTACTTTTCTCATATATTATCCCATGTTTCCTTTATTTCCTTATAGATGATATCTAAAATAAGAGCAATTTGAAGTGAATTCACATTTTTAGATATAAGGAGAGTAGCTCTTGTTTCTTCACATCTGCATTGTTCCCATTTCTTCTATTTTTTCCAAATTCCACATTGAACCAGTTGTTACAACAGTGGTTGATAGTATGTTTAATAATCAATTCCAAAATAAAAAAAAATAATTCCAATGGTGATTGTCACATTATAACTAATTAACAAATTAAATTATCAAAAGCCTTTAGTGAATATTTATAAAGTTGGATACGAGTGGATATATTGAATCTGTTTCTTCTGGTTAATAGGGAAGAAGATAGAAGAAGGTAAGGGAAAGATTATGAGGGAAGTATCTGAAAACTGACTTTGCATGGAGATATATGTGTATATGTGCATGTATGTGTATATGTATATGGAAGACAAAGCTCTCTCAAGAGCCAACGGATTTAGAAGTGAACCCCATCTATATCAAGAATATGTTAAACAGGTTGTGGTACAAAGATTGATCTGGCAAATCATCACCTGAATAAGACCAGGCTAATTCTGTCAACACTGATGAAAATAGATACTCAGCCCCAGATCAAATATATCCTGAGCTTGCCAAACATTCCTTTTGGTCAATAAGAAAATGGAGAGTAACCAAGGATGTCTGGGAAGCTTTCTGGATTCGATAAGAAAGGTGCTTTGAGACAACTCCACCGAGGCCTTCATTGGAAAAGTGATAATGTCATTAATGCATTGCATAACTCTTTGTCTCTGAAACACCATTAGGTCTAATTCTCCATGTGCGCGCTTACCATGCAATGACAAATAAGTATAAATAAGGAGATGTATGAATGCAAGTCTTCACATCATCAAATGTGGCTGTAGCCGATAGGTGTGAGAAAGCAAGAGAACGAAGCTTTTGTTATTGTTGTTTTAGATTTTAAACATCTGACAAATCTCAAAATGCACACTAGGAACAGAGGAAGAAATAATGACTGGTAACATAGGTTAGATGAAGAAGGAGAACACTGAGATGTTGAAATCCCTTCCTTCTCTAGCTCCTTTAATTATTTATCCTCATATTTAAAATTATGAGATTAAAAGCCATACCAACTATTTTTCATATAAACATGTGATGAGCTACTCAGTGAGTGAATATGTTCCTAAAGGTGGAGGAATACTTTAATGTAGACTCTGAAATTCTGGGCAACTTGTGGCATAGTTCAAGAGAAAGGTGTTACTCCCTTTGTAGGTGAGAAATCTCTTAAGCTGTGGGGACAATGGAAGTTGGACAGATTCTAGAGAAACCCTTTTGGCACAGATATTGATTGGTATTATAACTATTGGCATGGTCTTGATCCAATTGTTATGTATTATTTTCAGGTGGCAACAAGAGAAGGAAGGGAGAATAAGAAAAGATGCTGTTTGTGATTTCTTCTGGACTCCCAGAAATAGTCAGGGAGTGTCTTGTGGAGATTTAGACCCCAGCTTGATCAAAGACATGATACTGAAGATATTAGAATACATTTAGATATGCATAGTTAGTGTGAATGCATTTCATAATCCTAAGATGCTTAAGGTACAGCACAGAGTGATATAGACAGAAAATGATAATGATATATAGGTGATAAAGAAATATTTATTTATTTATTTATTTGAGAGAGAGAGAGCATGCATAAATGGGGGAGAGGAGCAGAAGGGGTGAGAAAGTCTTAAGCAGGCTCCACACGCAGCACAGAGCTCCACATGGGTCTTGATCTCACGACCCTGGGATCATGACCTGAGCCAAAATCAAGAGTCAGACACTGAACTGACTGAGCCACCCAGGTGCCCTTCATTTATTTTTATACTCTCCTTTACTTGTCACTAATCTGTAAACAGAACACTCTACTGCTGTATACCATTAGTTGTGTTTTTTTTTCCCTGTAAGTCATAGAGGACACATTATTTATAAGATGTAAAAATTAAAAGTAAATACTATTTTAATTCTTATTATATTATTTTTATTTTTATATTGTGATTGAACAGTTTCACAGTGAATGAAAATGTCAACATTACAGTTAATATCTCAATTTCAAATGTGATCTAATACAGAACAATTTCTTAGGCATGGAGTGGAGTTAGGATTTAGTAGATTATCATTTGGTGTTCATTTGTGATAGAACTCATGTGTCATATGAGTTACCTACTATTTCTTATACATAAACTCATTTCCCAAAAATGTATCTTTTTTTTTTCACAGAAAGAGATGAAAATAGAATATATATCTTTGTACCAGGGAGAATAATGGACCCCCAAATGCACCTATATCTTAATACCCCCGAACGTGAATATGTTAGATGACATTGCAAAAGGAAATTAAGTTTGGAGATGGAAAGATGGAATTAAATTGCTAATCAATTGATCATGAGATGGGGGAGTACCCTGCTCTAAGTAGGGCTAGTGTTAACACAAAGGTTCCTATAAACGGAAGAAGGAGGCAGAAGGGAGAGAACTATAGAGACAGTAGCAAAGACTTGGCCCAACATTGTTGCTCTCCAAATGGAGGAATGGGACCTTGACACAAGGAATGTGGGTGGTCTCTGCAAATTGGCAAAAGCAAGAAAACAAAACTTCCCCTAAACTCTAGAAGAAATTTAGCCATCTTGACACTTTGATTTGATCACAATGAGACCTATTTTAGGATTCTGACCTCAGAACTGTAAGATTATGAATTTGCGTTAAGTCACTAAAGTTTTGGTAAATTGTTACAGCAACCATAGAAAATTAAGACAATTTAAAAGTATTGACTTTAAATAAAATTAGTCAATGCAGTAAAAATGCATGATTTGTGAATTAAAATATTTGATTATAGATTTAAAAACTGGAAAAATGAATACTGTTACTTTAACTACAACTTTAGAATTACTGACTACCACTCAGCAGAAATTATTCTATAACACATATTTTCATGTAACCTAAAACAGCATAGTTGACTGTTACAATAATATCAACAACAAATGCAGTAGGTTGCATGGCTTTCTTTACCAATCTTAAAATGTACATGGTATTGTGCATTTGAATCTATTTATTTATGGAGTTAACACCTTTATCATCCTGGTTGTTGAGAAGTATTAGCTGGAACATCTTCTACCTCTGTATTGCTTCTTTATAAGGAAGTAAGAGAGATAACTATGGATATCAAGGCCCTGTAAATTAAGATCTGAACTTACTTAAATTCAACCTCCTAAATGTAAATTTAATTACCGTATAGCTAAGATTTGACATAATTTTCCCTTTGTTCCACCACTGAGAAGTGTTAGACAGGTTGAAGATGATGTGGAGGAAAGACAATGTTATGACTGATGTTGTCCCTTAACAATACGATCCTATCCTTTCACAGTTGACAATAAACTTAATTTTGGTCTGTGACTTCCTTTAGAACTTATTGATAAGCTTAACTCAAAGACCTTGCAATCTCATTTTCCAGGTAGACATACTCTTTCTCATCTCCGAATTTCTATAACACTTCAGGTGTACCAGGGTGATTTATGGATTTATTTTCCCATGACTAGACTCTAAGTCTTTAAGGAGGAGCCTGTCCCCTACCAATGGATGACTGCCTACTCTGGTAACTTCCTACACATAGAAAGTGAACAATATATTTTGGTTGAAATAGAACATAAATAGAATATCTATTGATAGAATCAAATTCAAATTGAATCATAAATAATGTCTATTAATACACCCCAATTCTGTTCTTTGATTATATGTTTCCAAGTTCATAAGAACACTCAGATGGAGTGAAAATTTAAAAAGAAACTTTTATGTTGTATATTTTTCCCCATTAACCACCGATTTCCAAGTGACTTTATTCTTAACTCCTCTTATTTGGAAACAAAACGAAGCAAGCAAACAAAAAAATCTGACCACTGTTAGCATGACAATGTTTTATAAAGAAGATAATAAGATGGAGCAATAGACAGATTTCAAATCCTCTATATGCTCCATATTCTCTATATTTCTAGTCCCTAAATGTTTGCTACTGCAATAAATAATCTCTGCCCACTCTGTTGACTATTATTGGAGCTCACTAGGAATATTTCCAGCAGGCCACCAGATGCTGCTCTCCTTTATATCACACACTGGAGCATACAAGCAGTATATTCCATTCTGTTAAAGAATATATGAAGATTTATTAGAGTAGAATTTACTATACCATTTGGTTTAAATCAAGTTCATGAGATTTGCCAACTTTGCTAATTACTTTGGAAAATATGAGAAGAAAATCCTTATTTTTTATTCTGAAGAGGTCAACTTATTCCAACTTGAGATATTTCTCAAGCTTTTTCTTAGCAACAGGGACTTGATGTTCCATTAGCATAATTGCATGCATCCTTCAAGCTTCAAGGAGGACTTGGATACACTGAAATTTTAACTGTGTCTGACTCTTCATTTGAAAAAAAATAAAGCAATTTCTCAGAAAAAATCCTACAGGATCAACAAAGTTATATGTCATACTGAGGATTAAGGACATTGAAAATGTCTGTTCTATGATAATACATTTCTTCATTCCTTTAAAATAGAAACCTCAGAGGAAGTAATTTTGAAATGAGAAGTTAAGACTTAGAAACAAGAGGTCATACATAGTTAACCTCTATTATAACCAACAACTCAGAAATCATATTAGTCTTGAGAACAATCAGATAAAATTTAGCAAATTACATTAATATTGGATAAGAAAGACAATATCCATTGCTAATATAATTAGAAACTGAACTGTATTTTAACACACATTTTTGTTTCTTCACTAATGCCTGTTGTTTTAGATTTTTATGGGAGAAGAATGAAATTTTTCAAATAGCAAAATAATCACCATACTAGCAAGTATGGAAACATTACTACCTTACAGTCCACATATTGAGTTCCAATTTTAACTCTATCTGCTGCCCTGATGGAAAACAATTCATTGAGTTTTGCTACCTTCTTTTTAAAAAATTGAGAATATGGAAAAGATGAATTTCACAATTTACTATTTTCATTCCTTGATTTTAAATTATATGTGTTCATGTATATTATCTCCTAATATAACTGATAACTAAAAATTCAGTGTCAAATTTTTTTCCAAAATCATGATAAAAGATGGAATTAATTTAAAAAGTTATGTTAGGGTGCCTGAGTGTCTCAGTTGGTTAAGTGTCCAATTCCTGATTTCGGCTCCGGTCAACATCTCATAGTTGGTGAGATCGAGCCCCATATGGGGCTCTGCACTGACAGTGCAGAGCCTGCTTGAAATTCTTTCTTTCTTTCTGCCCCTCCCCCACTCCTGCGCGCGCACGTGCACACACACTCTCCCTCTCTCACTCTTTCTCTCAAAAATAAATAAATATTTTTTAAAAATTAAAAAAATGTCAACTTTTAGTAAATACAGTAGTCCTCCCTTACCCACAGGAAATATATTTAAAGACTCTGAGTAGATCTCCAAAACCACGGATAGTACCAAAACTTATATATACTGTTTACTGTTTTTTCCTGTACATCCATAACTATCATAAAGGTTAATTTACAAATTAGGTGTAGTAAGAGATTAACAACAATTAATGATAAAATAGAACAATATAACAATCTACTGTAATAAAAGTTATGTGAATGTGGTCTGTTTCTCTCTCAAAATATCTTATTGTCTTGTACTGAGCCTTCTTGGGATGATGCTAGATGATGAAATGTCTACATGAGGAGATGAAGTAAGGTGGAACAAGCATTGTGATGTAGCATTAAGTTATTATTGACCTTCATGGGGTTAAGTCAAAAGGAGATTCATCTGCTTCTGGGCAGTGTTGACAGCAGGTAACTGAAACCTATTCATAGAAAACAAAACTGCAGATAAGGGCGGACTACTTCCTGTATCTAAATAAGCATACTAGGAGCACCTGGATGTCTCAATCAGGCGTCCGACTTTGGCTGAGGTCGTGATCTCATGGTTCATGGTTCATGGTTCATGGGCCCTGTGCTGACACCTCGGAGCCTGCTTTGGATTCTGGGTCTCTATTTCTCTCTGACCTGCCCCTGCATGTGCTCTGTCTCTCCCTTTCTCTCAAAATAAGGAAACATTGGGAAAAAACTCATACTAATGAAGAAAATCATATGTGATGCACAATTGAAGATTAGTATAAGGTACTGTTAAATATTTGGAATACTGTAAACAATACATCTGTTAAATGAATGCATGATCAAAGGATAAAATAAAAAGAGACAATGCAAACATATTCATATAGACTAAATTTAAAAGAGCTTTAGGTTTGTGGGAGACAAAAATGCTTAAGGTGAGAAAAGCAGGACAGAGATGGAAAATAGAAAAATATATATTAAAAAAGGCAGACTCTGTGAAATTATATGTAATAACCTTGACCAAGACTGCCTTCTCAACTTATGTTGTGCCTCTTTTTTTCTCTCTTTCAATGAAAATTTCCCTCTGAAAAGGTAGCTTCAAAAACAGTAGTAAAGAGAAACAAACACACAGATGAGTTCAGGCAGTTAAGAGGAAAACTAGGTGCTTTATGTGAATCAAGAAGCGTTGCTCCAGCCAGGATTTATTCGAGGGTACACAATGACCCTATGTTCTGGTCCAAGTTGCTGTGTATCCAACAACCAGTACCTACTTTTAGATGGTGAGTAGATGCGGATCATCTCTATCAGGGGTTGACAAACTCTGGCCCATGAGCCAAACCAAGCCCTTAGCCTGTTTTGTAAATAAAACTTTACTGGAACACGATTACACCCATTGTCAATAACTGCATTGCACCACGAAGGTAGAGTTAAGGAATTAAGGCAGAGACCATAGGGCCAAAGATGGATGAAAATATTATCTCTCCATTTACGGAAAGGTTTGTCAATTCTACTATAGATGGCTGCTTGGATGTTCCTATTCTCTGATTCTCTACCCATTAAGGTCATAACACTGTCAGTGTAGAAACACATAATCATTGCCTTTTTGAAATAATTGTTTAATCTTGGAAAATTACCTTTGAAGGATAGATTTTTTTAAATAAAATAAACTTTAACTCTCTTATTTCCATTTGTTGTACAATGAGCAAAACCTCTCACAAGAATCTAGTAACCCACAAAATATTTTACCAAATATGGAATTACCCCAAAGAAAAATCTGAAATTTTACAAATATTTTTCTTCAGAAATGTTTATTTATGCTGTGTAGCCATGTAACAACAAGAGTGCATATCACCACAGAGTCTCGATTATTCCATTGTATAAGGTAAATTCACTTATGCTATACAGTAGAGAACCTCCAGAATGGATAATTGATAAAAGTTCATATAAAGATGGGTCTCACATTCAGAGTCCTTTCAGTTATGGAGAAGAGATGATAACTTTTGAAAGTGTTAAAAGTTAGAGTTGGAACTCTCTGTTGTTTATATTTTAAACTAGAATTATTATCAAAGCAAGCAGGCAAAGAAACTCATTAGTAGTAGTAGTATTGATGCGGGAAACAAAAGCAAATGAAAAATTAAATTTCCTTACTGCCTACAGCCCATTGAGAAGTCCTTGAAACGAGCAGAATGACCTCCCTCTAGGAGCTCAGTGATGACTCAATGACGACACTTTGCTAGGGGCAAAAGGGAATCTTAGCTTAACATTATCCTGACCCCCCAGGATCCTGTAAGTCTAATTTAACATATAAAAATTCCCTTGGAAACTTCCTTTATCCTTACCCTCCAAGATATATGTTGCAATCATACTCCAAGCTTATGACCCACTGATATACATCTGAAGGGTCTCATGACTGAGTTTTTACTAAATAGTAATAAATGGCCTTTTCCTAATGGCAGCTAGCCCCTCATGGTTCTGGAAACCTGGCTTCCAAAATACCTTAGAGACTTATGCTATCCCTAACCCCTTCCCAACCTGAAGGTATATAATCAGCCACTCTTCACAACCCCAATGCAGCTCTTTCTGCCCACAGATCATGTCCCTGTGCTTTAATAAAATCACCATTTTGCACCAGTGATGTCTCAAGAATTCTTTCTTGGCCATCAGCTCTGGACCTGCACACCATTCCAAAATCACCTCACTATTGCAAATGGAAGTTGTGAAAGTGTCTGAATATCTTTACCCAAATTCTAATTGCTACTGTGTTTTGATGTTGGATCTGAGGTGCAATGCGTTGCTATTGGTAGTAATTTCTGATATCACTGAAATAAATTTACATCTTAAGAGATAAAAATCAATCCAACATTGAACATAGCTTTTCTTTTGACATTGAAGAAAAATGGCTCAAAAACTTTTTTCATCTGCATTCATACATTCAGTTAAAATTACCGCAACCAATATATATCAATATCTGACAATTCTATTGATGAAGATGATATAAGTGATCAAATTGTATGCATTAAGTCAATGATGAACTGCAAAACGTTCAATTGTATGTATTGCAGATACCTAGTTTTAGAGCCAGAGTGAATGGTAATTAACAGTTGGTTCCCATGTATCCATTTTCTGGAGTGGGTGAGGTGTTTAACATGTCTAAGCATCAAATACTATGTTTTTAAAAACACTTTATTAGATTACCATTATAAAACCAGTACTTTGGTCTTTAAAAACTTAAGTAAAAATTGGTAATAGAATAACAGTTATTCTCATTTATTAATTCTGTGATTTGGTGAGACATTTGACATGTCTGAGCCTCATATAGTTTACCTTCAAAATTGGGATGCCAAGATCTAGTTAATAAGAATATTTTGTAGTTTAAATGATGATAAACTGTTCTTAATACATGGTAGCCTAAAATAAACATTCATCATCCCCAGTATCATCATCATGAATGATGTGGAATGATGAAAGTTGAGAGAGACTCTAGAGAATGCTAATAAGCAAGAACTATTCAAATTTTCCAAAATAGGAAGATGATGAGGAAGACAATTTTCTTTGCCTAAACAAACACATATGCCCACCAAACTTCTTCCTTGCTATCTGTACAATAGAGATTAGAGGATGGAAAAGCTTACTTTCTCTGCTTCTTTTACATGTGTAGGTCACCATTTAATATTGTTCTAAATGGAAGAAATCGGAATTATGCTGCATTGATCTTTTTTGTTTCCTAACCTGATAAAAATGACAGGTATACTAATACCTTGCCTTCCCATTCTTTTTTAGGATTGCAGTTTTATGGCTTCAACTTCAGCTAATGTAAGATACATAAAGGAAAGACCAAGAGAATTTCTGAATACCAAAGCAAATTTGGTATATTTGTGTGTATACAGACACATGTATAGAGTGTTTGCATGTGTATTTATGATTACGTTAATAAATGTCATCTGTGAATAACATGTATGCACATGAATTAGAGTGGAAAAGGAAATACATTTCATATATGCATTACTTAGAAATGTATATATACATTTATACAGAAATGTGTATATATGTTCCGTGTGTGTGTGTGTGTGTGTGTGTGTGTGTAAACTTAATTTTTTAAAATAAAGTTTATTTATTTGGGGCGGGGGGTGGGGGAAGGGCAGAAAGAGGGAGAGAGAAAATCCCAAGCAGGCTCCATACTGTCAGCACAAAGCCCAATGTGGTGCTTGAACTCATGAACTGTGAGATCATGACCTAAACCGAAGTTGGATGCTTAACTGACTCAGCCACCCAGGCACCCCTTTAAAATTTTTTTTTTAATGTTCATTTATTTTTTGAGAGGGAGAGAAAGTGTATACACATGCATGCATGGGGTAGGGGCAGAGAGGGAGACAGAGCCTCCAAAGCAGGCTCCATAGTGACAGCAGAGAGCCCAATGTGGAGTTTGAACTCATGAACCTGGAGATTATGACAGGAGCTGAACTCCCACACTTAACTAGCTGTGCCACCTAGGTGCCCCATGTTCAATGTATATTCTTAAGTAAAAATAACAAGTTGCAGATTCATGAGATTATGTTTAAATGAAAATAAATCATGCAACCAACTAGACAAAAAAAATAATAATAACATCAGAAGCCTTTTTTCAGCCAAAATAAATATAGGATGTTTGTGTACACAGAATTATATACATACTGGAGTATTAACATTTTATATTTGATCTATGGCCGCAGGGTAAGGTGAAGAGGGGAGAATGCAGAAATGATGAACTTTCTTATTATACATCTTCATACTGTGACGCTTGCTAAAATGTACATATTTGGACTGTTATATGACTAGCACATAAGTTCTTATGGATTATTGTAAACATCATATTAAATAAAAATATTGAGAATTTATGAATGAAACTACATGAAGGGGAAACAAATGTTCATTCATTAAATCCATTTTAATGGAGTTTAGGAAATGTCCAAGATAATGAAACTCAGTTCAATGTATCGATAGTAACTGTTTTGTAACTTCTAGTATAAATTATATTTTGTTGTTTATTCAAATTATCATGACCAATACTAACTTTTAAACTGTAAAGCTAAGGAATAAGAGATAAGGTTGTTGCCAGTTCTCAGTTTAAAATAATCTTCTGAATGAAAGGTTTCAGTTTAAAATGGAATTAACAGAAAATTTAGTGTATATAAAATTATAAGAGAGCATCTCTTAGTCTTGTAGATGAAGTTGACTTCAATGTTCTAATCTTCTTGATTTCAAATATAACAATAAATTCCATTATATAAACTGACTTCTTATTTCCTGTGAGTTTAATGATAGTGCTCCTGAATTAGATGTTCAAAACATGATTATCTCTAATATATTTTTCATCTGTTTCTATCAAAAGCAAGAATAGTTTTAAAAATAAAATCTTGTAAACCTATTTTGTTGGAGTGTTTTTGAACTGAGACTAAATGATACTGGTGATATGGACTTACACTCTTAGAAAATATAGTTACTAACAAGAATACAGACACCATTTTAAAAGTTAAGGATATAAAACTGGTTTTTTGTGGGGTGCCTGGGTGGCTTAGTTGGTTAAATGTCAGACCCCTGGTTTCAGCTCAGGTCATGATCTCATAGTTCGTGAGTTCGAGCCCCATGTCAGGCTCTGTGTTGACAGTGCAGAGGCTGCCTGGGATTCTCTCTATCCCTTCTCTCTCTGTCCCTACTCCTCTCTCTCTCTCTCTCTTTCAAAATAAATAAATAAACTTCAAAACTGGGTTTTCTAACTATTTGATTCAATTCTTCTATGCAAAAACTTCCAATAAACCAAAAAGTTTTATATAAACCTGAGTTATATTTATTCGAGAAATTTGTGCCAATATGTGCACATAGCAATATTTCTACTTAGAGGCCATAGAACTTGATAATAGAATATAGAAAAATAAGATTTTTGGGATTATGTTAACCATTAATGTAATGTTTAAAAATGAGTTGTCAGCTTTAACTTGTAAAGGTAACTTTGAACTTCAAATGCTATTTATTATGGAGAAGAATGTGAGAGACTTTTGCCTGTGTGGAATAAAGAAACATACCATCTAGTCATATTTTCTACAGTACTAATGAAGATGCTGGATCTTAATTAAGGAATCCTTAGTTAATTGAATTACAGAAACGTACAGAATTTTCTAGTTTAGTGGAGTGTCATGGTAGCAAAAATTGAGAAAAAACACATTCAGGCTATAGGTAGATTGAAGACTGTGTCTGCAAGAAGACAAGGGACTTTGTGGGGATGAAATCAAGACACTCATAACTGTAGACAGTGCAGATTAAAATCTTAAAATGCTTTGAACACAAGAAAACATCATTAAATTCCCCAATTATTCATCCTCTCCAACTCAGGAATTTACAGAATAATTGGATGCCGAAAGAGATAGAAATGGAAAGATTTATTCAATCTTCACATTATCAGATTATTATGGTGCTTGGATTTTTGGCACTTCCAGAGATGAAGGTTAATGTAAAACAAAAGCATGAGGAACTATCGCCAGCTACCTTCCAGCTTCCACACTATCAAGATCAGGAAGTGTATGAGAGTTAACATAAGCAGAGGTAAACTTGATATGACCAGACACAGGCCAGCCTCCAACTCAGCTGGATTCTTGCTTGTGCCAACTACCCAAAAGATGACAGACTTTACATGAAGTGGAAAAAAAAAAAAACAAGCAAACAAAGTTTTAGATTCCACTGTTCTTTTCTACACTATGCCTGAATGCAATAAAGTCACAAGACATGTAAAAGAAGCAAAAAAAAAAATGTGTCCAAAAAAGAGAAAAAAAGGCAACTAGTAGATAAGACTCACAAATGACCCAGTTTGATGGTAAAAAGCTAGAAAAAGACAAATTAAACTCAAAGTAAGTTGAATACAGAAAATAGTAAAGATAAGAGTAGAAATCAGTGAAATAAAAAACAAACTATAGAACAAATTAACAAAACGAAAAGTTGTTTATTTGAAAAGATCATTAAGTGCTTAAAAATCTGGTGAAATTTAACAACAAAGAAGAAGGAAAGAAAATTCAAGTTATTAACATCAGGAATAGCTAGAGGATTTCATTGCACATTTAAAAAGGGTAATTAAGTGTTATTATGAGCAACTTTATACCAATAAATTCAACATTTGATGAAGTATTTATACCAAGAATATAAATGGGTTCCTGCAAATCAGCAAAAAAGGTCATATCCACTGATCCACTGGTTGGGGAAAAAAAAGTATGTGTGTTGGAGAAGGGGATACTGAACAGACTCTCCACAAAGAAAGATAAACAATCAGAACCATTGAAATATACTTATCAGCAGCAGCACTAATCAATGCATCTGGGAAATGCAAATATTAAAAAGCACAATGAGATGTCATTATACGCTATATGTTTTAAACAACATCAAACATTGATGAAGATATGGAGTAATAGTAACTTTCATACACTGCTGAAAGAATGTAAAATAGTACTGCCATGGCAAAACTGATCACACTTCATTCCTTTAGTTTTATATTGGTATATAATTAGCATATAACAAAATGGCAGATCACAAATGTTCATTATGACACAATTTACTCTTTTGTAACTCAATATATATAACTCTACATAAATATATAGGAGATTTCCATAACGTCAGAATGTTTCCTCTTGTTCTTTTCAAATATTTCCCTTTTATTGCCAACCCTCTTAACCAAAGGCACACATGTTCTGATTTCTATCTCTATAGTGTAATACTACCTGTTCTCTTATTAAAAAAATTAAAAAAGGAATAATAAAGAATATGATCTTTTGTTTCTGGCTTCTAATGCTTAGTATAATATATTTGAAGTTCCTCCATGTTGGAGCACCTGGGTGGCTCAGTCGTTAAGCGTCCGACTTCAGCTTAGGTCATGATCTCATGGTTCCTGAGTTGAAGCCCTACGTCGGGTCTTGTGCTGATGGCTCAGAGCCTGGAGCCTGCTTCAGATTCTCCCTCTCTCTCTCTCTGCCCCTCTACTGCTCACTCTCTCTCTCTCAAAATAAATAAATAAATAAACATTTTTAATTCCCCTATGTTTAATTCCCCCAAATGGTAGTTTGATTTGGGGGGGATGTCAAATATTCCACTGAATAAATATGATCCATTTGGCTGTTGTCCTTGTGGATGTTATCTGTATTATGTTCAAGTTTTGGCTATTATGAATATGACTGCAATGAATATTCTTATAAAGTCTTCTTGTCATATGTATTCATTATTATTAGGAAAATACTTATGTCTGAATTGCTGGTTCATATTTTACGAGACACTGGCAATGAGTTCTTCAAGGTCTTATAATATTTTATGCTTCCAACAGCAATAAATGTTTGCCTTTTTGTTGTTGTTCCTTCAGAAATCTTTTTCAGCTTTTCAGCTTCTCTCTATATAATAGGTCACTTCTTCACAGTGGCTTACATGATTTTTTTTCTTTCTATTTAGTTTTCAGCAGTTTAATTATGATGCCTCTGTGGGTGTTCTCTTTGACCTTATCCTGTTTGGGATCCACTTAGGTTTTTGGTTCTATAAATTATATATATATATATATATATATATATATATATATATATATTTTTTTTTTTTTTTTTTTTTACTAAACTTGGAAAGTTTGCAAATATTTCTTCAAATATATTTTCTGCTCCAATCCTTTTCTCCTTTCCTTGTAGAGCTCTAAAGGCATAAATGTTAGATCTATTAATAATTATTCCAAAGTCCCTGGAGCACTATTCTTTTCTCAGTTTCTATTGATATATCTTCAAATTCACTGCCTCCTTTCTCAACCATCTCTGGTCCACTATTGAGCCTAACCAGTGATTATTTTTATTTTAAAAATTGTACCTATTCAGTTCTAAAATTTCCATTTTTTTATGGTTTATATTTCTTGAGGAGAACTTCTACCTTGCCATATTTTTCAATACATTTACTTTTACTCACAGAACATAGGTATAACAGCTGCTTTAAAGTACATGTCTGATGATTCCAACAGGTGCATCATGTCAGAATTGGCATCTGTTGATTGTTTTTCCCCTTGAGAAATGTCTACATGTTTCAAATAGTGTGTGTTGAGTAATTTTGAATTGTGTCCTGGAAATTTTGAATGTCATGGTGTATATAGACTCTGAGTCTTCAAATACTCTAAAGAAATTTTGTTTGTTTTAGCAGGCAATCAGGATAGTTTCAGATTGTAAATTCTGTCTTGTCTTCTAGTTCATTCTCCTAAATTTGTATTTATGCTGCTTTTGATCTGCCTATGCATGAGACACTCAGAATTTACTCTGTGAAATGGGCAGTGGTTTAAATCTGAACCCAATGTGCAAAGCCTTTGGTATGCTAATTTAGGTTTGTCCCACACAGACACACCTCAGGAATGTGCCTAGGACTTGTGGATTCAGGAGGCGTTCCCTTCATTTAGTTTTCTATTCTCTAGGGATGCCCTCCTACACTCTTTGCCCCACAGAACTACCTTTTCACAACTCCTCGGGCTAAAACATGGTGATTATCTTGGGGGTCTAGCTACTGTACTATTGCTGCTATGCAGCATTGTGACAGAGTCCATGGCTAGAAAGATGGAGTTTATACCAGAGTTTTAACCACCTCTCCCCCTGCCACCCTTCAGCCCTGCAACTGGGAGCACTCTCAGGGCATAATCATGAGGAAAAAATAAAAACTAAAAATAAAAGTTAACTCTCATTCAGATCACTTTTTCAAATGCTGTCTTCCCTCTATCATCTGCATTCTTTCAATTACTTTCTGAGTCTTCAGATAGATGCTTTTTTTTTCATTTCACCCAGTTTTTAGTTGTAATTCTGTTAGTTGTAACACCTGACATCAGAAGATAAGATGGCCTGTGGTAAGCTTACTCCATCATGGCCAGAACCAGAAGCCCAATGTATGTATATTTTATCTCAAAAATATTAAATAAAATATTGAATTCTAGTTAGTTTTTCTCTTTAGTGTTGTACAGGTTAGAAATTCTGAAGGCGTTTTCTGTGTCTTCCATGTTTGAGCAAATATAAAACATATTGAGAATAATAGGAAATGGACTTCTCACTATTGAAGATGGAAATGTACACTTTTGAAAGGGAAAATGAAAATATACCCTGTAATTACAGTATTAGTAAGAATTCTGAAATCATGGTTACAGATATATTATATTTTGTGTATATGTGTATTATATGTGTGTCTGTATTTATCTTCTAGCTTTCCATTGAGTGGGTTTAGAGCAGCATTATCTAATAGAATTTCCTGTGATGATGAAATGTTCTGTGGATGTGTTGTCCATTATGACACTAGACATATTTGGACTTGAACAGTTGAAATGTGGCTAGTGTGATTAAGAAACTGAATTTTAATTGTATTTAAGTGTAATTCATATGTACTTACAGTAAAATAGTCACATGTTGCTAATGGCTACTGTATTTGACAGCAGAGAATTAAAGCAAAAATATACCATTAATAATTGAGTACACAGAGAGCCTAGGTTTTTATTTTTAAATTCCAGCTGTTACTAAAAGAAACCAGGAGGCTTCATGGAAAAGGTTAATTCCAGAGCTGGTCAGGGAATGTCTGAGTTGGGTTGGGAAATTCTCAGTGTTCCAAAAAGTAAAGAAGTGCTTATAGAAGGAAGAGTCATATCAAAATAATATGAGATCCAGCTCAAAGGATTCCTCTGGCCAAATATGGGACATTTGTACATCAAAATAAATAGTAATCATAATGAATTATAATCCATTAGATAAAAAAAATCCATGAGTACATTTGATTATAAATTAATAAATATATAAATAAATGGCAAAAAAAAATTTCTAAAGTAGAATGTCAAATGATGGAAGGAATAAAGGAGTTAGAAAGTTATCAGTGGATCCTAAAACTAGTTAGTGAATATTTGATAAAAAACAGGTGAAGAGACTTGGCAGACACTATCTTAAACAAGTGACCTAATTTTACCTATATCAATACAAGCCAACGTCGTTTATTTCTTGATACTGTGTTTTAAGAAGAACATAATATAATTTATGTAGTATTTCTGTAATAATGCATAACCTGAATTCAATCATAAGGAATTATCAAAGGAAATCAAATTGAAAGCGATTATATATATATATATATATATATGTATGTATGTATATGTATAGCATGTCCCATAAAAATAAAAATGTCAAGGTCAAGAAAAACAGATTAATATTCCAGGTTAAATGAGACTAAAACTAAATAGCAACTAAATTTAATGCATGATCCTGGGCTAGAGAAACAAACAGCCATTAAGCACATTAATGGAACAATTGGCAGAATATGAAAATGGACTGAATTTAGCTAATAGTATTGTATCTATGGTATAATTTCCAATTTTGATAATTGCTATGCAGTCATGTTCTAAGGAGGTGCACGCTAAATTATTTTATAGTAAAGTGACAATTTATCTCCAATTTACTCTCAAATGATTTGGGAAAAAAGTCATAAAACATATGGGGGGAAATGCAAAGAATTAGTGAATCTGCATAAAGGACCTTTACATGATCGTTGCAACTTTTCTGTAAATTTGCAACTACATAAAATAAAGATTTAAAATTCAAATCAATTATATTTCTAAATAAAAGCAGAAAATAAAAATAAGAATGATATCAAAAACTGTAAAACACTTAGAAATACATTTAATACAAGATGTACTAAGTCTCCTATAAAACATGGTAGACTGTATCTTAAAATGTCAGTTCACTTCAAAGTAATCTATCGAAGCAACTCAAATCCAGTCAAAATTCTGTCAGACTTTTTTGCAGAGTTTGACAAGCTAATTTTTGAATTTATATGGGAATGCAAAGGGCCTAGGATCATCATCAAAACTTCTTTGAAAAAGAACAAAATTGGAGAAAGTACATGAGGTGACTTCAGGATTTACTGGTATGCTATACTAGTTGAGACACTGGCAAAGTAAATAAATCGAAAGAAGAAAAGAGAGAATCTAGAAAACAAACCACACATACATATTAAGTTGATTTTCTACAGAAGTACCAACACAAATGAATGGATACTGGGAAGTCAGTTTCTCTCTTCAAGAAAGAAAGTGACTTGATGTATATATGTATTCTAATGAGTGCTCTTTTATTTATAATATGCTAGATAAAAATGATTCCTTGTATTGTGAGTGATGCTAACTTGCCTTTAAAGATTCTTTTCATATCTTTTTGGTAAGCCATGTGTCTAAATGTGACTTTACATTCTGAATGTGCTTGCACTGAATCAGAATGTATATGAATTAATGTTTCCATTAATGTTATTTTGTCAGGAGACTGCTTTGTGTGTCCAGCAAACATCGCTCTTAAAAAGCCAAAATTGGTGAATAAGCATAAATGATATAACTATAGAGTTATATATAACATTCATAGTCAGCTGTGGAATTGTTCTTGTCATGAGCATGTGACTCTACAGTCACATGTAGTATGCATACAGGATGTATGATTATAAGCCAACTAAAACATTAAATCAGTTGATCTATTAGCAATGGGAAGCAATTTTACAGAAAGAGGAAGCATTAATGATTCTAATTAAAACTGTAACACATTCATTTTCTGATAGTTATGACTTCAGGACGTCAGTTTCTTTTTCTATTCTGAAAAGTTTGAAGCCAGTTGGTTGCGTTCCAGCTGCATCCACCTAACATCCCATGAATGCAAACTGAGCATCTCCATGAGGGTTTCTAGTGATTTGTTCCCAAACTCATGCTACTACGTATGATCTCACTTTGATTTGGTTCCACAATTTTAGCCCCATCATTCAATCATTATGTGCTCATGCACTGAATTTATTTAGTTTCTCTGTCTCTTGACTATTGGCTTATCCAGAAACTTTCCCTACTTTAGATTAGTTTGGGTAATCCTTTGTGGGGAACAAGAGGCAGACTGCTGAGAAAAGCCCTAATGAGAGAGTACTAAATGTGGAGCAATCACCATCAATTTGCATTCCATCATTTGCTGGAAATGTTTGAGAATTACTGGGGGGAAATAGGAAAACATGAAAAAATGGGATGAAAGCGGCAACTAGAGGTCTACTGATCTTGAGGTCTCCTGGTTGAAGTCAAAGAAAACTGTAATCTTTGTAAGCAAAAGTAGTATTTTTTCCTCCTTCAGTGAGAAATAAATGTTACCTGGAAAGTTAAGATTAAGCATTTGAGGGGCGCCTGGGTGGCTCAGTCGGTTAAGCGTCCGACTTCAGCTCAGGTCACGATCTCGCGGTCTGTGAGTTAGAGCCCCGCGTCAGGCTCTGGGCTGATGGCTCAGAGCCTGGAGCCTGCTTCCGATTCTGTGTCTCCCTCTCTCTCTTCCCCTCCCCCGTTCATGCTCTGTCTCTCTCTGTCTCAAAAATAAATAAATGTTAAAAAAATAAAAAAAGAAAAAAAAGAAAATTCTAAAAAAAAAAAAGATTAAGCATTTGAAAGCACAGCAGTTAAAACCATTAAATACATTAAAATATCAACTATTATATTTAAAAGGGTAAGTTAAGAAAAAAAGGCAATTTATCTGCTTCTGTCAAATTGACGGTCATTTTGTTTGATCAACTATACAGTTGTTGGCAAAGATTTAGTCAAATATATAGCCTCCCACATTGTTGGGGGAGTGTAAGTTGGTATAACCATCTTGAGAAGCAATTTGGCAACACCTTAAGATTTTTATAAAATGCTTACTCATAATATTTGATCCACAAATTCCACTTCTAAGAACTGCTGTTAAGGAAATAGTCATAGAGGTGGACACATATCTGTGTAAAAGAACATTCATTACAATTTGTGTAGTGGTGAATCCTAACAAGCTACAGATAGATCTATAAAGAACTAGTGGTTGAGAAAATAATATTATAACTTTCTAGTGAAATACTCTGTAGTCATTAGAGCCTTTATTTTTTGAGGAACATTCACTTACAAAGGACTGACCATGATAAAATATCAAATAATATCTGGATATGATACTAATGTATTTTGTTAAAACAGGAGGAAAAAAAAAAGCACTTGAAGTAATATTCTGAAAACTAAGAGTAGTCATTTTATATTTTTTTCTGTATGTTTTCAAACTTTATCTTAATTTACTTGGCAAAGATTGTCTGATTCAACCTGTACCCATTCGACCTTTCTTTATCACTCCTGAATTTTAGTTCTGCATATGGCCTTTCATAAAGAGATGGTATTTCCCAGCTTTAATGTGATCAATTGGCCCCAGATTCTGTCCAATAGATTGTTAGGCATGCTTCTAATTAGAAATGCATGTGCTCCCACCAAGCTTTTCTCCCTTCCAACTGACTGGGAGTGAAGAGATCTCAAGCAGCTGCCTTAGATTTAGGAAACCTTGAACTGATGATGTGGACCATCCTACCTGCTGGATGACTTAGGTCTGGACTGTTAAAGAGAGAAAAATAAAAGTCTTGTTAAAGCCTCTATATTTTAAGCCTCTCTATTATAGCATATAGCATGTGCCATAATTGATAAATACATATAATGTTTTACAAATAAATCTTTATAATAAAATAACTAAATCAATGAGTAAATAACTAATCTTATTGTATAAAATGCATTATAGTATGTAGAAGCCATGAGCTACATGGCTTAGTTTGTCCTCAAGCACTGATGTACAAAATTTGGAAAGTTTTAATATGAAATACACATAGGAGAGTTTCAAAAACATGACAACAGGGCATAACTCTTGATCTACATTAAAGTTTTTCCACTTCAGCATTATGATGTTTTGAAACAGATGATTCTTTGTTGGGGTGGT
Source organism: Panthera pardus (assembly GCF_024362965.1). Classification (NCBI taxonomy): domain Eukaryota; kingdom Metazoa; phylum Chordata; class Mammalia; order Carnivora; family Felidae; genus Panthera; species Panthera pardus. The sequence goes on along the minus strand of NW_026526721.1, from coordinate 100,192,705 downwards.
GGTGGGGGGGTGTTGTCCTGTGCATTCTAGTATGTTTAACAGCATCCTTGGCCTCTACCCACTAGATGCCAGTAGCACTCCCTGAGTTGTGGCAACCAAAAATAATACAGATGTTCTTAAATGTCCACTGGAGGGCAAAATTGTCCCCTGTTGAGAATCATTGACTTATAGTAACCCTCACAATGATGAGGAAGATCACATTTAATGAAACCATCGAGAGGAATACTATAGGAGTAATATTAATAAAGTACCATGGGCCTAATGAAAATTCTTTCCTTGACCAAACTGGTTAGGCTTCTCCAAACCTTCCTTCCAATTAGGCCTTCACCTTTGGACTTCTGTGTTTGTCTTTACATTGCCCAATTTTAGCCAAAATCCTGCTAACTCTATTTAGCAAGCCAAAATCCCGTATCTATCTCAATAAGCAATCACCTCAATATTTAATCAAATTCCGTATCTTCTACCATCCCCCAGGTCATGCCTGATTGTCCTGGCTTACCTTCAGCAAAAATTCTGCTATCTCATTTTAGCTGGAAATTTTTCATCCATTGATCACCCAACCTGCTCTTTGGCTATAAATCCGCACTTTTGTCTTATATTCAGAATTCAGCCCGGTTCTATGCTGAGGTCTTTTTCCCCCTATTACAAGAGTTCCTGAGTAAAATCTGTTTTTATCACTTTAACTACTGTCCAGCTCTGATTTTCTTTGGGAGGTCCCTGGAGAACTTAATTCAGTTGGAGAAATTCAGAAAATCTTGTCATCTGAAGATTCCAGAGCAGTTAAGCTAAGACTCAAAACACAATAGGATTGAGGGGAGTATATAATTAATTCAGTTTGAGATGCACTGTGTTTTAGTGCTTAAATATATGCATTTTTTCCTTCTTGAATCATTTGTAAAATTCCTACCATATACCAAGCATTTAGGTAGTCATCCTCCAAAGAAAAAAATGAGGCCCACTCCAGCCCAGTGGATACAGTAATTTCTTAGGCAATTTTTTTGATGTTAGAGAGATACCAAAGATTATATAAGGGCACATTAATATTAAGGTGGGAGTAGAATAAATGTCAGCAATGAAAAAAAAACCCTTTATTTTGGATAATGCCTCATTATTTGTCTTCCTTTAATGTGGATGTGATGTAGGGTACATAATGAACTTTCATCAATACATTGCTATTTGGACTACAAGTCCAGCTTTATTTTTGTTACAAGCTCATATTTCCAAAGGTGATGTTAAATATTAAAAGAGAGGAAAAGAAAACTCATACCGAATTTGTGGCAACACTCATTTTCTCTAAGGAATATAATAATTTAATCATTAACAATATTTACTTCGATTCATCTGGAGTATTCATTCTTATAATTCAATATATTTGCAAATATATGGGTGTGGCCTTAGTTTGTATTATTTTGTGTTAACACTTTTTAATGAAGTAGCATATTTTAGTATTATTAAAATAATCAATTTAAAGCAAAATTAAAATTTTCAGAAACAAAAAAATATCTTTTACATAAATAATGCAGTTCAATGAAAAGAATGGTGAAGAGAACAATGATTGAAAGATACTTATTGATTATTGTTTATTAAGATGGGGTGACTGGATGGCTCATCAATTAAGCTCTGACTCTTGATTTCAGCTCAAATCATCTCATGGTTCGTGGGTTCAAGCCCCACATCAGACTTACTGCTGACAGTGTGAAGCTTGCTCACGATTCTCTCTTTCTCTCTCTCTCTGCCCCTCTCCAGCTCACACTCTCTCTCTCTCTCTCAAAATAAATTTAAAAAATACTTTTAAACAATCTTTAAAAAAAAAAGAATAAAATTAAGACATAACTTAATTAAAATACACAATTTATATAAAGGTATGCAATATATATCATATATTAATATATATACATACTGTATTATATGCTTGTGATATGTTAATATTATATATTAATATAATATGTAGTTAGAGAACATCTGCCAAGGTTAATAGATAGAAATTAAAAATACCAAAGAACACTAACTAACACGGGTGATTTTCTGAGATTGAAATTTTAAAATGAGGTCTGTTGGTAGATATTATTTACATATAATGATTTATGTGACTAATCTGACACACCTGGATTTTTATTGTATGGATTTTATTTGTGTCCATATTTGGATTGCCATCTAAATAATTCAATGGTTAATCTGCAGAATTCACAGTCTCTAGTGCTCTCAATGGTCAGTTAACCTTTCCCAGAACACACTTAGTTTTGAAAGACTGTAAATTGTTTTGTTTCTGTTGACATCCTGTATTGTGGTAGAGATTTCTAGATAGTCCAGGGCCCTCTGGTTGAGTCAGAATTCACTTAACTAGTGCCACAGTTAGCCCAGTAGTGGATAATGATGTATTTGATGTGATTCCTGTTTATCTTTAGAGCTATACCCTACAGGCTTTGTTTCAGAGACAGATTTTAAGTATATAATTTTAATTCATTTTAACATCAAATTTACAACAAATGATGATTCATTTGATAAACCAACATAATAAAAATAATTTGTATTCTATATGATGTCCTTTACTGTGTTTATTTGAGCATTTCTACAGTTTAAAACCATATTGTACATCAAATAAATTCAAGGAATAATGTAGACACAGATATTATGTTACCATTTTTCCTAAATAAAGTCGCCCTAAATAAATCAATCAAAACTCCTGAGATGTTTTTATACGGAGCCTTCCTGAAGCAAAGTTCTTTGTATCAAAAAAATTGCCAGAGGCTCTTGGCTAATAACTGTTAAATACTTAATGACTCTTAAAAGCCTGAGTCTTCAGCTTTGGTTTATTCTTGAACATCCAAAGCTTTGTTTGACCTTGAATCCAAATCCTTAATGGCCACAAAATTGGTTGTTTTGTCCTCTCCTCCTTTGTAACTTCAGATGTTAGCTCTTCAAAACATATGACATGATGTCACAATTAAGAATTTAAGAAATATAATCTTAGTGTCTCACCACAAATTTTTTTTAATAATAAAAATAAATTAATCTGTACATATCATCTTAGGTTTAAATGATGACTTGGTAACAGAGGATGGGAACTTACCAACATAAATGTTCTTGTAAAAAGACATCAAAACATTTAACTATTGCAGTCCTCTTCCTATTTTTAAATAAACATTATACTTATTAAAATCTTTATAAAGATGTTATAATTCTTTGTAATTATATGTATATATATATATATATATATATATATATATATATACTGTTGTACCTAATTCCAATGATATAATGAAATAAATGTAATTAGGCACCAATGTAATTGTTTGCAAGCCTATCCTATTCTTTTCTATTCTGTTATTTAATTTTCAGTCTCCATTATACTTTACAGAGAAAAGTTATCCTAAATTCTCTATCGGCTCTCTGAGTCTCATAATTAGAGCTTGTAGTTGGGAAGTGATGCAGGAGATCTAAAATGCAATACAAAGGCCATTCTTACAGTACCATTTCCATGCATTCTGAATTAGAAATCCTTTACAAACCGCTCTTAGAATATCTAAAAAGCTGTGGGATTGCTTCAAACATCAGTTCTAACAACAAAATTCTTCTTAATTCCTGTGACCAAAAAAAGGTCTCAGGTACATCTGTATTGCAAATTATTCTAAACCTTCTTGATTCACAGGCTTATCACTTTCATATCAGACTAGCTGATACTCAAATACCTTGGTTATGATGAGTATATGTACAATTACTGAGATCTATAAAAGGTATCGTATTTTGGAAATATATATCATATGTTTTATTTTTTTATTTATTTTCTTAAGTTTTATTTCAATTCCAGGTAGTTAACATAAAGTGTTATAGTAGTTTAGCATTTCAACAATTCCTATATCATGTGTTTTAAAAGTGAGCCAAAAAATGAAACTAATATGTACTAATATTTCAAATGTCTAGAACTCAACAGGCATGAGGTTAAATTGAATTTACATCAGGCCAGAAGTGATTTTACTTTGTATAGCTTTAATAAAGTGTTAGCTATACCTTATTGTCTCAGTAAAATTTTGGGATAAAATCTTATGTTACCCATGTTATAGATAGAAAAGGACCAAAAAATTATAAATCATAAGACATGATTGCTGCTGAAATAAAAACAGTACACAAATCTCCTGACTTCTAACTAACATAACAACAGCACATGCTCCCTTGCATATGAGAAAGAAACAATCAGAAATAGAAATAACAGTTGGGAAAAAAAATTACAAATAGGAGCAGCTACAGATCTAGTTACAGATAGGTAGATTCGTAGCTATAATCTAGAGATTATATATTCATATATTTAATTATATATTACTTATTTGCATTCTTACAAAGGATAGCAGAATGTGCCATCCCAAAATGTGCCTCTTTGGCATAAGGATTATATTGAGTTGATTATTTTGAGAAAATGCAGACATAGAGGAAACTTAAAAACAGAGTAGAAGTTATCCTTTCATAAGGGAAATCTACATTACAAAGAGGGCCCATACCTGGGAAAGAGCTATTACAAGAGATAACTTTCTCACCTGAAAGACTTCGTTTATGAAACATTTCTTCTCACTCTCCGTTGAATTGCTTTCTCTTTGAGGCCCCAGTTCCTTATTTGTTCTTTTCATTAGCTCAGAATGATATATAAGCCTCAATCATCTGGCTGCCTTTTGAATCTCCTATCTCTGTGGGATTCCCCTGTGTATGTACTTGCATAATTAAAATTGTCTTTTTTTTTCTTCTGTTGCCCTGTCTTTTATTATGGGGGTGGGGAAAGGTGTCTCAGCCAAGAACCTAGAAGGCTGGAGGGAAAATTATTTTTCCTCCCTTACACTTAGGGCAAAATATGGAATATTAATTTTGACCCACATATGTAGCTATCAATAAATTATTGCTACTGTAATTCACATAATTTATTAAATCAGTATTTAATACAGCACCTGAGATTGTGTATGACTTGAAAAAGAATGAACACTAATGCAAGACCCAATTGCTATTCTTAAGGGGCTGATAATCTACAGGAGAATTTTAGATAGAGACACATTGACGTATAAATTTCTGGCAAAGTACTTACATATAGTAAAAGCACAAAACAAGAATATAGAATAGCAGAACTTTTTATAATTAAACTTTAATTAAACTTTTTTATGTGGTATGTTGATGAATCCCAAATAAATCTCATAGTAAGGTTTTTCATTAAGTAGTATTATTTTTTAAATCAATAAATGATTCAAAAGTAGTGCACATTTGGGTCTACTCCATGTCTCACTCCATGCCTGTTTGAAATATAAAAATAAAAGAACAAAGGGGAAATCTTATAAATGCAAACATAATTGAGGGAATAAAAGCATCTCCAGCAACTGAGAATTGCAACTAATTTTTCAAAAACATAGAGGATGAGGATTGTTTACTGATGACTGCATAGTACAAAATTTAATATGGGTTTAGTGCATGTGTACTGAATATAGAGGAATTCAGTTTATAATCCTTAGGCAAAATGCAGCACCCTCCCTTTGGGGGGCGGGGAGAATGAATTTTTCTGGGGAAAGATAAATCTTACAGTATAAGAGTTAGTTCCACCAAATAAAATCTTCTCATTCAGGTGTTGAAAGAATTTCATCCAGACAATCCACTACCTATCAGCTTTACCTAATGTGAAATTTCTCCTGACAAAACACACCCTTCTTACAGTAATAATTGCCACCCAAGATATTGAAGGGGAGCAGAATATGCTGCCCCAAAATGTGCCACTTTGGCATGTGGAATATTTTGAGCTGAAAGGCAATCAGGACCCAGGAGGCTCAGGTAAATCATTTCCCTTTCCTTTAGCTGCCTTAAAGAATTTAGTTAGATAGGGTGCCTATACCAGTAGGAAAGCTATTACTAGAGATAACTTTATTTTTATCTGAAAGACTTATCTGCTTGGCACAGCAAACATTTCATTACCAAACATCTGCTCTTCTCATCTTCCTATGAATGGCCTTCCTCCCCTTTGAAGTGAGACCCCTCTCCCTTGCTTAGCTCAGGCTAGTTTATAAACCTCAGTTGCCTGACTGTCTTTGAGTTTTAGATTTTCACAGGGTCTCAGATGTAAGAAATTAAATGTTTTTCTCTTATTGATCAGTCTTATGTCAATTTAATTATTAGACAAGCCAAAGGACCGATACGGGATAAATTTTTTGCCCTACGATATCTAGGAGTCCTATGAATAATATGACTCGGGACAGCTACTAGCTCCTTTGTTTTTACTGCTTAACAATGAAAGATCAAATAGTGATCAAAAACAAATGCACAGAGCGATATGTAAAGAAAAAAAACAGGCCAAGGCAAATTATCAGAAAAAAAAATACAATATAAGAAAAAGATAGCTTAGCAAATAACTTTAAAAAAAACTGTAATAAGTATACTCAAAATATTGAGAAGATATAGTATTCTTTCTTTTTTTAATTATTTTCTTATTTTAGAGAGAAAGCAGGGAAAAAGGAACAGAGAGACAGAGAGAATCTTGAGCAGGGTCCACGTTCAGCATGGAGCCTGACTTGGGCCTAGATCCCATGACCCTGGGATCATGACCTGAGCAGAAATCAAGAGTCAGAGGCTCAACTGACTGAGCCACCCAAGCATCCTGAGAAGATACAGTATTCTTGAAATGAGATTTTGTGCTACGAAAAGCAAGTAGAAAACTCTATAGGGTTCTTAGAGATTCAAAGTCAGACAAGGATGCAAAGTCTTTAAAGTTTGGGGGAAATATTTGTAATTTAAAAGTGTATATCTAGGTAAAGTGTTGAGAAAATATAAAATAAAACCCTTATGAAACATAAAAGTTCTCAAAAATATTTTCCTTCTTTTTATCCTTTCTGAGGCAGTTGCTAAAGGTTATATCTTCAGCCAGATGAAGAAGTAAATAGAAAAGTTGGAAGATATGAGATCCAGAAAATAGTAACCCTATCGAGGAGAACACAAAATTTCTGCAATGGGAGGACAGAGTTCCCAGGAGAGTCCTGATTTTAAAAAAAGGACAAATTTTTGTAAAAGAATAGAAATGCAATATTTAATGAAAAATGTAAAATTCAGGAGAAACAAATATTTTAAAAGAAATTTATAATTTAAATAAAGCTGATTATAATGTACCCTTACTATAAAATTTTTTTTAATGAAAAATACAAAAAAGTAGGGAGAGAAAGAGAATTAGTTTGGTCTTGATTCTAGAAAAATTCTCATTCAGTTTCCCCAGAAATCTAGATAAATTATCCGTAGAGAAAAAATAAAACCCCAGAACTCTACTTGACCAAAAATGAAAAATAATAACATAGTCACAATAAGATAAATGCCATTTATTTCTTTTTCAACATTTAGAATTAACCCAAGGTAACAATGCAGAAAACTGGGTAGTAGGAGACAGCATAACTTACCAATAATTCAGTTAATAGAAGGTAAGGCCACACACATTAAGCAAAGGTAGGAGTAGAAAAAGTTGGAAGTATGTGGATATTAGCGTGGGATTCCAACAGCATCATCTAACAGCAGTTTCTTGAAAGACCATGAGATAGTTCAGTACTGTTAATTTCTAATTGAAAAGCTAAAAATATTATCAACGTCAGACATTGAGAGAGGCACACAGGGAAGGAGAGTGCCACCTTCCAGGACACAGTCTTTAGTTATTTTTAAATTTTTAAAAAATGTTTATTTATTTTTGAGAGAGAGAGACAGAGAGAGCATGAGTTGGGGAGGGGCCGAGGGAGAGGGAGACAGAATCTGCAGCAGGCTCCAGGCTCTGAGCTGTCAGCACAGAGCCAGACACGGGGATCGAACTCAGAAGCCATGTGCTTAACCAACTAAACCACCCCTCTGCCCTGAGGACACAGTCTTTAGATGTAGACTAGCACTGAAAATTAAAGCAGGTCTTGAAAGTACTGTCCCTTACCAACCATAAGCTGAATCTCCAAGGCACTTTCTGCTTCTGTGTTAACCAAAATTACCCAAAACAATCACCACTCTTCAAATTCAGAGTTTCCCTTTCCTTTGCCAGAGTCACTATGCTATGCTCCTCATTTCAAATACATCTGAAATGCAAGGATACATTCTTCCCTGTTGATTTGCTGAAATTATGATAGCAAATGTTTCTTTATTCAGATCCTCAAATGTAAGCTCAGATTCATTTTGGAATCACCATGCAGAATAGAAATCATTAAAGTATTGATGGCCTCATCTGTCTTAGCTTTCAAACAGATTAAATAGTTCACAAAAGATTCAATAATAGTATTTAGAATTTTAAGCTATAACGTCAAGGGTCATTAGAAAATCCCAGAGTGACAGAGAATAGCTGAGTTAAAAAATACCAAAGAATTTCTTGCTATGTTCTGTTTTTGTTCTGAACAGTTCCATTATCTGGCCTGAAAAGAAATGGGGCACTGGGATAGTCCAAGAAGATTTGGTTACCCATTGCTGTTTTTCATTTTCAAGAACTCAATATATTATTTTCTTACTCATTGGAATGTATAAAGCATCACTTCTCAAAATATCTCTATAGGTTCAAGAATAAACATAGAGAAGATATCATATTTATAAAAATTATGTTAGACACAGCTAAGTATAGCTATGTGAAGTATTTTTTAACAATGAATTTTACACACACAAGCACACACAGACACATGCCTCTAGAGCCTTCCAATATCCATTATAAACATTTTCCATTATGAATAATTCAGACTATAATAAAATAGAAGGGGGATTGAAATATTCAGTGGATGTTATTTTTTTAAATAACACTGGAGTATTAAGAATTTACTCTGACCTGAAGTTATCATTTAAAAAGTTTCAAAACTCACAAAACTGCCCAACACAGAGTAAGTTCTAATGTAAATTTGAAGTTTTAGTTAGTAATAATGTTCATTATTGGTTCACCAAAGGTAACACATGTAACACACTAATGAAGGATGTTAATAATAAGAAAATAGGTGCAGGGAGGAGAGGAGATACATGGGAATTCTCTGTGCTTTCTACTTGATTTTTCTGTAAACCAAAGCTGCTCTTAACAAGCAAGTTAATTTTTTTAAAGTGTGGAGAAACGATTTTCTAAACTAATCACACTAATAATTAGCTTTGGCTTTATTCTAATTGGCTGATATTAATGCTTTATTTGCTAAGCCATTCATATCACTTTAAACAAATGTCTTATTTTAGAGTTAGGGGATGTGGTATTCAGATTACTCAAATAGTGTCCCAAGGTTGTACAGCTTACAGGTAATAAAAAGAGGAACAACTGAACCTGTTTTATTTGACATCAAAATTATCATTTACTCTTAAAAATAGTTTAAGGAAATATAATCATGTACATGCTCATATTGAATAAGTCACAAGTTCTTTTTTTGGTGGTAGGAACCTACAAAAAGAGAGAGAATAGGAATTTCATAACAAAGACTCATTAGTTTTTTTACCCAATTTTAATTAAACTTACCCTGTTTTTCTTCCCTCCAGTCAACTACTATGAAACGCCAATGGATTTTTGTACCTAAGTCACAATGTTCGTTACTCAGTTGAATAATCTTAACATTAGTTAGATTTTATTTTTTTTCTTTTTGCAAACAATGTAAACCATCAAAAGCAGTTGAGCCAAAGAGAGAACTGAATCTAAAAATGCATGTATTTCTCTCAGACCTTGATGTCTCCAAGGCAGTCAGACTCGAGGAAGAGACTGGAATTAGGAACTGGAAATTTTTCACCATCTGCTTTCTGTCTCTCCCTACAGACCTGCTTCCTCTGCCTCCCTGAATTAATCAAGAAATATGAGTATCCCATAGCTCCTCAGACTCTCCCCCTCTGACCCCACAATTCTTCCATGAGTCACAAACTCAATCTGAAAATTCTCATTAAAAATTTCAGAGAGAATAATTCTAATTGGTTTAATTTCAGTAATATAATCCCAACTCCTAAATCCATTAGCCATGCTCAGGGTTGGGAGTGAGGTATGGGTTATATAATATTAACATGGCTAATGTCACCTGTGGATCAGGTGATGGTGTCATGAAAAGGAATTATTAATATTGGGTTGGATCAACGTTTACCATTTGTCACTTTACTAGGTAACAGAGATATAATGATATATTAAATTCACTTAAAGAACTCAACATCTGACTGGAATAATAAGCATATGTGTCACTAAAATACTATGTAGTAAAGTCATGTGTGTGTGTGTGTGTGTGTGTGTGTGTGTGTGTATGGATTATATATATATATATATATATAATCCATATATATATATATATATATATATATATATATATATATGGATTCTCTGCTTGGAAATCTTTGAGGGTTTCAAATTTTCTTATAATTCTAAATACTTTGAATACTTCAAAATATTGAATTCATCTTTTCAGTCTCTGCCAAACAAACACAATATAGTACATAGTAAATGAGACATTATATATATTAATCATTTAATTATATATTCTTTGTGACAATTTCACTTTTAATGATTTTATAAACCAATTTAAGAGTAGTAACTGCATCTTGTAATTGTAACACTCAAATAGCACATCCTTAGACATTCAGTGTGTGTGTGTACTTGTGTATAAAATTAACTGAACAGTTGTGAGGACAAGTTCAGGGACTATTTACATGGTAACTTTACTCTAGCAATATATTTATATTGGTAAATGTATTGTGCTTTCTGTTTCTGGCCTACTAGAATTAAAGTCATCTTTTTCACTCTGAGTTAATTAAGGAACTGGAAAGAATCCTTCATGGTTTATTGAGATGTATTTAAGTTAATAAAAATATGTAACCTAATGACCTGGTCTTACTAGAATGTCTGCAAAGAATTGATTGCATTAGGGTGTCCATTAAAAACAATAAGCCTGCTGCTGATCAGTTGATGAGTGGAAAGATAATCAATTTATTATGTAAAATCTGTGAAATTTGCCCAATATGAATAGAATATTACCAGTGAAACATTATAGAATGGGTGTTATTTTATATTCTCTCTCACCCCCCCCCAAAATTATCACTGCTTAAAATTGTTTAGTATGTTAGAGCAATTGTTTTTAATATGCTTTCGTAGTAATCCCTGCACTTGAAACATATGTAAACTTGCTGTTCATGTGGAGAGAGAATAGTGGAAAACTAATTATAAAAATGAAAACATTTATTTCTAAGATTAATATGCACAATTTTTCAAAAAGTTGCAGTGTTGAGTATTGACATTTACGTATTATTGAAAAAAAAACTTTGTAACTCCCTACTGGTATTATTTGTTTTTTCAATGAAGAAATTTTTTGTATGTTCAAGTAAGATGATTTCTACTCTATTTCTTGTAGCTGGCTTGATCTTACCTCAAAAAGATGAAGGTGTGACATGCTAACAGCATTGCATGGCTTTCATATGACATGTGTGCATTGGTGAATTATTTTATTTATACTTTACAAATTCATGGGTATTTTATAATTGTCACTGATGAAATGGGCTCTTGGGGCATGTTATTTTGTGATTAGAACATGAATTATATCAAGAGACATGGACTCTCTATTCAAGATACTTAGAAATGAAAGAAGTTTAATGGTGCTATGGGCAAAACATTTGAGGTCTTGCTTTCTAGACCAGTAGGCAGAACCATAAACCACATTTAAAATATATGGGGGTAGGAGGCAGCCTGGGTGGCTCAGTCGGTTAAGTGTCCAACTCTTGATATCCACTCAGGTTGTGATCTCATGGTCATGAGATTAAGCCTTGTGTCGGGGATGGAGACTGCTTGGGATTCCTTCTCTCCCTCTCTTTCTGCTCCTTCTCTACTTGTTCTCTCTCTTTTTCTCACTCTTTCTCTCTCCTTCTCCAAAATTCTTCTGGATTATTCATCCATACTAGGAGTCAAACTGTACTGTCAATTAATGGTAGCATACTAGCCCTCATTATGTATTTTTTTTTTTTAATGAGTTTCTTTGCTGCTCAAATGCCTCTCCTAGCAAAGAAAATATTGAATAGAAAGACGGGGAACCTTCAGTTAATTAAAATTATAAATTTTCTCATTTTTCAATGTGTGTCTTCCACTTTCCAAGTATTGGAAATCCTATTTGCTTCGCCTTCAGAAATTCTTAACACATTACTCCTAGCAGCACTTCTATTTATGGATCATGGTCTAAGAAGAAACATCACAAAGGAAAATGTAAAATTACTTACTTTAAGACGTATGCAATGAAACCAATGCAAAAGTAACAACAAAAACAACAATAACAAAACATACGTAGAAAAAAGGGTAAATTGTTTTTAGAATAGATGCAAAGCTAAAAACAAAAACAGAAATAAAAACAACCCTTTCTTTTCAAATAGTGAGAATTTCCCAAGGAGTGTTATTATATAAAAACTGCTTGATTTTTCTAAGAAAAGGAGACTGGAACATTATTTTTATTGAACTGAATAGAATATTTTAAATAGCCCTTTATCTTTTGCTGTGATTTCTTTTTTTCCTTAGTAACATTTTTAGTTTTGACATATATTATTTCTTTACGATATAGACTCCCCAATCATTATCTCACAGCTCTTTCAGCTCCCCTATATATTTTTATTAAAGGCTGGTTGAAAAATATGCATTTTTGGAAATAGCTAATGCCTTATTCTATATACCATTGTATCATTTCCATGGAGGTTACTGATGGGATAGAAATTGAAGGTTAAATCTTTCTTGATACAAGAATTCATTTCCCCTCAAAAGAAATAGACTTATAATGAATGAATAAAAGCAATTTAGGATATAATATTAGTGTGCAATTACTTCATAAAATAACCAAAGAGCAGAAAACCAAAATTATAGAATTATTGGCATGTAAATGGATCCCATGAAAATGAAATATTGACTATGAGCTAAGTATGATCTTCTTAAATCAGGAGAAAAAATTACCTTCTCTATCCTAGATATTGCAACATGAAGTATTGCTTCCATGTGTATTTCCATTTTGGAATAATTTTTGTAATTCACCCTTTTGACTTGTGAAAGTACCAGTAAAATACTCACTAGAGCTTTTTGCACTGTCTAAACTAACAGGAAAAACTCCCATGGGAATACTATTGAGTTCTCTTTTGCATGGGTACAAAACTCAGCAGCATGATAAAACCTAGCAGTGAAAATTAGAACATTTTTGAATATCCACAGCTCATTTATTTAATACATAGTAGTTACTTGTGGTATAAACTTTGATTAATGCAGTCTAGAGGAAACTTATCACCTCATAAATGGTTAATAATTAGATATGACCACACTATTTGCTCATAGATCTGAATAAAATGTTGATGGTTTCTGCCAGCTGTATCATTAAAGTCAATAGTAGTTCATCACGTATGCCCTTACCTGACAGGATTATTATAGTATCACTATTAATATATAGCAATTACTTGGGGTATATCTTTATAGAAAGCTATCAATCAATGAATTTTAATGTAATGCACACACTTTATAGATAAACTTCGGCATCAAAATGAGTCGTATGTACTCTTCTTCAGAGAATTCTTTGTTCATGAATCCAGGAAACTGGTATTTATTGAAGATTCCACGTATAGTTGTTTAAAGCACTTTTTAAATCGGTGCTCCTGAAATTGTAAGGAGGAAACCTCACGGAAGTTAAAACTATGAAACTAACTTGTCCAGTTGAGTCTTTGCCTTCACAGAGGAGGAGATCCTGCTTTAAGTCGGCACACTTAATGATGCCACCTCTGAGAATACAGCCATGTTCTTGGCAGTGGAGTTGCATGTCTCGCAACTGTCTACTTGGGGTTAAATTCACGTCAATGACAGGAGACAGCAGCATTCCTAGGCAATCTCTTACCAGGTGTGCAAAAGCAGGGAAGGCAAAAGGAAGAGTACTAGAAGGATGGCAAAAGACAAATAGAGGCAACAGAACAAAGCTGTTTCACATTAGGAAAAACAGCAATGGACAAAGTCTGGAAATACCACACAATGTGGATCATTTTTGAACAAAAGTGTCATTTAGTTTCTCTGCAAAATTTTAAAGCTTTCTTCGAATTTAGCCTTATTTATTAATTAAGGGAAAACCAAGCCATTTTTGTAAAGTAGAATGGCTCATAATCGAACATTAACATGCCTCACAACCTCAACATGGCTTCTAACTTTCAGAATCTCACCTGTAGACAATTTGAGATCTCTCAATCATGAGGCCACAGGAAACACTTTTATTCTATCCATTTGTTTATTCCATATGTTTCTCCAGCCATATACTAGCTCTCCTTGGAATGCTGTCCTCCATGAATGAGCAGTTAAAATTTCAAACAGAAAGAATTAATTTTCATATGTAAGCTCTTAAAAGCTCATATTTTATAAATAGATACTTTATTATTTATCTTCCTATGATGATTTTCGTGATCTGTTATCCTCTGCAAAATGTTAATGCCATTACCTATCAATTGTCACTGCATTGTGCTTCTGTCTCTCCCTTAATTGCTGTGTCCTGCTAAAGTGTGTTCTTCTAACTTGATAAAATCTACTGACTTCTTTGGCCATTAGAGCAGCTTCCAGAATGAGCCTACTCGAAAAATGTCTCCTTCCCCGTTAGAGTCATGAGCTGACAGATCCTAATTTATCCTAGTTTACTATTTTACTATTACAAGCACACTTTTTAAGGTCTATAAATACCTCACATTTTGCTAGGTTCAAGTCACTTTAGGTATATTTTAAGCAAATGGGCATTGCCTAAACAATGAACTTAAAAAGTTTTTCATCTGGCAAAGCTTTGTCATTAGGCAAAAGTCTAAAATTCTGGCTTATTTTTATCTTAGGGTAAAGGTTTCATCCCAGAAGACATACCAGCATCATATGGAGTACTCAGTTGCTCAGTCAAATCTGCTATTCAGTCCACAAACACAACTCCCAGCAGGTAGCAAGAGCATAGATTTAAGTCAAGGTCACTTCCTTTCAGAGGCCACATGCCTTTGCGTGAACTGAATTTTTGTTGCATGGTTTTGGCCCAATTGTGCAAATATAGGAATGCCAAATTTTGTGTATTTACTGGAAAAAGCTGAACCAAAAGTTCATTATATCTGAATTCAGAAAAATGCTTGTTTGCAGTTGGAGCCAGGTGCTTCCAAAATTTTCCCAGGATTCATAATCTGTACAATACAGAAATAATATAAGCATTGGGCACCTTCCTAATATGCATACCCATATTTCAAGTTCAGTTAGACTCAAATGTTATTAAAGAAGTCCTCACAAATACTCTAATCTGAATTTTTCCTTTTGTATAAAACCTGAATAAATGTATATGGCACAATTTCAATACTAGATTGTTGTCTTAGAATTTCTTAAGATTTGCTTGTGAACTTGAACTATTAAACTGTAAATATATTATCATTTGAGTGTTTACTATGCTACAAGAAAATTTCTAAGTGCATGTCATGTATTTGCTCATTTAATCATTATATTACACCCTGAAGTAATTCCCATGATTGCACCAATTTATTGCTGAGAAAATGGAGACACAGTGAGGTTATCATAATATCCAGAAACACGCAAGAACAAAATGTGGGAGCCAAGATTTTCAATTCTCATGATACTGCTCTTACATACTGATCAATACTGATTCTGGACAAAATTACATACATAGTCAGTCACCATAGCATGGTGACTTCATATTCTGGGTCCAAGCTGGCAAGGTTTGAGTTGAATCACAATATCACCACTCAAAAGTTATCTATCATAAGATAATGAAATAAATTATTTAACCTCTTTGCTTACATTTCCTTATCCATAAAACAGGTATAATAATAGAGCTTAACTAATAGCATTATTGTGAGGATAAATGAATTAATACATGGAAAGTGTTTAAAAGTGTTAAAACTCACATTTTGTGAGTTAGGCTTAAATTTGCTCTCTCCCCAGTATTTATGGCCTAGGAAATATTTGTTTACTATCTCTGACTCGAATGTTCTTGCTGGCAATAAAGAATAATAGCAAATGCCATTAAATTGCACTTGCCAGTGATCAAAGCATCTGTGTTTTGCCAGGACGAAATGTGTCACCTTTGGAGGTTCATCAGATTGATTTTCTTCTCATATATCTCTCTAAAAGAGAGATAAGAGTTAGCATTATGATTCAGGAACTTCTGATTTACCTTCTGTGTCATCATGATGCAATAAAATAATTAGTGGAGTTATAGTTTCTTTGACCCATGGACAGACCCAAAACAATACCGTATAGTGATAGTTCTTAGTATCTTTCCCATCCTCAAAGGAGATGGAAAAAACTTAGCTCAGATCACATATGCCTATTGTTCCGTTTCATTGGTCCCGAAGACCACCCTCAGGCTCAACAATTCATTAAAAGGACTCACAGAAGTCAGAAAAGTCATTACATTCGTTAGGGCATTTTATTAAAGAAAAAGAATTCAGATTAAAATAATCAAGGGGAAGAGATACATAAGGAGCACCCAGGAAAGATGAGGCATTAAGTTACCTATTTTGTCCTCTCCCAGTGGAGTGTGTGGAAAGTGCTTACTTCTCTTGCTGCCATGTTTGGCAATACGCAGTGAGCATAGCCAACTGGGAAAGATTACCTCAGCCTTGGGACCAGGCTTTTCATTAAGTATAGGTCACTTAGACATGGCTGACTGCCTATGTGGCTAATCTTATGTGTGGTAGACACTCAGTAGGCAGGGCATTAAAAGGCCTTAGAAGTCACCTCCAAGGATCAGATTAAGCTTCAAACTTCTCTTTGAGCAAGGATAATCCTTCACTGTGCATCTACCCTTTAGCGTTTGAAATGTAACTGTTTCTATCTTTCCTGGTGTTATGGACTGAAATGTGTACCCCCAAAATTAATATGTCAAAACCCTAACCCCAAATGTGACTCTGTTTGGAAACAGGACTTTTAAGGGGGTAATTAAAGTGGGATGAGGTTATAAGTGTGGGGCCCTAATTCCATGTGACTGATGTCCTTAGAAGAAGAGGAAGAGACACCAGGTATGAGTGAACACACAAAAAAAGGCCATGTGAGGACACAGCAAGAAGGTGACCATCTATAAGCTGAGGAGAGAGGCCTTTGGAGAAAATAACTTTGCCAGCTCTTGATCCTGAACTTCTGGCCTCCAAAACTTACAGACCATAAATTCTGTCATGTAAGCCATCCAGTCTGGTACTTTGTTATGGAAGTCCTGGTAAATCAAAATACCTACTGAAACCCACAAAACTCTAGGAGAATAAATACGAAATATTGCTTACCTTTTTAAAAGAAATACAATTAAGTAAATTTACAATGCATGACAAAAATCAGTACAAATATTATTATATAAACATGCTAAAACAAATATATTTCTACCCACTGGAAGCTCAAGATTCACTATGAGAATAAATGTTCAACCCCAATATTGGCATATTTGTGACGAATTCTTCTATTACCTCTGTTTAATTGAAGTAAACTACATTGTCATAAAATTGAAATACTCTTTGCAGGGCAGGTCATTACATTTTTGTTACATTATATATACATATTTCATTTTTTAAAGTTTACTTTGACAGAGAGAGAGAGAGAGAGAGAGAGAGAGAGAGAGAGAGGGGGGGGAGGGGCAGAGAGAGAGGGAGGGAGAGAATCCAAAACAGTCTCTGCACTGTCAGCGTGGATACTAATGTGGGGCTCAACTTCACAAACTGTGAGATCATGACCTGAGCCAAACTCAAGAATCAGACACTTAACCCAGGTATCCCTCATTTTTATTTTTTATGTGTACTTAGATTTATTGAAATAGCAACTATAGCATTTACTTTATTCCTTTTAAAATCACTTGCAAAACATTTAAATTGCTATGCTTGTATCCCTGCTCTCTTATTGAGAATTAGTCATGTTTTCTGCACATAGTATAACCTATAAAAATATTTTGCTTTAGGTTGGAATTTGACCTAAACCGTGAAGATCAGTGGTTTCTCTTTCCTCAAGTGGTTCTGCTTCTCCTACTTTGAAATTTTATAGCATGGTGAATCAAATTTGTTCTTAAGAGTTAGGTAGAGAAATCACCAACATTTAATAATAATAGAAAATTTAAAAGTTGTAACATAAAACTGCACCTGTTGGTCTTTGATATGTACTATGTCTATTTTAACTTCATGGCCAATTCTGCTCCCCATGAATGTTATAATAGCAAAGGTATTAGAGTGAGGGAAGGTATTTAACACAGAAATAAAAACAAATTGAAACACTTTTCAGGTGCATGTTTTCAAAATTGCTTTTTTTCTTAAAAGATTCTAATAATATTCTTTACTATATCGAAGAATTTCAGGCTGATTTTTAGAATCAAGTAAGCATAACTGTAAACATTTCTTATTACTAGGTTTTCCAATGCTGGTAAATCCTTTATACATAGTGTTTTTCCTTGTTGTTTTTCTTCCCCTGTCTTATTTGTAAAAGACGATACTGAGATTTTTAGGCAATATCGGAATGCTTTAACTAGCTGTATGTCTTTTTCTTTTTCTTTCCTTTTTTTTTTCTTTAATGTGAATCAAGTAGAGACTCTGCTCTTACAAGTGTTGTCCTTTAATTAAACCAGCTGTAAACTAATCACTGGGTTCTATAAGGCATCGTGTCTATACATGCAAAATTAACTGAGCACAGCATGGGTGATCTCTTTATTTCGACTGTCTTAAAAATCGATGAGTGCTGCCACAAGGACAATTTGACAGCAGTGATTCGTATCCTTTGTGAAGACAGCTGTGCTGAGATATAAACTTTACTTCTCCCCACATTATAGAGGCAGCACAGGGGTGTCCTAGAGGCTTAAAAGAATAAATGTACCTGTTTGGAAGCCTAAATTATATACTCAGTGAATTAACAGAATATTAAAAACACACTAAGTCTTGCATTATCAGTTTATGGTGTGGTAAAAAGGCTTCCACTACACTGGGAATCAGAAGGAATGGTCCGTGGCCACAAGCTGCCAAGGCTAGATATTCTTATCACAATAGCTGGGAATGCCCTCACTGGAACAAATGAAGTGGGTTGATTGGAGATCCCATTTTAACTGAAGTCTTCAGAATACTAGAGAGAGAACGAGCAGCTGGGTGGGTTTACCTCTAGAACACCTGGGACATTGAAAACATGCAATAAATATGTGTTGAATGAATGAAGGATTTCCAAAGCAAGCAGATCTAGGATTCAGATTATGCTCGTCTTTTATACACCATGTGGTCTTGGAGAAAGGTCTTAGTTTACTGAACATCAGTTTCTCAATATATGGAATCTGCCTCCTACAGATTAATTGAAAATTAATAGACTAATATAGAGATACAGAGATGGATATAGATACAGAGATATGGATTTCGGTGTAGGTAGCATTGTATAAGCATTTAATACATAGTTGCTTCTATTATATTATGGTTCTATGAGACTTTAATTGAATAAGATCATAAACTTTTATCCATGAATATACAACTTGAGCAGTTTCTTTTAACCATTCATGACAAATTATGTCCATAGCCTAAAGCTATTTAATTTTTCATAGTACCTAGAATTCTATTATACACCTCATATTTAATTTTTTTCGATAAATGTCAAACCTGTAATTTGATTTTCAGATTTAATTTTCTCCAGATCCCAAATCCTTACGTAGGTATCTAGGGAAGGTTTTAGAGGACATATAGATTCACTGGAAAAAAAAAATATTAAAGATTTCTCGTGAAATTTTTCCTTAACAGAGAAATTGATCTTTCAAAATAATGGGCTTTCTGAGTTTTTAGAATTCTTTCTTGTGAAATTTCATTTTTCTTCTCTTAAAAAATATATACATAGTTTCTATTGTCTTTTGGAGTGCTCATAATCTTTGAATGCACTTATATATCAGATACTAATTATCTATTGCCATACAAAATTGTATTTTCATATTGTTAGGTTTTGTCCTAATAGTTATTCTTTAGCCATGTCTTTTATATATTAAATCCTCTCGTCCTTACTACTCTAAAATATCTAATTTAATTCAACCTTTGATATTTTAAATAGATTATTGCAAATTTTCTTAAGCGCATCTATAATGCAGGATAGTTCACTTCCAAACATTGCCTCCTGGTCTTTTTCTTTACTTCTAACCACATCATTAACACTATTCCTTCTCTTAATCTTCACACAAAAGCACATTATTTTTTTGGTATAAAAAATGCAATCGTGTAATAAAATTTTATTCAAAACAAAGTTTCATATTAAAATATTACACTCTTTTTAATATTATGTTTCATTGACATAATGATAATAATGGAGTAGGTAATTGAAAGGCCATAAGATCGAATTGTTAATGAGACCTGATGCTGGTAACCAACATTTGGGTCAACAAAAATCCTTGCAGCCTTGGGTTAAGCTAATCATTCAAAAGGCCTTTAGCAGTAAGATGCATTTCACCTTTTTCAGTTAGCAGAAACAAAGAATTAGGTAGAAAAATAAAATAATATTTAATTTCCTCATATAATCTATTTGTAAAATATTTGTGTTTTTTTATAGTTTAGTGACTAATTCTTCATGCAACCTTCTCAGTAGACAGGAATTTGATTCTTATTAACAATATTATTATCTACAATAACTATTATCTGTGAAAAACTATCAAATGCCTGGCCTATGAGAACACAACTGTGTGATCTAAATTCATCACAAAGCCTCGCCTATCAGATTCCTAATTTCTTGGCTTTTTTCCTCTGATAAATTACATTTCTTATTTAAATATACTAAAGTCAAAATGAGTGAACATATAACTTAATTGATTACTAGGTTTCAACACGCAAAATAGAGTGTCTTTCTATGGGAATATAAAAATAGGCAATTTCTTCATGTTGTTACTTTAATAACAGGGCTTATCAGAGTACTAAGAACTGATAACTATTAAGCTGACAATCATAACAATAGTAGTAATGATGATGATAAAAATGCACTTCTGTAACTTTTGTTTCTCATAAATTATAAACATTTGATCTTTACTAACTATTCTATCTATGCATAATTTTTAAATATTTACGTTTTAGAATATGGGGAGAATTATGCTGAAATGAAATTTTAGCTGTGCTATTTCAGAAACTTGTTTGTGTTTTTTTCTTTTGTCAAGAAATTTCTATCCAATCTCAGCAGTAATTTTAGATAAGACTAAGTCTATTTTTTATCAGTTCTATAGGGAATTGGATACAGTATTAGATACTTTCAAAGTTTTAACAGTTATACTCAAAAGGAGACATGTTTTCTCTAACTGGGCATGTGGATATCTTTTTTGCCAATTTATACTGATGGTTTCGAAGTGGATATTCAGTGGCAACCAACAGAAAATTTGTTTTTGACAGATTATTAAAGTGTACTCAAAGACAAATAAATGAAATAGTTTACAACTCCTATTGTAGATTCTTATTAGTAAAAACTATACTTATAGAGTAAGCAAGGCGATGCCTTCTGCTTCCTTGCTGTTCTAAGTTCTTTGATACTATTTCCATGAGATAAACACTGAAGGCCACTTGTTGACTTTTTTAGGAAGGAAAACAGAGAAAAGCAATGTCAAAGGATTATAATGCTGTCAGCTGAGAGACAGAAATAAACATCTTTTTAACAATGACCACAGGCAGGAGGGATGAAGGAGTAACTTAGAATTAGGCAGGGAGTAGAAATGGATGTGAAAAATTGCACAATATAAAGGACATTTTTGACTATGTTTTCATCCATTAAAAGAAAGAAAGAAAGAAAGAAAGAAAGAAAGAAAGGGGAGAAAGAAAGAAAGAAGTAGGAGGGAGGAAGGATGGAAGGAAAAAAGAAGGAAGAAAGAAAGAAATGAAGAAACAAAGAAACAAAGAAAGAAACAAAGAAGGAAGGAAGGAGGGAGGAAGAAAAGAAAGAGAAAGAAACAGGAGAAGAAAGAAAGAAAGAAAGAAAGAAAGAAAGAAAGAAATAGGGAGGGAGGGAAGAAGGAAAGAGGGAGGGAAGAAGAAAGTAAGAAAGCAAGCAAGAAAGCAGGAAAGATGCAAAGAAGGAAGGAAGAAGGAAAGAGGGAAAAAGATGGAAGGAAGGAAAGAAAGAAGAAGGGAGGCTTTTGGGTGGTTCAGTTGGTTAAGTGTTCGACTCTTGATTTCAGCTCAGGTCATGCATGATCTCACGGTTCATGAGATCAAGCCCCAAGCTGGGCTCTGTGCTGACGATGCAGACTGCTTGAGATGCTCTCTCTCCCTCTCTCTCTGTCTCTTCCTCACTGGTGCATGCCCTTTCCCTCTCTCTTAAAACAAATGAATAAACATTTAAAAAAATGTATATTAAAAAAAAAAGAAGAAGAAGAAAGAAAGAAACCTGAGCCCCAGGCAGGTTACATGCATGATCTAGGTACCTGCCATCTGGAACTAACTAAAAATCTCTTGGAGAGTCACTATTTTAGATTATTCCTTCCATTCAACTTTAAAGACATTCATTACACTGATCAAATTCTTAAGAAAATATGAATCTGTTCTCCACTTGATCCCATCAATTCTATTCCTTTTACTTTCATTCTCTGTTCTAAGACCCTCCCTTTGTTACTATTATTTTTGAAGACTTGTTTCACTTTCCTTCCCTTAGATTTTGGATTATAATTGTATATTTTCTCTCCCTGCCTCCCTTCTTCCTTCTACTTCTTTTCTTTCTTCCTTTCTTCCTTCTTTCCTTCATTTCTCTTTCTTTCCTTCCTCCCTCCCTCCTTCCTTCCTCTTTCTTTCTTTGTTTCTTTGTTTCTTTCTTTCTCTCTTTCTTTCTTTCTTTCTTTCTTTCTCCCCCACTATTAGCTTGGTAGTTAAAACTTCTGTCAATTCTTACCCTTCCTACAGACTACAAAGCCGACCTTTGATTTAATGTTTTGAAGTCTTCATGAAAAATTTTATTCCAGCATTGATGGTTGTCGTTAGCAAGGGGGCTGGTTCAAATTGCTTTTCTTCCTTCATCTGAAGTGGAAGTAGTAATTGCATTTGATCATTTTATTGGTAAATTTTATGACAACAGAGATTTATAAATGTTTCCATAATAACTTGATTTTAATACTAAAAAAATTCACCTATAAAACTCTTATAATTTAAAGTTTGAAAAAACTATTAAATAAAGAATTCTTCTGTAAAGTTCTTAGAAAAGAAAAATTTCAGTTGATTTTTATTTTTTTAAATATTTGAAAATTTAATGGTATTAAAATTGTATTTTTAAGTCAGAATTTATTTTACATTGTTCCTCTAAATATCTGGAACCTTACAGCTTAGATTCCGAATTAAATTAACTCCTAGGTTTTAACCACTAAGATGAGTGCCAAATGTTTTCTGTTGTTTTGGTCTTTCATTTGTTTGTTTTTTGTTTTTAAGCGATGGAAATGAAACTGTTGTGCCTGGGACTTATATGTGCAAACAACACCTAGTGAGGATAAACTTACTTCCCACATCTGTTTTCTAATTTTAAAATGTGTTTGATCTTTCACAGAAATATTATCTGTAATCTCAAACATGTAAACTTAATTTATGAAAAGCATAAGTCATTCTACATACATTTATTTGTTTAGTTTAAAAAGGTTTTACATTTTGAAATTTCAGTGCATCTCACTTCAATGCCTAGTGCTTTGTCTCATAAGCAGAACAAAGACTTGGATAATCACATTCTCAACAGGTGCAGAGTGAAATTATAGTGAGAGAGGTTACTCTAAATAAGGATAAAAGGTTGTACCAACCATCTGCTAAAAACATTCCTCACTTTTATATTCATAACTCCCATGAATGTGTCTGTGGTCTCAAAACATTTAAAAACATCAGCCATTGTCATACTAAAGAACTGTACCTTAAAAAAAAAAAAAAAACACACACATATGGAATTGTGACTATTACTATTCTTTCCAAAGCATTGTTTTCAAAGGTCAAACTTCATCATAAAATACAATGAAATTAAGTTATGGTGAATTATTTAAAAAGATGGAATAATAGTTTCACATTGACTTTAGTTTCACAGCACCTTTAGTTTCCTATATTTTCAACTTCTTTGAAAAATGAAGTTAGGGGAGTAGGAAAAGTGTATATTAAAAGTCATGAATAATAAATAGTTATTTTTCTTTTAAAAAGAAGCAAACATAAAAAGTACCATGTATTTTTAAATAAAACTTTCACAATTGAGATATTCTTCACAATTAGGGGCACCTGGGTGGCTCAGTCAGTTAAGTGCCCAGCTCTTGATTTCTGCTCAGCTCATGTTCTCTAGGTTCCTGAGTTCAAGCCCTGCATCGGGCTCTGTGCTCATAGCACAGAGCCTGCTTGGGATTCTCTCTCCCTCTCTATCTGCCTCTTCCCCGTGTGCATGCGCTCTCTCTCTCTTTCTCTCTCTCTCTCTCTCAAAATAAATAAATGAACTTAAAAAAAAAAGATATTCTTCACAATTAACAAAGCGGTCAGAATCTTCCCTTAACCAAAAGATAAAATCTGATATGTGATATAAATGAACAGTATTGAAAAACGAGTACACCAGATTGCAGAATAGCAGATCAAAAATGGATAATCCTTGAAATAAAATCTGTCACTTTGAAACTTTAAAAGATTTTCAAAAATCATGCTAAATATTGCACATGGTATTCTTTGACACGTGTTTCCCTTGAGGTAAAAACTATTTCAGACTTGTGAGAGTGACTTTTACATTGACAGAGAAGGTCACATTGGAAACCTTCATAAAAATCTCAAGCCAATAAGCAAGTTTCTATGTATAATTCATTTTTGATCTACTCTATTCTTCTGCTTTATCGAGGTCTTAAACATTTCAAATGATATTGTAAAACCATGTTAAATGAGTATTCAGAACTGGTAAAGTAAAAATATGTGATGATCCAAGATTTGTAATATAATAGGAAGATCAACTATTAATACAGTTGGCATCATCATCTCAGATCCAGTACCTAGCACGAATGTTGTTAGCTGGAGAAAATAAAGAAAATGTTTGGTAAGGGGATGGTTCTGCATGAAAACTACCAATTTTAAACTATGGTTAAACAAAATGTGTATTCATTTTTTAATGACTATTTCATTAACTTAATATAACTATACTGTACAGTAAATTAAATAGTTAAAATTACAAAAATTAATATTCTTTCCTTGGAAGCAAGCTAAAGAGTCACACACTCAGAAAAGTAGTAGTCTGAACAATAAACTACTCTTGCCCCTGCAGAACAAAGGATCTAATTGACATTGGAAAAAGAATTTTATTAGAAAACAATTTAAAGTGTCCCTTTAATAGTTTTTTTTTTTTCTAGAACCCTAATGAAATTCACTTTTTAATGAAAACATTCAAGTAAATGTGCCTACTTTAATCATTTATTTTTAAAACATCTCTGATCTAGTAAATTGTTGACAAATCTGGGCAAGTACACCTATATAAGACGATCTATAAAAATATTTAAATTTAAAATTTCTGAGAACAAACTTACCCAGTTTTCTAAAAACATAAATAAAAAAAGATTTCCATAAATATTGACTTTGGAGATGGGGCCACTTACTGTGTATTGGCAATAACAAAAGATAAATCATTTGGTATATGCTCATGTTTTTTTTTTTTTTTTTCCAGATATATGAATAAACAAAAGATCTTCTGTGTTTACGTAGTGTAACTGTCTCAAATATATTTGCTGAAACTTCTTGTGTTACCAATACCAGTTCCTTTTGCTACCAATTTGCTTGAAGTCAACAGAAGATGTTAGAAAGGAAAGAGTTGCTTTTGTTGATAAGTCCATTGGTACTATAACAACGTAATCAATGTTCCCTAGACACTAAGTAAATGTAGAACCTGAGGGAAACAGTGTGGATGCTTAAAGTTAATGGCTAAATGATAAAATGTGTTTAAGTTTAATCACTTTACTTACATGGTCATTGATTTCCTTCACCACCTTTGTCTAGCATGCCACACTTAACTATTTCCCATCAATAGCCAATAAGAATTAAACATAGGCCCAAGAGCAAGAAGAAAAAAACATCAGAAGAGAAAACTTCTAGTTTTCTCAATATTCTTGATTCCCTTTTGAGGAAAACCTTTTTGGAACTTCATAACTATTGGTTGACCTATTCATCATATTTTGTTTGCAGGGTATATTTTTCCTGATCATAGTTTAGCCTGGTGTGAAGTTACTATCTGTGTGAAGTTAACACAGGCCAGATTTGCATCAGTTCTAAAGGAAGCAGTAAGGGGTGTAATCATAATAGGCATCGCTTACATGTCCAGCAGATTCTCTATGTAATGCATGCTGTTGCTGACAACAAATCACGACCCTAGTCCTTATAAAGTTTGTAATAAAACAGGGGAAACAGAAATAGTACAGCTATAACAGTTATCTAAAAGGAAGTGCTAAGTTATGCAGGACTCATTAAAAACACACATTGGAGGCCCAGAAACTTTCTGTTAACCCTGGCTGGACTGGCATATGAAAGTATTATAAGGATATAGAAAAATTCACAGAAAAACCTTGGAGACACAGTACCTGGGTTCATATTCCAGCTCTGCCATGTTCTACCTTTGTGACTCTGGCCAAGTTTTTTAACCTTCCATGCCTTGGGTTTCTCATCCACAAAAAAGGAATAATATTGTACCTAGCTCATAAGATGGTTGAAAGGATTAAGCACAGTGTTGCATATAAAACAATTAGCACTCAACAAAAATCCACCTTGTATAATGGAACAATAATACAAGTGATGGAGGTTTAATGAGAAATGGCCAGGCTTGTGTGATGAATCAGTGTTAAGTAGACCTAAGTTTAAAGGGTGATAATTTAGTGGCACCTGAGGGGCTCAGTCAGGTAAGCAACCATGTCTTGATTTAGGGTCAGGTCATGATCTCACAGTTTGTGAGTTTGAGCCCCGTGTCAGGCTCTGTGTTGACAGCTCAGAGCCTGGAGCTTGCTTCAGAATTTGTTTCTCTTCTCTCTCTGCCCCTCCTCCATTCATGCTCTGTATTTCTCTCTCTCTCTCTCTCTCTCTCTCTCTCAAAAACAACATTAAAAAATAAATAACATTTAAAACTTAAAAACAATTAAATAAAAAATAAGGGGTAATAATTAATTTCTGGGAAGATATGATTTTTCTACTTTATGGAGGGTGTCAGAAATTTACCCTCTCAGAAAAACTGTCTGAAAATTATACATAAGGCCATAAAATATGGGTGACATATCATGCATTGGTGGAGGACACCCAAATATTATAGGACCACAATGTCCAATAAGATAGCAGTAGCCATATGTGGCTAAATTATGACTTGTTTGACTTCAGAGGGCTGTAAGTTTAAATACAAATCAAACTTCTAAGACTTACTATGAAAAAAATTCAAAATATCTTCTTAGGATTTTTACACTGATTAGATATTAAAAAGACAATCTTTTGGGTATATTGGGTTAAAGAAAATATATTAAAATTAATTTCATCTGTTTATTTTTAATAAGCCCACTAAAAATAAATATTATGTGTAGCTTGCATTATTTTTTGTTGCAATGTGTTAGTCTAGGGGGATGTATTTAGTTCACATTTTTAATTACTATTAATTAAAGGTCCTAGGCCTTTTGAAGTTACTTGCTAACTTCTAGATATTTGCCTAAGAGAGATACAGATAATTTTGGTTCAGTGGAAGAGAGAACCCTAAAGAGTTATGGCCTTGTGGACATTGAACTGTTTATATCTAACTCAGAAATTATATTCTAACATTTCTTTGTGGTCTGTATGTCCTAGCTTCTCAGAGGCCCTTTGAACCAGTCATGACATCTTTATTGATTGCCTCATTAATTAATGAGTTAAAAACTTTTTGCTTAAGGGTTATAAGTTTACTTTGAAATTCATACTTTACCAAAAAAGGAGGCTGAATTTATTGAGGTTGGCAATAAAAAGCCCTTTGACAATGTATGATATGACAGAGTAATGAACAGAAGACCTGCATTACTAACTGGGCCCTATTATGTACTACTGGAGGTGTGCAGGTTCCTTAACTTCTCTGAGCTGCTAAAAATGTCTCTGTAAGTTGCAATAATAATACTTGGTTCAAAAGGTTGGACTTGACTGATAATGTAGTCTAAATGCCCACCACAGTCTCTGAAATATATGATTCGGTAAATTATATATTTGATTATTATAATTAATGTTATTTTTAAAATTTTTGAATAGAAGAGCAAGCCAATAAAATAGTGTCATTTTTTTAATGTTTATTTATTTATTTTGAGAGAAAGAGAAAAAGCGCAAGTTGGTGAGGGGCAGAAAGAGAGAGAGACATTCCAAGGCAGGCTCCAAGCTGTCAGTGCAGAGCCCAACTCAGGGCTCGATCCCAGGAACCATGAGATCATGATCTGAGCCAAGATAATGAGTTAGATGCTTGATCGACTGAGCCACCCAGGTGCCCCTAAAATAGTGTTCTATAATAAGTTTTAAAATTATATACATAGAATAGTTAAGAGAGGGAGAAGGTCATATTGTTTTTGTTTTTTTTAATGTTTATTTTTGAGAGAGAGAGAGAGAGAGAGAACAGAGGAGGGGCAGAGAGAGACAGAGACACAGAATCTGAAACAGGCTCCAGGCTCTGAGCTGTCAGCACAGAGAAGATACAGGGCTTGAACTCACGAGCCATGGGATCATGACCTGAGCAGAAATCTGACACTTAACTGACTGAGCCACTCAGGTGCCCCAGGAAGGTTTTCATATTGTGAAAAGCAACTTGGAAAATGAGGGTGCAGCAGACCCAGGCAGTTGGTGACAGGAGTAAAAAGAAAAATGGAAGGATTACTTTATCAGAATCAGCAAGATTTAATGAAATATTTTAAAAGTAAGGGCTATAAAATAAAGAGCAAACATAAAGGAAGGGTGATGCCATTTACAGAAACATGAAATTCTGAAGTGGAAGGTAGTTTGCTGAGAAGCATTCTCAAGTTTTGCTCATGTTTTCCCTGAAGTAGAGGGAGATCCAAATGATGATTTTTAGTCTTCTAGAAATTCTTGTAAACAATAAAAGTGGGAACTTAGTACAGCTGGGTTTCTTGGAGATCACTCAAAATGGTTGTGATATTTTGAGCTATGAATGTGATCTCAAAGAGGGAAAGTGTAGGGAGATAGAAGAATAAGCCTTGGGAATCTGACTGAAGAGAAAACAGTTCAGAAGTCAGAGAGGTATGCTAGAGAAATACTGGAGGGGAAAAAATGTAGAATCACTATTTTTGAGGTTTATTTGTCATTCCTTACTAAAATAATATGATGAGTGTCCATTGTGTCCATTTGCTATCATTTCCAAACTGAAACGTCTAACTTGCTTGCTGTGTGTTGTTTTTTTAGCTTGCTTGTTTTATTGATGAATGCAGGCTTCCATACATAAAACCAAATGCAGCTGGGCCATAAATTTAAAACTAATAATGCATAGATACACAAGCTTCTGTAATCATGAGTTATTTTTTTTTAACAATGGCAGAAGTATTCAATTATATTTTGACAAATGTTTTAACATTTTAAAACTCAGGTAAAAATTGATTGTTTGCATGTGCTTAAAATATTTAGCCTTTCTTGAAATGATGGATTTCTACCTTCAATTCTATAATAAAATAAAACATTCAGATAAGACCTTAATGTCAAATTAGCACAATATTCATGATCCTAATATTCATAACACACTAATGTTTTTACATATAGACTTAAGCAAAAAGTCTAGCATTTAAAGCTCAAGGTTAAGTATTTTAGCCATTAGTTCTCAAATTTAGCTGTGCTATTATTAATGCAGATGACTAAGAGTTTAATTTCTATTGGAATAAGAAAAATAGGAAAATGATAGCATTAATGGCATAGAAATGTTTAAGAAATATTCGG
Source organism: Panthera pardus (assembly GCF_024362965.1). Classification (NCBI taxonomy): domain Eukaryota; kingdom Metazoa; phylum Chordata; class Mammalia; order Carnivora; family Felidae; genus Panthera; species Panthera pardus. Next base: position 100,162,918 of record NW_026526721.1, on the reverse strand, counting down.
TAAGATTATCCCCTTTCCATGACTGTCTTTATTTTCACTTGCTTCCCATCTTCATTATAATCCAAAAAATTAATACCTCTTTACATAGCAATAATGTACATGTACTTCTGTAGATGACATGCCAGAAATTTCAGCTGCTCTTCCTGAACTTTAATTAGAGTCCTCAAACCCTACTCTGTGAGGAATTAACCTTAATCTGTTTTGAATTCTTTCAGAGAATAGAAGGCAATGATGACCTGTAGCATATCACAGATAAACATACTTTATAGAAATCATAATTGTTATTAAATCAAAAGTATGATTTATAGAATGTCATGTTAAATGTCATAATTAAAAATTCATAATCAAGAAAACATAGGCTCTAAAATATTCTTTGTGGCTATTGTCTCTTTATTCAACATATATTCAATACAATTTTAAAAATAGGGTTTACTGTTTCTTTCTTTTTAGACTGTTCCCCTAGCAGAATATACTTAGTGTAGTAAATATGAATGGGATGGCTAATCCACCACTGATAAACATGGTATTATGTTTCCTTTGTTTAGAAACTACTGTGGCTATTTATTGAAATGGATTTCACAAATGTGAGAGTATAGAGCCATGAAAATAATAAGTTACAAGGAATATACTTCTGAGTCTCTTTATATTGCCAAATTTTCTACCTTCTAATACAAGCGAGAAATAGAATGAAACAAATAAACAAACAAATAAACAAAAAGTAGGCCTTTGGGTATTTGAATTAACTCATTATAATAGGAATGTTACAATTATGTAAGTAATTGGCCATTTTCCTTGATTAAAATCAATTTCTTCTTGAATAGTCTATAGAGGATCAGTAAGATTTATCAATTTTTATTTTATTTACCAATTTAGTTGTCTCAAGGAGCCCAAACCAAAATGCTATAACAGTTAACAATTATAGATGCTTTTAAAAATTGACAATTACTTCATTTTCACATGATAAAAGTTGTTAACAAAGCATATTCAATTAAAACAAATATTTTACTTACTCTGAAAACTTAGTTAAGCTCATATGAACTTATTTTATGTTTTTTACTAAGATACTACTGTGGCATAGACATAGTATAAAACAAAGCAAGCTAATAGATCAGTCACAATACAGGCTCTCTCTAGGTAATCTGAAAAGATTGGCCACTAAGATCATATCGTTTCTGTTGTCTGGTTTTCTTTTTTTTTTTAATGTGTATTTATTTTTTGAGACAGAGAAAGAGCACAAGAGGGGAGGGGCAGAGAGACAGGGAGACACAGAATCCAAAGCAGGCTCCAGGCTCTGCGCTGTCAGCACAGAGCCCAATATCGGGGTTCGAAGTCACAAGCCATGAGATCATGACCTGAGCCGAAGTCAGACACTCAACCTACTGAGCAACCCAGGCACCCTTAAAAGTGTATTTTTTTCCTCTACTACCATTGTGGAGAGGGTTTTCTGTGTTGAAGGAAGATTTTGTTTTCAATTCTATTTCCCCAACAATAGCAACTCTGAAACTGTCTTTGTAAGCTAAACAACATAACAGCTGAAGGTGCTTTCAAGTATAGTGATATGGAACTTAACCACAAATGTAGTGAACATAGACTATGAGGCAATGATTTTTCAGTCAGTGTGGCATAAAGATTTTATGTTCATGATGACATTAGTTAGGAAGCTAGGAATCCATTGTTCCCACTGGAAGACACGTGAAGCAGAAATGTCACCTTTCTTCAGCAGTCCTCCTCTAAGTGTATTAGTTAATGTTCCATTCGTGCAGTTATTCTCAGCTTCAAATCACTCTTTCTAGAAATAGGCAGGTTTAGGCACACTGTGCAAGGTGATAACATACTTTTGTTTTTTTAATGCACACACATCTCTAAGCATTTCAGTCTCTGGGATTTAAAAAATAAAGTACTTAACTTTGCTCTCCATTTCCACATCTAAAGTGTCTTCACTTCAAAACCTGTTCAGTTTTCTTTGTAACAAATCTGTGAATGTGTGTATATGCTACTACAAAATTGACTATACTCACCGTGTGATTGATACATTTTAATAAATTATTTTTTGAGAATTAATAGGTATTTTCTGAGATTCCCTCATATCTAGTAACACCTTATACTTAGATGTTGGAAACCTATAAGGTTTTTCTCTATAATATGATCTTTCCAGATTCACTATGTGAATCATTGACTTATCCCAATATGAATTATGTGTGATATTTTTAAAAATCCTCAAGATAATAACATATCAAATATATTCTTTACTTATTCATTAATTAATAATGTAATTTTAAATGAGCATTTCCCATTAATATACTGAATACATTGTAATTTTTATTCAATTATATAAATTTTGAAAATTTTCAACAAATTGAAGAGTTTTACATATTTGACACCACAAAATTTCACGTTTTATTACGGAAATTTTTAAATATAAGAAGAGTTATGAATCATGTATAATGGAAAAGTATCAAAGATACAAATTCGCTTTAAAATTTAATCTCAGATGGTCAGAGGACCTCCTTTGACACAGGGCATCATTTTATTTATTTATTTATTTATTTATTTATTTATTCATTCATTCATTCGTTTGTTGTGGTAGTGGAAGAATGAGAATTGCAGCTGGAAATTTGTCTTGGAAAAACTGAGAATCAAGATGAAATATCTAGAAAATTCAGATGCATTGGTGTTTCATAAACTATTATAACAAGGCTACATTCACATCAGAATTTTGTTCGTTACAAGATTTACTTTTTACATTGTGAGTGATTTGCAAAAGCAAACTTTTCTTTCTTAAATTGCCAAATATTTGAACTGAATTTTGTTAGGAATATCCTTTATCAAAATAAAGAGCAAACAGATTTTTTGTAAATATTTGCCATAAGGCACTCACTGACATGTAAAACCATAGATTTTTAGATAGAGGACTATCTGATATCTGGGCCAATGAACAGAAACAACTAAACAGTGTCTTCGTGAAAGCTCTCTTGACATGTGAAGGTGATCAATGGAAGGTAACTAACTAGGATATGTAGATGATGTGTCTTATGGCCATATATGTTTACTTCATGAAAATAGTCATTTGGAGAAGAACAAAGTCTATGCTCTTTGCAGGGCACATGTGCCCACTTCCCCTATTGTGTTACATATGGCCAGTCCACTTTATTACATTAATCTATTAGATGACGTGTCTTATGGCCATATATGTTTACTTCATGAAAATAGTTATCTGGAGAAGAACAAAGTCTATGCTCTTTGCAGGGTACATGTACCCACTTCCCCTATTGTGTTACATGTGGCCAGTCCACTTAATTATATTAACCCATTGAGCCCTGAGGCATAGTGGTCTGTGACTCCCTTCTTGGACTCAGTGCCTCAACTGTTTAGAGTTTCCTCTCTGCAAAGCTCTTCTCTTCCAACTTAACCCAACAAAAATATGCCCAAATGTTCTTACTCTGAAATGTCAAGTATAATCTCACTTGTTTTCTTTCTCTTTCTCATACACACACACACACACACACACACACACACACACAGACTTCTATATATACAACTTACACTCCGCTGCCTAGCAGGAGGTAAATTATGAATGAATAAACATTTATCAAATACACTGAGTTTTTCATCTTAATTCTCCCAACCTGATGTAATGTCTCCTTATTTTAATGAACTGGAATAGTTCTTTGTGTTTGATCTTCATTGGCACTATCATATATTGATTTTATTTTAACTAATTTTTGTACTTCTCCTTAGGTAGTGAAAATTCCTGCGTTGGGTCTCTACTTTATTCCTTTTTAATTAGTTTATATCCTCACACATAGTAGGTATTCTGTGAGAATTTTTAAACATTAAAATTACTATAGAGTGCATAGACGTACCACATAATTTAATAGTAAAATATACTTATGACAGAATAAAAGTGGAATTATTTTCTGAATTATTTAGAAGGATAAAAAAAATGAAAATAGCTGAAACTCTCAACCATAGAAATAATTCCATATGATAAAAAAACATCACCTTTTTTTAAAGTTCAAATATGCAGATATAAAAAATCTAGTTAATTTTTTAAACCTAGTTTCACTGAATAAAAATATTCCAAACTTAAAAAATAAGCAACTGAATATCTATTGATATTCCTAGCTGATTCTAATAAGGATATATTTTATAGAGAAGTGCTCTGAGTATACATTATAATAATATAAAATAAAACTACTAATTTTAAATTTAAGGGACCAAGAAAAGGGAGCAATTTAAAAGCAAGTTGGAGAAAAAAATAAATGAAATCAGGTTGGAGATACAAAAGATCTTATATTTTGCTGCCAGATATTTGAGAAATTAACACCACTCCTCCATCAAAAAAAAAAAAAAACCTCATGAATAATTTTGATTTTTTGTGGAAAAAGCCTAATGGTCATAAGAAAATTCTACTGTATTCACAATCACCTGTCTGCCTATTCCTTCCAATTATTTAAAAGTTAGAGGTTATTTCTTATTTATGGCATATTGTAGATGTTTAAAACATTATAATTTGATCTAACTTGGCATTTGGAAGTAGAAAGAAATACCCAGGTGGGACTTATGGAACGGCAGCATGAGCAGTTTGGCAAGAGGTCTCACCTAGAGAAGAATCTATAAACTGGTTAAAATTAGCAAAGACAATCATTCATAGTCTCTGGAAATTTTCTTACAACAAATTAAAAAGTATTTATTCAACAAGGACTCTGGAAACTTAGTAATATGAGTGAAAGAAAATAACATTTCAGTTCAGGGCTCACTCCTACCGAGATCCCTGGTGTGGAAAAGCTATTCCAGCAGGCTCGGGAAACACTGGTAGATTCCATTTTCCTCAGCTCTACCCTGCAAAAGATATAAATTGGGTAAATGATGGTAGCTAGGCAATGGTCCCATTCTCCCATCCCCAACTGCCACTCTCCAGGGAAAGTCTGGCAATGCAGCTGGTAAAGAGTACAGTCTCCCATTTCCCCACAACTCTATGTTGGGAAAGAGCTACCCTGGACAACTCAGCAACCAAGTGGCAGCTCCGATCATTGACATGGAAAGCCTATTCCAGGCCAGCCCAGTAGCTTCCACCTCTGTGCCAAGGACAATCTCTAGTGGCGGGAGATGGATAGCTGGGTGGCAGCACCTGTTCTCTCTCTCACATGCATAGATCCCATTCCTTAAGTAGGATCCTGTTGGAACACTCAGTGAGAGATAAATTTTACCTTCAACTCCTGCTTCATAGAGCAACTGTTTTGTCATGTAAAGGAGGAGGTGGGGAGTGTGTTAGGGGAGCAAGCTTCAAAGACTGGTAATACCACACTCTACCTGAGAGGAGCAAGTCTATTTAGAGTGAATTATACACTAAGGAGTGTTGCTGAAAACAATAGAGCAATCAGCTAGTAATCATGGGCAAAGTTTATCATATGTGCATTATGTCTCAATAAAGCTGTTATATAAAAATGAAAAAGTACTATCTAATGCATTGCTTCTGAATAAAATATAAACTTTGTAAAATTAGACAAATTCTTGTGGTTTTATGGTTTATGTGTTTGCCTGACATACTGCAAGTATTTTGATTTTCTTGCCATTTTTTAAAAATTTTTATGTATCTCTAACTTTTCAACAATTCAGTAGCATTGTCTTAGATAAATCAGCACAGAAATATCCCAATTTTACATTATTTTAATGCAAAAGTCCTATTTGCCAATGTTAAGATATGCTCTTGAGTGATATAACAATGGGAGAAGAAATTGCCCACATAGGCCATCGTGATTCTGGAACCAAAAGAAAAAGTACCTCCTTGCATTTTCATAAGGTAGACTAGAAGTTCCTTTACAAGTGTTTTTGAACTTTGTTAAGTACAGATTGGCTGACAGAAGTTTATCCTCATAAGAAAATAGTGTTAATATAGAAACCTTTCACTGGGCAAATTTAACTTTCTTTGCGGGAAGAATTATCAAAAGAGGCATTTACAAATGTTCTATTGGGGTGCCTGGGTGGCTCAGTAGGTTAAGTGCTGAACTTTTGATTTCAGCACAGGTCATGAATGATCTCAAGTTTCATGAGCTTGAGCCACGCATGGAGCCCCGAGCATCGAAACCCGCATCAGGCTCCGTCTTAACAGTGCCAAGCCTGCTTGGGATTTCGTCTCCCCCTCTCTCTGCCCTTCCCCTGCTCGCTCTCTCTCTCTCTAGCTCTCGGAAGATAAATAAATAAAAATTTAAAAATGCTCTGTTGTTTACTTCTTGTTTCCATTTTTATTACTTTTGTAGAGAAATTGCATGAACATGGTTTTAGAGATTAATTAAAACTGTGGTTATTTTATCAGAATTAAGACTGAAAGACAATTATTCCATGCTTCAATAAAAATCCAAAGAAAATCTGTCAAGTTTTGCATGTTTTCACCATTTTCCCTCCCCACAGTTAAAAACTGTGTTACATTTGCTTAAGGCTTAAGATACCAAAACTTTTTTTTTTCTTTCTTTAACAAATATAGGGAGAAAGTTCTAGATGGATCTGGTATTGCTCTTGCCTCTGATAGTCTCTTGAGGCATATGAAAACTTGAGGCTGAGTAATAAAGAAGAGAACATTTGAAGAACTGGGACAGACTTTAGAGGTATATATTTTTCTATCTCCTAAAACTGTGCAATTGCTTCTTGAGAGCTGCAAGAATATTTGGATATTTAGTGTCTTCCAAAAAGAAGTATTTTTTCTCTTCATCAAATTGCTATATTGTAGTGTGTCTCTTCTTTTGCTAACACTGTCTACCTTGTCTTATAGTGATCTATAATTGTAGTGTGTCTCTTCTTTTGCTAACACTGTCTACCTTGTCTTATAGTGATCTATAAACATGCTTTATGTTGTCTTGCCTGCTATATGTACACGTGCATAATTGTGGCATGTGTGTGTGTATGTGTGTGTGTGTGTGTGTGTGTGTGTGTAATAGACAACTTAGAGAATTTGGTCCACATGATGATATTTAATAATGAAATTACAAGGAAAACCAAAACCAATCAACATTCAATAAAATAGTTTAGCAAAGACCTAATGTATTATTATGTACTTTAAGCTACTGATAAGGACAAAATAATATTATGTCTTCAATTTGTTTTATATGTGAACTCCAACATAAAATACTTTCTAAAAAAAATCCAAATAACTGTTTGATTTAGAATTTGGCTGCAGTATAACACGATTTGGGGGAAATTTCTCCAAGATAATATCAGAGATTAGGTAAAATACTTTGCAAAATACATCAGATAATGGATTGTGTGCTGTTTATTCTTTGCATATACACAATGTACATTATATTGAAATATGTATAAATGTAAAAGCTTTAATAATTATATTTATGAATAATTGTTTAGAATTCTTATAGTGCATTTATACTTGAAAAAAATCCTCACAATTAGATGATATTTATTAAAACAATAACAGTTGAGATTGGGATAACCCAAGGACAATTTCTGGCAACAAATATGCCCAGATGTTCAAATGAAGAGTTTTTAACCCAGTTAGTTGTTAAATGCCAAGTCATGCCTAATGGTGGCACATTTCTCAAGCTAAAAATTCAAGATTTATACTATATATAAATAAATAATTCTATTTTATCATCAGAGAATGTAATACTCCAGTTAATGGAATATATTAATTAATGAGGCAATTAAATAATTTAGGAAATTAATTTTCACCACGATTGTTTAAAACCATGTGTATATACTAGTAAGTTACCAATTATTGGCAAATAGTAATTTGCCAATTAGCTGCATTTGAAGATTTGATAGTATTGTTATCTGAATGGTGAGCAGGATGGATGTGTGTGGGCTACATTCCAAATCCAGTTGATGAGCAGCCATGTAAATCGTTGTTTTGGAAAAATGATTTAAGTTCAAACTTTTGAAGAACTATGTCCTCTGTCCCTTTTCTTGAGCAAACTCCTTTATCCTCAGCTCCAGAATCCATTAGGCTTTTTTTCTCCTCTGTCCTTTTACACCACATTGCTACTTCATTAGGTTATTGTGGGTTTTGAGCATTTCAAAAAAAACAATTTTAATATTTATCCATTTTTTTTAATATTTATCCATTTTTTGAGAGAGAGATGGAGACTGAGTGTGAGTGGAGGAGGGACAGAAAGGGAGTGGGAGACACAGAATCTGAAGCAGACTCCAGGCTCTGAGCTGTCAGCTCAGATCCCAACATGGAGCTTGAACTCCCAAACCTTGAAATCACTACCTGAGCTGGGGTCAGTAGCTCAACCGACTGAGCCACCCAGGCACCCCCACTTCTGATCATTTCAGAAAAATCTGTTGGAAGTTTTGGTAAACTGTGGATGGATGTTAAAGGAAAAGAGACAGGTGACTGACTTCAATATGTCTGTCCAATATCGAGTTATCATCAATAGATCAATAGATAGTGTGAAATAATTAATGGTGAAGAAGTACCACTATATGTAGCTTATGAAGTGCTGTTTAAAGAGGCTTTCCAATTAATAAGAAAAGGATCACACTCAAAGCAGTGTATGCTATGTTTCCCTTCCTTCTTTCTACCCTCCCTCCCTCCTTCTCTCCTTTCCTTTCCTTTCCTTTCCTTTCCTTTTTTCTTCCTCCCTCCCTCCCTCCCTCCTTCCTTCCTTCCTTCCATCCTTCTTTCCTTCCTTCCTTCCTTCCTTCCTTCCTTCCTTCCTTCCTTCCTTCCTGTCTTTCTTTCCTGCTTGCTTGCATTCTTGCTTGCTTGCTTTTTCTTTATAGTCTTAAGTTTCTACACTTTCCTATTAATGTCTCTTCTAAATCTTGCTTATTTGAAACCATTAGGGAAATAAATAAATATGGCATTTTACAGGTTTCAGATAAACAATGTCTCTTACTGGCTAAACTTAGATTCTTCCCAATTTAAATTCCCCTCATTTTAGTATTGAAATGGCATCAGATAAGTTCCAATATAACATCAAAGAAATAACAATTATCCTGGAGATAATGGATTCATATAGAGAGTCATTGCATTGCCTTTTTTGTTCTCACTATATTTTTTCTAGTTTGAGGTTCCCTAATCAATTGTTTAGTCTATTTTAGAAGTTTGCTAAACAAGAAAAACCCTTTCTTTAAATTCTTCTTCTATGCCACCAACAAAGAAATCTTTTAAAAACACAGAATGTCTCTCACCTGTTCACTAGTATCTGATGATTTGGCACATCCAGTATAAGATAGTGCATTAAAATTATGCAAGCCACCAAAACAGATAAACCCTGAAATATTAATGGCTTGACAAAATACATTCTCACCCTCTGGCTCGACAAAATAAATTCAGGGACCCAAGATGACAGAAGTTCTCTAACTTCAAAACATGGTTCCCAAGGTTACCCTGGCCACCAACATCTACCCCCAGTGGAGGAGAAGAGGCGATAATACTGAACATGAGGTTTATATTGACCAATGCAATGTGGAAAGTATTAGTTCCACCTTCATTCTATTCACTAGGTTGCCATCACAAGCCCATTTCCAGCTGGGGGAAAAAAGAAAGGCAGAAGTATGTGGCCAGCCATGTATTCGGAATGTAGAGAAAAGAGGTTTGCTGAAAAACTAAGCAATATAAAATTCTGGACAGCAATATAAAATTCTTCCCAATTTAAATTCCCCTCATTTTAGTATTGAAATATACTTAAACATTTTTTTACAGTCTTAACTTTTTACTCTTGCTCATGTACCTTCCAGACCAAACATATCATCATTCTCAAAATAGTCTCATATGTATCTGAACCCATGCTCCCTTCTCTACCATAATTATACTTTGCCACATCTGTCAATCAGAATTTTCAATCTTTTAAAATTTGGTGAGTATTCTATAATGACTTTCTATTAAAATTTCCACATCAAAAATAGTTTTCTCATTTTTCTCCATCTTTTTTCCTGATATTAAAAACAAATTTTTTTCAATTTGTAGTTGTTTTTTTGTATCTCCATTTTGTGCACCAAGTGCCAAGGTTTGTACACTAAATACTAAGAACTATTTTGTTCATACTTGATTCCTACACATGGTAAGAACTGACTTTGCCATTCAGCAAACATCCTGTCACAACAGAAAGAAAACTAGGTGATAAAATATATAGATGAGTAAGGTGCCCTTTACTTTCAGTAAATGCCTAATTTAGTGAGAAACTTAAGGAAGAAATGAATACTGCTAATATACTATGAATCTTATAGAATGCTGAGGCTATGGTTTGGAACTCAAAAGTATGAATCTTAAGGAGATAAATCTGTATTTGTTGCACTTAAGCTTCTATTTTTAATTTTGAATGACCATAGTAAACATATGATCATTTGTGAGAATGAGGAATTATGTGTAAATCAATTTAAATGAATTATCTTATTATTATTCAACCCTCATAGAACATTCAAAGAAAATCTCCAAGGAAAGTATCACATTCTCCACTTAACAAATGAGGAAACTGAATTTCAGAAATGGTTAACTTTTACAAGACCAGTTACTAAGAGACAGAATCAGAATATATCTGGTATCTATCTGACTTCAAATTCAATGTTCTCCTCTCTGACTTCATTCAGAGTCAGTTCATAAAACTCTGTCATGATTTCTTTAAATATACAACACTTTAAGACACATCATTATACAAACAGAGTCATTTCTAATGATGTCTACCTAAAGGACGTCTATAACAAAGATAGTTATCGCAGCACAGCTCTAATTGTACACTTGCCTTGGATATAAGAGACACTGCCTGGGGCTTTGTGTATTGGAAGTTAGAGAAAGAAAGGCCAAGCCCAGGACATGTTGAAATAAGCAAAGCTGAATTTTATGCTTTTTGCGGGGGGAATATTCTCTGAAAGTGAGGTACTCTGTTGGTATTTGAACGTTATTCAAAATCTCCTGCCAACCACTCCAACTATACCAGCCAACTAGGGTTCCTTTTTTGAGTTTCTCCTTACACGTTCTGCCTCTACTTGTATGAGTAGATTACCACAGGTGTTATTCTAAATATCTGTGAGGCTGAAAGGCCACATTCCAATGAGTTTATTTTCATGCCTAATATGGAGACCTTCTCTTTAAAATTTTATGGTCTTTAATGACATGATTTGACTATAAGAAGGAGATGTTTGGGGCATGGGCCTTTTTTATTGGAACCCTGGAAATCATACTGCTCAGAGAACCGCCTGCTCTTTGCATGCAGCTCTGACTAGGAAAGTGAAGTATATTGCCAATTAATATTTGCTTTTTTAAAATAGAGTCCCCATTTTTTTAATTTGTTGCATTTGGTCTTCATTTTCCCCAAGTTATTATTTTGTTTCTTTGATTTTGTTTTTTTGTTAGTTGGTTTGATTTTGGTTGTATTTTTAAGATTCACTTTTTGGTATTTTATTATAAAAGCATATGTACTAGAATAGTGATGATTTTCAACTGAATTCAACTGATCCCTGAATTACAGATAACATGTATTAGGGACTTTTGTTTCCGTGATTGTCTCACCCTTGAAAATAAATTCAACATATAATTTAGCCATACATATGAGTATATACTACACAGTGACAGCATTCTTTATCTTTTTTAAAAAAAATTTTGGTGCAAAAATAATATTATGATTCATTATTAATGTTAATTAAATTAATTAAATTAATCAAACAGCTTCTTAGCAATAAATTGTTTAATGCCAAAAAAGACATATTATCTATGATATTCGCTATCATATTCTTATGCACAAGACTTGAACCTGCATCCAAAGTTTAAGCCAGGGAAGAGCAATGCTTGCAGAGAGTATATTTGTTAGTTTTGTTGCTAATTTAAAATACATCCATGATATCAAATACATCTCAGCCTTTGGAAATAGCTTTTAAGCATAAGATACATTTTGGTGTAGAAAAAAAATTGATAAAATAGTACTCTTGATCTCCACCACTGTAATTAGTAAGTCCTTTTATTATCAAATTTAAAAATGCAGTTAAAAATTAATTTAGTTATACAATAATGGCATATATAATTACAATGTGAATCTTGTAAAAAACCCATTTGGTTTCATTGAATAATCTCATCATGTTTTGCATCCATTGATTTTTATTTTAATGCATCACTAGAATACTTTTATTTTTTTTAATGCAAGCACTTAGTAGAAAAAATTTGCTTGTTCTAGTTGACAGATCAAGGAAACAGAATTTAAGCACTGTTTTAATTCTAAGAAATGGATAGAAATTTATATCAAATCCCTGTAGTATTTTCAATCTGTTACTTTCCCTCAAATAGCATTCAAGCTGTCTAAAACTTTATAAAAGTTATCAGAGCAAGACCTAATGATGATTATTTCCATTCATCTTTTAATTTCAACCTAACATAGACAACTTAAGATTTCCACACGTTTTGCATTGTTTAGCTCCCAAATTTCTTCATAATCCAAACCGTTTGACAAAACCCAACAAATTAAAATAAAAACTTCCTCAAGAGTCAAAGTTTTGATTTAGATCTTGAGGTGACCGAGGATTCTTGGGTTTCATTTTATTTTGATACTTGCTGGAAACTTGTCAAGAAAGGGAAGAGACCTCTATTTTCATACTGGGTATTCTGCTACAGTGTGAGTCTATTCTGCCTTAAAGCACTATTATTTGAACAAGTAACCATCCCAGTCACTGATTGCCTAGGTTGTCAATCAAAGTTTACTGGAAACATCCCATTAATATCACAGCATACTGAAGTGTTATTTTTAATGAAAACTTACCTTTTAGATTTTTGACTTGAAGACAAAAACTGTCTCATCATGATTTTGTGTTCATACTCCATGGACATTAATACCAATTTTAAATTTCTTTGATTTAAGAAATATTGGTTTTAGATAGTTGCATTAGGTTCAAATTTACAATCACGAACATGACTAACGCCTATCTGATAAACCTATGACAAAGAGTATAATGAGACATAAATTTGAGTGAAAAGAGTGTTACAATGCGGAGATATGATGTGGAGAGACAGGATGCAATGGGAGCCATCTCCCAGATGTAGGAGTTTACTGAGGATGGCCTAGAGGAAATTACTTTCAACGCTAAGATTTGAAGGATGATATGAGTCAAGCATGTGGGAGTCTGTGGGAAGGAAAGGTTTCTGTGAAGGGAAGGGATATAGGAGGGGATTGTAAGTGGGGAGGGAAGAGGAATATTTTAGACAGTGGAAGTAGTAAGTGAAACAGCCAAATGGAAAAAATGAACATGAAGTTGATAGAAAACAAAAAGTCATTTGGAATGTGAGGTGAGATCTTTAGGAAGAGATAAGGCTGGAAAGGTGGGCAGAGATGGATGGATTGGCCTGATAGATCTTTAGGTTACATATATACAGATAGAATTTGTGATCCTGATTGAACAGTGAGGGAAAGGCACACTTCAACATGACTCTCAGGTTTGTATCTGAGGATGGAATTTCAGGTATTGACGTAAGAGGAGCAGGCTCCGTGAGGACATAGTCAGGTTTGGACATGTTGAGGGTATATATCTGGGAATAGATGGCACTATTGGCAGTTTTCTTTTTATATAAACAATATGAAACTCAGAAGAGACAAATCTTTTAGAAATGAAGATTTATGAGAAGGGCAATGTTCCTGTGAATTCTGATGGTGTCTCATTCAGAAATGTTTTTCTCAGGGGCATTCAAGCTGGAATAGCCTTTCAAAATCTTGTTTTAATAAACACCAAATCACCAATCATTAAAACTAAGAACTTGCAATATATTGGTGAGATTAAAGTTTATGACATCCAGTGCACTTGCACATGACCCCTGTTGTAGCTTTCTCTCCTACAGGCTGAAAAATGCATTTTTTCTTTTCTTCTATAGAATACATGGACCCTGAACTAACTAGAGTGAATTCCTTTATTTATTTATTTATTTATTTATTTATGCAACTGAACACTGACCAATGCAATGGAGACCTCAAATACGAAACACTTTTTAAATTTTATGTATTTTAGATGTTTCTGCTTTTTAAAAAAAGTTTATTTATTTATTTTGAGAGAGACGGAGAGAGAGAGCACAAGTGGGGAGGGGCAGAGAGAAAGGGGGACAGAGGATCCAAAGTAGGCTCCGACTGATAGCAGAGAGCCCCATACTAGGCTGGAACCCATGAACCGTGAGGTCATGACCGGAGCCACAACCAAGAGGCAGATAGACGCTCAACGGAACTGAGCCACCCAGATGCCCCCTTTTTTGTTCTACTTTTGAAAAAGGGAAGTTTCTGAGTCTGAGGTGAACAAGAACTCTTTTGTAGTCAACACAACTGGGGATGCCAGAAAGAAGAGGCAAGATGGGGAAGCCCCTAATTTGGTATGTAGCCATTTGGTAGTCTTGGATAGTAAAGAATTATCTCTACGTCCATTGTACCCAAGTACTTCCAGGTATGCAGATAATAATATGTAGAGTAATCAATTAATAATAATATGAGTAGTTCATAGAGGAAAAAATAGAAACTGATGCCTGCTTTTCCCCTCTTCTTCTTTACTTTTTCCACATTAAGATGAATCTGTTCTTTTCTAACAGCAAAGGGAGAATTTGGGATTCCTACTTCATAATTTGTCAGGGAAGGAAAACAATTTGAGTGACTTTGTCTTACGGAAAAGTATCTCAGCATCTGAGCTTTAATCCAAAGTTTTAAGTATTTCAAATGGAAAATCAAAAAGAATGAATAAATTGTGGACAGAACAGGGGCAAAGTGTGGAGTGAAGAGGGTATCAGCCATTTTTTTTATTACTGTTTTAAGTGTTTGAAGCAGTTTATTTTTTTTTAACGTTTATTTATTTTTGAGACAGAGAGAGACAGAGCATGAACGGGGGAGGGTCAGAGAGAGGGAGACACAGAATCTGAAACAGGCTCCAGGCTCTGAGCTGTCAGCACAGAGCCCGACGCAGGGCTCAAACCCACGGACCGCGAGATCATGACCTGAGCCGAAGTCGGCCGCTTAACCGACTGAGCCACCCAGGCGCCCCATGAAGCAGTTTAATACTGATTTCTTTGGATAGTAAAAAAAAAAAAGAAAATCCTAGTTTTCATAGCCATAATTTTTATCTCTAGGGCCTCTGTCATTCCTTGAAAGGACCCAAAGAGAATGCTCTGCTAACAAATATCTGCTATTAACACTCCTTTCCTATTTCAGCAGAAGAGATGTTCCTCAGGTTTCCCAAGGCCAATCTTTATGTGGACTTCAGCACAGGTGTCAGGTGACATGTAGCAACCCATTACAATGAAAAAAAAATGTAGAAATGTTTCATTGCATAATGAACATCATAAAAAATGCTATTAGTAACAGATTTTGTTTGGGGGGGGGGGCGAAGCATATCTAGAGTGTAACTAATGGGTGTAATAATGGATTGAACGCAGTCCAACTTTTACTATATGTCACTTAAGTAAGTTAAGGTGACATTTGTTACAAGCTCATACTGTATAGCACAGAACCTAGGGAGTGGATAATAGTATATTCCCGTCACGTCAAAAAAAGGTCCTAGATCTTACAAAATAATGACATTCTTTTAAAACATTCCATTAAAGTCATCTCCTCCCTCTCACTCCCAGGAAATGTTAAGGATTCAATCATATCATCTCTTAGGGATAAACGTTTAAGACTAAAAAAAACTAAGAAGAATGTAACAAAAACTTTAAGACTGGAAAATAGCTTCCAGAAAAGTGGCTCTAATTAATATTCTTGCCCAAACCTGAATGATTGGCTGATTGTAACTCAATCTAACCTCTGGAGTTCTAACCCCCAGAGTCTAATCAAAAGCTGCAAAAAGAAGGTGCGCCTGGGTGGCTCAGTCAGTGAAGCTTCATGAGTTTGAGCCCCAAGAGGGTCTCTCCACTGACAACACACAGCCAGCTTCGAATCTCTCCCTCTCTTTCTGCTCCTCCCCTGCTTGTGCTCTCTCTAAAAAACTAAAATAAAACAAAACAAAATAAACAAATAAACAAAACAAAAACAGAACAGAAAAAAACTCCCAAAAGGAATTGCAAATGTATTTGCTAAGGACATCAAGGGGTTAATTTAAAGGGCTGAAGGGGCCCTGGCTGCTAACTCCAGTAGGAAGAAAGCAAGCTGCTCCTTAGATTGTGGCTGGGTTCCTTATCTTGGTTTTCCTATAACTGCCTTGGGCTGGGCATGGTTTTGTTTATTTACTTATTCATTCTTTTAGGATTTACCTCAGCTTATGTCCTAAAGGGATTTGAGGCAGTTTACAGAATTCAAACAATATGAAACATGAAAATATAAAAAATAAAAACCTGCTTGCATTCCTGGCCCTGCTGCCTCCCATTTCTGCAGTTTCAAGTTTGCCTTGACCCAGGTGTTAGTGCCAATCCAGTTCCCGATCACAGGGAAATAAGGCATTCCTGGATTCTTGAGGGTAAGGTGTGCACAGTCGTCAGAGATAGCCTTGTTAAATTGTTGGAAACTCTGAGCTTCTTTACATTACTTCTTAAAAAGTCAGCCATTTTTTGGACTGAAATTGAATTCCAGCATCTGGGCCTCTGTCTTAATCATTTGCTTATCATATTTGTATTGTCTGGCCATCCAGTTTGTTGTTATATGGGGGTCCTGCTAAGGCATCCTAGCCTGGCATCCTAGCCTTTACACACTAATTTAAGGTTTATCAGCTGGATAAATAAAATACAGAATGCTAGTTACATCTGAATTTCAGATAAGCAGCAAATAGGGTTTTTGTTTTTTAAATAAATGTATCCCAAATATTATGTAGGAAAATCCTCAGACTCTCAATTTCCTCTTCTTTAGAAAGATTGTAGTTGTACATGCTTGGAAACATTGTTGTAAGAATAGAGAGAATGTTTTGCATGAGACATGCACTAAAATAACTATTCATCATTTACCTGAAGTTCAAATTTGACTGGGCATCCTGTATTTTATGTGGAAACTCTATGCTAGTTTCTAAAAGATTTCTCTAGCCTGTCACTTACTTGCCTATATATCCCATGTTGATGGCTATCAGTGCTCAGGCTTTGCAGCCTGTTGAAACGCACTGTTGAAGTGTCCTCTTTCTGGTCCTCACTAATTTTTGTATGTTCATCACATCCCATTTTCTGTGAATGGCTCCCTCTAAACAGCATGTGCTATGTGTGTGTGTGAATTTCCTGTGCTTGCCTGATGCTTTGTGTGTGGCTGATGTTCCCCATAGACACGTGTTCTCATAGACCTCTCCCATCTGGCCTGTTACTCTCACTTTACTGACATTAAGTCCCAGTTTTGTCTGGGGCAGTTCTACTAACAGCAGCAAATAATTAGGTAGCACCTATTTGGTTCCAGGGCTTCGGTGAGAGTCCACAAATACAAAGAGGAACAGGTCATGTGCCAGCTTCAGAAACCTTTGAGTCAGGCAAAGGAATAGATATTAGAAGTCATAATAATATTAATAACTACTTTTTTGGATGTACTACAGTCCAGAAACATTATCTGTCTTAATTGTTGTAGCAAGTCAGCCAATCATGCGTCTCATCTCTTTTAAGCAAGAGAAAACTGAGATTCTGAGGATAATCAACTTTCCTAAATAAACACTTTCTCAGTGGTAAAACTGGAATGGGAATCTAGATTTCTGACTTCAGGTATAGTATACATTGCATTGGCCCAGTCTCAGCTAAATCCATTACCACTGCATAGCATTTATTTTTTTTATGTCTGGTATACCTCCCAGGGGAGGGGAGACAGAACTGGTGAGATGTTATATGAAATTATGCCTTTGTCATTTTTTCTGTGACATTGATGACAATATTGAGAAGGTTCTCACTCGTTAGGATTTCTAAATTTCTTCCTAACTTGTATGGAGTGAAATCAAGCAAGCATGATTGATAACCATGCTCTTAGAAGAGAAGCCTTTTTATGTGGATGTGGTGATCAGAGCAGAAAACAGATAGGCCTTTCCTGTTCCTCCATGCTCCCCTCACTTCTATGGATGACTTCTCATAGTCACTGAGTCACAGCCTTGTTGGCCTTTCTACTGTAGAAATAGGGAACCAAGAAAATTACTCCATCTTTCTGGTCTTAAACACCCCATCTTCTGCTTTGTTTCCAAAGCCATCTTAAGGATGATGTATAGAAAGAGGGGTCACATTCCACTTGTGGTTTCTGGGATGATCAGAGGACTTTGCATCTCAAGGCTCATTCTTTGTGGCTTACAGTAATGGTGGTAATGGAGGTATTTAATGGCATATGACTACTGACTTCTTATCATTCATGAACATTAGTCTACATAAGTTTAATGAGTGCCATAGTGGGGTAAGAGCTGTTCCACTTTCCTTCCTCTGCAGGCAGCTCCACATGGCTTCCTCAGCCCCAGACTCTGCATGAGGCCTCTGCTTAGCCACCGACAGCTCTCCTTGATTCTCCTAGTTCCTTGGTTTCCCAATTCCACCTTCCCAGAGAGGGTGTTGGTTATCTCAGACCTGACACAACATTGAATTTTGGTCTTTTGTGGATGGGCTGCCCTGGAATTAAGTCCCCAAATTTGGTCTTAGGAACTCAGCTGAGAAAGCCCAAGGTTTGGGCACAAATAGTATAGTCCCTGAGAAGGCTAATATTTCAGTAACATCACACTGCCAATTTTATGTTTTTATTTAAAATGCATTTTTTTTTTAGTAAATAAACACACAGGGAACAAATAGCATAAATGAGGACATCTGTTTAAACACCACAACTTGTTGACATTTTATTGTATGTTTAGACATTTAACTTCAGAATCTGAAAATAAGAGAATGTTCAGTATGGAAACATTGCTTTTTAAATAATTTTAAAATTATATTTCCTTCTTTCTCTTTCATATATTTATGTCAAGACTAGCTTAATATAATATCTTTTGAACCAATATTTTTCTCGACAAAGAGGTGTTGTCAAAAGAGAAAAATGGCAGGTAATTGATTCAATAAATATTTCCACTGATTACCTTGAAACTATAAGCCACTCTCCTTTTGAAAATTAATCAAGGATAGTTGTCCACAGTAGTGATAATCCACAATTCAAGTGCTGATATGATACCTTCCTTATACTCATTTATTTTTTAGGGCTGAAAGCACTGAGGGGAATAAAAAGGAAGAGAATTATTTAAGCACAAATTGCATGAGTCTACAGATAGTGTTCGCATCCATTAAAGATTATTCACCATAAATATTAAAAAACTTTCTGAGGCTAGGAGGTAGCCATGGCAATGAAGAGAATACTAGAGGCTCAAGTTTTGAGTCCAAGAAGCAGGCATCACAAAGTAGAAATTTTAACGGAACACGAAAATACATCCTTTGGCTATTGGTGTCCTACTTGTCCCTGCTGCTGCTGCGCATCAACTCCATCAGTGGACGGCCACTGTATTATCGCTAAGCACAAGGAGACTTCTGTGACATTCTCATGCACATGATAGTTGGGAGAACTAACATTACCAAGGTTACATTAGGACATGTCCAATTATTATGTCCAATTATTACATCCCACTTCAGAGTAACTAGGCTGCCTAGGAGCCTGAGAGAACAACTTTGCTGATTTGACACTAAACATGGAAGCCTTCCAGAAATTAAAATATAAAAGGAAGTTTTATTGTACACAATTGATGGATCTCAAATACCTGCTAAGTTTAAGAGTCAGACAGCTATGTCTAAAATAGTTGAAAGAAGTCTGGCTATCAGCACTTTTAAAGTGATAGAAATGTAAAGAGAATGCAAAATTTCCAAGTTGGCCAGTTTGCTAAACTAAGGTTCTAAAGTTAATTGAAACTTTAAAGTTGATCTGTCCGGGGCACCTGGGTGGCTCAGTCACTTGAGCGTCTGACTTCGGCTCAGGTCATGATCTCACAGCTTGTGAGTTCAAGCGCTACGTTGGGCTCTGTGCTGACAGCTCAGAGCCTGGAGCCTGCTTCGGATTCTGTATCTCCCTCTCTCTCTGCCCCTAACCCACTCGCATTCTGTCTGTCTCTCTCAAAAATAAATAAACATTAAAAAAATTTTTTTTTAATATTAAAGTTGATCTCTGCCTCCCTCCTTTCTTCCCTCCCTTCTTTCCTTTCTTCTTTGCAAGTTTCTAATTAGTACTGGGAAGAAAATTGTGCTCCATGCATTGATGCAGTCTCTTACTAATTTTATGTCCTGTCTTTTCCTGGCAAGCTTTGCCTCATATAATATCAGATAATTTACCAAGGAGATCTGCCAGTCTCAAAGGGCTTTTCAGGGAACCAATTTTTCTTCAGTACAAATTTCTAGTTGGTGGGCTTTGGAATTGGACAGTGAAAATCCACTAAGGAACAGAATCTATGTTAATGTGGAGGTGTGGTTGAGAGCTCCTCACTAAGTTTTGGGTCCTATCACTGGCAATTTGTGGAAAGTACATGCTCATTTAAGCTTATGGTATGTTCTTTTAGGAAGATCTTTTAAGCAAGCACTGAGGCATGGAAAAATGATAGCATATTATATTCACAAAAGAGTATAGAAACCATTTACTCTAATTCTGCATTCAAGACATGAATTCCTCAGAAAGATCATTAAATATTAATATATACAACTCTAAATATCTTACTGAACTCTC
Organism: Panthera pardus; assembly: GCF_024362965.1. NCBI lineage: Eukaryota > Metazoa > Chordata > Mammalia > Carnivora > Felidae > Panthera > Panthera pardus. The sequence goes on along the minus strand of NW_026526721.1, from coordinate 100,142,396 downwards.
TTAGATGGTCAATATTTTATCTTGACAGAAAACAACAAAATAATTTATTAACAAAATTCTCACATTTAAATTACAGAGCATAATCAAGAGGATGTTTATAAATATTATAGGTATAACAACATTTTTTTATTTCCTCTTTTCACTTGTAAGAATTAACAAATCCTTCATCAATTTATCCTGATCTCTTTTAGGATACTTTTAGAAAATATTGTGCTTTCTTTTTTTTTATTTAAAATTATTTTTAATGTTTATTTATTTTTGAGAGAGAGAGAGAGAGAGAGAGAGAGAGAGCATGAACAGGGGAGGGGCAGAGAGAGAGGGAGACAGAATCCAAAGCAGGTTCTGGGCTCTGAGCTGTCAGCACAGAGCCTGCCGTGGGGCTCAGACTCAAGAACTGTGAGATCATGACCTGAGCCAAAGTTGGACGCTTAACCGACTGATCCACCCAGGTGCCCCAAAATAATGTACTTTCTAATATTTTAGAAAATACTGGGTTTTTTTTTCCTTTTAATAATATAATTATTACTAATATTTGTTTTGTGTGTGTTTTACAATTTCAGGATACATTCTCAACATATTCTCATTATAGAAAGAAATAATTTTAAAAATCAGGATGGTATAATGTTAAATGTATTCTATATCTATCTTGGCTTTGCATTTACTCATTGTGTAACATTTGGCAAGTTATTTAACCTCCCTACACTTCGTCTATAAAGTGTAGAAAATATTACCCGCCTAATAGCATTAATGTGAGAATTAATTCATGTATACCGATTAGAACAGTGCTCAGGGTGTATTAAACTCTCCCTAATCTAAATAGTATCTTCTCCATTTAATTCATCCAGTGACAAAGGCCAATCTGGGGTCAGCTGATCTCTTTTATGATTACAAGCTGATATTTGATGATGATGATGATGATGATGATGATGATGTTAATACCTCTGACTTCTGTTTGAATAGAACCAATAGATCCTCAAAGCATTCTCACAACTGAGACTTAAATGTTGGAAGAGAGAAAAGAAAACTTCTTAGCCAATGATTTCAATGGATTTGAAGAGGCAGAAGCAATTAATGGATTGAAATGATTAAAAACAGCTGAAAACCTTAGGCAACACTACATTGCTGACTAATAATCATAGCAATGGTACAAAATCTATATATTGGATAAGTGGGTGGGTCAGGGAATACATTGTAGAGGTTATACATGGGAATAATCATAACAATTAAGTAAGAAGGTACCCAGTTATAGGAAGAGAATGGGGCAAGGGTATGCTAAGCAGAGGGAAACCTATCAGAAAATCAGGGCAAGAGAAAAGATGGACCTTTCTGCAAACTTAGAGTACTTTGTGAGGTAAGTATTCCTTTGGGGAAGATGTTGAACTTGGAAAAGAAAATGAATAGATGTCAAATCATGAAGGGTCCAGTATAACCTAGTGAAAATCTTAGATTTTGTCTTAAAAAGAGTAAGTGGCTATTAAATGATTTAAAATAAGGAGTTCCTCATCAGGTTTGCCTTTTAAGAATATCACTATGAAGGAAGTTTGGGATATGTAAGACTAGAGACAGACCCAGTTACAGAATAATTACAAGAATGCAGGTAATAAATGAAAAAGGCTTGAACCACACCTGCTGGCCGACTGAATGCTGAGAACAATAAAGGTTTATACTCTAGAAATAATTGTATTTATTTATATTTAAAGTTTTTCTTCATTTATTTTGAGAGACAGAGAGCACGAGTGTGCATGAGTGAGTGGCGGGTGGAGGGGCCGAGAGAAAGAGAGGGAGAGAGAGAATCCCAAGCATGCTCAGCACTGTCAGCATGGAGTCCTACTTGGGGCTTGAACTCACAAACTATGAGATTATGACCTGAGCAGAAATCAAGAGTCCGATGCTTAAATGACTGAGCCACCCAGGGACCCCCTAAAAATCATTTTAAATTAATACATATATGAGCTGATGAAGTGAACATGATTTCAAATTAATATTAAGACTTAATATTTAGAGGTTTGCTCAACTTACAGTATTTAAAAATAAACAGTAAAAAAGTCATGTTGGAAAAGTGCACATCTAGAGAGGAAGTCGTTCCTCACTGGGGCAAACCTGGTGGAAAGGCCATTATGTTTTCAAACTGGGTTTTGCCCTTACACCAAATAGTTTTCTGTCGAATTGCCATTTCCCATTAAAATTGTTGTGGGTCTTTTCTAGCCTGTGTTTGCAAACTTAAAGAAGGACTCATATGCTGGCTGTACATGCACTTGAAGGGTTAACAAAGCCACATTTTGAAGACTCCTAGTGCCTTTGGAGATATCTTGGCCAGAATGCTTGCTTGTCAAGTGCTTCTCCAGATTATGTATGGCCACAACAACCACTAAAATGTGAGAGAACAACCAGCAATCCACATCCCATACGGGGTTCAGAATTGCTGGCCCCGGAACCATAGATGCTGAAACTCCGATGTTTGCCAAACCAAAATTGAGATGGATGCAGTCATAGTCTTTACAGGCTTGTTCCTGAGACCTGACAGCTTTCAGAGCCTCCAGTCTGCACAGGCTGGAGAGAGGAACATGAAGGACTGATGAGAAAAGACGAAGAGCTTTGGTGTCAATAACTTCTTACAGTTCCCAGAACTGTAAATTCACAGGAAGCACATCACAGAATGATTCCCTCTCACCACTAATTTGTGATTCTAATAGTTCAACAAAGTTATTTGTCACACTATTTAGAGGGAATTTACAGATATTTTGTGAGCATAATCCCTTTGGAATACCATTTTTTTCTTTTTCTTTTTAATGTTTTATTTTTATTTTTGAGAGAGACAGAGACAGTATGCAAGTGGGTTGGGACAGAGAGAGAGGGAGACACAGAATCTGAAACAGGCTCCAGGCTCTGAGCTTTCAGCACAGAGCCCAATGCAGGGCTCGAACCATGATATCATGACCTGAGCTGAAGTTGGATGCTCAACCGACTGAGACACCCAGGCACCCCATGGAATACCATTTTCTTAGTGAAGAACTCATTGTGATAACCTTGCTAAGGCCATGTACACACGTTTATAGACACACGTGAAACTTTTCAGCAGCCATTTTGATGCCCTTGTCCTCTTAGAAAATTTGTGAGGTTTTTCTTCTTAAAAGTTGTCCTTGCGGTTTTATTAAAGAAAAAAAAAATGAAGGAAAATATTATAGACCCAGATTTGCTGGAATTTCCTTTTTGGACAGATTGGCCAGAGAGGAAAACTTCAGAGACTGATTTTTTTTTTTTTCCCTGGGACTAAGAAAGGCAAATTCTAGAATATGAGAAAAATTTCAAAATTAATTATTAAACAATAAACATGTTATTAGGCAATATATACAAGAGGAAGAGAAGACATTCTGATCTATTACATAATCCAGCATCTTAAAATCTATATTGAAAATTTAGATTTAGAAGATTTCTAGTTATTAAGTGTTTATTGCATGTCAGACTTGGTGGATACATACATAATTTATTTTACCCAGTTGCCCATTTCCATATTTTTCTGTTCTTTTTTTAAATATTTCATTTGTTTTTGAGAGAGAGAGAGAGAGAGAGAGAGAGAGAGAGAGAGAATGAGCAAGGGAAGGGCGGCAGAGAAAGAGGGAGCCACAGAATCTGAAGCAAGCTCCAGGCTCTGAGGTGTCAGCGCAGAGCCCAACGTGGGGCTTGAACTCATGAGCTGTGAGATCATGACCTGAGCCAAAGTCAGACACTTAACCAAATGAGCCACCTAGGGGCCCCACCCATTTCCATATTTTTGATGAAGAAACACAGTCAGAGAGACTAAACAAATAACCCATAGCTGCACAGCTACAAATATGAAGACTAGGATTCAACACCAGGTCCATCAAATGCTTTGATATATTTATGGAAAATGTATTCAGTAATGTCTATTGGAGCACATAATAATATAAGACACTGGGGGTCTTCAGTGGTTTAAAAAGAGACAGAGATAACACACAGTTGTGTTTGGTACTGATCCTGCCTTTGGATCTAAAGATATTTTGTCAGGTTTTAAGTGTCATTAACAAAACTTAAAATGGTCAGATAAAAAGGTCCAGATATTCAGGAGGGGGAAATGTGACATTGGAATAGGTGGCAATTGAACTCTCCCCTAAAATAGAGTGAGCTTATGAAAATATGAATTTCCAAAGAAGGATTCTTTATTTTATTTTTTAAAATTTTTTATTTATTTTTGAGACAGAGACACAGAGCATGTGCAGGAGAGGGGCAGAGAGAGAGGGAGACACAATATCTGAAGCACGTTCCAGGCTCTGAGCTGTCAGCACAGAGCCTGACGCGGGGCTTGAACTCACAAACTGTGAGATCATGACCTGAGCGGAAGTCGGACGCTTAACCAACTGAGCCACCCAGGCGCCCCACGCAAGGAAGTATTCTTTAGGTAGAAAGATGAGATGTATTCAAAATTTCGCATCTGAGAAATAGTATGGCAAGGGGTAAATGAAATTAGTTAGATTTTACCAAGGAGAAAGTGCTTGGTGAACAGAAATGAGGTATGAAACTGGTAGGACTAGATTGTGGAGGGCCTTCAGAGTCAAGGAAAGAAGTCTAGATTTTCTTGTCTGGCCACTGAGGCATTGAAGATTTAGGAGTGATACAGTCACTCTTCTGTTAAGCAGCAAGAGGGAGAAATGTTCTAACGTGAGCTAGGAAGCCATTATCCAGGCATGCTGTAACAAAAGCTTGATCTAAATGAACAATGGAGTGATGTTGACAGACAGCAGAGCTATTGCAGTTGTACAATTGACATGACTAGACAATTGAATCGCAGGTAAAAAAAATAGTATATAAAGGTGATTTCAGGATACACGTCTAGATATGATTAAGGTAGGGCCTTCGTATTGCAAAGAGCATCATTCATATCACACAATTCGATAACATGGAAAGAGGAACAGATTTGAAATGGAAGATCACGTGATAACCCCACAGTGTAGGATCATATTATATTTACATCTTACATTTAGACTTGGTTGAGACCTTTATTGGTGGAATCATCTAAAATACATTACAAAATGTGTAGCAATTTGCTTTATTTGTAATTACTAAAACAGTGACTCATTCTATGGACAGTATTCAAATGGTTGAGAGACAGATTGAGAGAGGTAAATTTATGCATGGAAAAACTTGAAAGAAAAGGAACTCATGGTTGGGTAGACATTTCTGAACATGCCTCATAGGGTTTATGCGAGGATCGTTTGATACAATATGTAAGAGTACTTTGTAAACTCTTAATAAAATGGTATATTTGTTCAACAAGTATTTATTGAGTAATCTTATGGGTTGACTCTTATGCAGGGTGCTAAAACTAAAAAATGAGTAAGAAATGGTCCTTCACATATTACATTCATTTTTCCTACATTTTCCCAACAGCCTTACTGTTTGGTGACTATCTTCACACTATGGCAGTATTAATTATAATATTGCTTTATTTGATGAGAATACTATGAGGCCAGCACATCTATTATGTATTTTTAAACCTTTCTATTAAAAGTGTCACAATCAGACATGGAAGGATAAGCATTTGGATGAAGACTGTCTGGAGTTTAATCATACTTTCTTGGTGTATGGTCTTGGGCAAATTGCTTATCAGTTCTAATTCTCAGTTCCGTTCTATGTAAAATGGAGATTAGCACACTTATTTCAAAAGCATTTGTAAAAATAATTGAAATAAAATAATAATCTACATAAGGCAGTCAGCCTACTGTCACACACAACCAATTAATACATATTAGCCATGCTAGATATTTGATTCACTAACAGAGCTGTCATTCCTCTTCTGTCCTCTTTTCCCTCTCTTCCTCCTCACTCATCTTCTTGCCTCTTCTCCATACTTCAGAAGCTTGAGGTCTATGCCAACCGGAAAGTGGGGTGGCTACCAGCCTAACGTCACAAGATTATCTTGATCTGTCCAGGCAAGAGCTTCCCTGCCAACTGCATTACTTCCCCCGCTATAACCATTTCAAGGCCACAGCTTACTGGGCATCTGAAAATGAAAGGTATAAAGTTGGAAACACACTCATTCACCAAAATGATGGTTCTGAAATGATTGGAGTAGTGGTCTGAGCAGTGCGTGCATGGGTGTGTTTGGCGGTGCATGGCGAGGTATTATAGGTGTTCACACATGGGAACTGATCAAATGAAATTTATATGATCTATAAATGTTTTCTTTTGAAACAACTTTTAGGTATTATATTCTTTAATTACTTTTCAAATCAAACTGTGTGCAAAATTCCCATCTATACAAGAGAATTTTAAGGGCTCCTTTTGAATGGACACTTCAGCTTGCCTCAAAGGAATACACTTTGGAAAGCCTTTGATATGGGACATATATTCTTTTCCTTATGTTTCAGAGAATGGAGTGCAGAGCAAGAGAGGATGCCCTTCAATTTGATAGAAAGGCACTATGTGAACCTCCGTTAGACTCTAAAATGTAAACCAAGAACCGTGTCAACCTGTTCTCTGTTTTACATCCATGTGGGAAAGTCTACAAACATTCATGTGGACAGTAAGTGGGGGTCAAGTGAAATCGGCACACCCTGCTGTTGGCAAGAGCTCAGTATAGCAGATGTTCCTTTGTTCAAAGATGAGCAAACAGGAAAAAAAAAATCAACATGAGGTCTATAAAAATTCTGCACCATAAGGTACATACAGGAGAGTATTACCCTGAAAAAGAATTGGAAGAAAAGCTTACTTCTAAAAACTACTTTCTAAAACAAACAGAAAAGTAGTCTGCCATGTTCACTGTAAGATATAAGAAAATGTGGTTATTGCTTAAATAAAAATAGTAATGATAATTATAATAATAACAGTGTAGCTAACACTTGTGTAGTATTTCCTATGTACCAGTGACTTTACATAAAATACTTTATATGGGTAAAGGGGATTAATGGTACACTTATCGTGATGAGCCCTGAATAATGTATAGAATTGTTGAATCATTATATGCCCACCTGAAACTAATATAACAGTGTACATTAATTATACTTCAATAAAAAGTATGCTAACAAAACAAAAACAAAAAATACTTTATATATGTATATGAAGATATCATTAATCTAAAGCTTGATCATTTTTTGAAAAATGAGAACACTTCTAATCAGGGCTCAGATAGGGCATTACCAGGCCCCACAATCCCCCTCGGCTTCCCTTTCTGTCACCACCTAACTCCACCTCTACCCTCACCAAAATAAGGCATTACTTTCCAACAGTATAAATTGATTTCACCTGTTTTTGCTTAGCTATCATCTTTATGAAATGCATGTCTACATTTTTTGCTATTTTTTTTCCTATTGGGTTATATGTTTTATGGATTTGAACGATTCATTTAAACATACCAGATACAAGTTTTTTTTGTTTGATATATGTATTTTGGGTATCTTTTCACACTCTGTGAGTTGCCTTTTCATTCTCTTCCTGTCTACTGTTGATGAACCTGGTTTCTAAATCTTGGTATACTTGATTTGCCTTTTTGTTTTTTGGTTGCACTGCGTGTGTGTTTAAAAACTAAGTAATCAAGATGTCCTCTTGTGTGTTCTTTTATTTATTTTTAATTTTTAAAGTTTATTTATTTATTCTGAGAGAGAGAGAAAGAGATAGAGGGAGAGGCAGGGAGAGAGGGAGAGAGAGAATCCAAGCAGACTCCACTCTGTCAGTGCAGACCCTGATGCAGGGCTTAACCCATGAACCATGAGACCATGACATGAGCCAAAATCAAGAGTCAGCCACTTAACCCACTGAGCCACCCAGGTGCCCCATATGTGTTCTCTTAAAAGCTTTATTGCTTTACCTTTTACATTTAGAATGATATGTTTGGAATTGTTTTGTGTTTGTGGTGTTAGATGTGTACAAATCAGGCTATGTTTTGCCCCCCGCCCCACTTCCATATGGTTATCCAACTAGCCTAGTCAAAATTTATGCACATGACTTTACTATTGTATTTGTAATAAGCCAGCTGATAATATATTTATAAATCTGTTTCTGGACTTTATATCATTCCATTGGCTAATATGTCTATGTATTGTTTGAACTACTTCACAGGTGTTAAGAAGCTTAATCCTTGCAAGAACACAATAAATAGGTGCCATTTAGTATCCATACATTATAGTTGAGGAAACTGGGGCATTGAGATGTTGTTACTCTACAAAAGTCATATTGCTTAGTCAATGGCAAATCCTTTACAAAAGCTCCGATAAATTAAAAAAAAAAAAAAAAAGAAAAGAAAAAAACAAAAGCAGAGATATGGGTTGAGGTTAAAAGAGAATGTATTTGAGAAATATATTGAGGAAACTGGGGCATCGAGATGTTGTTACTCTACAAAAGTCATATTGCTTAGTCAATGGCAAATCCTTTACAAAAGCTCTGATAAATTAAAAAAAAAAGAAAAAAAAAGCAGAGATATGGGTTGAGGTGAAAAGGGAATATACTTGAGAAATATATTGAAGAAACTGGGGCATTGAGATGTTGTTACTCTACAAAAGTCATATTGCTTAGTCAATGGCAAATCCTTTACAAAAGCTCTGATAAATTTAAAAAAAAAAGAAAAGAAAAAAAACAAAAGCAGAGATATGGGTTGAGGTGAAAAGGGAATATATTTGAGAAATGACTTCAAGGAAACCAAAAGTCAAGGGTAAAGTAATTTACACACTATGAGCTGTGAAGAATGCAATTAACAGGGCAGAAAACTCAATGTTTCTTCAAGTGTTCATGAATCTATATTATTTTGCTATCTCAAGGTGTACTTTATCTCTATCTTTTGAAATTACAACTCATCCTCAGGTATCATTTCCATAGAGGAATGAGAATGGTCCATATCACCCCCCTCTACACAGAGGTCAAATAAGATAATAAATACCAAAAGACAACTGTAGATATTATCTGCAAGATAAGTTTTAATGGATTTAGAATAGAGGCTGAAGCTAGATTTCTAATTTTTCGGAGTTTATGGAAAATGAGGAAATGGAGACATGTCAAAATACCTTGCTATGACTAGCATGAGGGAGACTGTAGCGTTTAGATGTAGAGGCAGATTGAAAAAGACTATATTCTTTTATTATTTTGTGTTGTTTGTTCCTAAATAGTTGGAGAGGAAAGACACTAACACAGAAAAGATGAAGCTATAGGGGATATATATGTCTGCAAATTCTATCTGGCTACTTTATGTGTTTGTGCCATCTGGGCAATATAGAAACAAACTAAGCCACAGGTCACTTAAATTTTCTGCATTTAAAAGAGACAAACTTTAATGAGAAAAAGAAAACAGAAATTAGTTTCTGAATTATTTAGAAATATCACAGGAGATGAAAACTGCTTAGTAGTTTCCACTGTGTAGATAATGCATCATGATCAATAAATAAATGCTAACCTTACCTTAAGAGCAAATATAGGAATGTATTATTAAAGAGGAATAAAATTGGTTGGCTTCATTATTCCTGCAAATTTAATGGTAAGTGTATGGCTTAGAAGCCATACTTAAATTTTAATACAGCCCATTCTAATTGGGCCAAAGACGAATCAAAAAGAAATTTTATATGTAGTTGCTCTTCAGAGACTTTATTACTTTTAATCAGGGAAGTTTCTCTTGTTTTGAACACTGAAAACTTTAGTCATGCTTTAGCTCCACAAAGAATTTGGCCTTTCTAAAGTTTCCCTATGGAAAAGTATATTTCAATCCAGCTCACCTAATGTTAGAGGAAAAGATAATATTCACCTTTACTATTTATTTTGAAACGATTAATTTGAATTTTGAAATATTATGTTCAGAATATCATAATGGATACTTGAGTATTTATTATTAAGATTAAGCAAACTAACATACATAGGCTTAGCTCTGCCTTGCTTAGTATTTTTCTCCTTCAGAAATAAATAATTGCAGATATTACAAAGCCCCATCCCTATTTCTCTTCTCTCCCTCCCAGAAATAACCACTCTCTTGAAGTTTGATATTTGTGTGTCTTACTCCCAAATATTAAAAAATAATTTGGGGGGCACCTTTGTGGCTTAGTCAGTTGAGAGTCTGACTTCAGCTCCAGTCATTATCTCATGGTTTGTGAGTTCAAGCCCTGCCTCATCTGGCTCACTGCTGTCCGGCTGTCAGCTCAGAGCCAGCTTCCAATCCTCTGTTCACTTCTCTCTGCCCCTCCCCCACTTGCGCTTTCCCAAAAATAAATAAATATAAAAAAAATTTTTGGGCCAATAATTGTAAATTCATATAACAAAATATATTGTTTTGCATTTTATTTGAATGGTTGCATACCATATACAAATCTGCGAACTTTTTTTCTTCCTATATTATATATATATTTTAGCTTTACTTGTGTGAATATATGTAGACAGTTATCTATGAAAATATTCCATTATTTGAATAAAATATATCAATTACCTTAATGAATTTGTTTCAACTTTTTCACCATTATAAATAGTTAACAGTGACCCACCTTGACTGTATAAACTTGTTTTCCTATCCTAGAGTATCTCTTGATTATAAAAAATAGGAAATTGATTACCAATGTGGTTGTAACAACTTACACTTCTACCAGAAATACGTAAGCTATCCTGTTTGCCCACATCCTTGGAAACACTTTAGTGCTCTCAGATGCTAATGTTTGCCAATATGATAGTTTAGAAATGCCAAAATGAAAAATAATGGTTGGTAAGTAACAGAATTTTAGCTACAGAGAAGTTTTGATGGTTACCAGAGGAGAGGTGGGTGGGGGGATGGGTTAAATAAGTGATGGGGATTAAAAAATGCACTTGTGATGAGCACAGGGGGATGCATGGAAGTGTTGTATCACTATATTGTACACCTGAAACTAATATAACACTAGATGATAACTAACTGGAATTAAAATAAAAACTTTTTAAAAAATGCTGATTGGTTTGCATTTCTCTGGTTACTAGTATAACTAAGCATCTTTTCACAGCTTTATGGGCCCCTTGTTTTTATTTTTTTTCTGTGGATTTCATGTTGATAGGCTTTTTCATTTTTATCTTCTGAATTGTTCGATTTGTCTCTATTGGTCATTGTTGTTTTAAGAATTAAAATAGCAGCATTATCATATATTATAGATGTCCATATTTCTTTGTTTATTGAGATGCAAATATCTCTTTCCAGTTTCTAGCATGCTTTAATGTTCATTTAACATATCTTTTGCACTAAAGAAATTTATATTTCAATGTAACAAACTTTATAATTTTTCTGTATCTTTTTACTTTGTGTCCTATTTAAAAATCCTTATTAGACAAATGTCACCGTAGTTCTCATGATTGTCTAATTTTACATCTTTGATTTTTAACACTGTTTAAGTGTTTTAGCATACCTAATGTAAACAAAGAATCTCTTCCTGCTATAGGATATGCAATTGTCCCAATGCCATTATACCCCACCTATTATGGTACAACATCTCTTTTCTTTATGTTTTATTCCTCATAAAAATGCCACATAAGAATATTTGAGTACCTACTATCTACAGTATGCAGTGCTAAGTGGTAAGAGGAGGGAATAAATATGAACAGTACATGACTGAGGGTCTGCATTTATAAAACTTTCTGGGGCTGGTATGATTTGGGTGGGATACTAGAAGATGTGGTGATAGAAAAGTGAATTTTCAGTTTCTATTCTAAAATTTTCTTGTATCATTAAGAAGTCCTCATGGACAGAGTTTTAAACAGCCTCAGAGTCATTATTCATAAATAATATTTTCGAAAATGTGTTTTTACAAAGCTTATTTTCAAGTAATCAATTGATTAGAATATTTGCAATTTGAGCACTTGTACAATATCCAATATATTTGGAAATTCTTCAGCCTCACTTTCATGCCTTTAATTTCTAGGCATGACCCCTTTTCCAAGATGTTTTTCCATTGTTTGGTGGGTATTTCTGATGTCTCATCACTGCCTTAGTTCAAACATGACACTTTAATTCTGCATTTTATTTCTTCTGACCAACAAGCCATTTCTCAACGATTTTACATTTTTTTGTTTTTTTTCTTGTTTGCTTGTTTGTTTTTGCTGTTGTTGGTTTGTTTCCATTTCATTTTATTTCATTGTTTTCATCGTGATGACTGCACTACTCTTTAACTCCATCCCCTGTCCCCACCTACCGCCCCCCCCCCCCCCGCCTTCCCTCTGGTAGCCATCAGTTTGTTCTCAACAGTTCATCTTTTTTTTAAAATTTTTTAAACATTTATTTATTTACTTTGAGAGAGAAAGACAGAGACAGAGAGACAGAGACAGGACACATGGGGGAGAGGCAGAGAGAGGGAGACAGAGGATACGAAGCAGACTGGGTGCTGTGAGCACAGAGCCCAACATGGGGCTTAAATCCAAGAACCGTGAGATTATGACCTGAGCTGAAACCAAGGGTTGGCTGCTTAACCAACCAAACCATCCAGGCACCCCCATCTTATTTTTTTTCTGAAGTAGATTTCACCACTTCCCTTTTCAACCAGTTTCAAATTCTTGAATAAAAATCCTAGCAATTAGCCTCTTGCTCATCTTCCAAAGTCAGATATACCACATCTTGTTAAATCTACTGTCACATGTCCTGCATGCACTGATTTCTTCCCATGGCTGTCTGGGGATTGCTGCAATAGTCCTCAAAATTCATCTTCCCTCTGTAGTCTTATTCTCCTCTAATGCTTCCTGTTATCACTGCCAAGTAATATTTTAAAAACGTTTGTTTAATCAATCAAATATAATGCTTTAAAAAATTAAATGCTTACCAACTATCCTTACCAACTAAGGATGAACTCAAACTTTGTAGCAGGTTTTCAGTGAGCTGGAAAACCTAGACATTATTGAACTTTTCCACCAGATGTTATTTGACTACAGAAATTTTCTGCTTCAGATAAGTTTGTTATTCTCATTGTATTTGTTTGTTTATTTCATTGTTTATTTATACCATGAACCTATTAATGCTGTTCTATTCACCAGCTTCTCCAAATATACTATGCTAAAGTTATTTTAAAACATTTTAAAATAGTGCGTGTTTTATAATGTTTTATCTGTATTTTGGAGTAAATTGATAACCACTTTTGTATTTATAGCACTTATGTTTTATTAAAAAAATTTTTTTCATGTTTGTTTATTTTTGAGAGAGAGACAGAGTGTGAATGGGGGAGGGGCAGAGAGAGAGGGAGACAAAGAATCTGAAGCGGACTCCAGGCTCTGAGCTGTCAGCACAGAGCCTGACATGATGCTGGAACCCAGAAACTGCTAGATCTTGACCTGAGCCAAGGTTGACTGAACCACCCAGGCGCCCCCATATTTATGGTCTTTCTGGCACAAGATACACATTCTTCTCTTTCTAGTGTTTTATTCATTTTCTTCTCTTTATTTTTAAAAGTGTTTTATAACTTATGAACATTGAAATACATTATGAACTGAATGTTTGTGCATCCCCCAAATTTATATGTTGAAATTCTAATCCCTGAGGTGGTGGTATAGAAGGTGAGTCTTTTAAGAGGAGTTTAGTTCACTAGGGAGGAGCCCTCATGAAGGGGATTAGTGCCCTTGTAAAAGTGGCCTAAGAAACCTTCCTAGTCCTTTAAACCAGGTGAAGATACAACCAGAAGATTGACCTGAAAGAGCCTCACCCCACTCTCTGAAATCCTGATCTCAGGCTTCCAGCTTCCAGGCCTGTGATCATTTTATTATAGCAGTCCAAACACCAAGACATGTGTCCACAGAGATTGGCTAGCAAAACAAATCCTAAAATAATAAAAAGAATAATACACGTAGAACATGTAGGCATACCACTCAAATATACAGCACTTTTTTTTTTCTATTTAGAGATCAACAGTATAATTCACTCTATTAATAGAATAAAGAGGAAAAATTATGTAATCATCTCAATCATTACGGAACTGGCACCTGGCAAAATTCAACATTGCATTATGATCCAACTTTCAGAAAAAAGAAGAGAGAAAAATTTCTGCGCTTTAGTAAAGGGCATCTATGAAAAACATTGAGCTAATGTCATACACAGTAGTGAAATCTTCATGCTTTCCTTTAGAATCTGGAACAAGGCAAGGATTACTGCTTTCATCATTCTATTCAGCATTTTACTGACTTTCCAGGTAGTACAATAAGAAAAGAAAAGATAAAAGACATAATGATTGGAAAGGAAAACGTAAAAGTGTATTTATTCACAGAAAACAACGTTGTAGATTAAAAATATCATGAATAATTTACAAAAAAGAAACTAGAATCAACAAATGAAGTCTGCAGTATCACAGTTAAAAATCAATGTACAAAAATACATTGTGTTTCTAGTACTATCAATGAACAAATGAAAAAGGATTTAAAATAAAGACAAAACAAGACCATTTACAGTAGTACCCAAATACTAAATACATAAAGGTAAGAAAATATTTTCAAGATCTCTATACTGAATTATTTCATTTTGTGTTTTTAAAAACAGGCAAAATTAATTTCTATGCATGTTTTCCTTTCATTGAAATGTTGATGTTTAGGAACTTTGTCACCATATTTTTACAATATTTTGAATCCATTTTTAAAATAAATCCTGCCAAGGAATGATTTAGATATTGCTAGGCAAGTCTAGATTGGACCTATTTTTAAGGTCCACTATCTTTATTTCCATCTCTATCTCTATCTAAATCTACTATATATATATATATATATATATACATATATATATATATATACATATATATATATATGTATATATACACGCACACACACACACACACACACACAATCTATTTTCATTTGCTAAATGACTAAATCAAACAATCCTAAAATATATTTGCCCTGTTGTAATTATTGGTGTCATGAAATATCTATTTTAAATAGCTAGAGTTTCTCTAAGTAATTAAACAGCATGATCTTATTTATTATCAGTGTGGACTCAACCATTAAAAACTACAATTCCAAACTCACATTCTAATAGAACTAGTTTTTATGCTCCTCATTTTTATTATATTTAAATTACATTCAAAAAATAATCAACCAACTGTTATAAACTGCATGCTGATTATAGTAGTCTATTTTAAATCCTCGGTGTATAGTCTAATTGTGTTTTGTGACTATATGATTAATTAACATACGAGGCATGTTTTGTAATTTCTTTAGTTTATATAAGTATTTCAGAAATTGAGGCAAAATCAAATATTTTACCTCAAATGATTGCTTAATATCTCTCTCTGATTTTAATAACTTGAGTTCAGAGGTCAAAGACAGTACAAGTAAATCTTTACAGACAACTGATATTCTTGACAACATTTTATGTTTCTTTGACCTTGCCTTTGGCAATTTATATACCTGTTCATCTAACAGTTTTATCAGCAATATCATCTGCCCTTCACTAGGGTGTTGACATTCTTGCCCACATTCTGAATTTTATCATTACCAGCAGCAATTGCCTATCTTCCAAAGTCATGAATTAACCACCCCCTTGCCCTGCCAACCACATTTTCTGATTCTTACATCTTACTTACTCAAAGAGATCCTCAATTGAGACTCCACTTTTAAGACCACACTGGAGTCCACGGTGATGGAGTGGAGGTAAATCCATGATGTTATGGGCTAATGGAGACTGAATGGGGTCAGGGGAGGACACACGCAGAGCAGAGCAGCAGCCCAGCAAAGCTCTAGTGGGGTAAGGAGGGCATTTCTATGAGGAGGCCACCCTGTACACTCAGTACAGGGTGTTGAAGCCTAGGCAGGGTATATGAGGGGAATCTCAATGAGATGAGGACAATGTGCGTACAGGGTGTAGCAAAAGTCCTATGTAGGTACTGGAGCCAAGCAATATAAAAGATTAATATTCACTCTAGTTTTCTCCATTACCTATTTGTCTCTCTCTTCTCTGGAAGTAACAAGTTTCTTCAAGATATGTACATATTTCACCAATTTCCTGGTGTGAAATCAAGCTCCCATAGTGAGCAAAGGAAAGAAGGGGGTTTATAAAAGATTGAGAAAATGGAGGAAACTAGAATGATTAATTGAGGTCTTATGTTGTAGATATTGACACCAGTTCATAGCTTCACAGTAATGAAATTATACAGCTTGAATATCAATGTCTTTACATTTCATTTATCATGACATGAGCCACGACAGGTGAAATGAACATTATATGTAGGCAGAGCCCAAAATCTTACTTGGAAGTCCTATGTATTGACATACAGGAATAAAGAGTGTACACACAAGATTCATGGTGATCCAGAGGCAGGATGACAAAGCCTGGGATAGGATGGAGTGAGGAGAGCATGCAGACAGGGTATGGAGAGACTCAGTAAAGTATTGGAGCTGAGCAGACCTTTAATTATAATATTAAGCAATCTTACCAAGTGCAAAGTTATTTTTAACAGCTTTTTAGAGACATACCATTGCATGTCTTTACCACTGTAAAATGTATAGTTTAATGGATTTCTGGTATGTTCACAGAATTGGGGAACTGGCACAACTATCTAATTCTAGAATATTTTCCTCACCCCAAAAAGAAACTCTCTACCCACTAGCACTCACTCCCATCCTTGCTTCCTCCTGACCAGCAGTCCTAGGCTACCACTAATCTGTTTTATGTCTCTGTGTGTTTGCCTATTGTAGGCATGTCAAAAGATACAGGAGACTACTTGGAAGGATTCCCATTGACCACATTTTGGACAACTTGAATATCAAAATAAATAACAGTAGTAACGGATTTTAAGCTATTGACAGGGCTGGTTACATTTACTGCAGTGCCTAGTATAAAATGAAAATTCAAGGGCTCTTGCTCTCAAGGCTGGTAAAAAGTGCCATTAAAGGTGTTAAAATATAAAGCTCTTTCCACGTAAGTATTTTATTACTTATAAACATAATAGGAATAATGTTTCTAACTTGTAGCATTGTAACAACACAGACTTACCAATTCTAAGAAAATATTATTTTGCCATCATAATTTCACTTACTATAATAAATAATATGGCTTTATTAAGGTACTTTCTTGATCATAAGAGTTTTCTGAGTCACTTTTCTGCAAATAAATTTATTTGTAAAAATTTAGATTTTTAGCCATTTCATTTTTCTGTCAATATTATTGAAGGCAATATCACTTACTCTTGGCAAATACAACATTGCAAATAATTTTTGATCATTTTTCATTTTGAGAAAGATCAAGATTTTTTGTTGATGCAATGTTAATAGTCTGCTAAAAATATTTCAAAGTTTACATATTTATTTTGAAACAGGGAGAGAAAAAGCAGAGGAGGGGAATAGAGAGAGGGAGAGAGAATCCCAAGCAGGCTCTCTTGAAGAGCCAAGACAGGGCTCGATCCCACCAACCATGAAATCATCACTTGAGCCCAAAATCTAGAGTCAGACACTTAACCCACTGAGCAACCCAGGTGCCCAGCTAAGAGTATTTTATAAGCTGTGAAAACATTGGAAAAATTTCTGATACATTAGTTAGAAATATAACTTTTAATACATCTAGATTCCTAAAGGAATAAATTTTCTAAAAACATTTAACTTTCTATCCAGATTAACTTTGTGCAAGTCTGTCTTTGATTTAATTTTTTTGTTTTTTATTTTTAATTTAAGAAATTTTAAATGTTTATTCATTTTGAGAGAGAGAGAGAGAGAGAGAGAGAGAGAGAGAGAGAGGATGCCTGCACAAGCAGGGAAGAGGCAGAGAGAGAGGGAGAGAGAAAATCCCAAGCAGGCTCTGTGCTGTCAGTGCAGAGCTCAACTTGGGGCTCGTATTCACAAATCATGAGATCATGACCTGAGCCAAGTCATGAGATCATGACTCTGAGCCACAAGAGTCAGATGCTTAACCAATTGGGCCACACAGATGCCCCTGAATTTAACTTTAAATCAAACACATCAAACTTTATACAAACACATTCTCATGTTTCCTCTAGCATTTCCTGTAATTTGTAAAGATCATGAGAAACCAAAACTGGCTTTGTGATTTGTACTTAATTCAAAGATCCTGTTTATACCATGCATCTTCAATTACAAGAAAAATTAATTTAAAAATTATTTTCCCCATTAATTACTGATTCATCCAAGTTTCATATGATTTTTTTATTGAATGGAATAATTTTATTTATTTATTTATTTATTTAATAATATTTTATAAACAAATATTTATTTATTTTCCAAGTTTTTATTTAAATTCTAGTTAGTTAACATATAGAATAATACTAGTGTCAGGAGTAGAATTTAGTGATGACTGTGATGGTTTTAAATCTAATTTCTATTTCTAAGCCTATAGTTATCTGCTCTGCTGTGTTGTGGCAGTTTTCAAAAGCAAAGATTCTAAACCCTGAAGAATTCTAATAACTCCCTCTTACGCTTATTGCAATGTTCACGTTTATGGTTTTATTTTGTATAATTTACTGATAAAGTTTACTGCCCAAATTTCTAATATGATGTGTGATATATTTTTAAAAAAATTGACTATTGCTGCCAAACTAGATGGGCTTTACTTTCATACTGTTTATTTTTTTCCAGTTATAAAGATAATCTATTATCATGGAAAGCATGGAGCATACAAAAAAAAAAAATCACAAAGAAAAGACATTTTCACAATTTTTTTTTCCCATATAGAACCACTGCTAACTTTTTCAGTGGATCCTATTAGGTGAAATTTCATATTTTACTTGGTATTTATATCCTGTGCATTTTCTCACATCGTTAGGTATTGTCTGAAAGCATGTCTTTAATAACTGTACAATATGCCATTAAGTGGTTTTGCATCATTTATAGTCACTTCATTTTGGTTTCTTATATCATTTTGCATAATGTGGGAAAAGAAAGCTCTTCTAATTCAAGTTTTTGAGTATCACTTCATCCATTTATTTATTACTCTATACCCCCAAATTCTTTTCTTCAGTGGTTATAGTAGGCAGAATTCTAAGATGCCCCAGAAGATTTCCATCCCATGATACACATGTCCTCCCCTTGAATTTGAGTAGGACCAATCAATATGATAGGATATCATTAATTAGTTGACTTTGAGTTAATCAATGGGAGATTACCCCAATCAGCCTGACCTTAAAAAAAGGCAAAACATGAGATGTGCTCTCCCACAGGTCTAGGAAACGAAAACTGCCATATTTGGAAAGGAGATGGCATGTGTTGAGGAACTCAGAAGGGCCTCTAGTTGCCCAAAGTGGTTCCTAGATAAGAGCTACAAAGAAAATAACCACAAGGAAATGAATTCTGCCAACAACCCTTGAGCTTGGAAGAGGATGCTGATAAGAATGTGTCCCCAGGCACTATCTTGATTCCAGGCTGGTATGACACTGAGCAGATATCTCAGCTAACCCACACCCAGAGTTCTGACTGATGGGAATTGTGAGGTAATAAATTTTTGTTCTTTTAAGCAAAGGCTCTGGTAATTTGTTATGCAACTCTATAAAATGAATACAGGTTTTAAAACTGTTAATTAAAACTGTCGGTAAATATGTTTAATGGAAGTTCAGATGGATTACATTTTCTTTCTGGGACACGAGCCTGTGGGGGCTCTTGCGTGGCTCAGTCGGTTAAGCCTTAGACTCTGGACAGCTCAGGTCATGATCTCACTGTTCCATTGAGTGAGTTTGAGCCCCAACTAGGCCCTGTGCTGGCAGTGTGGAGCCTGCTTGGGATTCTATCTCTCTCCCTCTCTCCCTGCCACTCCCAAGCTCTGTCTCTTTATTTTTCAGAGTAAATAAATAAAATTAAAACAAACAAACAAACACCCATAGCCTGTTTTGAACCATCCTGCAGAATCGGGTGTGGTCACATGTACCTCTCATTAACTATATTGGCACAATATAAAACCTTTTTTCTCTGAAGGTAATGAACACAATTCTACTATAGTTAGAGAAAAATCTTCACTTTTACTGTTTAATACTCTTTATCCCTATACTTTTGTTTCCAACTAAATATCAAATCTATTTTTTTGATTCCTAGTAAAAGGTAAAATGATATTCAGCTATAACAGAAATGATCCAATATACTTATAGTGAAGGCTAAAAAAGCTAGGAAAAAATAAAAAGGTCATGCTCATAAAGGCTTTCTAGAAATCCTGGTTTCTTCTTACTTCAACTGATTTGTCTTACCTCTTATTCAACTGATTTATGATGCCTGATTATCTGGCTTCCTTTGTAAGATATTCTCATTTTAATGACCCTTCTAAAAGATATTCTTCTTCTATAATGGTGGCTTTAACCTTTATTTTTAGTCTTTTGGCCTATATAGTTTTAATTAGTTCCAGCCAAGAGCATCTTATTGGCATCAAGTATGAACAATTGGGGAGGGAGGTGAGGAAAACTTTACTTTCCATTATTTTAAAGTTGATACCTATTGATATTAATAACTTCTAACAAAATTCTAAAAAAAATTTATTTCATCTCTAGTCTACTATATTAGTTGTTTTTTCTCAGACCTGATTATCCATTTCCCAAAATCTTCAGTGGTAAGTAAAATTCTAGAGACTTAAGTGATAAATGTTTCTCATGTTTTCACTTCCATCGTGGCTTATATTGCAAATTATGTTAATCTCTAGGAATATCTTATTTTTTAGTTGCTCTCATGAGCATAGATACTTTTCAGATTAGTTTTTTTTCACTGCATTTAACTTCCCTTCACTTCTTTTCATGGTTTGATAGCTCATTTCTTTTTATTGCTAAATAGTATTCTATTTTCTGAGTGTACCATTGTTTATTTACTAATTCATGGTTGATTTATCTCTTTTGGTTGGACATTTTGGTTGCTTCCACATTTTGGCAATTATGAATAAAACTTCTATAAACGTCTGTGTGGATTTCTGTGTAGATATAAATTTTCAATTCCTTTGGGTAAATACCAAGAAGTACAGTTGCTAGATTGTGTGGTAAGAGTATGTGTAGTTTTGCGAGAAACCATCAAACTGTCTTCAAAGTGGCTGTACCACTTTGCATTCCCACCAGCAATAAATGGGAACTCTTGTTACTCCATATTCTCACTAGCATTTGGTGTTGTCAGTGTTTCAGATTTTCGCCACTTTTAGGTGTGCAGTGGTATCTCGTTGTTTTAATTTGCATTTTCCTGTCATAGGATGTGAAACATCTTTTCATATGCTTGGTTGCCATCTGTATATCTTCCTTGGTGAGATGACTATTAAGGCCCTTGGCTTATGTATTAATTGAGTTGTTTGTGTTCTTATTATTGAGTTTTACAAGTTTTTTTTGTATGTTATGGGTAACAGTCCCTCAATGGATATGTCTTTTGCAAATACTTTATCCCAGTCTGTGGCTTGTCTCTCATTCTCTTGACAGTGACTTTCTCAGAATGAAATTTTTAATTTTGATAAAGTCCAGCTTATCCATTATTTCTTTCATGAATTGTGACTTTAGCATTGCATTTAAAAAGTGGCCGCCACACCCTAGGTCATCTAGATTTTCTAAAAAAAGCAAAAGTAGACAGTAAGATCAATGGTTGCTGGGGACTAAGTGGGAGGGAAGGATGAATAGGTGGAGAGTAGAGGATTTTTAGGGCAGTTAAACTATATATATCATATTATGATGGTGATGTAAACCATTATATAGTTGTCCAAATCCACAGAATGTATAACACCAGGAGTAAAATCTAATGTAAGCTATGAACTCTGGGTGTTAATGGTATGTCAATGTAGGTACAGCAATTGTAAAAAATATACCACTCAGGTGGAGGATGCTGATTATGCAAGAAGCTATGCATGTATGGGGGCAGGAAGTATATGGGAAATCTCTTACCTCTTCTCAATTTTGCTGTGAACCTGAAACTACTCTAAAAAATAAAGTATATTAAAAATTATAAAATCATTTGTCATTAACACTTTGTACTCTAAACCTATGTGATATATCATAACAAATATCTTTTCCGATATATACAACAAATCTTATCTTGATATTAATTTTTATGCTTTGATCATATTTGAATAGATCAAACACATTCATCCAGCATTCTTCCTCTGATAATTTTTTTTGATGTTTATTTATTTTTGAGAGAGAGAGAGAGAGAGAGAATGGGGGAGGGGCTGAGGAGGAGGAGACAGAATTCAAAGCAGGCTCTAGGCTCTGAGCTGTCAACACAGAACCTGACACGGGGGCTTGAGCTCACGAACAGCAAGATCATGGCCTGAGCCAAAGTCGGATGCTCCAGTGACTCAGCCACCATGGTCCCTCTCTTCCTGTGATATATTGGAGATAATTACGATATAATCTAGTTCTTTCCTTAATGCTATGCTACAAGATCACTTTTTACTAATTTTCCACAGTACTTATCGCTTTATTTTTTCCTATCTAAATCTTTCAGATACTGTTTAGCATAACAATTATTAATTTTCATATGAAATTAAATCTCTCTACACTTCTCAAAAGAAATTTGTTGTGGGTGTGTTTGCTAACATAAAACTCCGCAAGGGAAGCGAATAGAATTATTTACATATACACACATGCATGTACAACTGAATACAAGTTTTTAAAAACGGCAAAACTGAGTAATGTCTGTAACCTAGTTGACATTAAACCAAATACCAATGTCGGTTTCCTCGTCTTTTTTTTTTTTTTAAAGTTTATTTACTTATTTTGAGAGAGAGAGGTGGGGAGGGGCAGAGAGAGAGAGAGAATCCTAAGCAGGCTCTGCCTTGTCAGCACAGAACCCGACACATGACTCCATCCCAGGAACTGTGAGACTTTAACTGGAGCTGAGATCAAAAGTCAGGCGCTTAACTGATTGAGCCACCCAGGTGCCCCAGTTTCCTAGCTCTGATATTGTGTTAGTTATATGTTGTCAAAGAGGGAATCTGAGTGAAACGTACAAAGGTATCTTTGTATTATTTTTTTTCAAATTCCTTTGAATGTATAATTACCTCACAATAAAAAGTAAATAAATAGTTTAAGCATATAAGACATGCTCAATATTGGAATAAATACAACACTGTTAGTCTATTTTCTTACGTGAGAAGATAAATTTAAAAATTCTACCTTCAGCAAAGAATACGTGTTCATTCATGGTTTCATTCATTTTAACTACAAACTTTAAATATACGTATATGGGTGTAAACTTTCAAAGCCATAGAAATTGATTTTTTTAAATACAGGGAGATTTTGAGATGAAAAGTATTGTAAAAGCAAAGTAATGTTTACAAACATATCCTCTTTCCATTAAAACTACATAGGGCTTTAATTAAATATAATGCTAGCAAAATTAATCAATAAGCTAATCAACTGACAGGAATACACTGAAATTTACTCTTTCTTTTGTATTTATCTAGTAGAAACCGTGTTTTAATTAGCTAACAAGATGCGTCTTATCAATGTTTAAAAAGAATAGTAATAATATATTAATACCTCACTACATAAAGAGACCTTCTGAGTTCCTAGATTACTGATTATATAGTTTATGGTTGAACATTAATGAGCCATCTTTTTTCTTAATGTCCAAGTTTCTCCCTAGTTAGAAGTCCTGTTCTCAAGGAGACATATTTATTCTTTCGGGTCATCAGCGTGCCATTTAGCGCATCATTAGTTTAATAGAGAAAGTCTGCTCTGGTGTACCAAATGCTATCCCAGAGGCCAAAAGTTGTTTAATCTAACAAATTTAACGGTAGTCTGGAATCTTGAGAAAATGATGCTGAATTCAGAAGTGAGTCAGCCAAATTTGTGTTAAAACTTTCATTGGGAATAAAACCAGGAAGGGTCTCAAAGGAAATCTATCACTGCTTATAGTTCATGGGTCTTGGAAGAGACTAGTAGCCTAATATGGAATAGAAGTGTGACGTTGGGAGGGGGAACTGACAACTTTTCGGGGACAGTATAGTATAATGTTAGAGCATATGCTCTTTCAATGTATCACCTAATCAGAAAGCTCAGCTGTGTATATTTGGAGTGATATTAGTGAGAGTATTTACTTTTTTTTCATAGTTATTTTAAAGATTAAATTCTACCTTATTACATGATTCTGCTATTCTTGCTACCTTGCTCTTTACTTACTTTCTTCTGTGCTATACACAGGGTCTTCATTATGTTCTTTTATAATTTCCAAATTTTTTAACTATTAATATTTAATATTAGCAGTTGATCTACTCATGCAACAAATAATGAATATCTATTATTTTTTAAACACACTATTTTACAATAGGTACACAGCAATCAATTGAACACAGCTGCTTTCTTCAAATAAACTGTTTCAACTGGAAAGTCAGTAATATTAAAGTATGAGTATTTATCGTATGGTAATCCCAGTGCTAAACATTTTTTTAACGTTTATTTTTGAGAGAGAAAGAGAGAGACAGAACATGAGACTGGGAGGGGCAGAATGAGAGGGAGACACAGAATCCAAAGCAGGCTCCAGGCTCTGAGCTTGTCAGCACAGAGCCCAAGGCGGGACTTGAACCCGTGAACTGTGAGATCATGACCTGAACTGAAGTCCAATGCTTAACTGACTGAGCCACCCAGGTGCCCATAAATACTTTTTTTCTTACCTTAATTAATTTTTATCATATTTCTACTTTGTGTGCATTGATACCCAACAATCAAATTAAACCAGGAAAAAAGCAGTAAAATAGTTATGTTTCATGATGCTTGCAACAGTAAGGAGATGGCTCCCTTGTGAAACCATGAAGTGTCTTAGTAAGAAGGTATTTGAAGGAGGACATTTTATTTTGTATTTAATGTTTATTTTGTGATTATTTATTTTGATAGAGAGAGAGAGACAGAAGGAGAGTGGAGGAGGGACAGAGAGGGAGAGGGAGAGAGAAAATCTCAAGCAGACTCTGGGTTGTCAGCACAGAGCCTGATGCAAGACTCATTCCTGAACTGTGAGATCATGACTTGAGCCTAAATCAAGAGTCAGAGGCTTAACTGACTGAGCCACCCAGGTGCCCTTGAAGGAGGGCATTTTAACATTTGGTCTTGTGTAAGATGATTTTAGGAAAGGATCAAAGAATTGAGGGTTACTCTGGATTGGTACTGTTGAGAAGGAAGATAATTCTATGATTGAGTATCTTACAAAAAACTTGTTGAGGAAACTGGAATAATGGCAGGAGGCCAAAGTTCCAATTGGTAAAGAAGTAGAAGTAACTCAAGTTATCCAGGAAAAGCATGTTTGATGATTCCTACAGTTTGCACAGCAGGATTATTTTTAATCTATTCTCAGGCATGATTAAGGATTGGTCCAGTACTGGACTCTCTTCATGGCTGTCAAAAAAGATACCTTATCTGAGCCTAGTGATCCGTGAGAATGATTAGGTTCATTAGAATTACACCAGGACCGGGGCGCCTGGGTGGCTCAGTCGGTTGAGCGGCCGACTTCGGCTCAGGTCATGATCTCGAGGTCCGTGAGTTCAAGCCCCGCGTCGGACTCTATGCTGACAGCTCAGAGCCTGGAGCCTGTTTCAGATTCTGTGTCTCCTTCTCTCTGACCCTCTCCCGTTCATGCTCTGTCTCTCTCTGTCTCAAAAATAAATAAACTTAAAAAAAAAAAGGTACACCAAGACCTAACTGCTTTCTCATTCTCAGTGTGCTATTAATATCCTAATAGTTTTAAGTTAGGAAGCTAAGGCCTAAAGAAGTAACTGAAATATAACTCTTCAAGCAATAGGATGAAGTGCATATTGGTTTTCATGTGTGGAAGATATCAAATTTTAAAATAATTATAGATATCCAGAAAAGTTATAAATTTGTTATACTAGACTTATAAAATGGCATATATATCTAGAACTTCAAAATCATGAGACAATAACTGATAGATTTCATAGAAGAAATAGAAAAATTCAGTTATATTTGGAGGTTTTGATTATTTTTCTACCAGTAACTGACAGGTCACACAGGGAAAGAAAATAGTAAGTACATAAATATCCTGAACTGCAATATCAATGAACTTCATCTACTTTACATTTATAAAACACTCCAACCAACTACAACAAAATACACATTCTTTCAAGAACATATGAAACATATACTAAAGCAGACCCTAAGCAGGGCCAAAACCAAACCTTCACAATTGTAGTATGATCTGAAATATTAGATAGAGATATAGACTAATAAGTACAGAAATATATGTTACAGAAATATATGTATACAGGGGTTTCATATATATATATATATATATATATATATATATATATATGTATATAAGAGACAAAACTAGGAATTATATATAATATATAAATAAGCATAAAGCAATATATGCATAGCATATATATAAAGCATATATATTATATATATAATATACATATTTAATATGTATATATTTTTTCTAGCTTTGTCTATTGAATGGGACATGAAACGACACCCCATTCGCTATAATCACAACTAGTAGCCAGATCTTGGTTTCTAATATTATCCTTCGGGGGGGGGGGGAACAGTCTTGATTCTAGGACTGGGGGAGAAGAAATATAAAATAAACCTGGATCAATTTATACTACCTTTTTGTAAGGGCAAAGCAAACAAAAGAACAAATGATATCATGTCAAAAGGACATAGGGGCCAGAATGAAAGAGCTTCTACTGGATTAAGCAGCAACAACTTGAATAAACAAACAAAGTGTTGCCTTATAAACGAAAGAATGAAATAAATGCCAGTGAGTCCACGTGATATAAATAAATGATTAAGTAAATAAACAAAAGGGTGAAAGCACAAATCTTCCTGACGGAACAATTCTAATTAATTATCACTGCTAGTAAAACCCATTGGTGAATGCTAACATTAGTGTACAAAAATTTAAGGAAACACAAGGATTTGCAGACTTTCAAAGTATCTTCTCCCAAATATGTATTAATTACTATAATAGATTTAATATATACCTACAAATTCCTCAAGACTCCTTGAAGAGGTAGAGCTTAATTATCCTTCTCTTGAGTATGAGCTGCCTTAGTGATTTGTTTCTAATGAATGGAGTATAGCATGAGAAAAAAAAAAATTTACATTGGAGAAACTTGACAGTTCCTTAATCAAAAGATCAAAATCTTATCAGTAATTAGTCATGCTGGTAATATGTACTCTCTGATATATGAGAAAGATATCCTTGTTTTTTAAGTTTATTTATTTATTCTGAGAGACACAGAGACAGAAAGAGAGAGAGAGAGAGACAGACAGAGAGAGAGAGAAACTCCAAGCAGGCTCCACACTGTCAGCACACAGCCACACACAAGGCTGGATCTCACTAACAGTGAGATCATGGCCTGGGCCAAAACCAAGAGCTGGATGCTTAACCCACTCAGGAACTCTGAGAAAGATACTCTTCCTAAAAGTTTATAATCCCCATCTAATAATGAAACGTACTATAAACCCAAATTGAGGGACTACATACTTGATGAGTATTTTGCTAAGTATTAATGGTTAGACTATTTTTGAAGGTGAATCTATTTGGTCTTGTCTCATGTAATTTTTCTGTGGATTGAAACTTTGTAATCAATTTAGAGTTCTTTAGACACATTTTCACAAAGCAGTTTGGGTCTCACTGACACTCCCAGTGTCATATTAGAATGTACACCCCCAAAACACTTAGCACTATTCCTAAAGCAAAGTCTGGTAAAACATCCATGTTGAACCATCTCATTTTATTTTTGATGATGCTTTTTAAAAAAATTTTATCTTTTATTTTAATCGTGACATAATTAGTGTACAGTATCGTGTCATTTTAGGTGTGCAGTATAGTGATTCCTTTTTGATCCTCCAGGAAATGGCCTGATTGACCAGTTCTTTAATTTGACCAACCTGGGAGCTCCAATCATGCTTTCTTCAGGCAAGTGGCCAAGAGGGCGTTTTTGTCTCATTATATTCTTTCTGCCCCACCTTGGACTACTTAACAATGGATTCTCAAGATATATCTAGTTTTTTATATATGTGGTAGTATCTGTCAACTAAGAAAATTCAATAGAGTTGGGACCCTGAGGTCTTTTTGAACAGACGTTTTAATGTGAAGTTTCTGAGTGACAAGTTATAACTCCACAGTGTTGTGCGGATGACAACACGCTCCGCTAGCCAGTGGTGACAGCACTGACATGTTTTGTTTCGTTTTGTTTTTAGAAAGGCCTCTGAGATGTCTTTTCATAATTCTAAAGGGCTTTGAGTGCCTTCCAATACTGGCTAAGCTGCTAGAAGGACCACTCACTTTTTTGCCTTTCCTGCCTTTGTTGCCAACGTGGAAGCTTAGTTTCTGAAGGAGCACCAACATATATGACTAAAAACCTCTCGCACTTAGGGAGTCGCTAGTAAATTTAACTCCGAGGGAAAGACCACACTGGTTGCTCTGGTGGTCTGGGTGGAGTGCCATTTGGTAGCATTTCAGAGGTCAGTGTGCAGAATCAGAGTGCATCTAAGTTAGCCATTCCTAGAAAACTTGAGATGGGGAAAGTTCAAGAAGGGAGTGTCTAATGAGGTTACTCTAGTGTAGTCTGGTCTACTCGAGGTGTCTAGTGTGATTATTTTTAGGAGAAGACACCAAGAGAGGATGTCCTTCTACCCCCTCTTGCTGGGAGCAGACTTTGGGATAGCAGAGGCTGTTACCTATACCAGTAATGCAGCAGAAAAGAGGGGAATGAATGTTTATTGATACCACAAGAATCAATAGAAGCCCAGAGATTTGCAAGGGAATGCAAGATTGGGCAGAAAATAAACCATATCTTCAAAGACTTATCAGACATTCAGGTGAAATTGGAGCATAAAGAGATTATTATAGTCAAGTGGCTGTCTTTTTTTTTTTTTTTTTTTTTTTTTTTTAAGTAGGCTCCACACCCAGCATAGAGCCCAAAATGTCAAGCAACTACTTTCTTTTTGTTAACATTATTATTGTTATTATTTTATTTTAGAGACAGTGCACAGCAGGAGAGAGGGGCAGAGGGAGAGAGAGAGAATCCTAAGCAGGCTCCATGCTCAGCACAGACCCCAGCATAGGCTCGATCCTGCAACCTTGGGATCATGACCTGAGCCCAAATCAAGAGTCAGACACATCAACTGACCAAGCCACCCAGGAGACCCTAAAGAGATGATTGCAATCTATTTTGTGATATGACAAAGCTAGATCAGGAGTGCTATGGGAGACTAGAAGTAAAGTACACTACCTAACATCCTGGGGAAGTGCTGGGGTTTGCATTAAAGAAGCACTTCTGAATGACTGTCCTGAGAAGGAGGGCAACATGAGCACGAGTTCAGGACTGAAACAGCATGCTGTGTGGATAGAGAACTCTAAGCCATTCTGAGCAGCAGAACCAGGAAGTTTAAGACTGAGAGCAGCAGACAATGATGTTGGAGAGCTGGGCAGTTCTGATCAGGAGAGATGTTTTCTATCATCCAATTTGAACAAATGCTTTACTTAGCATCATATTATCATATAAAACTGATTCATAATTTATTTCAACCCCAAGCATAACTGATTTTTATTATATTTCCTAAGGTCTGATATCACCATTAAAGGAAGTAAGGAGTTTATTTATAATATAATTCCTTGATCTTATATCTACATTTTTTTCTTATTACCTTCAGCATTTTTCACTATATATGTCAGGAACTAAAGGGAATTAAATAACTGTTGATTTCCTAAAATGAACCTGAAAATGTTTCCCAAATTCAAGTCTACTTGCCCTGCTTATTTGGTACTATTAAACTAACACAATTTTTGTGAGCAGACTGCTTCCTGAAAATAATTTGTCAGTGATGTGCTTAGAAATCTGGATACTTGTGAAATTTTGACACAACTGAGCGCCAAATATGCCAACTTTTCAGTGTATAAAATGTATTGGAATATTATATGTGTCAGTTGATTGCCTTTCTGGAAAAAGATTGAAAATGAAGTGTTAGGAAAAAAGAAGAGAGTGCTTATATCACCACTACACATTTGGCATGCTCACTGTTTTTCTTTTTATTCTTCAAATTTTATGGTTTTCAAAAAGTGGGAAAATGTGAAAAGAATAATCTTTGAGGAATTCAGAGTAATAAATATGCATGAGCATTTTTCCAATTATTGTGGAAATTGCTTTTTGTAATTTATTTCTGATTTTGTATTAAGGTGTTATAATTACCAGATTACATGTGAGTAAGCTGGATCTACATAGATGTTTTCCCCTGTCAGCTGGGAAACATAAAATAAGCATAGTGAGTAGAATATATCCAGTATAATCTGTGGTAAAATACGGTATGCATTAAGTGTAAATAAAATTAATATTCCCCCAAATATAAAACCCATTTATCTTTTGGCTTTTGCAGAACTGAATTTAGTTTGTACTGTACTTCTGTGTTTTCTCATGCGGGGCTTCTTTAGCTCCAAGAAAGAGGGCAAAACAAGTTAGGTTAACTTCAGAAGGGGAATCATTGGAATGAGAAATGGGACCCATTGTCATAAATGGCAGTGAGGCTCTTGGAAAGGCTGACTTCAGGAACTAGCAAGTCATGAGGAACCAAGAATATTGCTCTCTTTTCTCACTCCTTATCTCATTCATGGTCTCCATCATTATCTCTCCCTCTCAATTTCTGGAGTAGTAAGATTTCTTTCTCTGTTTCTCTCTTCTGCTTTATTCTTCTGTTTCAGCTATCTGTCTTTCTTTGGACCTGATCCAGCCTTCCTTCTACATGACTTTATAATTCACAGGCTTGATAGAGAAACATCAGATGCTAGCTTCAAATTTCAGGGAGAGACTCTAATTAGCACACCTGAGCAGGACAATTACCCACGGTTCTGGGGCATGGCCATATGGAATTGGAAAGGAGGTTCCTTCAAAAAAATCCGGGGCCCTTGAGAAGGAGGGGTCGGAGTAGGAACAAAATAAATGGAGGAGAAACATTTGTCATTTCTAGTGATGGAATATTTTGTGGGATTCTACATGAAGAAAGTAAGGTTGAAGAGGAATTTTATTTTTGTTGAAGCTGAAAATGTTTTTTTCTCTAGAATTTTCAATGTATATATTTTATAAGCCAGATGAACACCCTGTGATCTCCCAACAGATGAGTTTGCATTATAATATCAGGAATGCCATTGGGCATGATGGAAAGATCAAACCATTTAGGATACTATAGGCCTGTATTTGAATATTGACTTTAATTTACCAGGGTTTGAATATGGAAAATGTTACTTAACCTTCTCTGTGCTTATGCTTCCTAGTTTATAAAAATGAGAGAAATTAAACCTATCTCATAGGATTTATGTATTGATTAAATAAAGTGCTCTACCTCTATTACTACACTAGTAGTACATTTATCAAGTGATACTAAGTGCTCAACTCTCTTAGCTTTGCATATATGGACATATTTAATCCAGTAAGTAATACAATATGGTTATGGGCCTAGCATATGATATCTATTGCATTAATGAAAGCTGTAGTCAGTTATGATTTACCTGTGGTGATTAGTCTGTTTCTAAAATCTGTTTAAAAGAATAGTGAAATTTTGAGAAGAAATGAAATTACTGTAAATCCCTATATACACTTACCTATTAAAATGCATCTATTGTTTGGAGATATGTACTCCCCTAGAGTTAAGATGCTCCTGTTCACCCATCCAGTATGTAGCCAAGTAATTAAAAGATAAAACATCAACCAAAAATATAAAGTATTTAACTTTAAGCAAAAGTGAATATTTTATTAATGAGGAAGAAATGCAGATTTTATTAATGAGGAAGAAATGCAGAATTTTAATAGAGTAGAATAAAATATCATTATATTAAACATAATAGGTGGATATTTTTCACCCTTATGTATTTTGAAAACTATAAAAACAAAAATTCAAATAATCTTTGTATTTTCAGAAAACAATGACACATAAATCTATTAAAAATTGATGTAGGAAACACAAATAAACTTCTGAAACATAGAAGCCTTTTAGTGGAAATTCTCTGATAGAAAAGTAAATTTGATATATCTTCTTCATGGTGGGCTAAATGCATACAATTCATACTGCATGAGATTTGAAGCAATTAAAGTACGGTAGGTCCTATTTGTCACTTATTCATTCCTAAAATGCCATTTACCCTGACTACCTAGGGTGGAGACTGTGATGGATTTTAAGACAAATTATCTTTCTGAGTTAAAAAATGATGCAAGAGGAATGTATTCCTTCCCCACCTGGCACATTTGCATTTTACTAGGGAATGTGGTTGTGTGAGAGCATGGTGACACCAGGAGCAACACTAACAAAACAATGAGCCTGCATACAAAATGACCCATATTAAAGACAGGCAATGGTGGGGTAAGGTTTGGGAAGGGGAGAAGTAAATAAAGGCTTTAGCAGGTCCTTAGGTAGTCAATGGAAGGCTTGAAAATGCTTGAAAGAGCTTTGGTCCATAATCATTGTGTTTAGACATTAAAACAGCCATGAAAAGACTACTGTCTTCTCCTTATGTGAAATGGTTAAATCTTTAAATCTTTTTTGTTCGAACCTTTGTTAGTAACTGTTTTAATCACCATCTCCTCATCCCACTGGTGTGGGAAAGATACCTACCCTAGGTTATGGAGACGGCTGAACATAGGACAGCCAACTCTGGACAGATGAAATCAACAGCAATGAATTAGTCACATAATCACAGACTGGGTAGAGGGACACTGAATGCCATGAAGAGCTAAAAGGGGGTTGCACTTGGGAACAGATACTGGCTGCTCAATCAGGGGCTATTGGTGAACAATCGGGGGCTAATGGTGTCATGCTCTGCAGTACCAAGAGGATGAGGTGCTCCCCTGGTTCACAAGGAAACTGTGACTGGTTTGCTTGAATGATCTATGAACTAAAACCTGCCACACAGGGATGAGCAGGATGTGTATTTGGTGCATTTGGTTAGGCAGTTATTTGGCTAGGGGAATTGCCCAGCTGGATCACAGTGAGGAGAGGAACTTGTGGTAAGGCCATCAAGCTTCATGAAATATCAGACCTTATTTTGAGGTCTTTCTTCTCAGTCACATTTAGTTGTTTACAACGGAAAGTGTCCTAATTGATAAAATACTTGATGAAGGGACTATTTAGTGCTCAGCTTGATTGGGATACATACGAACCTGGCTTTGAAAGTTCCAGCCATGAGTACATCAAGATAGCATTTGATGGAGAAGACACTGGCAGGGATAACCCATATTAGTATTTTTGGCCACCAGTGCCTGGGTGGCTCAGTTGGTTAACTGACCCGCTCTTGGTTTTGGCTCAGGTCATGATCTCATGGTTCATGAATTCAAACCCTGCATCAGGCTCTCTGCTCTCAGCACTAAACCTACTTTGGATCCTCTGTCTCTCTCTCTCTGCCCCTTCCCTGCTTGTGCTCTCTCTCTCTGTCTCTCTCTAAATAAATAAATTAACTTAAAAAAAAAAAAGAAATTTCAGAAGATCATCTGTTCAGTTATAAAGATAGGTTAAATAAGCTTAGTTTAAATATTTGGTGAAAAAGGAAACCACTAAGTAGACAAAAAGTCTTTTTTTAAACAAAAATTATACTTTCACCATTTTTATACTCCTGGATGATATCTGTAGTTTGGAAAAATGTGTTTGTAAATATTTGACATATGTAAAACTAAATAAATTTATAGGAAATTGGTTTTTATTTCATTTTTACTAGCTTTATTTGTCCAGAATTCAGATTATATATTATACGCTCTCTTCCGCCACTCTGTTACACAAATTCCTTGAAAATTTAATTATGGAATAATTATGGTAAGCTGTTTGGGGTACATGTTTGCCTATGATTCTCCCCACTACATCCTTCTAGGATTTCCCATCTGCAGTCTTTCCCCTTATCTTCCAGTTTCTAGTAAAAAACCTAAAAATTGATCCCACATTATGTCAGTGGCTCTGTCTCTACATGTCTACCTGTCTGTATTACCTTCTGACATCATGCACGTATCTAAACTGGAAACCTCACCCAGAAACTAAAACTTTGCCTGCCTTTGATAATACTGAGAGCCCTGACTTGCACTTTTACTCATGTCCCATTGCACAGTCTCAACTGCCACTCAGATCAATACCTCATTCCTATATATACCATGACCATTCCAGGCTTCAATTCTTAATTTTCTGGCTAACTCCTCTTCCCCTTACCCCCACTCCCCATTTTCTTTACAACTGGCTGATAAGACTATGTAATTAGATCAACTGAATTATGGTAGTTTCATCCTGATCCCGTGACCTACGGTGGGCCACAAGGAGACAAGAATACAATGCAGCTGAATTACACACACTGGTTTTAGCTAGCAAATTCTTGAAAAAATACTTTCATTATTAATTTTGCTAAAGAGATTTGACCGAATAATTGGAAAGACATAACTAAGTAAAAAATTATTCATACAATATACACAGTTTAGTGACTTCCAATATCTTGTGTAGGAGTATATTAAATTTCTGCTCATACTTCAAAACTCATTATTTCAAATGGACATGCCGATTTTGAATTTACATGCAAATAGAAAAAAGGAAATGCAAGTAACCATTAATGTTGGTTGGGCAGTCCTACATATAATCAGTTTAAATACATGATTAAAACAAAAAATATTTTGGCTTCAAAAGTCAAATGTCAGGGGCACCTGGTTTGCTATCGGTAGAACGAGTGACTGTGGATCTTGGGGTAGTGAGGTCAAACCCCACGTTGGACGCAGAACTTACTTTTAAAAAAGTTAAATTTCGAAGCACCTGGGTGGCTCAGTTGGTTGAGCATCTGAATTAGGCTCAGGTCACGATCTCAAGATTTGTGCCTTAGAGCCACACATTGGGCTTGCTGCTGTGAGCAGAGAGCCCACTTCGGATCCTTTGTTTCTCCCTCTCTCTGCCTCTCCCCAGTTCCTGCACTCTCTCTCAAAAATAAACATTAAAAAAAGCCAAATTTCAGCAGATATGTTTAAATTCAGAATGTTGAAATAAGATATACTTATTGTGTTTTATACTATAGTTAAAATTTTGACTTCTGATGAAGGATTTAGGTTTTTTTTTCTGAGAATTACTCAAAAATATTCTCAAAGATTGAAGTAAAAAAAAAACAACATAAAAGTTTTTATTCCCAGGCCATCATATAGAATTATTTATAAATTTTATGTGACATTACTAGTAAATGATTTTAATGTTTCATTAGCAAATGCAAGTAGACCAGTAGATATCAGGCTGATATTTTAAACTGTTTTTGACTTTCAGTCAATATTTCAGACACAGAATATTGGATGAAACAAGATATCAAAACATTATAGAATATTCCAGTTTTGTGGGGGCCTCGTAGATACGGAAGCAAAGACATTTTGAAAAATAAATTCCTGCCCCCCCCAAAAAAAAAAAAAAACTTTACAAAATGCAAAGCTGATATAGCAACATGGTGCCTGATTCTCTGCTAAGCATACATATGCTCCTTCTCACTGGGTCACTGT
Organism: Panthera pardus; assembly: GCF_024362965.1. Lineage (NCBI taxonomy): Eukaryota > Metazoa > Chordata > Mammalia > Carnivora > Felidae > Panthera > Panthera pardus. The sequence continues at coordinate 100,107,088 of NW_026526721.1, read as the reverse complement.
TTGGTCTAGACTTTAGACCAACTGCTAGCACAGACTGTGGGAGGAGAAGGCTGAGAAGCCTGTGGTGCAAGTCAGTCAACTGTGTGCAACTGGGAAAAATGACTTACTCAGTTCCTAGGATAGTGTTCAATAAATAACAGCGACTTAGTGTAGTTATGTAATTATACAGAATTTGATAAGAAAGTGCCAAAGCATGATCCATTAGGTAGACAGGAAATAAGGAGTCCTAAGACAAGTTAGATGAAAAGGTTCTGATTCTTTGTTAAGTTTATATATCTGCAAACGGAAAGATTTCAGTATTTTCAGTAGACATATGCGGGGCATTCTATAGGCCAGAAGAGAGAAACTTGCAAGAATTAGAGAGAATATTCCTGCCTACTCTAGCCAGAAAGGCTGGACTTCAGACTCTCGTTTTTAAAGGTACTGGGCTGTGAGCACTGGAGTTAAGAAACAGGACACAACTCTAGTCCGAAGTTTTGAATGAGCACAAGGCATGTGGGTACTATGTTGGGGCTCAAGTTTACCCAAGACTTGTGGGGTCAAGGAGAATTCAGACAAACCCATTTGGGACTCTGGATCCTGAATCTAAAGCTCTCAATCCACATTTCTACTAGAAAGAAGGGCTGACGCTGCAGGCTTTCTTTGTAAATATTCAATCAATCCTCAAGGCAAGGATAAAACAAAAAAGAGAGAGTTTTGGAAGAGATGGTGCCCAGTGTCAGAGTAAGCAGCACAGAGACCAGAAATATGTTCTATCTACTCTAATATTCTAAGTTTGGTGTATACCTCTAAATGCTTTGTGAGTTACTCCAGAACATAATCACTTTTACTATTGTGTATCTTCAAGACGATTTCAAGAATACTTTTTCATAACTTATGTACTTTAATCATTAAACTAGCCTTTGGAGCTAATATTATCACCCTCCTTTAAAAATGAAAATGGGGATGCCTGGGTGGCTCAGTCAGTTAAGCGACCAACTTCGGCTCAGGTCATGATCTCACAGTTTGTGAGTTCAAGCCCCGTGTCTGGCTCTATGCTGACAGCTCAGAGCCTGGGTCTCCCTCTCTCTCTGCCTCTCCCCTGCTCACGCTCTGTCTGTCTCTCTCTCTCTCAAAAATAAATAAACATTAAAAAAATGAAAATGAAGCTTAAATAAAATAAATAACTTAGAGAACTGGTAAAACACAGATGTAGGAAAATAGAACTTTAGTTTCAAACCTCCTGGTCATGGATAGGTCTATACCACTGGAGTTTCTTAAGACACTACTTCATGTGTTGCTAACATTATTAACATGTTCAGTGGACAGTAAGTTAAATGAATGACCTCCTAATTTTACCATGACTAATAGTCTCTAAAATAACTCATGTGTATTTGCTTTATACTATGTATCTCCTAAAGATATTAGCCTATATGGCATTGGCATGGCATTGGTCTCATGAACACCAAAATAATCTTAATTTTATTTATATGATTTCCCCTTAGGTTTCCATGACCTTACTATTGAATCTAAGGTAATAGTTATAACAGATATATATATAAATAAATACAGGTAGATTTAAAAAGTATATGTATATAGCAAAAGAGAGAGAGAGATGGAGAGACAGAGAGAAGCAAAAAGTGATTTAGACATTATCTGAAGATTTTTAAAAGATCAATCAATTTAATTATTAGATGCCCAATTCTTAAAAGTAGTAAACAGAATTCAGGCATGCCTAGCTAGTTAAGCATATTGGCTAAAGCCAAAGGAATCACTAAGAGAAATATTTCATTACTTTTTAATCATTATGCTTTTGTTTCATATATTTTGTCTTGGCTTTGGTTTCTTTTGTTATTACCCAAAGAATAATTTTGAAGAAAAATGTTTTGGTTCAAATGCGTGTTTTTATTTAGAGGTATTGTGGTTTTGAGTATTTTCATATCAAATATACTTTAGATTCTGCAATGGTTTCATTCCTCTTGGGCACTTAGCTTGAGATGGAATTCTGATTTATATGGTATGTGTATAGGAAATGGCAGAATTGTTTTCCAAAATGGCTGTATCATTTGGACATCTACCAGCAATGTTTGAGAAATCCAGGAGAAGTCCAAATATTTTCACTAGTTTTTGTTCAGAAATATGAACCCACATTATTGAGTACCATTTGTGGACATCTTTACAATGAAGTGTTAAAAGCACAGCCTGCTAGTGGTGATCTGATTAATGAAGCAACAAAGCCAGCAAAACTCATGTGGCATTTAGAGATAGAACATAAATGAATTCAAAAGCAAAACAATTCATTGAAAGAGCATTGAATTAAAAAAAAACAACATAGAAGCAAATAAACACATGTTGCATACATAACACATAAACATACCTGTTTTGCTTGTTTCCAGTAAGTGGCACATCACTTGCTAGGTTGCTAAGACACACACACACACACACACACACACACACACACACACACACTTTCTTCATTAGTGATTCGTTTTGGAAATATTTAGTGCATCTTCTATATTCTAACGATAAGGAAAACGAATTCACAGGATAAATACACACCTTGTCAATGCAAAGATATTGCTAACATGACAAATCCTTCAGTAGAAGTGGCTTAAACCTGATAGCGACATGAGGAAATATCTTAAAAGAAACAACTCTGATCCATATGAAATTATGAAGGATTACATTGACAACAATGTTTCTTGGACTTTGAAGTGTTTTTTGGAGTATACTCTGATGGCACCGATGTGATGACTGGAAAACATTCTGGAGTACTTAGCCAGAAAAAAGAGTGTATGCCAGACTGTATGTCAACACACTAGTTTCTTCACTGTAATAGCTTGGCTTAACCAGACACTGTGTTTTGTGATGTATGTTCATGTGTGGAATTAAAGACTGCAAACTGCAGGTGTTATTTTGTGTTGAGGTAAATGGTTATTAAAAGGGATGTTTCTCACAAGAATATTTGATCTATAAAATGAACTCTTTGTGTTTATTCAAGAGCAGGAGTAAATTTAATCTCATATTTTTTAAGATGAGAAACAGACGTCAAGATATTTACGCTGTTTTTAATGATCTTAATATTTCAAAGCAAGGAAGGAAGGCTTTATGAAAATATATAATACTAGAACACAGATTTTCCACACGTTGTCACAAAAAGCTCCATAATTTATTACAACTACCTGTAAACAGGGTGAATACTGATATTGAACATTTGTAAAATTTGTTACTGATCATCTTATGAATTAATGTGTTGAACTTGCTTTTTGGTCAAAAGAGCACTCACTGATGAAACTCATGGATTTAGAATCCATTTCATTCTTTAGAAGATAGTTTGAACTTAAATGTAAATTCAGGGGGTAAATTGTTGAAACTTGCTACTTACAAAAGGTTGAAGATAAAGCTTGAGAATATATTATCACTTGCATCATTTGATATGAAAATTAAACATGAATATGAGAAGTTGCTGATATTACACTAAAATCTCTTCTTCCTTTTCTATCAACATATCTCTGTGAGATTCATTTCTCTAGTGGGAGTGTCATTAAAATAGTCACTCAAATAGTTTAGAAATATGTTACCCCTATAAATGCCATGTTATCAATCCAACCTAGATTAAATAAAGCAATAAGCCAAATGATATATGTATGATATATATGATACATATGTGTAGGTATCAATATCTGAAGTTGTTTTATGCATCAATATCATTTGATGTATCAATATCTAATCAAATGATATTGATGCATAAAACAACTTGAGGTATTGATACATATACATCTTATATGGGAGCTGCCATTTTATTCATAACTCTCCATTCTCTCTTCTGCTCTCCTCTCCTATTCTTTCTGTTTTTCTTTTTCTTTTCCTTTTTTTTTTCTTATAAGACTTTGCTGCAGTCCTTAAATTGCCTCAAATATCTCTTGCTTCTCTCCTTGGACACAAAACTCCATTAAGTAGCTTCTTCAGACAATTCCTCTACATGTTTATTTATTTATTTACTATTTATCATAATAAATTTATAAATGTATGATGAAACAAAAACATGCCATGAGTGGAAGAGCAATTTTCAATATTCAGATTGTCAAAGATACCAAATTGCACTACAAGAGAATTCTTATTATCTATAGTGACATAAAGGCATGTGTTAGTTATCTATCACTGTGCAAAAAAAAAAAAAAATATCATAGATGTAGAGGCTTAAAACAAAACATCCCAATTATCTCTAAGCTTTGTGGCTCAGGAATTTGGCACAGCTTAGCTGGATCCTCTCACTTCAAAGCATCTCACAAGGCTTCATTCAAGGTGTGACCCATGGCTCAGGTCCATCTGAAGCTTCAACTGGGGAAGAATGTGCTTCTGATTCAACACTTTGCAGGTTGTTGAAATGAGGGCCCCATTCTTTGAGGAATGTTGGCTGGAAACATCCTTGGTTCCTTTAGTGTGGGCCACTCCAATGTGGCAGCTTGCTTCATCAAATTCAACAAGGAAGAGAGTCTGCTAGCAAGATGGAAGTCATGGTCTTATGCAGTTTAAACATGGAAGTAACATCTCATTACCTTTGCTGTATTTCATTCATTAGAAGCAAGTCACTTGGCCAGCCCACACTCAAGGGTATGGGACTGTGCATGTGTGTGAATGACAGGAAGAGAAGATCACTGGGGGCCATCTTTGCTTCTCACAAATCTATCTTTTCATGAAGGCCTGGAAAACTCTAAGGTAGGAGTCAACAGATTATCAAGAAAAAGTTGGTTCTGGAAGAATTATGAGGTTAATGCTTTAAAGATATGCCTAAGAAACAACTTATGCTGTGAGGCTCCTTCCAGTATGCTACATAGACGGAGTTATCTACATTTTTCTATTTTCTCTAAGACTAAAACTGAGTGACTACTTTTTGTTACAATTCAGTAAAATTGAAATGTAGGGATGGGATATGAGTGCTTAGTTTTCCATCTTAAATGAGAGACTTTAGAGATTTTTTTTCCAGTTAAATGTATTTCTTGTGCTTGCAAAAGTCATTGCAAGGAAGCTAAATATCAATTTTAGAATTATTGTCAAATTCATATATTAAGTTTCCTAACAGTATTTTTCTTATATGATAAGAGGATCTCCATTTATGTAAACTTTGTCTTTTACTTTATTCATATATGCACAGATTCCTTGTAATTTTTTATCATAATGTTATCTTTCCACTGCATTTATGAATAAAATTTTCTTCAGTATATTCTCTAGTTAAATACCATTCATCTATAGGTAAGTGATTGACTTTATTCAATGTGATGGTGTTTGGTAATTATAACAATCTTTGAATTCTTTATTTGCTTATAGGTTATTATCAACAAAGACTCATGCTTATTTATCTTCTATTTCTTATTTTATTAATTGGAACTTTAAATTAAAAGTATTATTTGTGAAAATTGACATTTTCACTATTATAGGAATGACATCTCAACTTAAATGTAGAATATTCTTCTCATTAAGAATAATTTATTTAGCAAATAATACTTGAAGTCATTTCACTATTGTAAAACAGATAGGTTCAGTGATATTCACATAAGTATTCAGGTAATTCTTAGCCCAGCTAGCTATCTCCCAATAACTCCTGGAATCCTGAAGTTATTTGATAAAATACAGAGGCAAATGGATGTGCCAAGAAATAAGGATCTAGCCTATGAAGTAAACAGTAATAAGATCCATTTCTCAATTGTAACCTATTAATCAGTAGACATTCTTGCCAATTGCTAAATTAAGCTCACATTTTATTTAGAAGCTTTCTGGGGGTCAAATCTGTGATTTCATTAAGTTTGGGAAAGAAATATTTAGATCCTTCCGTTGAAGCTGTCATTTTACTAGAATCCTTCTTGTTATGAACTGTTTATAATTTGAAATTATATATATGATTATTTGTATACATGCCTTACCTCCTGTAAGAGATCCTACACTTCTTGCAAACTGAGTCCCAAAGTGAGAAAAAAGTTTTCTGCACACAATTGGTGCTCAATAAAAGTGTTGGAAAGAATAATGAAATGAATGTAATACAATGATTTCAGGTTATTGCACTGATGACTATTTAAGCCTAGAGTTTCAGTTTAGACCTACATTATGTTTAACCAACCATGTTTTGCCTTCCTTAACTGAGAAAATGCATTAACCTTTCTTCTCATTCCATAAACCTGGTACTTAATAGCACATTTCTGGCTTTGTAAACAGTAGGATTAGATTGTCATTTGAATGAGTTCCAAGTTTTCTTGTGCTAAGTAAGTACGACAACTTTGAATACACTCTTATATTTCTGATTCATTCACACCAGAGTGATGCAACTTGGCAAGTAGTAATTTCTATAGCAATAAACAAAACAAGAATTCAGAAGTCTAAAATGTGCACATTGATGAAAGTGACTCTTTTTTAAATTCCTACAGGTTCATTTTCTCGGTTAGAAAATATATTCCAGGAATTTGGTTTGGCTCTTACAATAAACTTCATTTTGATATCATTAAAACTGAGAAATATTTTGTCATGTATTTCACAGAAAAATGCATGCATGTTTAGTTGTGACTTGGGATAAATATGTTGTAGACATCCGTTGGCCTTTATTCTACTTATAGCATTTTGCCTTTATTCTAATTTGACCTTTATTTAAGGTGTAAATGGAATTTTTATGAATTCCATCTTATATATTTATAACTTTTTATAAATGATTCTTTATCTAGTGGTTGCTTAAATTCTATGTAAAAATATAATCACAGAAATAAATATATTACAAATATAGTACAGTCAAAATGACAAGAATGCTCATACATCAACATATAACCTTATGTTTAAATTGAAGCTATATTTAAATCCAGTAACAGAAGAGCTGTAGACATTTGTACTGGTTAACTTTGGTCAAATTAGTTACTTCCTTTCTAAAGTTTCCAAGGACTCTATGCATGTATTTACTTGTGATGACACTGCACGTTGAAAAACTTTGAAAAGAAAAACTTGTCGGAAACGTTTGGGGCTGAGTGCTTATGAATAAGGTTTGGATATCTGTTAAGTGTAGTACGTTTTAGAAAGCCAACTTACTCATTACTGTGTGTTGATTCATTCGTTAATGTGTATTCATTGAACCCTTCTTGAACTCCAGCCATTTGTGAAGCCTGTGGCGATGTTGTCAACATCTTAAGCAGAATGAGACAGAAGAGTAAAAGGGAGGTGGAGGCAACTGATATAGCTGACAGTAAGTTTTGAGCTGGATTATGTGACACATATAGCAGGTGACATCCAGCAGGCAGCATGCCCCTGCTGTCAGAAGCTCTGCTTTTGAATCAGGCTGACCATGGATAAATTCCTGAGTTGCCATCTACTGGCCGTGTTGCACAATGACTATTTACTTGATGTCATTGAGATAGAATCAAATGTGGGACTATTTTGTTAAGGGAACTATGTGGAAGAGAAAGTGGTAAGAGAATCTAGGGAAGGCTGGGAGAGTTGTCAGACAGCATGCACGTATGATTCCAAGGAAAGGAGTAGACAGCCTAAGTATCTAAGGAATGTTTAGCTGGGTCCTTGCACCGGCTTAGAGTCAAGTCAGAGGAGTTCTCTGTTTTCCCAGGAAGAAGGCTGCCTTAAGTATCCCTGCCATGTCTAGTCATTGAGAAGGAGACTGTGGGAAGCCTGACCATGATGCACTTCAGATTGCAGCAGTGGGGCCTTTGGTTAATTAGCTGAAGGTCTGCAAGGATAGTTTCCTATGATGACCCCACACTTAGAAGAGGTGTGTTGGATGGATTCAAGTGAGGACCGATTACTCAGGGGCTATTTAGGAGAAGGAAAATGTTCCTACAAATGGCCTCCATTTTACAGATCCCAGAAAGGTATTGTACTCGTTCATTTTAGACTCAGTATTCAATTATTTTCTGTTTGAACCAAAGACAATCCTATTTCCAGTACATCACACGTCATTTCCAAAGACTCCCTTATAGTTTCATAACATGTTGAGGTTTAGGAATGTATTTATATTATTTATTTTTTCTATTTGAACTTCATAAAATCTATAAAGTTAATGGTAGACAAGAGGAGACTGAGAATCAGTGAGCAGTTTGGGGGGTCATTGGAAGATCTAGCACACCAGAGATTTGCCTTAACTCCAAGCCTGATGGTGTTTCAAGTAGCTAGCTCATTCTTATCTAGTGGATTCAGTACTCCAGAAATGCACAAGACAAAGATCAGGTTTTAAAGATCCTCCAGCTAAAGATTATAATATCACTTGAGCTGGTGATGGGGCAAAGGAGAGAGAAGAGTCAAAGACAGTTTTCAAATCTGTGTGGTTGGCAGGAATAGACCACAAATAAGATAAAAGTAAATAGTTATGCCCCTCAATGGGGTCAATTTGTAAACTCATTATTTATTTAGAGGAGGATTTTGTTGAAGCCTGCAGGAAGTAGTCCTTTTAAGCGCATTTGTTATGGGAGCAAAAATAGAGCAGGTGTGCAGATGAACTCTTCCTAGGATTTCAGAGATTGTTACTTCATGTTTGAAAACCAGGGTAATCAAACAAAATATGTTCCTATTGTTATACAAATGTGTCATTTCAGCACATCTTACATCAGCTTTGGAAACTGTAAAAACAATGTAGCTATTCACAAACTTACCAGACTCTTGTGGGAAATCAATTCTATAGGATACAAATTTAGCTACAAGCTGATACATATTTATTTGCACATGATAAAAATGGCAGAGAAAAAACTCATTTAAAGCTCTTTTACTATGAGTTTCTTTTTACTGGGTGGAAAGAGAACTGTATTTAGGCTATCAAAGGAGTAGACACTATTTAACCATACCAGAGATACTGAAATAGGTCATGGCGCAGAGACTTTCTTATGACTGCTATCAAGCTGACAAGCACATACAAGGTTTGCAAATAAATGTCATTTTGGTTTCACATTTTCAATTATGGAAAAAACAGTAGGAAAGCTAATTTGGGACATTTTAAACTTTCTTTTGAGGTTTTACAAATATGTTGTCCTCCCTCAATCTGAACTGAATGAATTAAATAATAAAACACATAAACTCACACATTGCTTTTTTCCATGGATGTTCTTGCCAGCTGTTGTGACTTTATTGAGTAATACATTATCAGTGTGATAGTGTATTTGTGATGATGAATCGCACTGTTACATAATTAGAGCAATTGTGTCCTGATGATATATTAGCTCAATAACCCAGTAGCAGGCAGAAGAAAATTATTTTAGAAATTCTGGTTCTACATGATTATTTTTTAAGTACATTGCATATGCCATTTAAATAGGTTGTGTTACAACAACTCAACAAAAAATGTTTTAAGCCAATGCTTCCATTTTACAGTTGGGAATAATTCAGGCATTGTGAAGAAAAAAAAAAAGGTGGGGGGTTTAGTCCTTGGTTAACCACATTTCTAATTTTTTGAACCTGAATAATTATTGTGAAACTCAGTTTTTCCACCTGTATAATGGAGGTAATAATAGTTATCTCAGGGAGTTACTGCAAGGGCATGGTGAGCTTAGGTGTAGGGGAGGTTTTTGTAAAACATGATTCAAAGCAACGTAAGGTAGAGCTTTGGGTTATGGCATGGTTTTATATCTGGCTCTTGAACCTGCCAGCTGTGTTACCTTAGACAAGTTAACTCCTCTGTGCCTCAGTTCCTTCATCTATAAAAAAATTACTACTGGAGATGTTATGAGATTTAGTAAAAAAAAAAAAAAATCTGTGAATTTCTTAGAATAAGGCCTGTTCAATATAAATATTTGTTAAATAAATAATAATTTTTATAAATGTTTACTTATTTTGAGAGAGAAAGAGAGAAAGACAGCATAAGGGGGAGAGGAACAGAGAGAGAGAAAGAGAGAGAGAATCCCAAGCAGGCTCCATTCTGCCAGCACTGAGCCTGATGTGGGGCTTGAATACCATGAACCGTGAAATCATGACCTGAGCCCAAATCAAGAGTCCGATGCCCAATCGACTGAGCCACCCAGGCACCCCAAATAAATAAATTATTTTAAGATAGTACCTCAAAGTATTTTGGTTACTGTGACGGTTAATTTTATGTGTCAACTTGACTGGGCCATGGGTTGCTCAGATACTGGTTCACTCATCATCCTGGGTGTTTGTTTGAAGGGGATTTTTTTTTTTTTTTTTGGATGAGTTTAACATTTATTTGTTTATTAACTTTTTTTTTTTTATTTGAGTATAGCTGACATACAATGCTACATTAGTTTCAGGTGTACAACATAGTTCTTCAACTTTTCTACCAGTAGATTAAGTAAAACAGATCACTCTCCCTAGTATGGGTGGGCCTCATGCAAGAATTTGAAAAGTTGGAAGCCTGAATAGAACAAAAAGCTGACCATCATCTGAATAACAAAGAACTCCTCCTGCCTGACTGCCTTTGAGACAGAATTTGTTTCTTTTTCTGGTCTTTGAACCATCACCAGCAGTGGTTTTTCCTGGGTCTTGAGCCTGCCAGCATTTGGATGGGAACTATACCATCAACTCTCCTGTGTGTCCAGCTGGCCAATTGCAGATCTTAGGATTTGTCAACCTGCATAACCACATGAGCTAATTCTTTATAATAAATCTTTTATGTATATGTATATGTATATGTATATGTATATGTATATGTATATGTATATATGTCTAAATATAGCTATTCTATTGTTTCTGTTCCTCTGGAGAACCCTAATACAGTTGCATATGTGTCTCTGACAATCACAATGATAAAGATTTTTCTTTACATAGACTCTTACACTTGTTTATAAATGTGGAAAAATGAACACAAAGCTAAGCTAAATCAACTATACCCCAATAATAACAATATACTACTAATAAAAAGATGAGCTGAATACACATGGTAAGAAAATATGTATTAAAGTTACATTATATAATTCTTACAACAATTTTAGAATTCAAATGACTCCAAAATAACTTTACAGTTGTTATAGGATCAAATAATTTTTTTAATGTCTATTTATTTTTGAGAGAGATAGCACGAGCAGGCGAGAGGCAGAGAGGGATAGGGAGACAGAGAATCTGAAGCAGGTTCCAGACTCCAAGCTGCAGAACAGAGCCCAACCTGAGGCTTGAACCCATGAACCACGAGATTATGACCTGAGTTGAAGTCGGACGTTTAACTGACTAGGCCACTCAGGTGGCCCAATTTAATAACTTAATTTTCTGGTTGTCATATAGTATCAGAGTAGATTTAAATTCATATAATCTTTTTGCAGTGTCTGCTTGATTTTTGTATCATCTCCAGAGAAGGCCGAATACATAATATTACTAGGTAAATGTTTCATTTTTTGGTACATTAATAGTGCTGCAGTTAGGTTTTAGTATTTTTTTTTTTTACTATTTTCCTTTACATTAAAAAAATAAATGACTGAGAATTGTCACAATTTCAGTGCCAATGGGAGCAATTTTGTCAGATATAGAAAAACAATTCATTAATGATGTAATTCGTTTGAGCAGCAGCATTTATGCTTTAGATGGAAGAAACTAATTACTAATACAGCTGATTCTTACTACTTTTGGTAGTTATGTTCTATAAAGTCCTCATTAACAATCGATTTGTAAATAGTGAACCATTGCTCCTAGGGGAAATGGAGGTTTATGTTCCTCTGAGCTTCTGGTCAGAGCATTTTCATCAATCAATTCATAACCTTGTTTTCTGTGTGTTTCCGTTTAAAGTCACCCACCTTTTTAGCTATATAGGATTGCTTCATTAACATTAAACTCACTACCAACAGCAGCACTTTAACTCCTGTCTGAACTGAGCTTCTCTATAAAGGTATTACAGTTTTCTTGCTCTTAGGAACACTAGACAGCACTTCAGCCACTCCATGTGACAGACATTTTAAACAACAAAATCATTTACAAAAAGCACAAAATAGTGAAAAGTATGGCACTAAAGAGACCACAAAAAGGATACTTGTTTGTCATGTGAGAGTTGAAACAAGAAAGCAGAGCAGTGACTTGTTTGAACTCAAATAGGTTTATGTGGATCAGGGGACTCAAGTTTTTCACTACTCTGTTAATGTCTGTGAAGGTGATGCAAACGTTTATTTGAGGGTTGAAGACAAATTTTAGCAAATGAACAAATTTGCAAATGCATAATCCATGAGTAAAGAGGATTAATGGTATTTCTACATTTGAAGTATTCTCAGTACTTCAATATTTCAATTAGTAATTTGTTTTGTTAACTACAGAGTTCTTGTTACATTCATAGAACATGAATTTGAGAGAAAATTATTTGAAAGTGTGCTCTCAAGTAAGAAAACTGAAAAATCTGTAACATAGTTCTAGTGGCACAGACACAGATGAATTTCAGTAGGAATAACACATTGCAAAAGTTGCAAGGAGAGTAATTTTGAACAGGTAAAATATAAATTAGATTTAAGACTATAAAGAGTTATGATTCTGAAAGTAAAATTTAGAGAATTCCAAAACTTGGGCAAATTTTCATGCTTTAGTTAGAATATCTTTATCGGTTCAAAACACATGGAATTTTAGGTCCAAGAACATTTTCAACAAAAACCAGAAATGTAATTTTTCTAGTTCACTATATTAAATAGGCAAACTAAGGGCAGAAATCCATAAGTCTTTTTCATATGCAATTGAAGTGGTCACTTTGATGTCAGTTATAAAAACTCTAGCAACACTCCTCCTTCTCCTCAGGATTGGGTTGAAAAAGGGCTTGAGAACTATTACTAAATCATGTAACTTTATGTACAGTATCCTTGAAGCAGTAGGCATGGGAGGATGTTTGTACATTAATGACTGTTGAACTGAAAAAAATTGCCCATTATTGAGAAATAATTAATAGTAAGGGTAGAATATTATAAATTTCATAATTAGAGACACCTGGCTTCAAAATCCATCACTACTACTGTGAAGGTGAGTGTTTTCAACTCCATTATTGAACTTCACTGAACCTCATTTTCCTCCCAAGTCGTTGGATGTAGAATAGAATGGTGATTACTGCTATTAGTTCTGGTAGAATATTACCTGACTTTGAATCCCAGTTCTACCATCTGGGAACTGTTTGGAAAATTATTGTTTTCTCAAAATGCACCTTTCTCATCTGTTTAAAGGATGTGATGGTAGAATTGCCTTGCATCAGCATGGATTCAAATACAGAATCTGTTCTATCTTGGATGAACAGATAAATTTATGCTAAAGACCTTTAGAAATATTGAAAAGGGTGAATAAATAGTCTATGCTTGTCTGAACAAAATGTAATTTACCAGTGGGCCACAGTTCCTACCATGCGGCTAAAGCACCCTGTGGTGCTACGTAATGGTAGGCAATTCACAGAGATGTCAAATGGTAGTTCACATTTTTGAGCCTGAAACAATGACATGTGTTGGACACCATGAAAACTATTATGTTAAGTTGTTTTGACCTATTTAATAAATAGAACATATGTGTTAAAGGTTATACTGTATGAACGTTAGATGGATTTTAGAGTTTAGATTCCTATGAGCACTGTGAAAAAAATACACAGACACACTAAGGCACTTTGAACCAAAAAAATTTAGAAACTTTTGTCAAACAGCTCACAGAAGCTTTGGGAAGAATGAATAGATGGGCTTTACTGAGCTTCCAAAATATTTCACAAAGTACATGTTGTGTAAATGGGCCAGCTACCAGTAGAACTGTTGCTCCCCCCACCCCAAATTGGTAAATTGTTATTACAGCTATTGGCCTAAGAACCTAGTCACCTTGGCTAAATTCCATTTGCCTTGCCTCCCTCCCCACTTGGTTCTAAATTTAAGTTTCACATGAATGCATCTGATTTGTAGGCACTAAATCACATTTATCTCACACTAATTAAAGTTATGTCAAATGAAAAATTTGAATCCTCACTTATACTGGTTCAACGGGCTTACTTCAAGAGCTTAATAACCATGAGTCGCTATGGTTTTAGACAGTGCAGAAATAGGATTCTCTCATGACTGCAGACAATGCTGCTCAGTGAAACCATTAGCTGTGTCTGTCACAGTTTTATATGGATCCTTTCCTACTTACTATCTTTTTTCCATTTTCTTCCTTTGTTCCACAGCTGGCGTCCATCTTACTGGAATATTAACCTCCTTGTGACAAGACTTTTACATAAACTTAAATTTCTATATTTCTGATTCCAATTGCTCAACAATCTGTTTGTTCAGCCTTATATCTGATTCTTTCTGATTTTGTATTATAGTTATAGTTCAAGGTTTCTCAACTTCAGCACTATTGGTATTGTAGGCTGGCTAATTTTTGTTGTGTGTGTATGTGTGGGGGTGCTGTTCTTACATTATTAGGATGTTTAGAAGTACCACTGGATCCCACTAGATCTACCCACTAGATCCTAGTAGCACCTACCCTAAGTTGTGACGACCCAAAAAGTTCCCAGCCATTGCCAATGCCCTCTGGGGGTTGAAAAAAAAGTGCTGAAATAGAAGGCCCATGCACACTGAGCCTGAGAAATTTCTCTTGGATCAATCATACCCTGAAAAAAAAATGCATATTCCAGTTACCAAGGAATAGCTTCTCCCCTATCACTTATCGCTAAATTATCTTTCTTTCCTCTCCTTTCCTCTCCTTTCCCCTTCTCTTTCTCCCCTATGAATTGTGGACATTTCTTATTTTTCTTTTTGGTTCTTTTTTTTAAGAAAAGACACACTTTTAGGCTTATATTATTTGCAAAATTGTTGCTTTTGAATTACTGAAACCATGGTGTTCCACACATACATACACATGTGTGTGTGTGCAAAACTACTCTTTGGCTATAGGATCTCAGGAGTTTATTATTTTTTAAAATAACTCCCTGTAAGGTTTACTGATATATATATATTTTTTCTTCTCCAGAACAACCACAGCCCAGAGTCTATAGCAATTTATCAAGATTGGGCAGGCAGTGGAGCCTAGCATTATGCTTGCTACCTTTCAGCACTAAAAAAATATATATGATGAGGAAATGAACAAAATTAATAAATACATAAACAGAAAATAATACGAGGCCATCCAGAGGGGAATGTAGTCAGCATTTAGAAAAGTCTACAGTAGATGACTAGAAGGTGTCTTGGAACAGCGCCAAATGACTTGGTTATGATAAAATGCTCTTCAACTTTGATTACACATTAGAATCACCTGGCAAACTTAGAAATGCTACTCAAACCTGGATTCACTTCCAAGATTCTGATTAAATATATCTGGGTGGAGTCCAGGAATGGATTTTTTTTTAAGCTTCTCAGGTAATTCTAAAATATATCCAGACCTGCTAAAATTTGCAAGATAGAAAATCACAGGGTATGTGTGTGTGCGGCGGGGTGCAGGCAGGAAGAGACAGAGCTCCAAAATATTGATTTTTGTGCTGTAGATTGGTTTCTAATTCAATAGGCTTGGAATACCTGCTTCAAAAATTATAGTTTTTTCAACCCCTCTTATGATTATGTGTTGTCAGGTTTAAGAAGTACACTCTTAGAAGACAAATGCCATCTAGAATGAAAACTTGCCTCTGTGCCAGGTAATCCCAAAGCTGTCAGGAACTGGATATATTTTGACTTATGGATGTAGAAAGTTGAATGATAGTAGAGGGTGACCCTTGGATGTGATAAAAGTAGAGGAGACTCGTTTGGGGACTAGGTTCCAGGACTAGAACCCAAAGCCAGAAAATAAGGTTGAATTAAGAAAACTGGTAATTGTGTATAGCAAAGGTTCTCAGTGATCATAACAGAGAGAGAAGTCAATGAGGTGGCTATGAAGAATAAGGAAAAAAATGAAAATAAGCATATTGCTAGAGGCAGTGGGGTGTATCTGAGGCCAAGCCTTGAACTACTTTGATTCATGGCATCACTTGCTAGTAATCAGATTAAGACCTAAGCCCGTAGATGGCTAAATGACTTCAGTTAGGATATTGGGAGTCGTCTAAGAAAAGTTGATAGAGTAAGAAACCCTGAAATATTTTTCAGGTTTTGACTTTAATTTCTCATCTATTTTTCAATTTCCAAACAAGATAAAATTTGGGATTTTCTCAGGACCCAGATCACTTTTCATTTTGAAAATACCTTGCTTATAGTATTTTCATTTTTAATGTAAGATTGTTATTATTAGTTCAGGGAAAATTTCTAGATTAATTGAAATTATTCCACATATGAATAAATCATAAGGTATTACCATTTTGGAGCAGTTTTTATTTTAAGTATTCAAGTAGAAGCATTAAGAATCCATCACACTCCAAGTCAATTTTGTGTTTTTAATTCTCCGAAGTAGCAATAGATATTTTCTTCCTTGTAATTGGCTTTAGCTTTATGTATTAGTACATAAAAGATGAAGACAAAAAAAAATCATAGAAAGGAGCACTTAACTTGCCCTTAATTAGTAGCTAGTTTAACTAGTGTTTCCATTGAAAGACTTTTAAACAAATCACTGTTATTTTTTATTTTTTTTCAACATTTATTCATTTTTGAGAGACAGAGAGAGACGGAGCATGAGTAGGGGAGGGGCAGAGAGAGAAGGAGACACAAAATCTGAAGCAGGGTCCAGGCTCTGAACTGTCAGTACAGAGCCCAATGTAGGTCTTGAACTCATGGACTGTGAGGTCTAGACCCCAGCTGAAGTTGGATGCTTCACTGACTGAGCCACCTAACGCTCCATAAATAAATCACTTTTTTTTTTTTTTTTTTTTTTTTGCCACGTAATGAAGCAACCATCTTTACTTTAACTCAAGTTTACAATACGATATTTAACACTTTTACTTCAAGGATATATACTTAATATAATAGGACTTCCATGGATTCTAGAAACCATATACATTTAGATAAAGGGTTTGTTTTTTATTTTTGTTTTTGTTTTGATTACAGGCTGCTTAGATGAGCATTTTGTCAGAAGCCCAGAGTTCAAAATTCTAGTTTTGGTAATTTTTCCCTCTAATCTTTTTTTTTTTTTTTTTTTAATGTTTATTTTTTATTTTAAGAGAGAGAGAGCACGGGAGAGCACACAAGCAGGGGAGGGGCAGAGAGAGGGAGAGAGAGGGAGGGAGAGAATCTCCAGCAAGTTCTGCCCTATGGACACAGTGCCCAGCTTGGTCATGACTTGATCCAAAACCAAGAGTCAGATGCTTAACCGACTGAGCCACCCAGGTGCCCCTCCCCCTAATCTTTGTTAGCCAAATATGTTTATCCAGACTGTCTGGTTGTTGAATCCACTCACCTTCTCCATGTTCACAGCATTTGCTTTTCATCTTTTTCTGTCCATACTTCCTTAACTTACAGTATTGCACAAACAAAATAGTGATTGCTCAAGCCACACTCACTTGTGACTTATATGGCCTCGCTGCCATCTGATTAAAGCGCACTCTATTCAGCTTGCCAAGAGAAAATATATTTGTGTTACTTGACAATTAGTATGAGAGTCCTGTTCTGTTACAAACTCAAGATGTATCCCTCCAGGTGTACACTCTTGTTTGAGGAAAGAACAAAAATAAAATAGTCAGCTATTATAAAAAAAAAATCCAGCTCAAAGGGTTACAATGGTAGCCTTTAACCAAAAATGCCTTCGGCCTTTACATTTGCTGTTTTCTGTGTCTGAAATTATCTATCAGCTTGTTTTCATGGCGGGGGTTCTTGTCATTCAGGTATCACTCTAAGAAGAACTTCTCAGCTTGTCCTTTGAACACCTAATTTAAATTATATTGCCTTATGATGTTTTCTGCAAACTACTGACATTATCTCATTCTCGCATTTATTTGTTTATATTTTATTTTCTCCATCTACAACTCTGTTCCACCTTAATGAAAGACAAGGATTGGATACGTTTTGTTCACTGCAGTTTGCTAACCATCAAGAAAAATGCCTGACCTCATAAGAGGCATGTGATTTGTTATTTACTGAACGAATGTGAATAAGAGTCTATTACCTAAACTGCCCCAGTTTCAGTTCCCTCGAAATGGTGATAAAGATAATGTCTTTATCACAGGATAGTTGTGAGGCTTCAACAAGATAGCATACCTAGGAAAAATGTTTATTATTATTAATGAAGCTTATGGCAGAGAATATTGTGAAGTGAAAGTTCTACGTGCTCATGGCTAAGAAGTGGCTTTTTATAGAATCATCAGTAAACAACATCCACTAAGAGTGTTTTTCATCAGAATCACAAGGTCTACTTTTCTTTAGCCCTGACTTACTGAATCTCTGAGAATGGGCCAAAAAAACTCAGTATTTTTTAAAAGAGACATCTGGGCTATTTTTATGTACAGTAGAGTTTAGGAAGTACTATCTTGTGTACCTTAATGCCTGGACTAATGAATCTTCTAGGAATAAAATACAGTAAAATCTAGTCTGCGAGTGTTCTGCAAGATGAACAAACATTCCTAATAAATTTTAACTTGATAAACGAGGGATGTCTTGCAATGTGAGTAGTACGTGACTCCGAATGCCCCATGATCACAACTGAGCCAATGATTCTTGAAATTCGCTTTGATATGCAAGTGCTTTGGATCACAAGCTTTTTTTTTTTGCAATGAATTGTACTCGTGAACCAAGACTTACTGTACTTATAAAGAATTCAGCTCTTTTAAATGGAAAAAGATAACCTCATAAAGATGAGCTTTGAGGCTTATAACTTCTATTTGTTCTCTCTCAGCTGAAAGTAAATCTAACTTAAAAAATGTTGAAGTTTGTAAAAATCCCTTGTTTTGAAACTACTTTTTCTGAAACTTTCATTGCTTGCTCTTGCCTCAGGCAGCCGCAAGCCCCTTCTCTGCTCAGATCCAGAATGATGGTTACCTTTTTTAAGGATTATCCCTATTAACATAGAAAGAAAACAAAACAAAAATCCTCTTGTTAGTCTTTTACACTTGACATTTTTTATTACTCTTTAAGAGAAATGAGCATCTGGTAGTTAACATATACATTTATGCCTCATATCTCTATAAAATAAATGGAAAGCTTGGCCTCAAATAAAAGGAACGCTGATAGACACACATTTGTTATGTGTGGGGGCTGGTGTAGGGAGTTCTTGTGAAATCAAATCAAGACTCAGCCTCAGGCAAATGGAATGTAACCGTTTTTGAGAGAATCTGGAGGGGTTTTGATCGTGTTAGGGGAAGGGAGGTGTAAGCAAGGATTGGAAGGCATGCGACATAAATGATGACGGGCTAAAAAGGAGTAACTACTGGTGTTGAAGGCCTCTGCTTGTTTTTCACATGAATTTCATCCTACGGGTAGAGTTTGTGTCACATTCCCCTCCCCAAAGCAATAATTTGGGCAGAGTTTTTAAAGTATATTTTCCTTTCCCCCTCAATTTAACAATATTGCAGTACTATAATTCACTGTCTACCTACATTGCATCGTTAGAACAAATCTCTAAGCCTCTTATATTATCATATTCCTGGTTATGATATCACTGAAATGCTGAAATCTATGGACTTTATTAATGGAACTATTTGAGATGGAGTCACTGCAGTGCATTGTTTCTTTGTTACCAGGTGGCCAGCCCCTCTGACTGAGGTCTACTTGTGTTTTATTCTGAGCTCAGTGCTTATTCTATTTTTGAGGGAAAAAAAAATCAAGAAATAGGATTGTTCATTGCATTAAAAGCAATATATATTAATTATAACATATGTGGCAACATAAATAATTACATTCAAAATTTTATTTAATGAGACTTGGATGTGCAAATGTTAACTTTACAGCTTTGTATTATTTGTATCTTTTTGTGTGTCTGATCTGTGATGCATTTGATGCATAAAAATCACATATATTATTATCAGGACACCTGGTGGCTCAGTTGGTTAAGCATCTGACTCTTGCTTTCAGCTCAGGTCATGGTTTCACAGCCATGGGATCTAGCCCCATGTGGGCTCTGTGCTGGGTGTGAAGCCTGCTTAAGATTCTCTCTCTCCCTCTCCCTCTGTCCCTCCTCTATTTGCATTCATGCTATCTCTCAAAAAATCAATCAATCATATATATTACTATGTAAAAGTTAGTGATATCTGATAAATATTTTTATGGTCTTGTACTTTTTTAAAGTATTCTACCACACATTCTTTAATGCAATTATTACACACCTTTGTGAGTTCAGTAAGGAGAGGAAATGATCTGCTATCAAGGGAATACAGCCTAATAATTCCCAATTCAGATGTGTCTGCCTCTCTCCCCTCAATTCACATAGTCCCTAATTGTTAGTTTTGAAATTTCATTTCTTTGGCAACATGTGGATTGTTTTTTGCCAATGTTTATATTCACAGAAGATATTTTATTTTAGTGTATGATTTTGATTAGTTAAGTTCAATAAGAAATACAAAGCACTGGTTCCTTCTCTGTGTGATGAAAGAGCTGTTTTAATTTTTTTTTTTTTTTTTTGCCTATAGTTTGTGTATATACATAGTTTTAGTTTCTTAAAACATAATTAATCTTTCTCATCTTGTAAATTGAATATCATCCTGGAAGATTGAATATATGCTAGTCATTAATAAAATCTCAGTATCTAAGCAGATTAATGAAACAATAAGCTAATCTTCTCTGGAACAATTGCTATATTATTTACATGTTATTTGGAAACAAATTCTCAAATTACATATATACTTATGCAATGTTTTTCTAAGTATTTCAGGTTGTGTAGCATAATTGTCAAATGATCTTAAATTCTCCTTATGAGTTATGTAATTGGAAATTATAATTTTTGCATAAACATGTGAGACTAACACAATAGAAAATTTAATTTAGTTAAATCATCTATTTAGTTTCCCATAGATAGATTTGAGAAATGGGCTTTTGAAAATATGTTTGTAGGGGCACCTGGGTGGCTCAGTTGGTTAAGCATCCGACTTCAGCTCAGGTCATGATCGCACAGTCTGTGAGTTCAAGCCCCACATCAGGCTCTGTGCTGACCGCTCAGAGCCTGGAGCTTGCTTCAGATTCTGTGTCTCCCTCTCTCTCTGCCCCTCCCCTGCTCATGCTCTGTCTCTCTCTGTCTCAAAAATAAATAAAAACTTTTTTAAAAAAAGAAATTATGTTTGTAGAAATCAACCACTAATTTTGAGGAATATCAAAAGAAATCAGTCTTCAGTGGCTAATATTTTAATATCATCTATATGGAATAACAAATATTTCATCAGTAGCAAGTCTCAGCAAGAACATACACATAAAAAGGTTATTTATGTAACAACTTTGGTGAGGTGGCACCCATACAAGAATTATGAAGTAAAAAGGTATCTCTAAGTAGCCACTAGAAAAAGCATAATCTGTATTAAAGTATGTTCAATTTAGGAAAGGTCTCTTCTCTGCCCTGCCTAGTTTTCTCCCAGTTCTGTGCTCGGGTATGTTAGTTGGTTCTTCTGGTTTCAGAAGTTTATTTCTTCATTTTTCACATTAAATTAAAGTTTGTTGCATTCTCTCTCCCTAATTTATATTTTATGATACTATTAATTGTGGATTATAGGTTGTATTGGTAGTTTTCTTTATTGGTGCATGTGCATTTGGAAGATATGCTGAAACAAATGGATTTATCCAGTTTTATTCTATATAAACCCTGCAATCTTTCTCTAATTCTCTCTTGAACCCAAACCAATTAGACTTTCATTCCCACCTCTTAAAAAAATTCCATTTTCTATAGTATCAATGGCTTTCAAATGGCTGAAGCCGATGATCAGTTGTTGTGTCTAATTTTTGGTTCTCCTTCCTCCCTGGAAGCTCCTTTTCCATCTCCTTTGGGTGGTTTCTTCTCACCTCTGACCTCTACTAATTGCAGTTTCTATTTCTACTCAGTTTTTAAGTGACGACATCTCCATAAATGTAAAAATAATCAGTACACTTGCATTTTTAATATTTTTATTTCCAGCCTAGACCTTGTTTCTGAACTTTCGAGTTGTGCTTCAAAGTACCTATGTATTAGTGCCACTTGCAAATCTAATAGGCAGGCCACACTTAGCTTGTGCAAAATTAAACTCACAATTCTCAACCTAGCAACAAATTTTTCCTCTCGGGTTCTTTATCTTCATAAATGGCAACTCTATTTTTCTAACTACTTTTGACACATGTTAACCTTTATTTACTTTTTATTAATAAACTTTATTTTTTAGAATAGTTTTAGGTTCACAGCAAAAGTGAGCAGAAAGTACAGTGTTCCCATATACTCGCTTGTCCCCATACAGACACAACCTCCCCCACTATCACCGTCCTGCACCAGAGTGGTAGATTTGATATAATTGATGAATTTATACTGACCCATCATTGTCACCCAAATTCCATGTTCTACATTCAAGTTCACTCTTGGTGTTGTGTGTCTATAGATTTTGACAAATGCTTCTTTCTATCATCTTATGTCTGGCCATCACACATTTCTTTAGCTTCTGTATTCCAAAAATATGCAAAACCTGAAGACTTCTTGCCACCTACATCAGAAATTATTGAAATAGCCTCTTACCTAGTCTGCCTCAACCCCATGAACCTGTGCTCCACAGAGCCTTAGTGTGGGTCTTTTAAGATCATTAAATCCATCCGTATTGGTTTTTCTGTCATCTTCCTCTTGCTCATTTCTATTCACCTACACTGGCCTTCTCAATGTTACTAGAAACATCGAACATGCACCCATATCAGGGCCTCTGGCACTTGTTCTCCCCTTTGCTTGAACCTCTTTTTTTGTTTGTTTGTTTTTGTTTTTGTTTGATTATTAACCGAGCTTAAAACCCAACTTCATCCTGGCCTATGTTCAAATTTCACTTTCTAAAAGATGAAATCCATGATGACACTATTTAAGTGAAATCCATGGTGACACTTCTTGTCTTGCAGTATTATCACTATTAATGTATGCATGCATGTACGTATGTATGTATCTATTTATCTAAGCTATCTTTACTTAATTAGTTCTTCCACTACTAGAATATAATACCCAAAAAAACAAAGGAGTGTGTCAGCTTAATTCAGTGGGCTATCCAGTCTTTGAGCAGTGCCTGGAATATAGTAAGCACATAAATAGTTTTGAAAACTGTTTCATGAATGAGCAAAGCCTGGGTGGCTCAGTCGGTTAAGCATGTGACTTTGGCTTGGGTCATGATCTCACAGTTTTTGAGTTGAAACCCCAGATGGAGGTCTCTTCTGTCAGTGCAGAGCCTGCTTTGGATCCTCTGTCCACCTCTTTTTGCCCCTCCCCTGCTCCTGCTCAATTTTTCAAAATTAATAAATATAGACATGAAAACTGTTTCATGAATGACATGAAAATCAAAATATCAAGGTTATTTTATGGAACTTGAAAAATTGTGAAGTTGCTATGAGAAGGTTAATGAGTAAAATACTAAAAGCAATCTCAGAAAAAAAATGAGCCATGGGGCGCCTGGGTGGTTCTGTCGGTTAAGCAGCTGACTTTGGC
Source organism: Panthera pardus (assembly GCF_024362965.1). Lineage (NCBI taxonomy): Eukaryota > Metazoa > Chordata > Mammalia > Carnivora > Felidae > Panthera > Panthera pardus. Next base: position 100,083,745 of record NW_026526721.1, on the reverse strand, counting down.
TCATGTCATGATCTGACAGTTCGAGAGTTTGAGCCCTGCATCAGGCTCTGTGCTGACAGCTCAGAGCCTGGAGCCTGTTTCAGATTCTGTGTCTCCCTCTCATGCTCTGTCTGTCTCTCTGTCTCTCTCTCAAAAATAAACATTTAAAAAAAAAAGGAAAAATATGAGCCAGTTTTGAACAGATAATTTACAGACAAAGGCATGGAATGATGAATAAACCAATGAAAAGGGATGATTAATATCATTACACATTAAAAATTTTAAGTTAAAAGCACAATGAGATGCCACTAAACGTATACTGGAATGGTTAAAATAACTGCAGATAATATCAAATATTTGCAAGAATTTTCAGCAAACAAAACTCCCTTACTTGGTTGGTTGGCAGGTAAATTTGTATAATCACTTTGGAGAATTGCCTGATGGTTTCCTATACAGTTAAATATTCACTCATGTTTTCAACTCCTAAGTATTTAGCCAAAAGAAATAATGAAATATGTCTGCCACTTTACACAAAAATTTGTACACAAATATCCATAACATGCTTGCAGTGCTCCAGCTCAGGCAGGCAGCAAGACGCTTGTTCACAAAAGGATCACAACAGTGGCTCAGAATTCAGGAAATTGGGAAAGTCTGGATTTCACTAGCAGGAATATGTCAAGAGTACAGTTTAAGTCAAGAATTCAGAAATATATAAAGAAGAAGAAGAAGAAGAAGAAGAAGAAGAAGAAGAAGAAGAAGAAGAAGAAAGAGGAGGAGGAGGAGGAGGGAGAAGGAGGGGGAGGAGGAGAAAGAAGAGAAGGAGAAGTAAAAGGAGGAGGAGGGGAACTGGTGTTAGGTAGGTTAGCTGAAGCATCTAAAACAGATCTTGTGAGGGGTGAGTCTAATGTGAGTTATTGAAAAGTTCGATTCCGAATGGAAATTGTGTTCCCTGGGATCACCCCATGGACACAGGGGTCCTTGACAGTAAGAATCATCACAAAAGCTTGCATAATAGGAGGGCTAAATGTAAGAATTATCTGCATCACAAGATCATGCGTATACACATGTGGTACCTATAAAAAATGGCAAGTGATTTGGGCTGTTGAGAAGGACAAGCATAGAGACAATGAGAGGCATTTACGCTGGAAATACAACATGGCTAAGACACGGCTACCTCTACTCATGGAAGGTAAGCACATGAAAATGGTTAAAATACAGAACGGAAATTCTATAATAAAGTTATGAATCACCCTGGGAATATGGTTGGAAGCCATCTAACTGCATAAGGAGTCAAAAGTTTCTACTGACCAGCAACATTGCCTTAAATTCCCATCGTTGACGTTAGGGTATGGGGGGGTGACCCTTGTGTTTATTGAATTCCACACTTAAAAATGAGGACATAATAATTTTATGTAGATGAACAACATAAAGATCATAAACAGCTATAGACACATGAGCAGATTTACGAATTATATTCATCAGTTGTCATCAAACATTAAACAGCACATTTTAGGACTGAAATGAAGTTATGGTTTGGTGTTACAAGGGGGTACAGCTCCTTGGTATTGACCAGTTCTTCTCAAACTTCAACATACATGTAAACCACTAGGGAATTTATTAACCTGTAGATTCTGATTGAGTGGGTCTGGAGTAGAATCTGAGATTTTGCTTTCTCCAAAGCTCTGAGCTTATGCCAGTGTTTCTGGTCCTGGGCCGATATTTGAATACCTCAACAAACAGGATACTTTCACGGAATATCTGCAAGTTGAAAAAAGAAGTTAGCATTCTCTGAAAGAAAAGAGTTGAAAAGAGAAATGTAGAATTTTCCTATTTTACAATTTTGACTGAATTAGATTTTGTTGAAACATCTGAGTGCCTCCTATTCTTCTGTTAAATGGATAACTGATAAGAAAAGCTTGGCTTAATACTTTGTTACTATGGATATGGTGCTGTTTCTCACATAAGTTTGTACTGTTGCTGCAAACATGGCACAGCCTCCAAATTTAAATGTAACATTCGCATTTATGAAAGTATCTTATGGAGCAAAAAAAGGAAGTACCGAACATCTAACAACTGGGAATGTTCTCACATCTTTCCTTGACTCCCAAATCATGGGCATTCTTTTGTATAAGATAAAGTGCATGGCTCTTTTAAGAACGACTTTTTAGTGTTTATTTCTTTATTTTGACAGAGAGAGAGCGAGCGAGGCAGGAGAAGAGAGAGAAGGAGAGAGAATCATAAGCAGGCTCCACATTGTCAACACAGAGCCCAGGCTGGGGCTTGATCTCACAAACCGTGAGAGCATAACCTGAGTTGAAATCGAGAGCCGGATGCTTAACCGACAGAGCCACTCAGGCGCCCCAATTAAAGAACGGTTTTAATCTCAAAGAGCAGACAAATCTTGTGATATTGAGATGAAGGTACACATTTTGACAGGTAGGAGAGCGTTTGTGAAACTCATTTGAGGGCTGACCATTGGTTACCAGTTTTCAAACCCCAAGAACTATTTGCAGTAAGTTATTTTGCTACCTGTTGAAGGGACAAAACAAAGCAAACCATAAGGGGTCAACTCAATATGGTGGAACCAACTTTTTTCCTAACTAGTAACATATAGCAGTAGCTTTTAGATTGGAGGAGGGGGCATTCCTTTCTGTGGCAACACTGAAGAATCTCCTCCATATCTGCATTGAAGAGACCGTGAAAGCCTCTCTGAGGAATTATAGACGTAATGAAATGTCTGTAAGCCATGTAATTTTAGTAATTATATTTTTCACTTGGAAATTATGTTCAGTTATTTTGCTATAGTAAATATTGCTATAAATAGCTTATATTACAAATATATTTTTTATATGAATGACACTATATCCACTGTAATTTTAGTCCATGTAATTAACTTAATGTTAGACAACATTCACTTCTGTTTCAGAAAAAGCAGGTAACATAATATCAATTATCTTTCTTGAAAATGTATGGTGTGAATATGATTATATGTTTGTATATCTCTTCACTTTACATAGAACTTAATTTTTCATACATGAAATGGGAAAATAATCACTGACTAAATGAAGGACAAAAGGGAACATACTGCTGGTGAAATTACATTAAAAATCATAGTCATGAAATATGTATACTAAATAAAAGGCTAGTTCAAAACAAGTGGAGAAAGTATATTACATTCAATTGAAAATCTTGTTTTTCCACTAAGAATTTGTTTTCTGTTATTGGACTGCTTCATGAGTGGTTATTTATTGACAACTTCATCTATTATAGATTTCCACCACATTGAATGTTTTTTGCTTTAGTGAAAATAGCAACTAACCTATTTATTTTTACTCTTACTCTAGAGCTGACTTTTAAAAAGCTATCTTATTTACAAATTAAAATTCATTTTCCTACTTGTGACTACACTAAAAATGTGGTTTTACGTGACTAAATTTTGTCATGTCAAATACAATGTTTACTCATAAAATATGTTTTCTAGTGGTAATCATCAGATATTTTCCCATATGTATGAGTATCATGACTTTTAAAGTTATAGCTTCACTTTCTTTTTTTAATTATTATTTTTTTTTTATTTTAGAGAGAGAGAGCATAAATGTGTGCATCAGCAGGGGAGGGGCAGAGGGAGAGGGAGAAAGAGAATCTCAAGCAGGCTCCATACCTAGCGTGGACCCCAAACGGACTCTTTCCCATGACCCTGGGCTCATGACCTGAGCCAAAATCAAGAGTCAGGCACTCACCTGACTGAGCCACCCAAGTGCCCCTATAGTTTCACTGTTTTGGCAAATGCCGATAACACAGTGAACTCCTTATCATGGTATTTTATAGAAAAATGTATATAATTTCAGTGTAAAGATGATTGTGAGATTTTTATATGGATATTTCACATTTCTGCATGTTTTGTGAACAGAGGTATTTACAGTTTTTGTTTTGGACTACCTTTCAAGGATATTTCAATAGCCCTGGAATATAGTCTCCATCCAGGACAGAGGAAAGATTTATTTGCTAAATAGTATAATAAAGATGATGTTTACCTCAGAGGGAAGGTGGAACAGATTTGCTTGGAGCCTCTTTTAAAGATATGGTGTTTCTTAGGCTCAAGGTTCCTTACTGTGATGTGAAGTCACCATGTATGCAACATATAACTTGACCCTCTTTTGTCACTCCTGTAGCCCGTGGGTGCAAGAAGAATTGATAGAAATGTGAAGATTATCTTCATGTTGTGCTGTGAGTAATGAAATCCTTTGTCTTTGACCCAGGAGCATCCTGTCTTCTGCTAGCCTACAGAAACCGTGGCAACTTAATAGCTTGTAGGCAGGGTGGAGGCTTATGCCCTTAACAATTATTGAGACAAATTCCCTTAAACTATTTCCTTATGGAAGTGTCTTCTAACTGCCTTCTTGGAGATTAAACAGGTTGATTTAGTGCTTCTCTAACAACAGAGATATTATGACTTTACCTTTCCATGTATTCCAAAACTTCTTCATCAATCTAGTTTTTGCCCAGTCTACCATACCTGAAAAATAAATTGTTGAGCTTATTTCAAATCATCACACCACGAATCTTTAGAACCTTTATTTAGGATTGTGTTGATATATTATTAGTTTTAATGCACTGCCACTGAGAATGCAATGCTATAGTGTGACTGAGAAACTGAATTTTTAATTTTATTTTAATTTTGTTAACTTAAACATACATGTAAACAGCTGCCTGTGGCTGTTGGCTACCATAAAAGCTATGTTATGGTACATTGGGACAAGTTACAACAATGTGTTATTTTGATAGGGAAAAGCATACCAAACAAAATCTTTGGAAGTCAATTATTCAGGACTGTCACTCTCTTTATTCTGCTTTCGTACTTATTTACTCTTACATTTCCTGTACTTTTAACACAGAACTATTCTTTTCATCTCCTCTCTCTCCCTTTTTTCACTTTATTTGGTATCTTGTGATACTCCAGTAAAAGGTCTATCCCCAGGATATGCCTGATTTCAGAATCCAAGAAGTTATCACATTACTTATTTTAACTCTTTCTTCTGTATGTCTTTCCTTAAATATCTAATCATCTTTGGTGCCAAAGCTCAGTTGTAAGTGGACACAACTTGCCAAAAGCGGAATTGCTATCACAAGATATGGCAAGGAACTGGCTTCTTCACTGCGGTCCTTCCAAATGTCTGCATCTGTAGGTATTTTGTCATAATGGTCAAGTCAGTTTCCCAGAACAAAATGGTTCAATCTCTTTCCAATGTTGTGAAACTTATAAGATAGCACAGTGAAAGATGACTCACAGAAAACCACGAAAGCCTCCTTTTCCTGTTTGCAGAGTTGTATGTCATCTCTCTGTTTCAGTCAGACACTTCATATCCATCTTCGGCTCTGCTTGGTGATCAAAAAATTCAGCACTTTTCTTGGCCTGTTCAGAAAGAAAAATTTTGCTCTTGGAATGAATGGTAGACTGTTGCTTCGATGTGTGAGGTGGAGGCTAGTGTCTGAGACGCTATGTTCTCATTATGCAAATGATTAAAAATTTTTCTACTTTCAGTGTCTCCAAGTAATACCCTGTTCCATTCCTGTTCCAAGTAATATCTTGTTTCTTTAATTTTAGGATTGTTTGACATGGAGTTCAAAAATCAAATAATTATAATACTTGTTGAACTCACCACCACCACCATATGTATAATCACATTAATGGTCTCAAATTCAACTCTTTCTGCCTGTGCAATTTAATGATCAGTTTTCTGTTAACCTAGATACCAAAATTTTATTGACAGCCTTTATTCTCTTTTCCTCTTTTTTCCGTATATCTTTGTCTTCATGGATTTATATTATTGTATTATTTTGCAGTCATCTTAGTGGTGTTTTGGGTGAAAGCAAAGTTTAATGTCTGTGTCTGAATCAACCATGTTTAAGTGAACTCCTTCTACTCTTTGTCACTAACAGCTTTTATCTTACATAAAAGTAACACTAAATTATAAACAAACATTTAAAACATAGCACAATAGCAGGGCTTCTTGGGACCTCTTCCCCAGGAAAGACACCCTAAACCCAGCATTTATGGATCACCAACCTAGCAGCAGAAGATAGTTCACATAGGCTGATTCCTCTCCCTTTCAAATAAGAATTCCTCTGGATTATCAGGTAAGCCGGCACAACTGGGAAGGAGGATTGATTTGAAGTCCTGAGAGAAATAAGCAAGTAGGAGAGGCATTCTCCTTCCCTACTGGGCCTGAGACTTTCACTATATTTCAGTAGAACCGAAGGAGAGATCCAGGTTCATAAGAATCTGGCCAGGCCCAATAAGCCTTTTTAATCTATCCCAGTGAGCCTGAGATTCTCCACCCAAACTCAGAGACACGTGAGCAAGCAGGTGGAACTAGCAAAAGGGACACAACCACAACAAATGGCTTGGTCCAGGAAGCCTCTTTGTTCTCATAGGATCTAGACTCTTCTTTGTTCAGAGACACTAGTGCAGTGGAATGACACCAGTATTGGGTCCCACCACACCCTTCAACAAGAGACACAGAACGCCTGGTCTGGGAAAACTTCTTTCCTCTTCTAAGGCAGCATCAGCAGAGAACAGTGGGAACCCACAGAGTCAACAAAACTGAGCAAGCCAACACAGCCCTAAAAAGGCTCAGAGAACTAAACTACCATTTGAACCACAGCCCACAAAACTATGCCAAACCTAAATAGATAAAATGGTTTGGATCTGGAGTCTGCCTACATATTCAAGAAAATGTCCAGAATATAATAAACAAGTCACCTGTCATACTGAGAACCAAGAAAATCACAACTTGACAGAAGACTGACACCAACATTAGAGTGAATCTGATAAGGACTTTAAAGCACTCATCATAAAAATGCTTCAGCAATCAATTATAAATTCTCTTGAAACACTTCTTTAACTATATCTGTTTTACTGCCAAAAGTAGTATCATCCTGCTGTGACAACCAAACAAATACTAAAGTAAAGAAAAAGCTTTCTTGGAAACAACTAACAAGGTTAATTAATCCCGAGAAAGTCTAATTAAGGAAAAAAGAGGAAATAAAATTATACATTTTTAAGATTGACCAAGGAGATGAAGCTACATATGTGGAAAAAATAAAAACAATCCTAAAAAAGATTATATTAGAAAAAAAAGTAGTTACTTGGATAATACAAACACAATTAAATGGGCAAAGAGAAAGAATGGGTAATTCACATATGAGCAAAATCAAAATACTTTTAAATGATTAGATGGTATTTGCCCTGATTACTATTCAGAGAAATGAAAAATACAGTGATAATTAGCATATCTTTCAGATTAGAAAACCCTAACAAAGCTCCAAAAAATTAATACAATATAATGCTAGTAAAGATAAGGTAAACACTCTTATTAATTACTAGTGAGGGTGCAACAATATCCATTATATTGTGAAATATACGTATTTTTTACTATGAAAAAAGAAAATATTATCTTGAAACAAATGCAGACATAGAAACTCTCAACAAACACATAGAAGTCACAATAAATAACCAAATGAAAATTATAAAATTTAAAATACATTACCATTTTTTAAAAAAATCATTGGATAGATTCAATAATAGGATAAGGGACAAAAAATAGAATATTGAACTGGAAGGAAGAAAAACAGTACTTTCCCAATGTTAACAATAAAGAAAACATAGACTGAAAAAAAAAAGAACTTGCCTCAATAAAATAGCAAAAGGTCCAGCATTTGGATGGTCAGAGTCCCAGAAAGAGAAAAGAAAAAGCACGGAGCTGAAAGAATATTTCAGGAAAATTATGGTTGAAAACTTCCCAAATATGGTGAGAGACAAAAACCTACAGATCCAAGAAGCCAAGCAACTTTCAAACAGGATAAACCTACACTCAAACACAAAATTGTAACTAAACTTCCAAAAAGTAAAGACAAAGGAAAAAGAAAACCTCCAAAGAAGCAAGAGAGAAATGATGCATTCCCTGTTGGGAAACAACAATTCAAATCACAGAAGATACCTCAACTGAAACCATGGAATAGTATCTTTCAAAGACAGAAAAAGAAAATATTCACAGTGAATTCTCTATCTGGTGAAACCCTTTAGGAATTAAAGGGGAAAAACTAGTGGAAGGAAAACTCAAATAATTTTTTGAAAGAGATCTACCATTAAAAATTAGCTATAATTTCTTTGAAATAGAAAGAAAATAATAAAACAAGGAACCTTGGAACATCAGATAAGAAGAAGGAAGACCAGAAAGAGAGAGATATGGGTATATACAATAGATTATCCTGTTCTTCATGAGTTTTAGCATCATATTTGGTGATAGAAATAGAAATTATAGCACCATTTGATGGACAAGACAATGATATTTAAAAGTGGGGAAAAAAAGGAAACTAAATGCAAGAAACATTTCCACACTTCACATAGTAAAATGTTGATATCAGGAGACCTGTTAAAGTCATGTATGCATATTGTAACACCCAGAGCAACTACTATAACAACTCTTCAAAGAAATATACTCAAAAAGTATAAATGAATCCACATGTAATCCTAAAAAATATTCGAGCAAGCTGAGAGAGTAATAAAAGTGAAACAGAAGAGTAAGAATCGGAGGAAACAAGTAGAAAGCCAATAATAAAGAGGCCGAATTACACATTAAGATATCAGTAACTACCTTAAGTGTAAATGGTCTAAATACACCAATCAGAAGACATCAGTTGGCAGAGTGGATTAAAAATAAAATGATCCATTTCATTCTCCTTTTAAGAACCTCACTTCAAAATTAAAGACATAGGTAAACTGAAAGTAAAAGGATGGAAAAATATACTATACAATCAATAAAAAGTTCAGGAGTAGCTATATTAATAACGTATAACGCAGAGCATTTTTTAACAGTTTTTATTTATGCATTTAATTAATTAATTTATTTATTTATTTTGAGAGAGACAGAGACAGCACAAGCAGGGGAGGGGCAGAGAGAGATAGAGGGAGAGAGAGAATTCTAAGCAGGCTCTGCACTCTCAGCACAGAGCCCGATTCAGGGCTGGAACCCACAAAACTGTGAGATCATGACCTGAGCTGAAATCAAGAGTCAGACACTTAACTGACTGAGCCACCCAGGCGCCCCGACCATTTTATAGTATTACCAGAAAGAAAGAAAAGAAAAATCATTGGAATTGGGGAAATATTTGAAAATATAGTGACCAAGAAGTTCCTAAAATGAAGATGAGAAACAGCTGTTGGAAATATATCATAGAATAGCAAACAGGATGAATACCTAAAAGTGATCTTAAAATGAAATTTAACAAAACCATGAACAAAAAAAAAGAAGATTCTAAATACGTCTACATTTCATGAAATTTTAGAAAAACAAACGAAATAGAATATCATAAAAGCTTACAGAGAGAAAAAGCTGATAACCTCGAAACAAACAAGAATTGAATTATGATCAAATAATCCTCCAAGGACATTGATTGTAAGCAGGCAATGGAGTAATATTTTATAGGTGTTGAAAAAAACTACTTATGTGTCCCAGTCTCAGAGTCAACACCAGCTTCATTGCTTGGTGCTTGCTAAAACTCAGAGGTATAAGAGAGCAGGTACATATTCTCTGATTTGCCGATAACTTTTGAATAAGTTGGTCTAAAGCTGATGTGAATGCACTGGATTCCATCTCCTACTGTTGTCTCTTTGTATGGGAGACTGCTTGACATAAGATGACAGCCATTTAAAGCATTCACTGGGAAAAGTTGCCTCTGGAGAGCATCAGAACCTATGGAAAGTAGATCTTCCTGTTTTTGGGAAGGAGTCATGAGTACCAAAAGAAGTTGTGATTGGGTATATCCTCTGTCCTTGCGGTGAAGACAAGGCCTAGATCCAGCCAGTTTCTGGCCAAGCAGCTTCCAAGATATTAGGGAACTAAGAATGTTTATCTCTTTATAAAATTTGGATACTAACCCCTTATTAAATATATGGTTTGTAAATATCTTCTCCCATTCAGTAGGGGGCCTTTTGGTTTTGTTGATGGTTTCCTTTGCTGTGCAAAGGGATTTTTATTTATGCAACTCAACACCAAAACAAACAAACAAACAAACATACAAACAAAATAAACAAACAGTCTGCTTAAAAAATGGACAGAGGACTTGAAGAGACATTTTCCAAAGACGACATACAGATGGACAACAAACACATGAAAAGATGCTTAACATCACTGTAATCAGGGAAATGCAAATAAGACCCACAATGAAGTATTACCTTACCCCTGTCAGAATGACTCACATAAAAAAGATAAGAAATAGCAAATGTTGGCAAAATGTGGAGAAAAATGAACACTGTGCACTGTTGATGGGAATATAAATTGGTAGAGCTACTGTGGAAAACAGTATGGAGGTTCCTCAAGAAATTAAAAACAGAAATACCATTTGATTGAATAATTGCACTACTTCACCCAAAGAAAGCAAAAACACGAATTCAAAAAGCTTTGTGCACTCCTATGTTTATTGCAGCATTATTTACAATAGCTAAGATATGGAAACAACTTCAGTGTCCAATAGACAAATGGATAAGGAAGATGTGATGCACACACACACACACACACACACACACACACACACACACTGGAATATTGATTGCCTAGCCACAAAAGGGATAAGATCTTGCCATTTGTGACAACATAGATGGACATAGAGGGTATATTGCTAAGTGAAATAAGGCAGACTGAGAAAGACAAATACCATATGATTTCAGTCATGTGTGGAATCGAAAAAACAAAACAAATGAATAAGAAAGCAAACAAAAAACAGAATCAGACCTATAAATACAGAGAACAAACTGATGGTTGCCAGAGGGGAAGGGTGGTGGCCGGATGGGCAAAATGGGTAAGGGGAGGGGGAGATACAGCCTCCAGTCATGGAATGAATAAGTTATGGGAATAAAATCACAGCATAGGAGATATAGTCAATGATATTGTAATAGTGTCATATGGTGGCCGATGGTAGTGACACTTGTGGTGAACACAGCATAACATATAGAGAAGTTGAATCACTATGCTGTACACCTGAAACTAATGTAACATTGTGTGTCAACTACACTCAAAAAAAAAAAAGACTAATTATCTCCACAAATATTATGTACAACCAACCTGCCACTTGAAGATGAAAGTGAAACATTAACCATTCTAAAAAGCAATCTGACAGTATTTAGCAGAATTGGATATGTGTATTCCCTTTAATCCAGCAATTTCATGCCTTGTTTATATGTACCAGAAAATTTCTCTGGTTTGCATAATAGGTCCATTAGGGACCATGTAACATTTGTTTATTGACTATATTTGTGGTAGTTAAGAGTTGGAGGCAACCTATGCCTTCATCTCCAGGGTAATAAATAAATTAAATATTGTAGATAGAATTCTCTCCAATGCCATGTATTGAAAAAACACACATAATGTACCTAAAACAACAAATAAATATTAAAATATAGTTTTACAAATAAAAAGTAGGAAACAGACGAACAGAACACATAGCACACTTATTATAACTTTAAATTTGAGACAAATAAGAAAATATTACTTTAACAGGACGTGTCACTATCTAAGGACCTACATCAAAGCTTGGTGCCTGTTGTGGACTTTATGAAGCAAACCTTGGTGCCTATTGTGAATTTTATGAAGCATTAGATGTGACTGTGGAATGTAGATTAAGGAGAAAGATAAAATAAATTCAAGAGTATGATCTTCCAAACACAGATGATGATAATTTCCCACAAACTGAAGAGTTTCAAAAATTAAGGTTTGTGCAACTTCCACCTTCTCAATCAGTGAAAATTTTTAATTTCTTGAAAAATAGGTTATGATTTCAGTAAGATTATTATCAATTTCCAAAGGAAAAAATGTTATAGCAGAAAATTTTACATTGTGCCTTTCTTGTGAATTTAATAATCAGTAAAAAATCTTTATTTTTTATAAAAATATATCCACATTCAAATTAAGGGCAATCATGCTCATTTGATCAAATGATAGAAAATAATCTAAAAGGTTATATTGAAGTTAGATTAGACTACTGATCTTGCTGATTTTGTTTTCTCTTCATTTACTAGTGTTGTAAATATTGCCTAAATGATGTTAATCTTGTACTTGTTAAATTACATGTCTAATACTATCCAAATTAACCTAACTTCCCTTCAATTTCTTACCTATTTATTAAGAAAATATGAGCATATGCAAAAGGAAAATGGTATAATGAAATAAAAATGTCTTTGGACTCAGTAATATTGGGATTTCAAATAACAGGTTCACCTCTTCCTAAACGTATACTGTTAAAAGTGTACTTTGAACTCTCCTCTTACATGAAATGGAAATCCTATGTAATTGAGTGATTGCGAACATTAACTGAGATAAAATGCAAAACACCCATAAAAATCTGTGGCTAAAGAATGAATCCCTTACTGTCCTCCCAAATGACAGCACAATGCAAAAATAGTTACTGATGATTCAGATACTATTTTTGATACAATATGAATGCTAACATGTGAAACTTTTAAAACACTGAATATTTGTGTTAAAAACTGTTGAAACTAAAATATTTGTTTTTTTGAATTTTGTCCTCAGTGTGATGAGTTAGCATCTTCTTATTTTCTATGTAAAAAAAAATGTAAGCAGTATGTAGATTTGTAAAGCATTAGTCTGAAAAATTTTTTGGTTTTTAATTTTTATTTGTTTCACTTGTATTTATTTATTTTGAGACAGAGCCAGGGGGAGGGGCAGAGAGAGAATCTCAAGCAGGCTCCACGCTGTCAGCACAGAGCCAGATGTGGTGCTCAGACTCAGGAACTGTGAGATCAGGACCTAAGCCAAAATCAAGAGTTGGCTGCGTAAGCAACTGAGCCACCCAGGCAAAAGTATTCATTTTGTTTTTTATGTCTTCCTTTCTTTCTTCCAACCCCCTTCCACCCTCCTCCTCTTCTGCTTATTCTTCCCGTTCCTCTTCCTCTTCCTCTGTTCCCCCACTTTCTTCTTTCTCTCATTTTGTTAAAAGAAATATAGACTATGTCTTACATCTATTTTATTATAATCCTATTTCCCCTGTGACACATAAGGAGAATGAGAATCCAAAGTCTATAAAATAATTTTCCAAAAGTTTTTAAATCCATTTTTCAAAGACTAGAGGTAAAGCTAAACTCAAGTTTTTGGATTATAAATCCACTACCTGTCAGGATATTGCATAGACGAAATATTGCTATTATCACATTACTGAATTATTGAATGTCTTTGCTATTATTTAATTTCCTACCCACATATCTTTATAAAGTGTTTAATTTTTTCATAGTCACCTGGTTTGTTTATTTTAAGCAGAAAGAACAATTTGTCAAGTTTTATATCAGGTTATCGTGTGTAATATCATAATTCATTTTAACTTTTAATATGGCATCTGATTTTCTAAGTGGCCACTGTATTTTCCTTACTATGTTATTAATGTAGATATTATCTTGAAGCTAATTTAGTTACAGTAAAGTTTTAGATAGGTAGTCCCTGGTTCTTGGAACAATCAGCCTACAATATGTGACTTAGACACAGCATAAGACAATCCATAGACTATTATGAAATGGATTATTTGTAACAAGAATGCTGCCCACCAACCTACTAGCATACCATTAATATATAGTATTAAAAGCACAGCATTGATACTTTGAAAACTGCTAGTCTAAGAAAAAGTAGGCATAAATGAAATGTGAATTATGATTATGCATTTTCAATTCTACCTCAAAGGTTTTTTTTTTTTTTTTTAAGTTTATTTATTTATTTTGGGAGAAAGAGAGAAAGAGAGAGAGAGAGAGGTAGGGAGGGGCAGAGAGAAAGTGGTGTCCAAAGGATCCGAAGTGGGTTCTGTTTTGACAGTAGAGAGCCTGATGAGGGGCTCATCTCACATACCTTGAGATCATGATCCTAGCCAAAGTCAGATGCTCAACCAGCTGAGCCACACAGGCACCCCTACCTCAAAGAAAAGTAAAAATTTTCGTCATTCTCTTTAAAGGACTTCTGTAAGAATAAAAAGTAGATGATGTTCTGATTTGTTAGACAACTCTGAATTTTGAAAAACTGGTATAATATAAATTTAAAAAAAGAGAAATATACATTCTACAGATAAGGATTTGTTAACATTTGGAGAGTGTGGATCACTTACACCACTTATCAATCTGTCGTGAGAGTGAAACACAATAAATCACTTACAGAGTTTTTCCTAGTGTGTGAATTCTCAAGACAGGTTATATTTTAAGAACTTCAATGCTGTTGGGCTTTTGCTTGCTGAAAGTTATGTATAATAAAATGAAAGTTATGTAAAAAGGTTTATTTCATCTCACTTCTTTATTCTCCTTTTGCATTTTACCTTTATGATTGACAAGTTAGAATACAATATCAGAATACACAGAGATGAAAAGGATTAAAAAGACATTTGCATTTCATTGAGACTAAGTAGCATTTACCTATTTTAATTCTACTAGTAATCTATCTTAAAGTCGATTATTCTCACTTTGTATTTATACGCTGAAAGCAATTTTAAATGAAATATTTTAAAGACATCAATATATTCACGTGCCTATGAGCTACTCTAAATAACTGCATATTTAATCATGGAAAGAAAATACAGAATCCTGAAAAGATTGGAGCTGAGTTTGACTTCTGTTTCCTTCTGAACTTCGCAATTTCTCTGCCTATCCAGAACTGGTGGATATCCCACGATACTACGGGATGAGCTAACAACTCTGGGTGAATCTTCGAATCAGCGTGTCCAAGAGAAATCTTGGTCCTCAGATCTTTTGACTTATATGTGAAATGTTAACACAGTGAGGACGGTGGAGACATAAGTAAGTGGGCTGGGCCCTCCTCAATCCTGAGGCCTAAGAGTAAGGAGACCCAGGTACACAGTTCTAGTGCCTCCGGCACTGCAACCTCACAGAAGTTGAGAATGCTTTTCATGCCTTTTGCTCCCAGTTCGATGATGCTGCACCATCCGGGCCTGTAACTCAAAAACCAGCCATAACATATGATAATAACAACAAACCCAGGGGGCCTAGATAACGAGGTAGAAGCTGAAGTTAAAACAATATTAATACAAGGCAGGAAAAGCAGAGTTACTGGTGTGTTGACAAGCAGCAGCTTGAATAATGACAAAACACCAGGAGATTTGAATGCAGCATACACACATGGAGAGCACTTATTTTAGAACTAGGAAATATAAAAGAAAAATTGTATTTCCCTATGAACAGTTTAGGAAATGAATTGAGGAAGACATAAGCACTGTTGAGACTAGAATATTTGGTCTAAAATATCAAATTAAAGGAAACATCTCAAAGCACAAGAGAAAAATAGTCTGATAAGTCAGGGGCAAAAAAACACAATAGGAAAATGTGGAAATGATCTGATGTGGCAATTCACAGAGGAACAAAAGCAAATGGTGAATAAGCATATGAAAAGGCACTCAAACTAATTAGTAGTCAACAAATGCAAATTAAAGTAACATTGGGCAACATTCTATACCTGTAAGACAGGCTATTTTAAAAATTGAGATAATACCTGTTTTAGATGAAGAATCAGAAAAAATCTATCTTATATACAACTGATGGCAATGTAAATAATTGTGGAAATCTCAGAAGCAAAATGATGACTTCTATTAAAAAATAAAAATGCGTATAGACTCTGAGCTCTCATTCCCACTTCTGCAAATCTGTCTCATAGGATTAATTCTATAGAACTAATAGATAGATGTATAAAGTTATGTATTGCAAAGTAATAGATGTATAAAGTTATGTATTGCAGCATTACACAGAGAAAAAATAGGAATGAAACAACATGAATACCCTTTAATTTGTCAGTCTTAAATTTAGAAAGCTTCAAGTATAGTACAAAGCATATTTTATCCCTGAACCATTTGAGAGTAAGTTGCTGACCTAAGGCCCTATCAGTCCTGAATAATTTAGTACATATTTTCTACAATGACATTCTCCTACATTGTCACAATATAAGCGATCGAACTTTGAGAAGTAACATTTATAGGGGCATGTAGGTGACTCAGTCAGTTGAGCATCTGGCTCTTTCTTGGTTTTGGCTCAGGTCATGATCTCACAGTTTGTGAGGTTGAGCCTGGTGTCGGGCTCCATCCACGCTGACCGTTCAGAGTCTGTTTCTGATTCTCTCCCTCCCTCTCTCTCTATCCCTCTCCTTCTTGTGCTCTCTCTCTCTGAAAATAAATCAATAAATGGGAAAAAATTTATTAAAAAAAAGAAAATTAACACTGATATATTATATTACTAATATCTAATTCTCTGACTCCATTCAACTTTTACTGGTTGTCCCTACATTGTTCTGTATTGCTCAAGAATCCAGCTTAGGACAATGTGCTAACATTTTGTTAAAATGTCTCTTTAACTTCTTTTGATCTGCCTGTTCTTAACATTCATGATACTGATACTCAAAGATTACAGGCAAATTATTTTGTAGAATGTCCGTTAATTTGGGATTTTTCTCATTGCATTCTATCTATAGGAACATGATTTAGATTAATCTGATTACCAATGTTAAATTTAATCACTTGATTAAGGTGATATCTACCAGACTTCTCTTTTGTAATATTACATTTTCCTTCTGCAATTAATTAATAATACATGGGCAGGTAATTGGAGACTACATAAATATTCTATTTCTTTTCAAATTTAAATTTATATGTATATTTATTTACATCATCATGGAGTCATGATTTCCTGTTTTGTTTTAAGAGTTATAATCTGTTCCTATCTGTATTAGTTTCTGAGGGCTATTGTTAAAAAAAAAAAAAAAAAAAAAGTACCGAAACTAAGGTGGCTTAAAACAAGAGAAATTTTTTCTCTCACAGATTTGGAGGTTAGAAGTGCAATATCAAGCTGTTACCAGGTCATGCTCCACCTGAAGGCTTTAGGGAAATACCTTTCTTGCTCCTTCGTAATTTGTGTTTGCTCCTGACAATTCTGAAGCTTTTAGGTACACCCTTCCAATTTCTGCCTCTATCTTTACATGGTCTTCTTCATTGTAACTCTGTGTGTCCTCTTCCCATAAGGACACTAGTCATTGGATTTAGGACCCACCTTGATCCAGTATAAGCTCATCTTAACCTAATTATATGTGCAAAGCCTGTATCCAAATAGGGTCAACAATCTGAGGTTCTGGGAAGACATACATTTGAGGTATGGGGGGACACTATTTAATCTACCACACTATTATAATTTCTTTTGATGTTCGTATGTCCCAGATTTGGCTGGTAGGAATCTGTCGTGCTGAGTTTTATGTCCTTTTGACATGTCCCCATTGTATTTTGAACATTTCCTTATTTTCTGGTGTAATAAGATGTTCTAGGGTCATTTGCTACTTTAATTGTTTTAGCCCTAGGATCTACTGCTTCTCTAGGTATCCTTGGTTCCTTTTAGTAGAAAACAGTATTTAGAAACTAAGATCTGACAGTAGATATGTTAAGTTGCTCTTGAGTTGGACTGCTTCAAGGCTCACTAAGTGGAAATGTTTTTGTCTTTTGACATCCCTTGTCACAGTCAAGAAGTCTGCTATTATTCTAATCATCTTTCTTTATAGTTTATATCCTCTTTTCCTGGCTGTTTAAAAATAGTTGCTTTGTCTTTGGTGTTCCACTGTGTCCATACATCACAATATGTTATTATTTTTTACATAGAGTGCATCCTTGATCTATAGATTGATATACCAAACAAATTCTAAAAGAATATTTATTATTTGTTAAATCCTACCTCCACTACATTCTGTTTTTTCTTGAGGACTCATATCTGTGTTTTTTTTAATTCTTTTTAATCTTTTCCAGCCTATCTCTTTCATGCTATGTTCTATGTATATTCTTTTCTTTAAATTTTTTAACGTTTATTTATTTTTTGAGACACAGAGAGAGACAGAACATGAGACACAGAATCCAAGACAGGCCCCAGGCTCTGAGCTGCCGGCACATAGCCTGTCGCAGGGCCTAAACCCATGAACCACGAGATCATTACCCAAGCCGAAGTCGGATGCTCAACCAACTGAGCCACCCAGGCGCCCTGAGATATTCTTTTTTTTTATGCTTATTTACCTGTTTTGAGAGAGAGAGAAAGAGAGTTCCAAAAAGGCTCAGTGTTGTCAGCACAGAGCCTGATGCCGGGCTCAATCCCTCCAATTGTGTGATCACAATCTGAGCCAAAATCAAGAGTTGGGTGCTTAACTGACTGAGCTGCCCAGGAGCCCCTAGGTATATTCTTTAGATTTATATTCCACTTCATTATTTTTCTCAAGTCAATTTATTTAATGTTTAATTCATACTTTTTAAAACAATTTCAACAATTTTATTTCTCATGGTTGCATATTTAAATCTACCTATTAATTTGTAGTAATGTCTCATAATCACTTAGCAACTGTGTGCTTTATATATTTAAATATTTCATATATTCAAAAGGTACATCTGATAATTCCAAAAAAAATGCAGCTAGTTGGGAGAAACTAAAACTATTGTTTTTGCTGTTTTTTGTTTTGTTGGCTTTTTTGTTGTTGTTGTTTTGCTAAAGAACACAAATAATGTATTACCTTTATGATTTTCAATTTATTGCTTTTTCATGACCTGTGAGATCCTGTAGACCTAAATGAGGGAAGTTTTCTCTGGAGATATGTTTTTGCATTTGCTGGTAGCACCAATCTCAGATCAGTGCCTCTTGAGAGTCTGCAAAAGTCTCATGCTCTGTTTCCACTTTGTAATTTACAGGGCTGAGTATCTGATAGTAGGGATGTTGTTGACATCTGCCACTGAGGCAATCTTCTCATTGCCTACACTTAGTACTTTAGCTTCCTGCTGATGATTGGTTTCCATCTTAAGGACTGTTTGTATGTGTTTCTGTGAACAGAAGTCAGCCTGTGAATTCTCCTTTTAACACTAGCAATGTCTCAAAACGTGTGTACATAATTCTAAAAAAAAAAAGTAAAGATGGTTCATAAAGTGGTCTTTTAAGTAAATGCATATAACTTAAAGTTGAATAGATTAAAGATTTAAAGAAGGTAAATTTAAAGAACTTAAGAGAACAGGTAGTATGCACATATGACAAACCTCTGAAGATTGTTGGTGAAAAACGGCACATTTGTAAGTACCACTCTAGTTCATGTTCATTCCTTCCTCCTTGTGCCCTGCTATATTTTATGTATGTCCTGTTTATTTTCGATAATTAATCAATCTACCCTCACTCCCTTATTGATACTGTTTCTGTTCTTATATTCCATGCAAGTCAATGGCAGGATGGTGACTTAGGTTACATTTCAATGCCCTTGTGTCTATCACAATTCCATAAAAAGCATAAATACTCATTTAGCTGAATATGTTATGAATAGTTGCCTAACAAGATAATCTGATATTGGGTATTCTCCACTAAAATGTACAACTGTGGACAGATGCTGATCATCTGTGTTTCCCCTAGAACTTCCATACAAACCAACTATCGATGTTAAATTGAAACGTTGAGAGATTAAATTCCTTCTGTAGTTATTAATGATGAGACGCATTCTGTCCCTCATGACGTGTATGTTGATGACATAAATGTCTTTGTGTTTTCTGTATGAATAACCTCTTGCAGCCGAGAAACTGGACGCAGTCTTTGGCATGGGTGTATTAGCCATTGCTGGCAAACAGTAAGTTCTAGCTCATAAAAAACTCATCATTTTAATCTATGCCCTTTGTCTCTATGCTAAGTGTCTTGCACAACATATTGATTCATCTTCCTAAGAATAACAAGCACATATTGGTTTGCAAGTGCTCTAATATTAGAATTAGTATTCTTACTGTCTGGGTTCTGTAGTGTTTTGTTCTGTATCATACATTTTGTGGTTTACAACATTCTATATCTTGAAATTGTTCTATAATAATGCATGTAAAATATTTCAAAACAAATTCAAATGTACATATATAACTTTTGTCCCATTCTCATAAATTGAATTTAAATGGAAGCATAAATTGCCTTCCAGATTTAAACACAAATATTTTAATCCGTTATTAATACACAGTTTGAAAGTGTTTTTTTCTCATCTAAATATCACGTTAATTATATTTACCTGTGCCAATAGTCACGGCTATGGTGACTGGCAATAAAATGTGACTCCTTGAACAAGTAGAAATTTAAGAGCCTGTTTAAAGTACGAGATTCTTTTCGCAGATGTGTTTTCACTGACAATATTTACAAAATCTCCTAAAAAAATCAGCCAAAAAGTAACAAATAAATCTCCAGATTTTATAGAAAAAAATTTTGGAAATGCCTCTAAATCATATTCTCTATGGCAATAATTCCCTGCAAAAACACATAGCTTATTCTCCTAATTTAAACATACTTCTTTAACATAAATTAAAGAAAAATTTCCCTTTTAATTCACTTTTTGATATTTTTTGTGTGAAAATATTCTACTTAACTAGTACAGATGAGCTCTTGAAGGACTGGACAGAGGGCTGGCAAGTTATTGTAAAATAAATGGTGGTCCGAAGACCATGTGGCCATTGTTCCTGTTAATCTATCAGTATTTGCAGAGAAAAATAAGTAGGTGTGGACTATTTTTGAATTTCATGTTTTTGAGTTTTTATACTTCTAGTGTTTAACCTTGGATAACCTAATATGAAATTAATACAATCCAAACAATATATATATTTTTTAATTTAAGCATATTGGCATCTGTTATTTCTTCCAGAGACATTTGGCAAATTGTTATTTCTTGGAACCTGTCATTTATAGATAAAGGAGTTCAGACAATGGTGCTCAATACCTATTGTATAGGAAAACAGAAGGATTGCTAATTATTCTCTATAATGTCAGTTAAATAAATAAAATTTGTTAATATTTTAAACATAACGCTGAGAAGTTTTATCTTTGACAGAGTATAGATAGTTTAAGAATATGGTTATAGCAACAGTGTGAATGATGCACATCACTTAGGGGAAGCATTTTTCCATTTATTGGACAACAGTGAATCCATCCATATGTATGTATATATGCATCTACATACACATGTATGTAGGCAAATAGTAATGTTGAAACGGAAGCTAAAGAATTAACTGGGAAGAAAAAATAATATCTACATAGTCAAATTTATGTATAAATAAAAGTATCTCTATATCTCCCTTATTTTGTGATAAAACAGGAATGAGGATTCCATCAGATTAATAAATGGGTAAATGTCAATTCAGAAATTGTAGGCAAAACACTTTGCTCAGTGAATTCCACAGTGGATGAATTGCATGACAAAGAGGATATGTCTCCAATTCATAACTACTGAAACTTTAAAATTTAATAGTTTCCAAATTATTCCAGAAATCATGCTTCTATTTTTTGATCCATAGCAGAATGTTCTGGAGGAGATGATAATGATATTTTGGTCTTCTAAGAAATATGTTAATGCACCAAATAATATCCTTTTAGACATAACATTCAACAGGAGTCCGGGATTCGTTTGGTACACTCATGATTATTATGATAAAGCCACTAGTTCATTGTCTCGTGGTTCTACAGAGGCTATTTTGGAGGTATCTAGTCATCTGGTGTTTCCACAAATCTCTTACAGTGTTGGAATGTCTATTTTTCTATCTTAAGCCTATTTTTTTTATAAGTTGATCTAGAATACAGATGTGTCATTTTGATTCGATTGGATATGTGGACCTTATTTGAGTTTGATGCACTGCTGGCAATTTTGCCAGCTAGCATATAGAATGACCCTTGGTGCATTTCATGCTAATTTCATTTCTTGAGTAGGCATTATGCTAGCAATCCAGTGGCACTTTTCTGGGGTTTTCTAAGAAGTAGTTTAAAAAAACATATATTGGGTTTACTCATAAGCACAAAAAGAAGGCACATTCCATAAGTAATTGGTCAATGGTCTATTCCCCAAGATAAAGATTTTTTATTATTTCAGTGTTATTGTTACAATAAAGCATCTAAGTTGAACATTGATCTCATTTATTCCTAAATTCAAGGGCATATTCGAGTGAATTGGTGTTCACTATTTCTGGCCTCTTTCAGAATTCACTTTTATTTTATTTCCTTTTACTTTGTATTCTGTCATCAACTCATTCTGCCCTATTTTTCCAGGAAAAAAAATCTTGAATAAAAAAGAACTTGCTTACTTTGTGTGGTTTCTTAATACTTCTTCTCTAATTAGGAGGATTCATATCACTTATATTTTTAGGAGAAAAAAATGTATACATAGAGAACAGATGGTACCGTTAGTACCCAAGATGAAGAGTTTTATTCACAAAGCATTTGTGGACCATTATGTGTGCTTTTTCTAACTTTCTGTCGTTTTGCCCCCAATTTGCTTAGCATCAGTTCAGATGTAGTAGAAAGTTTTGTGTGACATTATCATTTGTTGAACCTCACATGAAAAGAAATTAATGTCAATTGAAACAATTCAAGGAAAAAAAAGTTAAAACTCTGATGCTTAACAACTATAATAAAGCCATTAACCCTGCAATGATAGCCTCCTAGTGCAGAGAAGATTAAATTTATATCTAAAAAATGTTTACATTTATCTTTATTTTTAATTAGTGAGGATTCAGGTGACAAGTTTTCTGACCTTTAACATTCTTTTTATTGAAATAGATACATCCTATTCACTAGAGTTGACTCTTATGGAAATTGAGTTGCTTCAATTATATATAATTAAAAAATATTTTTAATGTTTATTTATTAGTGAGAGACAGAGAATGTGCATGGGAGGGGCAGAGAAAGGGAGACACAGAATCCGAAGCAGGATCCGGGCTCTGAGCTGTCAGCACAGAGCCCGACCTGGGTCTCGAACTCACAAACTGCGAGATCATGACCTGAGCTGAAGTTGGATGCTCAACCGACTGAGCCACCCAGGCCCCACTAAATTGTATATAATTTTAAACCCCTCAAAAGTGAAGGAGTAGGAGAAATAAAAGAGATAGGTGCATAGTGAGGCACCTGAGGAAGAGGGTAAGATGCAAATGAAGGCTGAAAGAATCAATATAATTTCCTACAGATTAAACAATTCCTGTTTTGTGGTTTTGTATATATAATTTTTTTTCTGATTTGCTTCCCTAAGATTGAGATTACCTATTCAACACAAAGAGAAATAAGTATAAATTAGTTTTGTATGTTAACCAGATTCCTCATAGGCTGTAGCAATGTTATGAAATGCCAAATCTGAAATAAAGTTATTTATTTCACACAATTACTAATGCTGTATTTTATAAAAAGCAGAATTTTTCTTCATTTTAATGCATATGTTAATATATTATTTTATTTTTTCAGATTTATTGAGATATAATTTACATGTAACCTTGTGTAAGTTTAAAATGTATAGTGTGTTGATTTGATACACTGATATACTGCAAAATGATTCCCAATAGGTTGCTAACACCTCTGTCATATCATGGAATTGCCATTTCTTTTTTGTGGTGAGAACATTTAAAATTTACTCTTTCAGCAACTTTCGAGTACATGATACCATATTATTAACTATAGTCACCATGCTGTACTTTGGATTTCTAGAACTTACTCATCTTATAACTGAAAGTTTGTCTCTTTGACCAACACTTCCTCATTTCCCCCACCTCTTTCAGTCCCTGATAACCACCATTCTGGTCTCTGTTTCTATGTGTTTGCCTTTTTTAGATGCCACATATGAGATCATTCAGTACTTGTCTTTTTCTAATTTATTTCACTTAGTATAATGCCCTCAAGGTCTATCCATGTTATGTCAGGATTTTTTTCTCTCTCATGGTGAATAATATTCCAATATATTCATTTTATATATGTAAATCGAATATAAATATATCCAATTATATATATAAATATATAAATAATATTCCATTTATATATTATTTAGTATCTATATATAAAATATTTATATATTTAGTATATATACATACTGCACCTTCTTTATCCATTCCTCTATTGATGGACACTTTGTTTTAAAAACAGAACCAAGACAGATAGATGCAGGTGGAAAGTGTGAGGAAAATCAATCTCCTGTCCCAACAACCTCCACTTCCAGTCACTCCTCAAAAACTAATTCTTTTAAAAGCTTCTATTTTAACTTCGTGTGTTGATTATTTCCATAACTCTAAAACATATGCTGATGGCTCTATTTTGCTTTATTACTTAAAAAAAACATTTACACTGGTACCCCATTTGAAAAAAATGACAATTTTGCTTGCTTACACAACTCCCTTTTAGCTTTCTTTCTTTTTTTATAATTATATTGTTATTTTATTATGTTCATTTAAAAACATTTGACATTCTACATCTTCATACAGTCATATCATGACTCCACATTGTGGAATGTGTGAATATGAGATCTTATGCCCTTTTCCACCCTTTGCCTCCTCTTCTGTATCCCAATCTTTCTCTATGATACCTTTATCTTTTCATTGTCAAGGCTTAAGACATTTGTATTATGTTTTATTTATGTTTTGTCATCTTGATTATATGAAGTTAAATCTAAATAACTTGTTAATTACTATAGCAGTGGACATAGGAAGCACTGTCCTAATTTCCCTCCTGAGTTGCTTATTGTGAAGATTGCCCTCATCAGATTTCTTTTGGAATTATCTCAACAAGGAAAACTACCTTGCTCTTCCAAAGGACCTTAGCCTAGAGACTGAATGAAATGTGGTGGTATAAGGCTTCATCCCCTCATCCCCATTTGGGGCAACACTATAAGACAGAGTTCAAAGTTCCCCATCTGTTTCTCAAAAAACTCAACTAGGTATCAGAAGTGGTCAGAGAAAATAAGTGCTAAGATGGGATTTTGGCCCAGGATGACACATGGCCTGCCTCTGTCATGAGGATGACATTTCTAGTGGTAGCTGGAACACAGACAGCTCCTGTCACAAAAGAAGCAATTGTTAAATCTTTCACTGGTGTAAGCTGAGATGGCCCACCTGGTGGAAAGGACTGCACTAGTCCATGCTGTGTATCAGAATTTGGGGAATTGTAGGGCAGAGGAAAATGTAATTATAAGGACAGTAGAATTGAGTGGCTATTTCTAAGCTCAATCGAGTTTGGGGAAAAGTATAACAAAAAAGAGGAGAGTAAGCAGAAATTGTTCCTTGAAAGTGAACTGTGAAAGACATCGTTGGTCTCATGTAGAGAGGTTCTTATCTCCTGCAGCTACCAAGCAGAGAAAGGAGAGGATCAGGACTAGGAATTTATTTTAAGAGTAGCTAAGCTGCAAAGATGGTTAAATGTCTAGCAAAAGTTGGGCTGTTTTGCCGAAATAAGGGCCTTAGTCAAGAAAAACAGAATCTTGAACCAAGGCATGGGAACATCTGGATTGATGAGTCCAAATCATGAAGCCCTAGATTCCCCTGAACCATCTACTTACAACTCTTCATTAATGGACAATAAAGAAAACTCTCTCCTGAAAGGCAATATGCTCTTCCTCATAATCTACCTTCAACTTCCTTCCTGGACATTAGGCCATTCACCCTAGTGAAGTAACAACAGAAACTAGACGGAGGAATGCTGATCCCAAAGAGAGTGAAGGGTGGGTAAAATGAAGAGGCTGTGAGAACTTGCAGGGCCCTGGAGAGTGTGTTAAATAAGGCAGAATACCAATTATGATAAAATATAATATACTAATCTCCCTCAACTTATGACGGGGTTATATCTCATAAACCCATTATAAATCAAAGATATCATTAAGTCAAAAATGCACTTAATACACCTAACTGACCCAACATCGTAGCTTAGCCTCGCTTAAATGTTCTCAGAAAGCTTAGCTTACAGTTGGACAAAATCATCTAACACAAAGCCTCATTTACAAGAAAGTGCTGAATATCACATGTAATTTATTGAAGACAGTACTGAGAGTGAAAAACAGAATGGTTGTATGGGTACAGAATCGTTGTTAAGTTAGTGCTTGTTACCTTCGTGTTGGAACCGCTTACTGGGAGCTACAGATCGCTGCCCTTGCCCAGCATCAGGAAGAGCACCGTACCACATCTCACTAGCCCTGGAAAAGATCGAAATTCAAAATTTGAAGTATGGTTTTATGGAATTCATATTGCTATCACACCACCATAAAATTTAAAAATCATAAGTTGAAACATTGTAAGTCTGGGCCATCTGTATTGATGTGGGAGAGCTCTTCCAGGATATGAGACTTAACACCTTGGCAAAGATGTTGAGAGATGGTGTGAACATGCTTCTGAGAAGTTTCCTACATGCATAAGAAAAAGCAGTTGTCCACCCTAAGGGAGGTAAAATGTCAAAATTACAAAAGTAAATGATGCAAGAAGGGATTAAAAGGCTCAAAGAGGTGGGCATAATAGATTGCATCTAGTATGTGAGGCCAGAAAATACCCGGATGACTATATTCCAGAGTGCCTGGAAGATACATTATTTACCAAAGCAATAAGAAATGTATTCATGAAGGGGGAGCGGGCACCGGCATCACTAAGAAGTCAGTGGCGGCTCCCCTGAAAGCCAGGGCTAATGTAGGAGATGCCATTGTAGAACTAAACTCATTAATAGCACTAAGGATAATAACCTGAAACAATTAATGAATGCCTGATAGCAATACAATTCTCAAAGTTATGTAAGCTCAGTCTTTGAAATAAGTAACAAGTTTGGAGAGATAGTCAAGGTGATCTGACAGATAGTAATAGACCACAGCATACACAGAGGCAAATTGGATAACAAGGGCAAATCAATTTGTATCATCAGAAGTCAAAGAGGGATGATCATGAGGTTTAAGGTACTCACCCCAATAAAAAGTCATGAGTGCTTTCTTGGTTTCTGAATCTAAGCTCATTTTCTTATATAGATTCCAAACAACTGAACAAGAGACAAGTCCTCAGGAGCAAAAACATCACAATTAACAAAACAAGTCTATTTGGTAATGAGTTTCATGATCCATACCAAGGGGACATAAGGTCATTTATTTATGTACCTTGGGAAAAAAAGGATACCCAAACATTTCAAGAACTATTGGACACAGAGTCAAATTTGTCATTTATGTCTGGAAATAAGTGTCACTATGGACACTTAGGTTACTTTTTTACCCCCCACTGTTAAAAAAAGTCAGCCTTTCAACACCAATTCAATAATCAATTCATTGTCTGAAGTTCACTTTGTAATGTATGTGATATAAGAAATATTAAATTCATTTGATTTTTCTAGTGTTTGCTTTCTATTCCTACTGTTTTTATTATTTTTAAAACTTTTATTCTGAAATTATTTTTTTCTCATTTTAACCTTTGATTAAGCCAATGAATATGTATTAGTCAGTTTTGTAACTGAAACTAGAAACACTGGCATTTTACACGGAGCAGAACAGCCAGAGAATATAAAGATGTAATAGTAGAAAAATAGCCACTGTTGTCCAATCACTGTGTCATATACCTGAAACTAATGTAATACTGTCAATTATACTCAAATTTAAAAATTGCAAAAATAATTAAAAAATAACAAAATAGCTACCATTTTTTAAATGTTTTTATTTATTTTTGAGAGAGAGACAGAGTGCAAGCAGGGGAGAGGCAGAGAGAAATGGAGACACACACAGAATCCAAAGCAGGCTCCAGTTCTGAGCTGTCAGCACAGAGCCCAATGCAGGGTTTGAACTCAGGGACCACGAGATCATGACCCCAGCCTAAGTCGGATGCTTAACCGACTGAGCCACCCAGGCGCCCCTAAAATAGCTATGATTTTTAAGAGAATACTAAGTATAACTTTTTTTTTAGAAATATTTCACATACTCCTTTTTAACAATTTTGTGAGATCATTATTTTCCAGTTTTAAGGACAAGGAATGTATGGCTGAGAGGTTAAATGAAACAAGTTTGTAGAGCTAAGAATTAGTGGAAACTGCTTTTGAGTACTGGCATATTCTCTCCAGAACCTTTGTTTTTAACTATGAAAATGTTTGCATAGAATTTCAACTTCCGACCAATAAATAGGAAGCTTCCATTGTGCTTTAAGCATATCCTGGGGCTCCTGGGTGGCTCAGTAATTTGAGCATCTGACTTCACCTCAGGTCATGATCTCACAGTTTGTGAGTTCGAGCCACTTGTCAGGTTCTGTGCTGACAGCTCAGAGCCTGGAGCCTGCTTATGATTCTGTGTCTCCCTCTCTCTCTCTCTGCCCCTCCCCTGCTCATGCTTTGTGCCTCTATCTCTCTCTCAAAAACAAATAAACATTAAAAAAAAATTTTTAAAAAGCATATCCTAATACTTATATTGTCCTTTAAATTGAAATGCTCACATTTTCTAATGAAAACTTGTAATTTCTGACATCCATTTTGTGAGAACATCTCTACTTTTAGATTAGAATCTAAATCTAAAAAATCTAAATATGCAAAGGATATCCATCATTTGTGTGTTGCCATGGCTGAAGAATTTTTGTTAAAAAAAAATTAACTTCTTACTCCCAAATTTCCAAACCATTTCTGTAGACATTGCTTGCTTAACCTAGAAGGCATTTTTAAATGTTTAAACACTTATAACATAATAAACTTATCATTACCATATAACCAAAGAAGACGTTCTGAATAATTGAGGGGTTAAACTCATATAGAGTGGCTTCCATGTAATAGTAAGCATTTTATTTCATTTACAGTCATCATAGACTTAGCCAAAAATTGAATTTTTAGAAATAGTTAAGGTTTAGCTTGGCCAAAATGCTGATAGAAGATTTTTAATAATTTTTTAAAATCCATGTGTGTATAAAACCTTACCAAAAGCAATTGAAGTGATCTTTTTTTGAGGAAACTATGAACGGTAATCTATAATGTAACTCTTTTGTTTCATTTTCTCTGCTTCTAAACAGTCTCAATTTTCTCCTCCAACCACTCAAATGTCCTACATATCTTTCGGCCAACCTGATCTTTGTTAGTGACAACAGATAGAAATTAAGAGTTTGAAACCTCACCTAGTTGTAATTTTGTATGCTTTCGTTAATGCTTTTTTTTTTTTTTTTTTTTTTTCTCAGAAATAATGCTTGAATCCTCATTGTGTACTGTTGGAGGAGAAGTTTTTCCTCTGCCTTTCAAAGGTTTTCCTGGCTGGTCTGGGGATTAAATTGGCAATAAACAGATTATCAGGAGAAAATCAATTTTTTCTTATAGGAGAAAATCAAATTTAATATTTGTACTTATGGGAAAGCCACATATGTGAGGGGTCAAAGACAGAAAGGCAAAATGGATATAAATGCCATCCTGAGCTAAGGAAAGGGACAGGAGTGTGCAGCTTCTGGAGAGAGGAGGGCAGTTCACAGGGCAACAAGAAAAGCAGGTATTTGGTAATTAGATGTTTGCCCTGCCATATAGGTGGGTCATTCAGGTAAGATTTATCTCTGGTAATAGCTCGAATTCTGGAAAAGACACTTTAGATTCTTCTGTTAGTTAAGGATGGGGCAAAACTTTCTCCTGAGCCCTCAGGGTCTTAATTATCTTTAGCTCAAAATAATCCACATGCTAAAATGGCACGTTTTGTAGTGACTTGTTTGCAACCACTTCAGTACCCTCAACTATTCTAGGCATTCTGCAAAGATGAGTAAGAACATAGTACCTAACTTTAAGGTTCTCAGTTATCAAAAGAGATAAACACTGAAATAGATGAGTTCATAAAGAAGCAAATGGATTAGGGATGTATATTGCTAGCGATGGTTAAAGCCCCATGGATTATATAGTGGGGAAAATAATTCTGAGTAGGTGAATAATTTTTTTTACTACTAAAATAATATTTATGTGTATTTTACAGAAATTCACTAATGCTTGTCTCAAAAATAAATGTTTTATTTTATTTAAAATTTGTGATGCCTGAGCAATTATGTTTTTCCTCTCAGTTTATCATTCCAGAAGAAATTAGCCTGTGCTAATTTCAGAGTCATGATATAGAATCATTACTGAGCCGGTTGTAGTTGTAGTTGTAAAAAAAAACAAAAACCAAAAAAAAAAACCCAAAAACCAACAAAACTATGCTTTTATGGATCAATGCTGAAAAACCAAATGCATATTATAATATTTAGACTCATAGGAAGTAAAAGATGGCACCACAGTCTTTGGGAAACGAGGGATATGAATTAGTTTAAAAGTATCTAAATTGGGAAGGTTTTTAGGGTGACCAGAATCAACAGAGCAAGCAAATTTCCAGAAGATAAATGGGAGCTTTTGATATAATGTAATAGACTTCAGACAAATGTAATAATTTGTTCTTAATTTTGATGCCTATAAATGATTGAATATGAAAATTACTTCTATATTTTGATATATTACATCAAAAAATTAAAATATCAAAATTTATATGATTACCAAGAACAAATTTATTGATGACTTTTACTTTTTTTAGTATAAAATGAAACATTGATCTGGAATGCCTAAATTTGATGCTATTAATCCAAAGAAACATCAGTGAAACAGATCATGTTGTGCCAAACCTTATCCTTGGTTTTCTCATTAGGTTCTTTAGGAAGTTGCATTTATTCTTTGGAAATACTAAAGCGTTCTTCCAAAACACACCTTTAGTGTTTCAGCATTGCTCAGTTCATTGCTGAAGCTAATGCCTTACTTGTGACTGGAAAATATTTACTTCCTATGAAAATCTGGGTCAATAAACATTAGAGAATTAAGAGCATTTAATTCTGAATATAAGTACCAAACCTAAGATATATCATCTGTTTCCACAAAGTTTTAATATTGTTTTATTTCCCTTCTCGTTCTCCTGCTATAGTTAAGGACATAGGCAAGGTATGGTCATAACATGCCTTGTCTCCAGTTTAATGGAAAAATCAATGGATACTAGTAATTTCAAGAATATTAGATACAACCACTGTCTTTCTTAGAGTTCTTAGGCTGAGACTCTACAACAAAAAGTAATTGAATATTAATATAAATCTCAAAAGCTAAGTTACATTTGACCAAATTAAGCATAAATAATATATTTGTTTAAATTATAATTTCTGAGTGAACTGGCCAGAGGAATTAAAGCAAATGTTTATTGACTTTCTTGTCCTTAAGATCTATTGTCTTTCCTTAATTTACTGCATGAAAAATAGTTGTCAGCTTCTTGGAATATTTTCAAAACTGTAGCTGTGAAGAAGGCATTGCCTTGTTCCTCTTTCTCCTTGTGTCTTTTCTTTCCCAAAATATGGAGATGAAGTCATTAATTTCATTATCCCCAAATTAGGTTGTGTACCAGGAAAAAACAAACAAACAAACAAACAAAAACCTGTTTAACAAGGCACATTCACAGAGGCATGGAGGAAATTGAGGAGGAAGGACATGAGATCCATGTAGATTGTTTAAACCTTCTTAAGGAACTCCTCAGCCACAATCCACGCTTCTGGCAATGACCAACAGCCTCATGTCCTTGATCTCCCTGTCCAGCTCTTCCATGAGGTGCATGACAAAGTCCACCAACATGAGCTTGTGCAGAGGCTTGTGAGTCGAAAACTGATGTCACATTCTTCCACTGCTTTCCTTCCAAGAATAAAGAAGTTCTCTGCTGCATCATCATGAGGCACATATTGCTTTCTAGTCCATCTTTGCATGCTTTCAGTACCAGTGACACTGTTGACACCTGAATTGCTTCCCAAGTTACACTGCCTTCTTCCTTCTGGGGCTGCAGTTCTTAGCAAGAGGCTACTGTTGTGATTAAGATTTCCCCAGAATTTAATTCCTCTCTGTAGCAGGCCAACAGACAGTGGGCTGATGGATCCTGGGTAAAACTTCACAAATAGTTGTTGCCTAACACCTGTTAGCTAATACATTGCTTTCAATTCTTGGTATTTCTTCTTCAACTCTTTAGTTCCACCTCATGTTTGAGACTAGTGTGGTTC
Source organism: Panthera pardus (assembly GCF_024362965.1). Classification (NCBI taxonomy): domain Eukaryota; kingdom Metazoa; phylum Chordata; class Mammalia; order Carnivora; family Felidae; genus Panthera; species Panthera pardus. The sequence continues at coordinate 100,051,939 of NW_026526721.1, read as the reverse complement.
TGGAAGACTGAACAAAATAGAGACAGTTCTTTCATCCTCTTCTCCTAAGACCAACTCAGTTGCACAGTAGCCTTATCATACCAGGATTATTTAGATGCTGACCCAGATCTTGCCTCCCTCTCACCTGTTATGTATTGCCTTCACAATATCTCTAATTCTCCGTATATGAGAGAAGAATGTGCATTTGTAACTATTGTTACCAAGATTTTGTTGGCCTTTACGATGGCTTCATATTTTTTGTAAGTATTTTTTACAGTATTTTCTTTTCTCTGGTATTTTTATGATCTCTATGCTTTTCTTCTCTTCATTCCACCCTTTCTTCCTCCTTCTCTTATTAAATAATGCACATTCTGCACATGGGTTTCTATTCCCATTCTGTGAAAACAAATACTTTTAAAATCTCTATTGAAGGGGTCAGGAAACACTTTCCGTAAAGGGCCAGATAGTAATTTTTTATATTTTGCAGACCGTGCCATATAGCCTTGGTCACACTTATTCAACTTTGCCTTTGTAGTGCAAAATTAGCCACAGACAGTATGCAAATAAGTGACATGGCTCTGTTCTAATAAAACTTTATTGACAGGAACAGATAGTAAGCCATGGTTTAAAGATTCTTACTCTATATCACACGCTTCTATTTAAGGAGAAAAAGAGTGACTACATTCTCGGTATTTTATTACTTTGAAAAAAACATTGTTAAAAAACCGGTCTCCTTCCTTCAAGAGCAAAATCCTCTTTTGGAGCTTTTGGACTTTCTGTTAAAATAAACAAAAGAAAATAACAACAATAACAATGAAAATGCAGCTATATGACAAGGATCAAAGAAATCATAATTCAAAGTTTATTACAGTCCACACATAACCTACAGCTATCATACAATGTGCAAATATACACGTGGCATCTAATCATTCAATTGGAAATAGCCACCTTTGTCAAACAGTGGCTCTGATAAACAAATACTCTTACCAAACCATCAATATCTTTGAAAAACTGATTCAAATATGAAAATGACCTTCTATTCTGCCACATTCTAATTATTTTAATTTCTTTGTTGCCTAAGTCCTACAAGGCTGGCTTTGAGTTTTGCATCATCGCCGCTCTAACACTTATGCAGCACCAGAGCCTTCTAAGACCTAATGAGTTTTTGAATTACTCTTCAGGTAAGAGTGACAATAGGTGAATGTAACAAGGGGAAAAAGCAAATAAAAGGAAAAAAAGTTTTTTCGGTCTAAAATGCATTTTCTAAACCAAGAATAAATTATCTTAATAAACAAAGATTATTATAATTGGAATTATGCTGACAATTTATAGAAGATGTCTTCCTTTCCTGTACTTGCTACAATGTTTAGACAAATTTTAGACAAATACTATATATGCTACCAACTTACAATAGGTAGGAAATCATGGTTTACTTTAAGGATAATTACTATATCGACTGGTGTTTATAATAAATGAAAATTTCCTTGAAAATAGAACATTTTTCCAATTCTGTATCCCAACTGCCTTATACATAGTAGCACTCATTATTAGCTGAAGTGATAAGTGAACAACTTTATGATTACTTTTTTATTAAATATGCATCTCCTTTGATGTTGCGATTTGTAATTATGTAATATAATTTGAAGACTTGCTAACTTTCTCTATCCTGAATAAAGACATATCACATAAAGAAAAACAATGATGCTGTCCTTTCTTTTTACATAACTGATATGCTCAGTTCTTAGTGGACATGTCGTTCTTTGAGTGTTGTATAAAAGAATAAAGAGCTCTGTCTTCAGAACTGAGCAATAAATTGCACAGATACTGTCTAGGAGTGGAGTTGGTTTCAAGTTGGTATTTTGTATCCAAATTATCATGTGTCATTATACATAGAAGTAATGCAAAACCATTTTGAAAATAGAAATCCTTAGTTGAGATAAATTTTAGTCTGGGTATAAAAAGGAAAGCAGCAGTGACAAAAAATGATGTCACTGAGTAGCCGCAAAGGATGGTATGTCCTTGAGTGATTTAAGGTTGGAGGCAGTAGATGAGAATTAAAGAGAGGCACTGAAGGATTTCCACTGCCTAAAATTTCTTGTGGTTTCACATATAGTTTTATCTAATATAGTTTTATCTAATGTAATAAAACAACATTTTATCTAATGTAATAAGTTGGAGAAGCTTAAGTAGACTCCAATGTATGTACCTAAGATCAGGAAATCACTAAGTTAGTTCTATTGTTACCTCATTTGTGTTTCAAAGTTCCGGATGTTCTCTTAAAAAAAGATCTTGATATTTCCTCTGAAGGCTAGAGCTTTTTAAGAAGAAATTTAGTATTCTAACAAGACATTTGTCTTTGTTTAAGGTCATCCTTACAACTTTGAAGAGAGAACATGCTGACAATTTATGAAGCAAATGTCGTCTAACTACCCATAGAATAGGGCAAACTTACATTACCTGTCAAAGCTACACTGAGAAATTGCAGGAAAAGACAACTGTACAGAGAATGTATCTATACTCTTGTCATTTTTTTTCTTTATGCTGAATATGCCACTGCAGAGTTAGACAGAATTAGATTACCTCTCTGAATAGAAAATTATCAATGAAGAGTCTAACAAAGATATATAGGTCACCATTCTAATTTACTTGAAAAACTAATCATGGTCTTAAGGTATATCAATTTCAATCATTAATCACATGATCCAATTGGGGAAAATAATACACTGAAGCATAGTTTAAGTTCAGTTTATGGAAGAATATCACAAGTGCCTGAAACAGTACTTGAATTTCTATAAATGACCAATACATATATATTTGATTGAATAGCTAATTGACTCAAAAATCAGATGGGCTATCTCTCATGTTAGTGAGATTTCTTTCTGCTAGAAGTTCTTAACATTTGAGGTATTAAAGGAAATATTGGATGACTGCTATCGAGGTATGAAGTATAAAGAATTCTTTCATTGATTTTGCATTTGAGCTAGATATCATGTTCAATCTTTTCCTATTCTAAGTCTTTACAGTTTTGGTAAGAACTCAATAAGCCTGAATACATATAAGAATGTAATCAGGTAACACATTATATTCTGAATATATATGTAAAATGGCCATTTTGCTTATGATGATATCAGTGTCTAAACAGTTAAGTATAACTTTCATGTGCAGGTGGATAACAAAGAATAGATAATTCTGGTTGCTTACACATAATCAAGAGCTACTATATATGAATCAAAACCTATTTGAATCCTTAGAAAGCATGTGTCCTACTTCTGCAATTTTGTGGTGTACGAGGTGCTGTGCAGAAGGCAAGCCATATGCCCTATTCAAGGCTTCTAGTAGACAAAAGAATCAGGACTGTACTACTGACTCCTGGGTTAGTGCTCTTTCCTTTTTTATTAGCATTTTCCTACTATACCTAATACATTTTTATGACCTAGACTCAAGTCTATAAACTCTCAAATAAGTAAATATTTAGGTGTAACTGCATTTAAAAAAAATATGCTGCAATAAATACATTTTTATTTGATGAAGATGAGGCAAGAGGCAATGACTAATGAATAAGTATTGTCACTCAAAGATCTAAAAATGAAAAGCCAATAATCAAGTAATAAGGAACTTCAGCAGCTCAAGAGGAAGATTTGCAGACTATAAGTGACTGGGTTCCACAACTTTTCAGGAGTTAAAACATCTAGTGATTACATGGCAATGGGAGGGGGTTTCAGTATCCATTAAAATCATGAGTGTGAAAGGAAATTCTATCTCCTCAATGGATATTGTGAGGAAGGCACAATAGATCACAATTCCTCAAAACCAAAACATGAAAGGGAGAGAATATGTTAGCACCATGTTAAATTCTGTTCATTAAATATCTAGTTGTAAAGGTTGCCAGACCAAACACAGATGGAATCGCAGTAGACTGCCTATGTAAATCACACAAGGTTAACTCGCTATCTAGTAAGGTTTCACAAAGCTTACTGGTTTATTAAAGGGGAAAGTGGCTTTCAAGTGATTTTGCATTTGAGCTAGATATCATGTTCAATCTTTTCATCAAGTGGCTTTTGTAAGAGCTTGAAGCCGACTCAACTACTTGGTTCCATCTGCGGCTTATCTGAATTCCACACGTCTAACTTGAATATATTACAAGTGTCCTGATGGTGTCTTAACTCCCCAGTCAGGAAGGTTTTTCTCTCAAATTTCATTTTCCTGTTGTTGTTTCAGAGGCACATCTCTCTCTCTCTCTCTCTCTCTCTCTCTCTCTCACACACACACTCTCTCTTCCTGTCAATCTCTTCCTCTCATTCTCACTCCCTCAATTTCTCTCTCTCTCTCTCTCTCTCTCTCTCTCTCTCTCAATATTGGTGTATGGGAGGGGTTGCCTTAACATGCATGAAACTCAAGATCACTGACTGGAAACCATGATCTAGGTGGTTGCCAAGCCAACATCAAAGTGAAGAAGTATATTTACCAATGTAAAAGGAATGAAACTGGACAGAGAGACTCACATGGGAAATCAAGAGGGCTTTCAATCACAATCCCAATATTTGTAGGAACTGAATAAAAAGTTAACCATGGAGGAATAATTTTAAGTCACATTTATGTGATTGTCACAGCTTTTATGCATTGCTTCGGGATTAGAGTACAGGGATTTGCTAAAATTTCCAATAGCCTAGGGTCTCCAAACAGGTTCATGGCTGCCAATACATTGTCAATGGGTTATTGTCTGTGCAAAGCTGGCAGATGCCTGCTGCATGCCACTTCAAGTGCTCTTGACAGTCCTGTTGTGGTGAGAAGTGCCATGAATATTTCATCCAACTTTGCCCAGGTGCAACCTTGCCTCAGACCCTAATTGTGTGCCTCTTACTTCTTATCACAGACCTGCTCTCAAATACCCCTGAGACATTTGGAAACCCACTGAGTACTCACGGAATGTGCAATGCAGAAGTGGTTGCTGCTGATGCCCATGGGATCATTCTTGACCAGCGGGGAATAGAAGCCAATAAACAAACAAATACTGTTCTTCTTTGTACACCAGGTGGTCAGTTTGTGACTGAGCCCCATAGCTCATATATATGGCCAACATGGTGAACTGCATTCTTTCTTCCCTTTTGATTGCCCCCACCCCCCCGGGCCCTACTCCCTGATGTCACTTCTCAAATAAACTACCTATAGCTATGTTTCTCAAGGTCTACTTATAGAGATCCCAGCTTAAGACAGTCAAGATTTAGCCCTCACAGTGCTCACTGTGGTTAGGTAGGTCTTCTTTTAGCTGGAGCCATCTTCTGTATCACCTACCTTGAAAGCAGACTCCAATTTTATTCAAGTATGTTGTGCAGATATAATCATTTTTTAAGTGCACCATGACCCAAAAAAGTTCAGAAACATTGCAATAAGTTACAAATGTATGAGGACTTGCTATTTGACTATAAAGCTCATAATTTACAAAGAACTAACCAGAAAGATACAATTTATAGAATTTCATTTCAGAAAACAAAATGCTCTTGGTTATTACTCTATCCAATTACATTACTAATTTAGAGGGTGATATGGCTAACAGAGTAAGACAAAAGGAAATTGAATGTCTAAGGCGCGTAGAGAAGCGTAATGACAAAGCATGAACGTGAATAAGGTGACAAACCTCAAAGTAATCATGGAACATTTGAATTTTAGCTCAAATGTGACTTGGTATTACCTACCATAGGTAATATGACCAGAAGGTCACTTTCACATTGTATTTTAAATACTAAAATAAAAATACTTACCTTTATTATGGGAAAAGAGACAAACCTTGTGGCATAACCACATTACATTCTTCTACCCTATTTCACCATTTATGGTGAATAAATGGCACTCCTTATGCCTTGAAAAGATTACTCTGGAATACTTCAAAGCCACTATTGAGACTCCTTAGAGTGAAGACTTCTTACATCATACACGAAGTCCTATAAAGTTTGACCTTCCAATTAAAGAGCTTCTAGGACAATATTTCATGAAAAAAAATAATACTTTCACATAAGAAACAGGTTTACATATAAATATTCCTTCTACATCTATCACTAGACTTTAAATTTTATTAAAAATTTTTTAAACACTTATTCATTTTTTGAGAGATAGAGAGATACAGTGTGAGTGGGGTAAGGACTGAGAGAGAGAGACACACACAGAATGTGAAGCAGGCTCCAGGCTCTGAGCTGTCAGCACAAAGCCCAACACAGGGCTCAAACCTTCGGACCATGAGATCATGACCTGAGCTGAAGTTTAACGCTTAACTGACTGAGCCACCCAGGTGCCCCACTAGACTTTAAATTTTAATTACATTTGATGTGAATATGTTTCCACTAAAAAAAAATCACTTTCATTGTCGTCACAACATGGTTTCATATGAATATGATTTTAGACATCCAGTCAAACCTTCCATCTCTCATTCCACTGTCTTCATAATGGGTATATGTATATGTGCACATATTTATAATTACATGTGGATAAATACACATATATTTGTGTATGTTTAACATAAATATATATTTATTTGTAAATTATATATGTCGTATTTTTTTTTTTACATTTTAAAAGAAAGTTTTAAGGTTTAGAAAAAAGGGGAATATTTTCTTCTCACATCAGAGGAGATTGTCTTGGTGCGCCTGGGTAGCTCAGTAGGTTAAGTTTCTGACTTCAACTCAGGTCATGATCTCAGTTCATGGGTTTGAGCCCTGTGTCAGGCTCTGTGCTGACAGATCAGAGCCTGGAGCCTGCTGCAGATTCTGTGTCTCCCTCTCTCTGCCCTTCCCCTGCTCATATTCTGTCTCTGTCTCTCAAAAATAAATAAACATCAAATAAAACAAAAAATAAATAAAAAAGAGATTGTCTTGTGCTTCCCTTGAAGACCCCTGCTACACTACATTCTTCTTTGTCATCTTGCATGGGTTGGGACTCAGTGTGCCTATTCTTGACTGACCAGGAACACTATAATTATAGAATATAGAACCATTAGGTTTCGGCTGCTACAGTCAAAATCTGAGGCTATCCTGCCTTGCTTGACCAGATGCAGGCAAAAGTCTGAGTACATCTCTCATGTGAAACTGATTCTGATGTCAACCCCTCTCGTTTAGAGTCAGATTTGATCCAGGATGTCTCTTGAGTTCCCAGAGAGATATTCGTTAGGTTCTAGTTTTTCCAAATGAATAATTCTCAAAGTTGCTTGGGACCGCAGAAGTGTAAATGGGTTTGTTTATTTGTTCCCTTTACAATCTGCAATTCATTATTTTTACAGGCTTACTTGTCCAACCTGGGATCAAGGAGAATTCTTTTTCTTACTATCAAAATGAAAAATGTCTTTCACCTTACCTCCGTTCCCAAAGTTGTAGGACTGGTCATCATGGAGCCAAACACTAGCAAAGATTCTAAAAATGAGAAAGAAATTAACTTTCTTAAAAAAGCACTTCCTGGGGCACCTGGGTGGCTCAGTTGGTTAAACATCTCCCTCAATTTCGACTCAGGTTATGATCTCATGGTGATGAGATCAAGCTCAGCATAGGGCTTTGTGCCGAGTGTGGTGCCTGCTTAAGATTCTCTCTCTCTCTCTCTCTCTCTCTCTCTCTCTCTCTCTCCCTCTGCTGTCTCTCCCTCACTCATGTATGCTTTGTCTCTCCCTCTCTCTCTCTAAAAAAATAAAATTAAAACAAAAATAAAAACTGCTTTGGACAGAAGAAAGCTTCTGAGTAGAAAAAGACAAACAGGACATAAAGCATAAAAAAAATGGAGTCTGAGAGATATTTCACTAAACTTGTCCACTGCATTACTTGTTAATAGGTCATGATTCCAGTTCCTAAAAGTAAAGTGATATTTTCCATTAGATTTTCAAACATCCAATGTGATACATTCAAAATCAAAACTATAAGAATAAAACTTTTTTATCGCAAAAATGCCTACAGTGTTGTAATGAGAATTACTATGAAAATAGTCTTTATTTTCATATGTTTACCTTGTGACAACTGCAGAAAATCAGATATTCAATAAACATTTAATAAAGGTATTGACGGTCAAAATCTAATTATATGACTTTTACTCTAAGGCATACTTGTTGAAATATGCTGTTAAATAAGTTATTAAAACAATTACTTTTAGACAACTCAAATTTATAGGGTTTGTGTATTTTTATGCTTGTTTATATTAGACCCTGTTTGGTATGTGATAAAAAATTATTTCTCATTCAATAACTTCCATTTAAAAAACTGTTTATTTAAATGTAAGTACATATAGAAAGAACACCTATGTAAGTATAGAGACCAATGTATTTTTTTCAAATGAAGACACCTGTGTAACCAGCACTCAGATTAAGAAGCAAAAAATTAGCTCTATCTTAGATGGTCTATTGCCCCCTTCCATTCAATAAATCTTTTGTAACTGAAGATATTCATTCTTCGGACTTTTACTCAATGGATTAGTTTGGACCATTTTGTATTTTAAGTAAATAGAATTGTACAGTGCATTCTTTTCAGTTTGGCTTAGTTCATTCAATTTTATGTTTATGAGATCTGACTACTGCATGTAGTAGTATGCCATTTATATCTATTGCTGCCTAGTATTCCACTTTATCAATATATCAAAACTTATTTATTCATTCTCCTAATGATAGTACATGGTTAGTGGACAGTTTAGGGTTATTAAAAGTTGTGCTGTTATGCATATATAATATATGTCTTTTGGTCAAGATACATAGAGATTTCTATTGGTCATAGACCTAGGGATGACTGCTAGGTCATATGGTGTGCATATCTTAATGGCCAACAGATATAACTTAATAGTTTTATTTTTTTAAGTTTATTTATTTATTTTGAGAGAGAGAGTGTGCGAGGAGGAGACAGACACAGAGAGAGAATCCTAAGCAGACTCCATGCTCTCAGCACGGAACCCGATGTGGGGCTCAAACTCAGGAACTGTGAGCTCGTGACCTCAGCCGAAACCAAGAGTCGGTTGCTTAATCCACCGGCCACCCAGGTGCCCTGCCAAATACTTTTCTGAAGTGCTTGTACCAGTTTATGCTCTCACCAGCAGCCCATGGCAGTTGCTGGTTGCTTTGCTTACTATTTTCTGTATTTTCATTATTCTGAAGCACATGTAGTAGTATTATGTTGTGCTTTAATTTGTATATCTCCAATGATGAATAAGATTGATTTTTAATGTTTATTGGGCATTTAGAAATCTTTGATAAAACATCTGTTCAAGTATTTTGTCGATTTTTTACTGGGATATCTCTTTGTTTTTATTGGTTTATACTTCCTGTTATATTCTGGGTGAGTCCTTCGAGGATATATGTGTTTTTAATATTTTCTTCCACTTGGCAGAATGCTTTTTTTTTCTTTTAATGCTTTTTTTATTTATTCTGAGAGAGAGAGAGAAAGAAAGAGTGAGTGGGGAGGAGAAGAGAGAGGGAGAGAGAATCCTAAACAGGTTCTTCTCTATCAGCTCAGAGCCCAACACAGGGCTCCATCTCATGAACCATGAGATCATAACCTGACCTGAAATCAAGAGTCAGATGCTCAACTGACTGAGCCACCCAGGTGCCTCTGGATTGCTCTTCTATTTTCTTGTTGGTGTCTTTTGTTAAATGTAAGCTAATTAATTTTAATAAATTTTAACTTTTTTCTTTCATTATCATAAATTTTGTGACCTTTTAAAAAGCAATCTTTGCATACTCTAAGGTCACAAAGAAGCTCTCTTATGTTTTCCACTAAAAGTTTTATTGTTTTAGCTTTTATTTAGATTTGCAATCCATCTGAAAATAATTTCTGTGTATGATATGAGGTAGGGGATCTTTTTATAAATATCAAAAGGGCTTTATAAAAAATATCATCCACTCACTTTGACACCATACCTTTGTTATAAAATTAGGTGACAGTGTATATATGGATGTGTTTCTGGACTCTCTCTTCTGTTCCTCTGGCCACTTTGTCTATCTTTAAGTTAATACAAAATTGTTTTAGTGTTATGACAATAGTGTATGCTGATGTCTTCATATTATAAAATACAACCATTATTTAATAATAATAGATAATTTACAATTTTTAAAACATAAAATATAAATGTTTATTGCATCTTATTTTAAATTTTTATGTAGACCACAATATATAGATTATTCTGAGTCATAAAAAGGTAGATTAAAAATATTATTCTAAACAAATATTCTATTTTTTTTTTATTTATTTTTTTATTTTTTAATATATGAAATTTACTGTCAAATTGGTTTCCATACAACACCCAGTGCTCATCCCAAAAGGTGCCCTCCTCAATACCCATCACCCACCCTGCCCTCCCTCCCACCCTGCCCTCCCTCCCACCCCCCATCAACCTAAACAAATATTCTAAATAAAATATTATTATTCTAAATTCTAAAGTGCAATATTCTTTTTTTGAATGTAACCCTTTTAAGATGACTTTTGTGCACTTTTCTGATGTATTTTAATTCTTCTTTGAGTATTCTGTTCTTTTTGACATGAGATATTACAGGTTCACATTGTACTTTTCCTGTCACGGTTGTAGAAATAGGTATTCCTTCAAGGGGATCAGGTTCTTTTAGGTAGGAAATGAATTTAGAAACCAAGATCTTAGCACTTATTTTGATTATTGCTGCTTGGTGCTCTGTGGCCTTTTCAGTGGATAGTATGAGAACAAAGTGTGTGTGTGTGTGTGTGTGTGTGTGTGTGTGTGTGTGTGTGTTTGTGTGCCAGCACATGTGTGTGCATACATGTAACTACATACATAGATAGACAAATATATGTGTACACTTAAGTATATATATAAATGTGCATACACTTTCACACACACACATACCCATATACCTATATGTAATTTCACACTGACAGGAATGCCAATCCATCACCACGAGTTTCATTCCTGATTTCCCTCTTTTCATGTTTGTAACTCCTTTGCTAACATTGGAAAATCTGTCTAGCATTATCCAATATATTTCATTTATTTTCTCTATCCCCTCTTGTATAACTAATATCTGACAGCTACAGCTCCCACCCTATTTGGCTTCTTTCATCACATGGGCCTCAAGCCTCAAGAGGCCTCTGTCTTTGCTTTTGTCCTTTTAATGGCTCTTTGATCAAATTAAGGAAGGAAGGAGGACAGAAACAAAGGGGAATCATATATTTCTTTGGGCAAGTTTTGGGAAACAAATCTAATTTTGCTTTAAGACAAGATCAATGACAAAAAGAAAAAAAAGAGAAAGAGACTGCTATAATCTGTTTTTTTATTTCAGGAAGAGAGAGAAGGTCTTCCTTCTGATCTTTATTATGTAATATTGTCATTTGCTTCTGGTAAGGGGAGTCACAAGGATTATCAGTGATTACATTTTTTATGATTTTTTTTCAAATTTATCTATTTAAATTCAAGTTAGTTAACATACACTGTAGTATTGGTTCCAGGAGTAGAACCCAGTGATTTACGACTTACATATAACACCCAGTGCTCATCACAAAAAGTGCTCTCTTTGATGCCCATCACCCATTTATCCCATCTCCACACTGACCTTCCCTCCAGCAATCCCCAGTTTATTCTCTGTATTTTAAGAGTCTCTTATGGTTTGCCTCCCTCTTGTTTTCATCTTATTTTTCTTTCCCTTCCCTTATGTTCATCTGTTGTGTTTCTTAAATTCCAGATATGAGTGAAATCTCTGCCTGACTTTATTTCCCTCTGCCTGACTTATTTCCCTTAGCATAATACACTCTAGTTCGATCCAAGTTGTTGCAAATGGCAAGATTTCATTCTTTTTGATTGGTGAGTAGTAAGCCATTGTATATGTATACCACATCTTCTTTATCCATTTGTCAGTGGATAACATTTGGGCTCTTTCCATAGTTTGGCTATTGTTGATAGTTTTGCTATAAACACTGGGGTGAATGTGCCCCTTCAAATCAGCATTTTTGTGTCCTTTGGATACATACCTAGTAGTGCAATTGCTGGGTCATAGGGTAGTTCTATTTTTAATTTTTTGAGGAACCTTCATACTGTTTTCCAGAGCAGCTGCACCAGTTTGCATTCCCACCAGCAGTGCAAAAGGGTTCACTTTTGTCCGCATTCTCATCAACATCTGCTGTTTCCTGAGCTGTTAATTTTAGCCATTCTGACAAGTGTGAGGTGCTATCTCATTGCGGTTTTGATTTGTATTTTCCTGATGGTGAGTGATGTTGAGCATCTTTTCATGTGTCTGTTAGCCATCTGGATGTCTTCTTTGGAGAAGTGTCTATTCTTGTCTTCTGCCCATCCTTCACTGGATTATTTGTTTTTTGGGTGTTGAATTTGGTTAGTTCTTTAGATTTTGGATTCTAATCCTTTATCTGATATGTCATTTGTAAATATATTCTCCCATTTTATCAGTTGTCTTTTCGTTTTGTTGGTTGTTTCCTTAGCAGTGCAGAAGATTTTTATCTTGATTAAGTCCTAATAGTCTATTTTTGCTTTTATTTCCTTTACCTCCGGAGACATGTCAAGTAAGAAGTTGCTGCGGCTGAGGTCTAAGAGGTTGCTGCATGTTTTCTTCTGTAGGATTTCAGTGTTTTCCTGTCTCACATTTAAGTCTTCCATCCATTTTGAATATATTTTTGTGTATTGCGTAGGAAAATTTGATTTTCGAATTTGATTCTTCTGCATGTGGCTGTCCAATTTCCCAGAACCATCTGCTGGAGAGACTGTCACTTTTCCATTGGATACTATTTCCTGCTTTGTCAAAGATTAGTTGGCCATATACTTGTGGGTCTATTTCAGGGTTGTCTGTTCTGTTCTATTGATCCATATGTCTGTTTTTGTGCGAGTACCATACTGTCTTGATAATTACACCTTTGAAATACAGCTTACAGTCCGGAATTGTGATGCCCCCAGCTTTGGTTTTCTTTTTCCAATATTACTTTGGGTATTCGGGGTCTTTTCTGGTTCCATGAAAATTTTAGAATTGTTTGTTGTAGCTCTGTGAAGAATGCTGGTGTTATTTTCGTAGGGATTGCATTGAATGTGTAGATTGCTTTGGGTAGTAGTATTGGCATTTTAACAATATTTGTTCTTCCAATCCACTAGCAGGGAATTTCTTTGTGTATTCTTTAATTTCTTACATAAACATTCTATAGTTCTTAGTGTACAGATCTTTTACCTCTTTGATTAGTTTTATTCCTAGGTATCTTACGGTTTTTGGTGCAATTGTAAATGGCATCTATTCCTTGATTTCTGTTGCTTAATTATAGCTGTATAGAAATGCAACTGATTTCTGTACATTGATTTTATATACCATGATTTTGTTGAATTCACATATCGGTTCTAGTGGTTTTTTAGTGGAGTCTTTCAGATTTTCCATGTAGAGTATCATGTCATCTGCAAAGAGTGAAAGTTTGACTTTTTGTTTGCCAGCTTATAGGTCTTTTATTATTATTATTATTATTTTGTTATCTGATTGCTGAAGCTAGGACTTCCAGTACTATTTTGAACAACAGTGCTGAGAGTGGACATCGCTGTCGTGCTCCTAATCTTAGGAGGAAAGCTCTAAGTTTTCCCCATTGAGAATGATATTAGCTGTGGGACTTTCGTATATAGCTTTTATGATGTTGAGGTATTAGCAGTGATTACATTTTAATCTTGACTTTATCATATCTATCAAGAATTATATGTTGATTATTTTGATGTTATAATATCTCAAAATAATGGTTAGTAAATTAAAATCTATTTATGTTTTATTTTTATTTTCTTATGTCCTCAAGCTGGACATGTGTACCAAAACTCTGTCTTTTAAAAAATTTTTTTAATTTTTATTTATTTTTGAAAGAGAGACAGAGCATGAGCAGGGGAGGAGCAGAGAGAGAGGGAAACACAGACTCTGAAACAGGCTCCAGGCTCTGAGCTGTCAGCACAAATCCTGACGGGGGGCTTCAACTCACCAACTGCGAGATTATGACCGGTGCTGAAGTTGGGACGCTTAACCACCTGAGCCACCCAGTCACCCCCAAATCTCTGTCTTAGAGGGTCATAATCCACTTTTAAAAACATCTTGTTTCTCTTGATTTTTATAATCCTTATCTTTGTCACTATTTTCAGAAATTTGAATTATTCACCTTTTAGATATTATATTAAACATTGAATAAGGCATTAAATAGGCAGGGTACCTGACGTCAAAAAGTGTTTATTCTACTGAGGTCTTAGAAGAAACTAATCTCAAAATGTATAGTGGTTTAAACATAATAAGATATTTTTGTTGTTGTTTTTTGCAAAATAATATTCCAAGGTGCTTTTTTCTGGTCAACAAGAGAACTCATCTCCCACAGTCACTTAAACTTACAGAGTGTCTTCAAGCTTCAGCACAGAACTTTACCTTGAAGGCCTCCTTTGGGTCAGCCAGAAGGTGAATAGGTCAGGGAGCATATGTGGGAGACTTTTATGGGGCAGAATTAGAAGTGTCTCATTTCATTTATTCTCTTTTCATTCCACTGTCTAGATCCCTGTCATGTGGCCCTGTGAAATGCAAGGGAATCTAGGATATGTGTGCCTAGGCAAAAGGAGAAAGATTCTGGTGAATAGTAGACAACAGCTGCCGTAGCATCATACTACATGTATAAAAAGCAGACCTGCTCTGGTGGAAACACAAGTGAGCCATATATACCACTCAGTAGATATTTCTTCAGTCCCTTAAAAAACACAGAAACAAATAACATTAACAACAAAAATCCTTCTCCAAAAATCTAGGTTTTCACAGAATGCCATTCGGAAATTATTACGTGAAAATGTACGCATTTACTCAGCAATCTCATTCTTGGAACTCTATACTGTAGAAATAAAAAGCATATTTCAAAAACAATTGCATTACAAATGTACCCATTGATTCAGCAATCTCATTTCTGGGACTACATACTATAGAGATAAAAGTATATTTTAAAAACTATTGTATTAAACACATACTCATTGTCTCAGCAATTCAATTCCTGAGAGTCTATACCAAAAAATAAAAGAATATCATGTTGAAAGCTCTGTTCTCAGCAATTTGTTCTTTAAAATGTCTTCTGAAGCAGTATGTGTAGTAACAAAGGCAAAACAAAATAAAATGAAAATCAAACTAGAAAGAAAATGGAAACCCGTTAATAGGGAAGTAATAGAAGGGATTTATAAATATTTTAAGATCATGAAATATTATGTGGCTATTCCTTAGAACTAATTCTAGTTGGAGTGTAGGAATTTCCATAATGTATTAATAGATAAAAAAAAGCAAGGTGCTGATAATTATACATAATATGAGCTCATTTCCTAACATAATAAGAAATTAACCAATATTTCTAAGTGCAGGGACACCTGGGTGGCTCAGTCGTTTAAGAGCCAACTTAGGCTCAGGTCATGATCTCGTGGTTCATGAGTTTGAGCCCCGCGTCAGGCTCTGCGCTGACAGCTTCCAATTCCGTGTCTCCCTCTCTCTCCACTCCTTCCCGACTTGTGCTCTGTCTCTGTCTCTCAAAAATAAATAAACATTAAAAATTTTTAAAAAATATTTCTAAGTGCAGAGGGCATGTGTGTGTGAAAGAGTTATAATGTAAGCATAATGAAAGGTATCTTTGTGTTTAATCTTTTACAAGTTGTTACTTGTCATGATTGGAGTCAAGTGAGTACTGGAAGCAGGAAAACATAAAGACAATATGCTAATTTTACTGGGTGTAAGGGCATTGATATCGTGATAGATGAGATTATGTCAGACCACCAGAGTATACACATGGCAAAATGACAGGACAGATACTCAGCACAATTATCATGATTTGTGTGTTAGTGTGGTGTGATTGAAAGTGGGCTTTATTTGTTATATTTTCTTTAATTTTGTATCATTTCTGATAAATGTGGAAAGGCTCCTACAAAACTCTATTTATAGATTCTCTTTTTGTCTAATACCATTAATATAAACAATACTAGGTAGAAAAAAGCCAGAGATGAGAGATCCAAATTAAAATCTTCTTATTCAAATAATCCTTGCAGAATTGCAAGGATTCATGTATTTTGCACTTGTTTAAGATAAGAAGTTCTGGCACTTCTTAGACTAAATCTTTCTTTGGGCCCAATAAGTTTGGTTGGTGAAAACCTGATTATTCGTGTGTGTGTGTGTGTGTGTGTGTGTGTGTGTGTGTGTGTATTTGGTTCAAATAACTAAAATGGCTTGCCTAAATGTGGGTGGCTATGTTATATATCATATAATTGCCTAAAATATGAGACATATTTGAAGAGCATTTCAGAAATGCACTTTTTTGCATTTATTATCTTATTTACTTTTTTATTTTTTATATTTTACTTTTCTAATTGAAGAATAATTGACTTACAATATTGTATTAGTGTCAGGTGTGGAACATAGTGATTCAATAGTTAGATATGTTATGAAATGGTTAACACAATATCTGTTACCATCAGTTACCATACAAAGTTGTTACAATATTATTGAGTATATTCCCTATGCTGTACATTACATTCGCATGTCTAAATTTCATAACTGAGAGATTGTACCACTTAATCCCCTTCATCTATTTTTCCAGACATGCAGTTTTAGTAATGATTAATAACAATAACTATTGTACCAATACTCTATTTGTGGAAGGTTTTCCAAGAACCTAATGAACGCAAGGGAAGATTTGATTTCTCACTGTCAATACAGAGAGAATGGTGTGTATTCTTCTACAATTCTAAATAATTTAGATGAGTGTTTTGACTTTTAATGAGACTTTCTCATCATTTTTCTAATTGAATGTTTTTAGTACACTGTGGATGTGTTTTGGTTTCTTTTTACCCATTGTGCCTTGCATTGAAAAGAGCTGCACAACAATCTAACAATTCTGTAATAGATTCTTATACTTTGAAAACTCAACTCAATTTCAGAGCAGTCAGATTTATCTGTCTCTTCATGTGCCCCTCCATCCATCAATCTATCTATCTATCTATATATCTATCTAGTCTATCATCTATCATCTATCTTCTACCTAATCTTTGTAGATTAGGTAGAATCTTTCCAAATTTCCTTTTTTAATCCAAAAATCTGATCTAGTCAGAGATGTTTTGATGGTTGCACTGCTGAATCTGAGAAAGGGATTCCCTGGTAAAGACATCATGGAGGGGATCCCCTAGGGAAGGTGTCATGAGTTGTCTCAAAGAATTACATAGCAAATTAGACAGAATTTGAGGCTTATTTCAGGAGAGTGAGAGGAGATTTTTTTTGTTTGTTTGTTTGTTTGTTTTTGAAAATATCAAAGGAGTGGCAGATGTGTTATTATTGCTCCTGTAGAAATAATGTCACAAGACCAGGTGGAAAAAATTTCCCCATGACAAAACTGGAAAGCATGATGGAGAGCCACTCCAAGTTGGAAAATTAATTGCTCTTCTTTTTGTAGTCATAATCCTAGTTGGATAAAGTATTTGAAATTTTGATGTTCACAACTACATGAAATCTAGGTTCAAGAAAATTCCATTAACTTTATGTCTCCATTCTTTTTTGAAGCCACACTATCAACTTTCAACTTGATCTTTTCAAACTATTACTTAAATTTGCCTTTATCCTTATGCAACGCATAAATAAAATCACAGTTCCTTAGTTTTGCTTTTAAAGGCTAGCATACAATAGCACCTAGGTGGCTCAGTGAGTTAAGCGTCTGACTTTTCATTCAGGTCATGATCAGGTTTTTGGGTTTGAGGCCCACGTTGACCTCTGTGTTGACCTCTGCATTGACAGCCCTGAGCCTGCTTGGGATTCTCTCTCTCCTTCTCTGACCCTTCCCTGCTCACACATTCTTTACTGCTCTCTGAAAATAAATAAATAAGCTTAAAAAAAGAATAAAGGCTAGTATACATACAAAATTTGTAATTCTATGTTTTTTCATTTATTCATTCAATATTTGTTGACCAATTGCTGTATAAAATTTCTTGCAAGTTGGCAAAGGACCCAAAATATCTTCCCTTGCTTCTCTTCAATTTCTCTGTTCTATCCAAACTCTTTTCAGACTCAGAATTCCTGCTGCTTGTATATACTACTCAAATTCCATGGAACTGTTAAAATCAGAACATGTATAATAACTATCATGTTTGCAATGTGTTATTAGGGGAAAATACTCTCTTCATTCTGTGAGTTCTTATGCATATCACAGTTCTCTGTATTGTTGTTATTTAGGTGTAAAACTTATCTGCCCTACAAGGTCACAAAATCTAGATACAGGACCCATTAGTTCTCTCATATTGCTTTTAAAAAATCTATGTTTTACATTTTATTTCTAGGATTTATAGTATTACATAATATTTTTTTAACCAGTCTATTTGCCTTTTTCCTCTTTCTTCTATTGGAATGTAAGTTTTATAAGGATAAGGAACTTGGCTGCCTTTGTTTTAAAATAATTTTATATTTACAGAAGAGTTGCAAAGATATTACAGAGCTCCTGTATATGCTTCACTCAGCTTCCTCTAACCATAATCATGGTAAGAATTTAACATTAATGCAATACAATTAACTAAAACCATGGTTCCACCAGCTTTCCTACTAATGTCCTTTTTCTGTTTCAAGATCTAATCCAGGATAACACATTGCATTTTACTCATTATGTCTCTTTACCATCTCTAATCTGTGACAGTTTCTTGGTCTTTCCTCCTTATTCATGACCTTAGCACTTTCAAACAGTACTGTTTTGTTTTGTTTTGTTTTGTAGAATGTTCTTCATTCAGGGTTCTTTCAATATTTTCTTATTAAACATTTAGGTTGTTTTGGTGTTATAGATGTGGGGGAAGGGTATAAAAAGGTAAAGAGGAAAATTTACTTTTAAATGGAATCAAATAACCTGTGTCCTACATGAAAACATTCCAGAAAATAGAACATACTACTTGGCCAAACTAGGGAAGCAGCCACCAAATCTGGCAACAGGATTTTAGTTTCGGGACAGATGGCAAAAACAAAAACTTGGCGATTCTGATGGAAGTTTAACACACAATACAAGGACAAGATAAAAGGAGATAACATAACAAACGTGTGAAGTTTTAAAAAACCATCATCATTATGTAGTTTTACATAGAAATAATTATCACAGTTTATCATAGAAATAATTTAAAATAGCCCAAATTTCAGAGCATTGTAAACCTTCATATATTTTGTGACTATATAAATGGACTTTCCACTAAAATCTTTTCATAAATATTTAATCCAAAATTTTATTGGGAAATAAATTAACTTTTAAAATAAACTTTATTTAATATACAGTAAAAATTGTTTTGGTTACTCATTAAATGTTTCAATGATTTTCTGAGCTGTCACTACTCAAGATAAACCAGTTTAAAACTCACTTCAGCTGCCAGCAATTCTTCTCCATTTGTTTATATTTGTTGCATGTCAAATCAGGAAAAGACAGAAAATATTGATTTTTCCATAATTCAGAATTAATTTCACAAAAATTTGAAACAGTAGTGGTATTTTAATTATATACCTCATCATAAATTTTCAAAATTATACTAGAGACATGTTTCAGAGGTCAATTTTCTATGTAAGTTTCATTTTTAAAAAATTTTTTTTTAACCTTTTATTTTTGAGACAGGGAGAGACAGAGCATGAATAGGGGAGGGTCAAAGAGAGGGAGACACAGAATCTGAACCAGGCTCCAGGCTCTGAGCTGTCAGCACAGAGCCCAACGCGGGGTTGGAATTCACGGACCACGAGATCATGACCTGAGCCAAAGCCAGCCGCTCAACCGACTGAGCCACCCAGGCGCCCCTGTTTCAATTTTTTTTTTTTTATAAGAAACTAAATTTGTATTTCTAAAAAGGGCGCTTTCAAAGAGATATTTAAACAACATTGTGTCTCTAAGTTACCTACCATTTTTGTACAGCTCAAATCCATTTAAAATGCATAATCATAGGAGCGCCTGGGTGGCACAATGGGGTAAGCATCCCACTCTGCTCAGGTCATGATCTCACAGTTCATGAGTCTGAGCCCCGTGTCCCCACATCGGGCTCTGCACTCTCTCTCCCTCTCTCTCTTTCCCTCCCTCACCATGCTGTCTCTCTCTCAAAAATAAATTTAAAAAAATTATAATCATAAATCTAATGCATTTAATGTCCCTGATATCCAAATATTTATTCTCTTATTTTAACTAAGGCTTTTTTTTTAACCTGGGAAGACTAGGTTGAACTTCAAATTATAATGTAATTAATTTTATGACCCCACAAATATTCAACATTACCTCTTTATGAGTTCTCCATTCCAATAAAGTAAACTACATGTCCTGAAATCTGATTGTATACTTACATCAGGGTATAACTTTAATTTATTATTCAATAATGAATAAACTATTTTAAAATGTAGCCTTACACAATTTAAAACAGTAAGCCTACTGTTGCAGTATAAGGGACTCTAACACTAGGAAAGTTCACCTACAAAATTTGTGTGATAATCACACTTTCTACTTCAAATCATGTTTTTCTACTGTCTGCTGTGTCGATTTAGCATTTTTAATACGAATTTTTAAAATAGTAAAATTCAGACTAGAATCTTTTATTTAAGTGAGCTTATTCACATATAAATAATTTTTAACTCCTATTTTTGCATAATTTATTTTAAAAGTTTGAAAATATTGGGGTGCTTGGGTGGTTCAGTTGGTTAAGTGTCTGACTTCGGCTCAGGTCATGCATGATCTCACAGCTCATGAGTTCAGGCCCCGCGTCAGGCCCTGTACTGACAGCTCAGAGCCTGCAGCCTGCTTCAGATTCTGTCTCTGCCTCTCTCTGCCCTTCCCGGCTTGTGCTCTGTCTCTGTATCTCTAAAATAAATAAACACTTAAAAAATTAAAAAATAAATAAATAAAAAATAAAAGTTTGAAAACATATCATGTTTGTCTTTCATTAGAGGTTTATTGAGATTCGATATCTCTATCTGCACAATTTATTTTCCCCAGTTGAGCAGCTAAACCATATTATAACATTTGCATTAATAATCATTATCATTATGTGATAATTAAATATTATATAATGATTATTCTTAAATAATGGCATATATATGTATAAATATGTATATGAGCTACATATTCAGATTAAAGCCTTTTTTGATCCTCTTCTAGATTACAATTCTAACTTTTCCTTCAAAGGCTAATAGGTATTTTGTAATAAAATTATTTTACATTTTATTTTTAATCCTAGGGGCTTCTTGGCATAGAGTTTTAGTAACTTTTAGAACCTGGACACTCGTAACTCATGATTGGAAATATTATTGACTATTGTTTAACTTAAACTTATTTTAGCCACAAATAACAGAAAAGGCTACTAAAAGTATCTTAAATAATATAAGGTATATTATTTCACAATATTAAGTTAAAAGTGCTTAATTTGGAGTAGTTTGATTAAGCAAGTCTCCTAGCCTGGATCACAGATACCTGGGAATCTCAGAAAAATGTCCAGGTAGCCATGACATCTAAAATTTTTAGTAATAATACCCAGATATTATTTGCCTATTTCACACTCTTTGTCTCACAAGAAGAGAATGAATTTACCAGGGTCTACATTATGTATGATATCACAACTAGGCCAAATGCACAAAAATATATGAAAATTCAGCCATCTTCCATCAAGCAAATTCTGAAAAGATTTGTAAAAATGTAAAGTAATGATATTTCTCACACAATTATTTTATTTTAGAAAATACAGTTATGACACATAAAAACATGCTATTTGTGGTAACATGTAGTGATTGTACTATATTCATTTTGAAAAAATTAATTACTAATATATTTTTTAAAACTTCTCATTTTAAAATTCTAATACAGGAAATATTGGTAGATATAGCGCACATAAACAAAAGCTCCTTGGAGTCCTTAATAATTTTAAGAGTATAAAGAAGTCCTGAGTCTTTGGAATTTGAGAGCTGCTGGCTTAATGATATAGATCATTGAGTACCTCGTGCTTTTCATTAACTAGTTCTGTCATTACCACAAGCATTAATAATTTCTCCTCCATGCCTCTCCTCATAATTAGGAATTGCTGAGTAATCCCAGGGCATCCCGTGCAATTCTGTGACGCAGCAAAGACAGTCAATTACTTCTAATTTCTTTCTTTGATGAGACAGGCAAATGTTACTCATGACTCCCAACAGAATTTATCTCATGCCCCATTGTCTGGAAGGGATAAATGACTATGTTAAGTAGTCACTCTCAAAGGGAATGAAATCACTCTGATTGGCTGACTCCAATTATTATTCGTCTCTAGGTACAGGAGGAGGGAGAGCCATTTGCTGGAATCCTTGCCCAAGTGATGTATATTCAACGTCAGTATGGTCTCTAGAAGTAAGTCATACTCTTAGCTTGGGAATGTATGTGCATAAAGTGAGTGTGTCATTTACATTTGTTGTGCTGAATATATTCTTGAAAATCAGGCAGGTATTAGGCATCTCATAAATAGCTCTGGCCATAGTCTTTGTCCAACTCATCTTATTCTGAGAATTCTTGGGACTGAAAATTGAAATCTTTATAATTAACGTTTAAAAATTAATTAAGGCACTCAATGTAGCTAGCTAAGTGAGTAAATCATTTCTAAAAAGGTAGCTTGAAACAATAGTTTGGTGGTAGGTGTTCAAATACAAAGAGATAGAAGATTCAAAATAAAGTTAAGGCCACAAATCTCAAAGAGTTTTCAGTGTATTTAAAACAGAATATTTTATTCCTTCCTTGAGAAATTCATATTTTCCAACAAACTGAAAATAAAGCATGTATGTGAAATTGTGTACAGATTTTAAAATGTCGAAAAATATAACATTATGTCTGTGTTTTTGTTGCTAATTTATTTATAATTATGTTTGTTGTTTTACTTTGATATATTCTGAAACTTCTAAAAGCAATGGTCTGTGATGCAATGTTTTAGCTACTAATCCTGGTTCTGTGCTAAATTTCTGACTTCTTTCCTATAAAGTTTTGATCTTCATCTTCTAATTTGTATAACCAATTCATAAGATGGTTAGCTTAAGAAAAATTACATCTAAGATACTCTGAGATACCAAACTTTCTTCCATAGATATAGTCTTTAATGTTTGCAAGAGTTATGACTTGACTTGAATTGGTTGACCTTGTGATTAATTCTGGAGGGGAAAAGATTTGAAGACTATATGTGTTAAAGAAATTATATTGTAGCTGTCTGTCACAAATTGATGTGTATAATAACTTCATAGGCATTTAATTACATTGTCTATTTTAAGTGTGGGCATAACCTTGCCTGCCAAGTATTAAACAATTCTTATATTCACAAAAATTCACTCAAAATGGATGAAGGACCTGAATGTGAGACAGGAAACCATCAAAACCCTAGAGGAGAAAGCAGGGAAAAATCTCTTTGACCTCAGCCACAACAATTTCTTACTTGACCCATCTCCAAAGGCAAGGGAATTAAAAGCATAACTGAACTATTGGGACTTCATCAAGATAAAAACCTTCTGTACTGCAAAGGAAACAACAAAACTAAAAGCAACCGACGGAAAGGGAAAAGATATTTGCAAATGACATATCGGATAAAGGGTTAGTCTCCAAAATATATAAAGAACTCACCAAACTCCACACCTGAAAAACAAATAATACAGTGAAGAAATGGGCAGAAGACATGAATAGACCCTTTTTTATTATTTTTTTTATTTTTATTTTTTTTTAATTTTTTTAAACGTTTTTATTTATTTTTGAGACAGAGAGAGACAGAGCATGAACGGGGGAGGGTCACAGAGAGAGGCAGACACAGAATCTGAAACAGGCTCCAGGCTCTGAGCTGTCAGCACAGAGCCCGACGCGGGGCTCGAACTCACAGACTGTGAGATCATGACCTGAGCCGAAGTCGGACACTCAACCGACCGAGCCACCCAGGCGCCCCGAATAGACCCTTTTTTAAAGAAGACATCCAGATGGCCAACAGACACACGAAAAGATGTTCAACGTCACTCCTCATCAGGGAAATACAAATCAAAACCATACTGAGACACCACCTCATGCCGGTCAGAGTAGCTGAAATGAACAGATCAAGAGACTATAGATGCTGGAGAGGATGTGGAGAAACGGGAACCAAACTGGTGCAGCCACTCAGGAAAACAGTGTGGAGGTTCCTCAAAAAATTAAAAATAGATCTACCCTATGACCCAGCAATAGTACTGCTAGGAATTTACTCAAGGGATACAGGAGTGCTGATGCATAGGGGCACTTGTACCCCAATGTTTATAGCAGCACTTTCAAGAATAGCCAAATTATGGAAAGAGCCTAAATGTCTGTCTACTGACGAATGGATAAAGAAGATGCGGTTTAGGTGCGCCTGGGTGGCTCAGTCGGTTGAGCAGCCGACTTCGGCTCAGGTCATGATCTCGCGGTCCGTGGGTTCGAGCCCCGCGTCAGGCGCTGTGCTGACAGCTCAGAGCCTGGAGCCTGTTTCGGATTCTGTGTCTCCCTCTCTCTGACCCTCCCCTATTCATGCTCTGTCTCTCTCTGTCTCAAAAATAAATAAATGTTAAAAAAAAAAAGAAAAAAAAAAGAAGATGCAGTTTATATATACAATGGAATCCTTCTTGGCAATGAGAAAGAATGAAATCTGGCCATTTGTAGCAACGTGAATGGATCTGTAGAGTATTATGCTAAACGAAATAAGTTAGGCAGAGAAAGACAGATATCATATGTTTTCACTCTTATGTGGATCCTGAGAAACTTAATAGAAGACCAGGGGGGAGGGGAAGGGGAAAAAAAAAATTGCGGAGAGGGAAGGAAGCAAACCATAAGAGACTCTTAAATACTTAGAACAAACTGAACGTTGATGGGGGGTGGGGGAAAGGGGAAAGTGGGTGATGGGTATTGAGGACGGCACCTGTTGGGATGAGCACTGGGTGTTGTATGGAAACCAATTTGACAATAAATTATATTTAATAAAAAATTAAAACATTCTTATAAACATTTGATATAGTTCTGAAAAGTTATGATCTCAGTTTTTATTTTAGAATAAAGATTCTAAATAATCACATTGCTATTATAACATTCTAGAAATTTTTACATTTTTGCAAAATGTAAATGAAATGCTTTGGGAAATTTTTCAATATCACTTCAAATATAATTGCATACATATTTGTCATATAATGTTGGAGGGAGAGTGCTGTCTTCTACTTTTTAGTGCACTATAAGCACTAATAAGAGTTCTTTATTGGTAGGTATTATACATTTTGTTTTGTAGATCACATGCATATAACACTGAGACATTATAATATATTAGATTCAATATAAAACATTTTATATTATCTTCAAATTAAATATCAGTTTCCATAGTTGACAATATTTCAGAGTACCTCCAAGCATAATTATGTTTTTTCTCCAATTTTTAGAATAGTTTTGACTTATGATACCTAAAACTAGTATTTATCTCTCTTTCTGCTTGTATTGACAAATGATCTGACTAAAACAAACAACACATCTTGTTTAAAATGAAAATATTACATCCAATTTATATCCCTCCATAAGTGGGTGGGATAAATCAATTCTACAGTTAAATTGAATAGTCGTTATAAGAATTTAGTCAAATCAGTCAATTCAACTGTATTGGTGAAATAATTTATGATTTTGCCTATAAATCTGAAGTTTCCAATTTACATTTAATTCTATCTCAAACATTTCCCATAGAGAAATTTCTTTGCTGATGGCAAGTTAGTATCACTCGTGTCTCCAGGGGAATTAGTTCAGAGTGGTGATGCATTACGACAAAAGTAAAATTAAATTTCAGTTGTCTCATAATAGTTTTTCAGAATCATCTGACAACCTAGTTAGTTAACACCACCAACATATTTTCAGTCCTGAAAACCTAACAGGTGTTTGGTAGATTTTCTTCATCTGTTACAAATCAGTACTGATTCCAACTGGACATGTTCCATTCAATAGATGGACATTTTTTATACTTGTAGATATCCTGCACCTGTTCAAACAGTATCAGCTCCAAACCTGTCTTCTTAGTTGATGCTAGCTGTTCTGTTCTTGACACCTGGCTCATCCGATCCACATCATTGTCTCTATAGAAGAGATTTATTATACACACACTCTTGCACCTGTCTCAAATTATCTAAATCTGTCTATGTCTGGCACAATGTCAGTCTTAGTGGGACTGTGGAGGGATAGGTTGACCTGTGCTGAATCACATTTTTGCTTCATGACAAATTGATATGTTCTCTAAAACCTTTATAACTTTATCAAAATGAATATTAGCTATGTTACCGCTAGAAACATTCTTAAAGTGAAGATTTTGTACTTGAATTTTTCCAATTTTCAAAACAAAATAGATATATTTTAAGTGTCAAAGATTGAGAATGTGCTTATTATATAGGAATAAGTTGACCTCGTTACCTTTAGTGCATCTGTGATAGGCAAGATAACTCCTCGGGGGAAAAAAAGAGAGAAATCGTGCATTTTCATAGTCCATGAGAATCTGTTAGCTAATATTGATCCCTATGGGAGGAGAAGAATGGAATAAATGGAAAGAAAAAAAAAGAAACAGGGAAGAACAAGTTCTAGTTCTTCTAAAAAATGGTATTTGTGGGTAATATGTGTATTTTTCTCAGTGGGACATTAAAAATCCTGAAGACTTGACTACCTGTAACTCAAAAGAGAATTCTGTTTCTCATTAATGAGTCACATACCCAAAAGTGATTAAAAAAAAAAAAGAACCCACATTGCATCCTCATAAAATAGATTGATTAGTTTTTAAAATAGAAGCATTCCATAATACAACCCATAGAAGTCCAGTTTCAAAAAGATAATTTCAGTGGCCCAGTTTTTCTTGAAAAATTTGTAGAAGTAACTCAATGAGGAAAACCAAGTAAGCATATCATCGACAAAGTTGAGCTGATAGATGATACCCAGGTACCTGAGAATGTGGGTGGATGTTACCAAAACACCAGTATGGGTAGGACTAACTCAGGATCAGCATCTGTGTGATGAAAATAGTGAGGCATTAAAAGAGATTACTGACAAATTCAATGAAACAAAGACTACAATATTATCATCAAATATCTATAATGAAGAAGACCCAATTCTGAGTGGGTAAACTTACTCGGTTAAACTTAGAATGATAGGTAACATTGACAGAAATCCTTCCATGGTCTGATTTGAGAATTAGTCTCTCTCTCTCTCTCTCTCTCTCTCTCTCTCTCTCTCTCTCTCTCTCTCTCTCCCCACCCCCCTTCCCCCCCCCCCCCACACACACAAACCACGTCTGTTGTTATTAAGTGGCCATGGATGGATAAAACAATATTGATGTTGCCTACAACTTTGAGGATCTCAGAGATATTCAACAAATATTTCCTTCCAGAAAGATAGAGCTTTCTGTTGTGAGAAAACTCCTGGGCGAATGAACCACAATTGAGCATGGAAGGATAGCCAGGGATAAGGAAGAGAAAGTTCAGATAGCAGGGAACAGAAAGAGGCTCAGAAGATGTAGATTCCAGAAATAACTGTAATCACAATACAAAGTGTATGAAAGTGTAAACACTAATATGGAAGGCAAGACCAGAAGGTAATAAAGCTGAAGACAGATGGCTAGTTGCAAGGTTTATCTCTGAAAGAGAGTGGGGGCTACACAAAGAAGGCTTCAGGGTAATAAAAGAAGAAATCTTTGAAGAAGGAAAGGGAGAAGGAGAAGGTGGAGGAGGAGTGGGAGGAGAGAGATGAGACGAGAAAACTAGCCTGGTCCACAATCTTCTTTTCTTCAGGAAAACCAGACTCTTTTAAACACTGAGAAAACAAACATAAACAAAACAAAACAAAAACTCCAAAAAGGAATGAAATCAAACACCATACAGATACTATAAGAAAAAAGATGTCAATGTGCCAAATAATTTTGTTAGACATATTGAAAGCATTTCTATAATACGACAATAAAGCACATGATAATTGTAGTCCCTAATATTTTTAAATGAATAAAATTAATTAATAAAGAAAATAAAAGTTTGGAAAACAGCACATACACCCAGAACAAGGTACCAGTAACAGAATGTTAAGAATAAGAATAATAAGAACATTAGAACTCAAGAAAAGTGTTCAAAAAGAAAGAAATTCAGAAATGAAGACTAAACGAGAATCAACAGAACAAACATCCGAAAGCAATGTAAAAAACAATGACACTAGCATGTGGAAAAATAATAACAAGTTAGACATCTAGAGAAAATGAAAAGATTTCACAGGAAAATTATATAAAAACGTAAAGTTATTTAGCATATGTTTAATTCCAGCCACCTCTCTGCCCCAATAAACCACCCTCCCTTCCCTTAAATGTGAAAAAAAATCAGAATAAATATATAGGCCTAAATTAGGAAAACTTCCTGTATTTCAGAAACATATTGATAGGGCATACTGTGAGGTACATCATTGAGGTACATTCATTGATAGGTACAATGAATAGCAGATAAATAATAGCAAATATTAGAAATAATTTACATATGCATCAAAGATTGGTTGAATTAACAATGACACATATGTACACACACAAAAAGAAATAGAAAATACATCTAAGTAGTGATATGGAGTGGTTGCCAAAATTTTGTCCAGTGAAAAAAGTAACTTTAGTTTCTCTTTACTACATAGGTAGGTCAGTAGGTAGGTAGATGATAGAAAACTGGAGTTAGTTGCTTTTTGAGCCTTGCTGGATCACTGGCAAGAAAGTTGAAGAAACAGACATGTCTTCTCTTTATTTTGTATTTATATATGTATATATATTTTATACATTGTATATAATATCTATATAGAGAGATTGTGTATATGTATGTGTATCTGTATCATCTAACTTTTCCTAACATTAATATCATTCATAGTCATAGGATACTTATCAAAAGTAAGAATTTAACATTGGCATAATACATACATAATTAAAAAGATACTTTTAAGAGAAACATTAGAATAATAAACAGTGCTATTAAAATGGTTAACTATAGTGAAAAGGGAGAAAATATAAAAGGAGGGAGGTGGGAAGGGAGGAAGGCTGGGAAAGAAACTCTGAAATAGGAAAGTTGGGGGGGGGCGGTTTCAGGTCCATTTGTTCCCTGACACATTATTGAACCATTCCAGTGCACTGAATTGATGATGTTTCTTGGATGATTTTGTACTAAACTGTGACAGGGAAGAGTTAAAAATCACTTCCCTGTGGTTAAAAGTTAATGAAGACTACAGACAATATATAAAATACTGAAAATTATATCTGTTCTTAAAGACGAAAATTATCAAGACCACAGAGAACTCTGATCCCTTCTCAGAAGAAAAACAAATTTTTTTAAATTAAATTATTTATTTTGAGAGAGTGAGAGCACAAGCGGAGAAGGGGGACAAAGAGAGGGAGAGAGAGAATCCCAAGCAGGCTCCACGCTGTCTAGGCAGAGCTCTGTCTCACAAACCTTGAGATCGTGACCTGAGCCAAAATCAAGAGTCTAAGTCTTAACCCGACTGAGCCACTGAGCATCCCAAAATGGATTTTTATCTTGTCTTTGATTGTTGGTTTCCCCCTACTTATATTTAATGGAAGATTCTGAAACTTACCCTAAACACCTATCCCAAATACCTTCTCTATGATTTGCTATCTTGATGTGTAGAAACTGGTGTATAGGTCTATCAGCCAAACCCTGGAATTTATCCCTGGGCATAAATGTAGTTGCCTGTGGCAAATATTTAGAGTACTAACTTGACAGACAAAGTTTTACAATGTGTATGAAATATGACTTATATTTAAAAATTCATTTATTTCCGAGGTTATGGTTCTCCCTAATCATCTTAATTAAATATCTAAGAATCCAACTATTAATTAAAATAAAAATATTCTTAACTTTAACTTTTCTTTATTAACAGTAGGCACAATCACAATTTTATAATAATATCCTTGAAAATTTAGCTAACGTGCCAGCACTATTGAAAATCTGTAGGTGAAGATAATTGGTGTTGTGAAAATGCCTGCACATTTCCAGTGTCAGACACCAGTTTTCTTTTTTTTTTTAAAGATTATTTATTTTTTGAGAGAGAGTATGAGGGGGGGCAGAGAGAGGGAGAAACCCAAGCAAGCCCCACACTGTCAGCAGAAAGCCGGATGTGGAGTCTGAACTCACGAACTGCGAGATCATGACCTGAGCCAAAATCAAGACTCAGACACTTAACTAAGTGAGCCATGCAGGTGCCCCCAGACATCAGTTTTTAAAACATATATGCTTATTTATAAAGCAGTTTTTGCCTAATTGTCAAAACAATACGAGTTCTCTTCTGTGAGTTTAGTAATACAGGCTGGAAATGTTTAGTAATATAGGCTAGGAAGAGAAAAGTATCCTCAATATATTATTTTATTTTGTTTTAGAGATGACAGTAATTGTCTGGTCTTTGGTAAATGAGTTACTGTGTATGAGCCTGAGTCTCACGAATCAAATGGGATTAGGGATTTAGTATCTGCCTCATGGAGTTGTTCAGATGTCCTGTGACACAACTCAAAGCACTTGCAACACTATGAATAAACAATGCTACTGTTATTGTATCCTTATAATATTTTCTGTCTCTCTATTTTTAATTTCATACTGTTGGGATCATAACATACATAATGTTTGGTACTTGTTTTTAATTCATCTAATAATATATTGTGAAAATTTCTACCGATACATAAATTTTAAAGTATATCTGTAGATATATCAACATATTATGAAAATTTCTACAGATACATACATTTTAAAGATATATAATTTCTCTTTTAAT
Organism: Panthera pardus; assembly: GCF_024362965.1. Classification (NCBI taxonomy): domain Eukaryota; kingdom Metazoa; phylum Chordata; class Mammalia; order Carnivora; family Felidae; genus Panthera; species Panthera pardus. The sequence continues at coordinate 100,021,229 of NW_026526721.1, read as the reverse complement.
TTGAGAGAGAGAGAAAACAAAGGCCAGGGAGAGGGGCTGGGAGGTGGGGAGAGAGAGAGAGAGAGGGAGAGAGAGAGAGTGAGACTCTTAGGCAGGCTTCATGGTCAGCACAGAGCCTTACGCAGGGCTGGATCACATCACCCTGGGATCATGACCTGAGCTGAAATCAAGAGTCTGTGTTCAACCTACTGAGCCACCAAGACACCCCTAAAATTTTTTTAGTTTATTATTTAGAACGGTTTTACAGTCACAAGAATATATATATATATATATATAATATATATATAAATTATTATTATTATTGTTTTATGAAAGTCTATTGAATGGAAATATTTTACCTAACAATACATTTACTAGGTAAAGAAGATAATTCTTGTTTATTATCTCTGTTCCATTGTAAATATTTGCATAATTCATATCCTAAAACAAGTAGGTGTATAATATTCTCTGATTATTTTCCTTAAAATGAATATGTACATGTCATATGACTGGGTCAAAAGTAATGACATCTTCCGTAAATTTTCATCTATATGTACTATATGTACTTACACTTAAATTATCATTTTTTCCCTTAAATTGGTTGCTGAACATAGATACATTTAATATACTGTGTACTTATTGGTAACTGTTATTTATTGTTGGTGAACTGGTTATTTTATCTTCACGCATTTACTGCAACTGTGGAACTCATTTAACTTTTATAAATACACGTTCGTACCAAACATTCAGATCCTAACCACTGAACTAGTTGTTAATTGTATGTCATTGACAATCATTTTAGAGATTTCTCATAGAGTTGCTGAATGGGGAGACAGGAAATTAATTTTCCTTTTTATATATTAATTGTCATTTACTGCATAAGATTTCTTTTAATATATATGATACAATTTTTAATGTAATTCTACTTTTTTTCCATCTTAGAAAATGAAAACTAGGCAAATTTTTATAGTAATTCAGACTCAGTGAATAGAGTAGGGAAATGCATGTCTTTTAAACATTTTTTTTAATGTTTATTTATTTTTGAGAGAGAGAGAGCGTGCAACCAGGGGAGGGGCAGTGAGAGGGAGACACAGAATCTGTAGCAGGCTCCAGGCTCGAACCCACAAACTGAGAGATCATGACCTGAGCCAAGGATGGACACAATGGACTGGGCCACCCAGGCATCTGAATGCCTGTCTTTTAACTTCATTAGAGACTTGAATGAAACTCATAGAAATTAGAAGTGATATATTTCTAAACTTGATACTCTTACCTTTCTGCCAAGGAAGGGGTTTGACTATGTGTGCTTTTTATGTTTGTTTTATTTCTAAAGGGATGCATTTATTCAGACTTTCTTTTCTCAAACACTTTCAAACCAGACTTTTCTGGAGACAAAGATTTTCCCTTGTGACTAGATCATCAGAAAAGAGATGTTTGTTTTTTAAAAAAAGCTTGAAAGCTTTTGGATATCAGCCATTTTAATTAAAATTAATTTAGCACCAAGATTTCCTTGCAGTGTTATTTCTGGAAAGACTTCTCATAATAATTGTAATTATTTAAAGAGGAAGGAAGGGAGGGAGGGAGGAATGAATGAAGGTGGAAAAGAAGGAAGAGAGAGAGGGAGGGAAGGAGAAAGGGAAAAAAAAGGTCTTGATTTCTTCCATTCACCTCTATGGGCTCCTGGGTAGCTCAGTCAGTTAAACATCTGACTCTTGATTTTGACTCAGGTTTTGATCTCAGGGTTTGTGAGATCCCACACTACACTGACAGCTCTTGGAATTCTCTCTTTCCCTCTCTTTCTGCCCCTCCACTGCTTGCTATTTCTCTCAAAATAAAAAAACTTAAAAAAAATTAAAAAAAAAAATAAAGTGTGGGCCACCTGGGTGGCTCAGTCGACTGGTTAAGCGTCCAGCTTCAGCTCTGATCATGATCCCCCAGTCCATGGGTTCGAGCCCTGTGTCTGGCTCTGTACTGACAGCCCGTAGCCTGGAGCCTGCTTCAGATTCTGTGTCTCCCTCTCTCTCTGCCCCTCCCCCACTCTGCCTGTCTCTCTCAAAAATAAATAAATGTTAAAATTTTTTTAATTAAATAAAGTGTGTCCTAACCATTTGTGGGGGAGGGGGACCATGCCAACTATTTCTTATTAAATTATTGAAAAGCTCTAGCATCACATTTATAATTTTATATAAATTATAGGCTACCTAACTTACAAAAATAAGGTATACTAAAATATGTAACAATTCTGTATGGCATGTCTCTTGGATTTAAGGTCAGAGGTCACTTTAAATAAACACAAATATTTTTCTGAGTGACTAAGCCGAACAGGACACATTCTAGAAGCTGTAGATTGAAATTGTATATCAGAGATTTACTATCCAAATATTCCTTTCAGGGAACTCCTGGTTTGAGAATAACATATCTATTATAAGTTACCTTTTCAATAAATGCATTAAGGCAGACTTGAATTCTCAGCTTAGTTAGTTCTTCCTGGAAACTTCGTTCTTTTCTGTATGCTTAGATTCCATTCACCTCTATGTCCTGTGATATGTACACATTTTTCCATATATCTGATATCTACAGCTATATCTATCTATCTATCTATCTATCTATCTATCTAACAGATAGAAACAGAAACAGAGATGTTAGTCCAGTGCTTATAAAAAACTGGGACTTAAGAAAAGCTGCAGAATGGGTGGGCTAAGAATAAAATGCTGTATTACTTGAATGAAGAAGGTGCTTTCTTTGTATTTACTGAGCATGGTTGAGTGCTCATTATTCTCTAAGACAGTAAACCAGGCAATGAGATAAGTATAGCAAAAGATGATAACAAGAAACAATCACAAAGGCTAAAAACTAAAAATCAATATGGATACTCAAGGTGAAAATGTCCTCTGATGGATTTACATAACAAGTAAATTATCAGAAATAACACTATTGATCATAAAAACATTACATAAATGTTTATGAGTTCCTGCTTATGAGATATGAAGGAATATCTTTCAAGTTTTAAATATCCCTTGACTGTGTCCACTCTGATAAATACTTATACTAATAACGAAATAGTTACCAAAATGTGGGGACTGAGGTAGGATGAGAGACATCATAATTGTACTTAAACTATTTACTAGAAATGTGGTTTGTCCCATTTAGTATAGAATCCATTGGGTCTGATGGACCCCTGAATGACAAACTTTATAATTTGAAGTAGCTATTAAAAGGTAAATTTAAACTCACCTATGAAAATATTTGTGACTCTACAGAAAAAGAGAGACAGTAGTATAGTCAAAAATAATTTTCTGTCTTGGAAAAATAAAAAAGGATTTCGAGAAGTCAGACAAGTGGGATAGAAATGAAATGCTGATTTGGACAATTAACCAGAACAAACTAAAATTTTGATGTCTGAGGTGATATAAGAAGAAACATCATCATACTGATACAAAGCTTTATCAAACAAGAATTACCCAGCAGAATTCTAATTTCAAGAAGCATTTCAAAGTGCATTATGCTTAGACCTGGGAAATAACAAATGCTTGATTACAGTACATGCTGCCAAGAATTAGTTTAATCAATAATTCCAATTAACTTGGTTAAATTTGAATGGTACTTTTCTTTTAGTTTTATTTTAAATTACAATATAAGATTGACTGTTAAGTTCCATATCCCATTTGGTGTGCAGATATTAGAAAATTTATTTAACACAGGAGTAATGTATCTGTCCTATATTTTCAAGAAGTACTTTTGCTTTTAATTAAAAAAAAAACAGTCACTTTTTCATGTACTATCGTTGCTTTTATAAGTTGTTTACATCTTCTTCCAGAAATCCCAAAACTGGCATGGTCATTTCATAAATTGTGGATAATGGTAAATCCTGGAAATTAAAGTATGTGATCTAAGAGAAATGACTCAATGAATAAAATTCTTCACATACATAAAAACCATCTGGATTATCGATCATCTCCTTAGATAAGAAAAGAGGATTAATTCCAACCTAAATGTGCTTTCACTTATCTTCTGGGTCTCTAGTCCATAGACTAGTCACTGTTATCCAATAGACTTCTCTGCCTTAATGAAAATGTTCTATATGTACACTTTCTCATATGGTAGTCACTAGCCACATGGGGCTATTGAACCCTAGAAATGTGGCTAGCAAGACTGAGAAACTAATTTTTAAATTTTATTTTATTTTAATTAATTTAAATAGAAATAGCTGTCTAGGGTAGCCTGAAAAGCAGAGCCTGACACCATGGCTTGCATAAGGTTAATTCATTAGGGGATGAAATTTCTGGAAGCAGGAATGAGGGACAGGGCAAGGAAAACAAAGAAGGAGGAAAGGTTAATATAAGGATGCATTATGGAATTGGCCACTGATTGTAGCCACTGAAATTCAGTGTAACTTGTAGGGCTTCTTAGGAGCTGTATGAAATACATTTCAAAACTATCCACACAAAAGATTAAGGGGAGGAGCATTTCTCCCTCAGCTCTCATTTCCCATTTCTCATTTCTCATTTCCCATTGATTGAGAATCTCACAGGCTTTAACGTCTTTACACTTTGGGTGACGTACGCATGAGAACTAAGGAGGTTCACTTGGGCTCACAGGGGCTTTAGAGGAAATCCATGGTAAGAAGAGTGATGGATATAGGCCTTCAATGAGGCATGTGTGTGACGTTGGTAGATGCCTGTGTGAACATGGTCACAGCACTGTGACAACAGGAGTTATAGGACTAGCTAAGCAGTAAGTATAAATGTTTTAAGTAGGTGAATAGAACAGATATTATCTTTGATCTTGTAGAACTTATCATGAAGTGGAGTAAATAAAAAAAAAAAGACTAATCAAATGAAAAGATAATTAGAAATTGGGATGAGTGATGTTGAGGAAAACCAAGGTGTATGGCGAGGGCATAGTAGGGAGAGGTTAATTTGATAGGGTCATCAGCAAAGATCTATACAATACTATTAAAGCTAAAACATGGATGATGAAGAGGAAGCCAAGGAGAAAATATTGTGCAGTCCATCAATAAAAATATAAAGGAAATCATGTTTCCAAAATACCCCCCTGGGAGCAGAAAAAGAAATAACCAAATACCCAGCCCACTCAACAAACAGATGATGAGCCATTACAGTCATCCTATCAACTCAACAGATAGACTCAACCAATAGAATTCTTGATAGATTTGTACAGTTAGATCTGTATTAGATTTTTCTTGGAAGGCAATCACTGGGAAATTTCTTTATTAAGGAAATGAAAATATATAAGCCCTATACTGAAAACTAAAAATAGTTGAAACCATGAATTTTGCTTTTAACATTGATGGCAGGAAGCATCTTAGAAATGGAAAGTTGTTCATTGGGAAGACAACAGTAAAAGACTGTGAAAGCTGGAAGAGAAGAAAGGTATTTTTAAAAAGACAGTTAATTTGACTGCATATAACAGAAAAATGAAACTGGGGGTCTCTTTTGATCACTAGTGCATGGAAATTTGACAGATTTCAAAATAGAATCTGACAGTGCTGAAATAACATTACTGAATTTTGGTGGTTAAATTAATTTGACTCTCCTTGGGAATGTAGATTATCTTTATTTTCTAATATCTCAGTATGAACAATTTGATGCACTTACTTGGAGAAATTAAACTTAAGGTAGGAAACAGAATGTTTAAGCCAAGCTGGTGAAGCACCATTTACCAAGTATGAAATCATAGATTTAGACTTCAACTTTTTAAAACTATGCTTTCCAGGACCTCAGATTCTTCCCATCCAGCCTCCCCCTCCTGGAAACTTTTTATTATTCAGGTAGAACTGTCTTTAAAAGTTTGCGTGCAATTTACTCAACAATAAAATTTAAATTTCAAGTAGATATTTTGTTTAAATTTTAAGTTACACTGTCTTTTTTACCCTGTAGTAGCCACTTTTATTTATTTATTTATTTATTTATTTATTTATTTATTTATTTATTTTTATTTGAGAGAGAGAGAGAGAGAGAGAGAGAGAGAGAGAGAATCTTAAACTGGCTCCATGCTCAGTGTGGAGCCTGAAGCGGGGCTCAATCCCACAACTCTGGGATCATGACACGAGCCTAAATCAAGAGTCAGATGTTCAACTGACTGAGCCACCCTGGTGCCCCATGTAGTTGTCACTTTTTAACAAACACAATTACCAGGGGAAAATGTGTATGTTTATTTACATAATGCTCACAGCAAATTTACGAAGTAGACACCATTTTTAGCCTAGTTTTACAGAAGAGAAAAATGGGGCACAGAGATGACTAAGTAACCTCTATTTTGTTCAGATGTGTCCTTAGAAACTGTAACAGTGTCTATCTACCTAGAAATAGTCTATCTAGAAAAATACTATTTTTCTATAGGAATCTATATTTAATTAGTCTACTTATTTACTAAAAGATTTACACATTTAAAAAGGCACAATAACATTGATTATAATTATTATATTCTTTATCTTTTGCTGGGCCTTCTTCACAACATGTGTATTTGGAAGGTAACTTTCTAGGCAAGTGGGCCCTAGTACATGGGGCTAGATCTACTCTCAAGCAGAAACCAGCACAACAGCGTGGAGCAACCAGCTCTTACAGGACTTTATTCCTGGAAAAAGCCTTGTAGCTTGTCTTTCTAGATTTCATCGGTTGATGACATTTAAAAAATACTCATTTTATTGGGGCATCTGTGTGGCTCAGTTGGTTAAGCATCTGACTATTGATTTTGGCTGAGGTCATGATCTCACAGTTGTGAGTTTGAGCCCCACATGGGGCTCTGTGCTGAGTGGGGAGCCTGCTTGGGATTCTCCCCTTCTCTGTTTGCCCCTCCTCTGCTCACGTCTCTCGCACACACTCTCTCTCAAAATAAATAAGTAAATAAACCTTAAAAAATACTACTTTTATTATTTTTTATTCCCCACTCATTTACTTTATTTGCAATTGATTTCTCCAAACAATTCTAGGCTCTTCTTTGAAAAAGAAGGTACACTTTTTATTGGCCTTAAGATTCCCAAGGCTATTTTATATTGTTCAGGAGGTTGGCACAATTCTGATAGGAGGTCCTCTGTTCCTTTTCCTCTTCCTCCTCCATTCTCTTTTTTTCTATTTCTCTTTAAAAAAATAGGTATAGTTGACATGCAATGTTATATTAATTTCAAGTGTACAAAATAGTGGTTTGACAACTCGATTCATTATGAAAGGCTCATTTAAGTGTAGTTACCATCTGTCACCATACAATATTATTATAATATTATTAACCATATTCGCTGTGCTACACTTTTCATCCCCAAGACTTACTTATTTTATAACTGAAAGTTTATACATCTTAATCCCCTTTACCTATTTTGCCCAATCCTCCCACCATCTCCTTTCTATCCACCAACAGTTTGTTCCCTGTATTGATGAGTCTGTTTCTATTTTTTTATGTTTGTTTATTTGTTTGTTTGATTCTTTTACATTCTACTTATAAGTGAAATCATATGGTATTTGCATTACACTGACTTATTTCACTTAGCATTATACTAAGTCCATCCATGTTGTTGCAAAAGGCAAGATTTCATTCTTTTTTATGACTGAGTAATATTTACATGTATTATATCTAAATTATATCCTATCTATCTATCTATCTATCTATCTATCTATCTATCATCTATCATCTATCTATCTATCATCTATCTATCATCTATCCCACATCTTCTTTATTCATTCATCTACTGATGAGCTCTTAGGCTGCTTCCATATCTTGACTATTGTAAATAATGCTGCAATAAACATAGAGTGCATATATCTTTTAGAACTTGTGTTTTTGTTTCTTTAGGTACCTAGCAGTGGAATTACCGGATCATATGGTATCTCTATTTTTCATTCTTTGAGTAATCTCTATATTATTTTCTACAGCAGTTATACCAATTTACATTCCTACCAACAGTGCACAAGGGCTTCCTTTTTTTGACATCCCGCCCAAGATTGTTATTTATTGTCATTTTGATACTAGCCATTCAGACAGGTGTGAGGTGCTATCTCATTGCCGTTTTGATTTGCATTTCCCTGATGATGATGATATTGAGCATTTTTTCATGTGTCTCCTTCTCTCTTTTTATCATAATTTTGCTCTCTGGGGCCCTTTAGTGGTAGCAAAGAGACAACTCATTCACCCATGTTTTAATATATGAAGAGACAACCTCTTTGCATAACCCAATTATTTAGGAGGAAAAAGCTCATTATTCTGAACAGGCCTCATTTCTCTCTTCACTAACCTCCTTGGTAATTCCATCAATATTTTCACCATTCCCTGCAAATGTTCATGATTTAATATAATATTCTCACTGTTTTACTCTTTCACCAGATTTTATGAAATTACATTAAACACTACATCTAGTTTTCGTTCCACACTTTGTTTTCTTCATGTGTCTAGTCTGATGTGCCTGCTTATTTCTCAGACATATTTATTTGGAGAGTTCACTTCCACTTTGAGTCACTTATGGCAAAAACATAATTCCCGTTCAATTTCATTTCACTGCAAAAGTACAAAAAGACAAAGTGGCAAAAGGCGCATCTTTAACAGTTCACTCACTTTGCTACTATGTGAAAAGACAAACACGTTTGTGTATAACATGAGTTAAAAATACAATATGATTTAGTTTTGATATGATTTATTTAAAACATAAGTGGATTAACATTTAGTTCATTTTATATGCAAAGAAAAATTTTGACAACTATTTTTGTCCTGTGTTTCAAAATACAAAATGTTTCAGTTAGGCTGAGTTTTGCATATGAAATTAACCAAGAACCCACCATCAACATGCAGTTTGAAGAAAGGGTAATAGATTTTCCTGAGTCTTAAATTTACTAAAATAACTGAATTCTATTTTATTAAATCTAACTAGCATTTACTGAACAGTAGGAAAACAGTTGAAATAGATACAAAATAGCTACATTCTGGTTAATTTGCATATTCAATACATTTGTTGTTGTGGTTGAATATGATTTTTTGTTCTTTTTTTTTAATGCTAGTGTGTTCAGACACCATGTTAGTTACTACGGTTGTAATCTGAGTAACATATAACATTCTTAGGCCTTAATTGTTACCCTTTGACTCAAACATTTATTGTTCTTCCCAGTATGAAGCACATACAAGGCATTTGGCCAAGACTTGATGTGTCAAGACCTGTGCAGGGTCTGATATTTTGCTCTATTTGCAAAGTAACATGCTAGCCTGTCAGTTTCACAGATGCTATCAGAAGACAAAACAGTCTTAGGTCAGAGACAAGAGACCTTTCTGTATATAGCACAGCAAGAAGCATGTGTGTCACATCGGCATTTGTTCCCCTCGACCCACAAGTCCACAACAGGCTTGACCCAGATGGATACTGCACCTTTAGTAGGTTTGTGTCACAGTTGTTAGATGAGGAAACTCCCAATCTTTTAAACAGTGTGCTGCAAACCTGGGCAAACTTTGGCTGGAGGAAGATATTGTTTTTATCACCCTTACCTGGAAAGAAATTTATTCTATGCCCAAGAAAGGTGACATTATCTGTATCTTCCAAGGTCACTTGCTACACAAATCCCTTGCAAGCATAATCCAGAATATAATCTGATCCAATGCTGCAGAAATACCAAAAAGCATGGTCTTCTACTACAGTATTACAAAAACATGTTCATTGACATTAAGGAATTCACAATATAGTAGATGTGAAAGGAACACAAAAGGGAGATAAGCTAATAATGTCTTATTTTCTTAATTTTATGTAACTTTATGTTTTCTGAAAATTAAGACACCCTTAATATATATGTACTCAAAGTTGTCTCTTCATTTATGATTTCTTACTGTAGTTTTATTCTTAAAAGATTTTTCTCTATATTATAGAGTTTAGAAACACTATTTTGGTTCTAGAATTTGGTAGAGATTTAGAATGGCCATAAAATTATCCATATAATTTGTGAATGTCAATTGAAAGACAAATTGATTCATGGAGTAGACACAAAGCTGGGGAGGGCAGCAGTTTCGTTGGTAAAGGCTTGTAACTGCAATTAAAAATTAATGTCAACATGTAGGTGAATTGTATTTTCCAAATTAGAATAACTTAATGAGCCATTCTCTGATGCATAATAAACTTTGGAAAAGATGATGTAAAATTTATAAGAACCTGGATCAAATAAGTTAGGGATTGTTTGTGAAGCTTATTGAATGGGATAAAAACTATATATTTATCATATCTTAAACAGTCAAAACAAAGAAAAATTATTGATATGTGGGGCTTTCAAAATCCTTTAAAACTGTGTATTCTTTAAACTTTTGATTTAATTGAGGGATAAATAATGAAAAAAGTAAAAGAATAATTTAGGTTTACCCATTTTTATTGTTTTAATATCCCTTTCAGTATATTCAGCTAATGTCCTTAATTTGTTGTATTCAAGAATACAGATAGTCTTAGTACCAGACAGATAACCTTGTTTTTTACTATTGCCACATCCTTATGCCATAATTTTAACTTAGCTGAAAAAACATGAGAAATATATTTATAAAAAAAACATTGATGCAAATCAATATGCATTAAAATATAAAAAGTATTCCAGGAAGCCAAAAAGTGACTTCTAATCTTGCTTAAGTATAATTTTTAAAACCCTTCCAGTGTAACATAATAAAAAGACAAAAACATGCTACTTTGGTAGGAGCCATAAATCCATAAATATTTCTAAACAATAAACTCCTTATTTTGGAAAATTACAAATATATACAAATTTTGAGAGGACAGTGTAAGAATCCCCATTTATCTATCAATGACAATATCGTTTTATCTATACCTCTCTTTACTTTCCCTCCTGATTTGTCTCATATTAAATCTACATACCATTGTCTTTTATCCATAAATATTTCACAAGCATAGCTTTGTTATTTTAATAGAAACACTTACAAATTTTAAGTGTTAATAAAGCAAAGAACAAGAATAAATGCAGTTGAAGTTGTTCAAATCAAATATTCTTTAGAAATTATGCGGCAAACGTTAATCAGATAATGCATCTACGTACACACTGGATAATTCATTAAAGTATATACAAAGAAACATTCGCCAAACCCGCAGACCTTAAAGAGCTTACAATCTATTTAAGTAAATAAAACCCAGACAAATGAATAATAAAGTAGGTTGAACTAGTGGTCTACACTACTTACCAAATAGAATATTAAGGCAATCCATAATTAATTGAAATGACATATAATAAATTTGTGAGTTCAAAAGAGGAAGATAGTACATGTTCTATTCAGTATTAAGGAGAAGGGGGGAAAAGCAAGCTACAACCAGGTAGTTTTGATAATGCATTACTTATCTTTCTGAAATAACTGCCAGCATTTTCATGAATATTAGCCGTTAAATTCATCTAAATTCACATTTAACTCAGTTTCCTTTGTGGTTTGATGCTTCCATTGTTCTCATATAGTGCTCTACTGAGAGACTCTCAAAAAAACCACTTATACAAGAATTCCCATCTAGAGTTCTGCTTTTAGAAACCCTTACCTCAGAGCTAATATGGGAGAAGACCAGACAGTGGATCTTAAGGATGGGTTTCTGGAGTTGTACCATTCTCCAAGTACTTGGTATAAAGAGTCCATCATGCTATATGCCAGTATTTCATCGGTAGGAAGAATATTGGTAATATCTGCCGTGCTGTAGTAGTGTAATTATTAGAATGTACATCTGCCTTAAACTGGGAAGATTCTTTTAAAATCTTTGATTCTACAGAGTTGGCCAATATGACCTTATTAGAAAATAACCACCCTTAGCTTAAAAAACTCTACAGAAGACTTAATTGAGGAAAGAGCCTCAAAAGTCACTTCTGACTTCCTCAGCATTTTCCCACCTTCCATCCATCCTGTTAACTAAACAATAGTAAGGCCAGCGTGGCTTGACTGAGGAGTTACAAAGTATGCTAAGAGAGATGAGGGAGTATAATCCAAAGGAGCTGCAGGCCATGGTTAACGTGCACTAGGACAGTCTTTTGTGGTTAAATTGATTACATCAGTCTATCTACCTAGAAAGCCCAATTACTGATCCTGCTAGTTGCATATAGTTCAGATGCGCATTTAAATCTGAGACTAATTATTTTGTTATTCAGTAGCTCATCCTTATTTTGCAGTAAACCCCTCCACCTACATTCCCGACAAGGAGGTCTTTCTGAAGAGCTCTGTCCAGCCCTTCCTACCAATGCTCAGCCAATTGAGAGATCGGGTTAGAAGCCAGCCAACTGGAATGGAAAGATCCTAAAGGCAGTAAAATGAAGGGAAGCTAAAGTGGTTAGTCAAGAAGAGCAAAGTCCCTGTGGCAACTGGAGAGCAAACACTTTTCCCACCAGAGAGCAGGGTCCTGGAGAATTGAATCTTATGTGCAGTGAGTATTGGCTGCTCTGAGTTCCTAAAAATTGCCGTTCAACTCCACATCCTTACAGGATGTATATGATGCTTTCAACTTTTGTTTATTTCAAAAAAGACTATTTTTATAACAGTTTTAAATTCATAGCAAAACTGTGTGGAAGGTACAAAGATACTCAATACACATCTTTTACTCCTATTATGCATAGCTTCCCCCATTATCAGCATTCTGAACCAAAAGGGTACATTTGTTAAAATTGATCACCCAAGGTTTATAGTTTACATTACCACTCACTCTTGGTGTTACACATTCTATGAGTCTGGACAAAAGTATAATGACATGTATCCACCATTATAGTACCATACAGAATAGTTCCACTGCCCTAAAAGTCCTCTGTGCTCTGCCTATTCAACTGTCTTTCACCCCCAAATCCTAACAACCTCCACTCTTTTTACTGTCTCCATAGTTTTGCCTTTTCCATAATGTTGTATAGTTGGAATCATACAGTATGTTGCCTTTCAGATTGGATTCTTTCACTTAATATGCATTTAAGTTTTTTCATGTTTTTTTTTTTTTTTCATGGCTAGATAGCTCATTTCTTTTAGTGCTGAGTAATATTTTATTGTCTGGGTGTAATGCAGTTTGTCTGTGCACCTGTTGACGGACATCTTGGTTGTTCCCAAACTTTGGCAATGCTGAATAAATCTGCTATAAACAGCTGTGTGCAGGTTTTTGTGTAGACAGAGGTTCCAATTCACTTGGGTAGTTATCAAGGAGTATATATTCTTATACACTCAGCTTTATAGGAAACTGCCAATCTGTCTTCTAAAGTAACTGTCTCATTTTGCATCTTCACTAGCAATGAATGATTGTTCCACATCCTGGTCAGCATTTGGTATTGTCAGGGTTCAGATTTTGGCTCTTCTAGTCAGTGCGAGGTGGTATCTCACTGTTTTGATTTGCATTTCCCTGCTGACATATGATTCAAAGCATCTTTTATTTCTTTAAATTTTTTTTTTATGTTCATTTGTTTTTGAGAGAGAGAGACAGAGCATGAGCAGGGGAGGGTTGGAGAGAAAAGGAGACACAGAATCTGAAGCAGGTGCCAGGCTCTGAGTTGTCAGCATAGAGCCCAACGCAGAGCTTGAACTCCCGAAGCATGAGATCATGACAGGAGCCGAAGTTGGATGCTTAACCAACTTAGCCACCCAGGCGCTCCTCAGAGCATCTTTTCATATACTTATTTGTCACCTCTGTATCTTCTTTGTGAGGTATCAAGGTCTTGCTCATTTTTAAACCAGATTGTTAGTTTCCTTATTGTTGAGTTTTAAGAATTCTTTGTGTATTTTGGATAATAGCTCTTTATTAGATATATCTTTTGTGAATATTTTTCCCAGTCTTTGACTTATCTTTCATTCTTTTGAGCGTTTGCAGAACAGATAATCTTAACTTTAATGAAGTCCAGCTTATCAATTATTTCTTTCATGTATTGTGCCTTTGGTGTTGTATGTAAAAAGTCATTACCAAACCCAAGTTCACCTTGCTGCACGTTTTAATTTTGAAATACTGACTTCATTACTTGGAATGTCTCATGTGTAAGAAAAATTTTAAATAATAATCTTATTTTTAATAGGATGTATTTTATTTTTTTACTGGAAGGAAGAAGAAATTGAGAATGCATGATGCCCTGGCATCTAAACATATAAAAATATTAGTTGTATCATTTACAATTAGTCAACCTAGCTGATAAATATTGTATTGTAAATTTTTATTTAGGAAAAGTACTCTAAATGGAGGCAAAATAAAGTTTCTTGGAAGTGGGCATGATAGAGATGCAATTGATTTGAGAACATCTCTAGTTTGCTTTGAGCTTATAAGATACCTCATTACCTATAAAGTGATATTCTACTAAAAATGTTAGGTTCTGTAGAGAATATAAAATTGAAACTATCAACCATTTTAAATTTATGTTAAAATACAGCTTTGAAGAATATTGCTAACCATTATTTGAAAATAATAAGGCCATATTGAAAAAAAAAATCTATTTTAGAAAAATGCCAGCCCCCAGGAGCCTGGGTGGCTCAGTCGGTTAAGCGTCTGACCTCGGCTCAGGTCATGATCTCACAGTCCGTGAGTTCAAATCCCATGTCGGGCTCTGTGCTGACAACTCAGAGCCTGGAGCCTGCTTCGGATTCTGTGTCTCCCTCTGTCTCTGAACCTCTCCTACTCGCATTCTCTCTCTTTCTCTCTCTCTCTCTCTCTCTCAAAAATAAATAAACATTAAAAAAAATTTTTAAAGAAGAAAAGAAAAATACCAGCCCCGTGATACTAGAAACAAGTAGCCAAGAAGTTGACTAAAGTAAACAAACATGGGCCAAAAATAATTATTCTATTTATTCAAAATTTGAATGTTCAGCCAATCAATATTGGGAGGTGTATGTACATTTGTTGATATGCATGTGTGTTTACCTTTAAAATATATACGCATATTTCTATCTTTTGGACACAAATTTATTTTTGAAAATAATTTTTGAAAAAGAACTAAAGTGTACATCCAATAAATATAATACAATCAAAATGTTCATCAAAAAATCAATGTTTAAGTATGATACAATTTAATTTATTGCTAGTTCTCCTTTTACTATCAAAAGTATCCTGATGTGGAAGATAAATTATTCAGTTACTTTACAAAAAAGAAACCATTGGTATCATCTGGATGTGAGCTGTTTTTATTCTTCATTGGTATTTGCTGCATATTGTCTCCATTTATTACTTTTTAAAAAATATACGGCTAAGTGTGGGATTGAGTTTTCAAATGTCCAAATCTGTATTGTCTGTGCTTCCTTATCTATGTTTTTTAAGCATTTCCTATAATATCCTGTAGATATGCTTAGGAATTTACTTGTCTAGTCTTTGTGTCTTACCTGGTTTGACGAGCCAAGCTTAGAATGTAATGTATCGCTTTCTCCGAATTAGAACACAATTTTGTTATTACTTCTACTAATATTTTTTTATATCCACAGTAAGTCAAAATACACATATACTAATTAGAGTTAGTCCTCTCTTTAGTACATTATGGTGTACCAAAGCAGGAGGGTGAACAAACAGCAGAGATGAAGAGAATTAAGTTTCACTTCCCATGTAAATGCAAAACTCCTCTGATTGTGCTCAAGAAAATGGCTAAAAAACACAGTGAATTGATGCATATATTTCTCCTCCATCCTGGTGAACTTCCTTTCCCAATGTAACCACATCAAGCACAACAAAAGCCATGGAGAAAAGAATGACTCTCTCTAGTTACTCCTGACCTCCTTCAATTGCCACATTGCCACATTGTCACATTCTGTCCAACCTTGGACCGGCCACATTTACAGTATTACCAAACAATTAGTAGGTAACATATTCTCTATAATTACCAATATTTTTATTAAAAACAATTCTTATCGATCCCCAAGGATATTGTATTATTTTTCATTTACCATAAACAATTCTTGGTTTTAGTAAATCCAAATGTTCTCAGTTTAACATGTCTAAATAATAGCCATGTGTTTAGAATGGACAATGTTTCCAATTAGGTAATAATAACCATACCAATGATACTTTCAGCATTGTGATAACCACACTGGATTTTTCACCATGAAATCTATTTTATACACTTAAAAAACTGAAAAATGAAAATGTGAGATTCTAATAATACTTTTATTAACGTCTATGAGGAAATAAAAACATCATGAAGAAATTTGGGGCCGTGTTGACCTTTAAAAAAGTAGGATTCTGTATATAGTTGAAAATAGTATTGATGAAATTTTGGGATGATGGGGGTGGTGGTTCATGGGGTCCGGAGCTGACAGTCAAAAAATAATTCTTGAAGATGTCTTTGATGCAAAAAGGTGATTTTATTAAAGCATGGGGACAGGATCCATGGGCAGGAAGAGCTGCATTGGGATTGTGACAGGTAACTCATTACATACCCTCAGGTTGGGAGAGGGTCGGGGATAGAGTAAGACTCTATGGTATTTTGGAAGCAAGGTTTCCAGGACCTTGAGGGACTAGCTGTTGCTAGGGAAACACCACTTATTGCCATTTAATAAAACTCCAGTCATGAGACCCTTGAGAGGTACATAAGCTTGAAGCATGTATGATTGCCAGCATATATCTCGGAGCAGTTGAGGTAAAGGAATCCTCAAGGTTGGGATAATGTTAAGCTAAAGTTCTCTTTTGCCCCTAACAAAGTGTCATCATCGAGGCAGCTGAGCTCCTAAAGGAGATCACTCTGCTGATTTCAAGGACTTGTCAATGGGCTGTGGGCAGTAAGGGAATTTTATTTTTCATTTCCCTTAGTTTCCCACAGCACCATGGCAAGCACTTAAACCTCTTTTCTTTGTTCTTGGGTAGCCAGGAATATCACACATATTCCACCTGGAGAGGCGGGGGTGTGTGCCAGCCTGTATTTTGCCCTCAGCTTGCCCAAAGCTCTCTCATCAGTATGAGCTAAACATTTACCTGCCATTAACTTTGAAAACTGTAGGAATTGCTTATAAGTCCCACTGATAAGAGAGGAGTGATGTCATGTGTAATAGTGGTGTAAGAAGATTTGAAGTCAGGTTGTTCCAACTAAGCAACCACTGAAACGGGACAAAAGATTGGAACAGACTGTTTTGAAACTCTGAACCCCAGCTAGACACTTACAACTGGAGCATTCTGGATGAGGGAAAGACCACCATTCTTAGGTATGAGTGGTGCGCATGAACATGTCCTCCATCCCCATTTCCAGCCCCGCCTGGGCTATAGGCTGAGTGGTTCAAGTTTCTGGAGCAGCTGGCTGATGCTCCTTAGGCCACAGCAGCTTTCCCCTTTGGCATCCATGGGGAGATTTATTGTTTGATTTTTAAATGGCTATTTATTTATTTTGAGAGAGAGAGTGTGCATGGGTGAGAATGGGAGAGGGGCAGAGAGAGAGGGAGAGAGAAAATCCCAAGCAGGGGCTGGATCCCACAAACAGTGAGATCATGACCTGAACAGAAATCAAGAATCCAAAGTTAAACTGAGCCACCAGGCATCCCTTATAGGGAGACTTTAAGGGCCAGTATATTTTTTTTCTTGTTCCCCTTGGGGAGCCAGACATTTAAGAAATATCTGTCTCAGCTTACTAGCTGACCACAAAGATAATGAAACAATTTTCGGTATATCACACAAAGCAAGAATACAGACTTTTCAGAAATAGTTTAAAAAAGTCACAAGTGGACAGTACCAACCCTCAAGAGCAGAAATCAGCAATCTCTGAAGAAGAGAAGGACCAGGTTTCCAGAGTTACTACCTTAAAGTCTCTTTAACAAATGGTGCTGGGTAAACTGAATCATGTACATGCAAAATAATGGAGTTGGACCTTTGCCTTACATTATAAAATTAACCCAAAATGAACCAAAGACCCAAAGAGAATGAAAACCATAAAATTCATGGGAAAAAGAGCTTCCACAGGAAAAAAATCTTCATGACATTGCATTTGGCAACAGTTTTGGCTATGACACCGAGCATATCCGAAAAATGAAAATCGATCATTGGACTTTATCAAAATCAAAAAAACTTTTGAGCATTAGAGGACATTATCAATAGAGTAAAAACGCAATTCAAAGAATGGGAGGAAATATTTACAGATCATATATCTGATCAGGGATTAATTACCAGAAAATATAAAGAACTCATAAAACTAAACAACAAGAACACCCAAAGAGCCCAACTGTGAAATGGACAAGGGATTTGAAAAAATATTTTTCCAAAGAAGAATTAAAAACTGGCAATAAGCCCATGAGTATGCAAGGAAATGCTCAACATTATTAGTCATTAGGAAGATACAAGTCAAAATCATAATAAGGTAACACTTAACTAACCCCACTATGATGGCTATAATTTTAAAAAGTTACTAGTTGGAATATAAAATGTTGCCGCTTCTATGGAAAAGTTTGACACTTCCTCACAAAAGTTAAATGTAGAATTACTGCATGACCCATCAATTCAACTTCTAGACATATACTCAAAAAAATTGAAAACAGAGTCAAACTGATACTTATGCATCACTGTTCATAGCAGTGTTATTCAAAATAGCCAAAAGGTGGGAACCATCCAAGTGTCCATCAAAAGATGAATATACAGGGGCCTGTGGGTGGCTCAGCTGGTTAAGCTTCCAACTTCGGCTCAGGTCATGATCTCACGGTTCCTGAGTTTAAGCCCCATGTCTGGCTCTGTGCTGACTGCTCAGAGCCTGGAGCCTGCTTCCGATTCTGTGTCTCCCTCTTTCTCTGCTCCTCCCCCACTTGCTCTCTCTCTTTCTCTCTCAAAAATAAATAAAAACTATTAAAAATTTAAAAATTTTAAAAAAGATGAATGTATAAATAATTGTGGTATATACATATAATAAAATATTATTCACCCATAACAAGGGATGAATTCTGATACCTGCTACAACATGATGAACCTGACAACATTATATTAAGTGAAACGAGCCAGATACAAAAGGACAAATATTATATTATTCCACTTACATTAGTTATCTCAAATTGGCAAATTCACAGAAACAGAAGGTAGAAGGTTATCAGAGGCTATGAGGGTAGAATATGGGATATCAATGCTTAATGCTTACAGAGTTTCTGTTTCTGGTGATGAAAAGGTTTTGGTGATGCTTATACTACACTGTGGCTGTACTTAATGTTACTGAACTGTGCACTTAAAAATGGTTCAAATAATAATCTTCATGTTATTTACATTTTACCACAGTAACAACTAACTGATAAAGTTTATATTTGGCATACGATTAGGCATACAGATTTTATGAAGCAAATTATTACTTTTAAAAAATAATACTTAGTAACATGAGAGAGCCTCAGGGTTCTTTGCTACAGTGATTATACCCAAGGATTTTCAATTATTTAAGAATAGTTGATAATACAAGCCTGCTGATATCTTGTACATTAAAATAGTAAAAAAAAACCCACATAAAATATTATTTTGAACCATTTCATAAAAGCACTTTGAGAATATCAACCTGAGATCTATATGTCTGCCTTACAAGTGGAAGGAAAAGCAAAATAATGATATCCAAGAGTGATTTCTCAAATGACCTCAGAGCATTAGTAATATAATCTTCATATAGATGTAGAAATAAATCTTTAGAAATTGATATTATTCAAAAATAATTATTTCCTGCCTTAGAGTTGAGCTTATAATATAAAAAATCCATAGAAAAATTTAACTTTAAGCATTAGTGGCTTGATTTTTCTCATTATATTTTACAATCCAGTATGTTCTCAAGATAATCAGTTTGTATAAAGAAATGTCTCCCTGATACTTTTCACCACTTTAATTCTTCACCATCAGTCTATAGTCATTAAAATATATTATTTCAAACTTTACGTTTTAAAATATATTTGAGAGATGAATATTACCTACCAGGCATAAAATACTGCTGTATAATAATATAGACCTGGAAATCTTAATTTCTACTGAATTTAGTTGTAACAGGGCAGTTTTAATTCTTTCCTTCTATAATATGTCATCCTAATCTTCAAAAAGTGGGAGAAATAGTATAGACTTAATTTAACAAACCAAATACATTTCACTTCATTTCAATTTCATGAAGCCATTTAGTTTCTTGATTTTTAAAATTTCTTTTAATGAATGAGACTTTAAAGTGATCATTGTAAGGTCTTTCATATTACATTTAAATTCTTTGTTAAAGAATCTAAAGGTTTTTCTTAAGATTATTTATTTATTTTGAGACAGAGAAAGAGAGAGAGAGAGAGAGAGTATGAGCAGGGGAGGGGCAGAGAGAGAGAGAGAGAGGGAGAGCGAGAGAATTCCAAGCAGGTTCTACACTGTCACCACGGAGCCTGACGTGGGGCTCAATCTCACAAAACCTGTGATTATGACCTGAGCCCAAATCGAGTTGGACACTTAACCAACTGAGACACCCAGGCACTCCCCTACCTTTTAAAATTAGCAAATGATTTGCTTTCCTACCGTGGCAGGCAAAATTTTGGAATGGTACCCCAAAAATGTCCTGCTGTAATCCTCAGAACCTGTAAAGAAAATGAGATTGTGTTATTTTGAATGGCAAATTGATCTTAAGGACAATATGCAGGTGGGCCTGGTTTAATCATATGAGTCCTTTTGAAAGCAGGGAGCCTATCAAGTTGATGGTAAAGGGGAAGTCAGAGAGATTCCAAGGGGGAAAGGACTCCATATGCCCTTCCTGGTTTGAAGATGGAAGAGGCCACATAAGAAGGAATGAGGCGCAGTTAGAAGCCCCTGGTTGAGAGCCAGCAAGGAAACAGATTTCAGACCTTCTCCTGCTAAAACTGGATTCTGCTAATAGCATAACTGATCTTGAAGTGCATTCTTGCCTGCAGATCCCAGATAAGGGCCTATCCTTGATTTGGGCCTTGTGAAACCCTGAGCAAAACAAAAACAAAAACAAAAACAAAATCAAAAACACCCAGCTAAACTCACCTGAATATCTGAGCTAGACATCTGTAAAATAATAAATGGACATTTTTTTTTAACTGCTAAGTTTGTGGAAACTTATTACACAGCAATAGAAAATTAATATGCATACTTCTGAAAACCATACATGATTTTGCTTTTGTGATTTTAAACTTTCAGGTCATCCAAAGGGCAAAAGATGCATGCCCCACTAGGTCTAGGAAATAAGGTAAATGGAATTGCACTCTGAAATTAAAATTTTGAAATCAAGAGGAATATGCCCAAGTTACCTTAAAACAATGGGTTATAAACTTTTGGATACAATGTGAATTTAATAAAACTATCAAATACCTAAAGGAAAAAAATGAATTGCATATATAGACACAAAAGTTTGTGTGGAATATCAAAATCGGTATTAAGATCCTTTCTCTGAAATGATAATTGCAGGGTGCCTAGGTTGCTCAGTCATTAAGCATCTTACTTCGGCTCTGGTCATGATCTCACAGTTGGTGAGTTGAAGTCCCACATCGGGTGAGCATGTGCCTCGCTTTGGCCCCCCTTCTCTCTCTCTCTCTCTTCCCTCTCTTTTTCTGCTCCTCCTGGTATTCTATCTCTCTCTCTCTGCCCCTTGCTCACCTGCACCCTCTCTCTCTCTCAAAAATAAAATAAAATAAAATAAAATAAAATAAAATAAAATAAAATAAAATAAAATAAAATAAAATAAAATAAAATAATAAAATAAAAAAAAATTGCAGAACAAGATTGTAAAGTGGTTTCATGTACCAACCTAATCAGAAAGAATTAAATCATTTATAATGGTAGGTAGATAAAGTCCACACACATTTTAAGGGGTCACAGAAGCAAATAACAGCAGTGCCTACTTGGTCATTGTCCAAAAGCAGGTGTCCCTGCAAGCTGATATAAGTATCTGGCAAACTTTGCTATTGTTTCCAACTGTTAGAGCCTCTTGGATTCTTATATGTGATTTGTTAAATCATCTCTTCTTCTCTTGATTTGAGACTCTAAAAACAAATATCTGATCCTCTGTTTTCCAGTGTAGCTTACCTAAATTAAGTATAAGCTAGTCAGACTGCCTCAGCTATCTAATATCCCTGAGAGTCACATGCCTCATATAATAATTGAACTATCCTGCAAATTTACTGCCAAGTGTTTCTTAGCTCAACCAACAAAAATTACCAATACTTAGCTGAAACAACTCTGGGGTGGTGATGAGACTGAGGTTTTTGTCTCACAAGTTGAATG
Source organism: Panthera pardus (assembly GCF_024362965.1). NCBI lineage: Eukaryota > Metazoa > Chordata > Mammalia > Carnivora > Felidae > Panthera > Panthera pardus. The sequence goes on along the minus strand of NW_026526721.1, from coordinate 99,999,157 downwards.
TCAACCTGAACAATGATTGTTCACTAAGACACAAGTATGAATACCAAGGGGGTCTCCTCTACATGACACTGATTTTGTGTGTGTGTGTATCTTAATTGAACTTTTGCAAATTTAGAGCAAATAATAACTACAAATTCAGGGGCGCCTGGGTGGCTCAGTCGGTTGAGTGTCGGACTTCGGCTCAGTTCATGATCTCATGGCTCCTGAATTTGAGCCCCGTGTCAGGCTCTGTGCTGACATCTCAGAACCTGAAGCCTGCTTCCAATTCTGCCTCCCTCTCTCTCTGCCCCTAAACCCACTCGCATTCTGTGTCTCTCTCAAAAATAAACATTAAAAAAATTACAAATTTTGGTGTTAAAAGGAATATTTTTTTTAGTTGGCATTAACATTAAATTAAATTTTACTATATAGCACACTGTAGCTAAGATTAAAAAGGCCAGGAATAAATTCATGTTTAGATTAGCCAACATTCAAGGGGACTAATTTAAAAGGTGAACTTCACTTATAACTTTGCCTAAACAATTTATGTTCTTTCTTTTGACACCACTGGAAACCTTTCAATTTACCACCTGCACACACTGAGAACTCATTAGAAAATTAATGTGCACTCTACTGTTTCTCTCTGTCCCCCCAAGCTACCTCTAATGCTTACTCTTCAATCCCTTACTCTTTTCTTCCTAAAAAGTATATAATTATGAAAAGTAAGATTTATCTTGTATGTTTGAATAAATTATTCCAAGTGCCTAATAAGTCAATATCTAACTAAATCTGGGGCTTTGATAATCTAAATTTGTAAACTAAATTTCTCCAAGGATAGAATCCCAGTTGAGTTTGCACTATTTTGCATTTTTAGTATACAGCATTATTCATATTAGGGGTGTAATATAAGGCTATAAAATATTTCACTAGGAAATATTTTTGTATTGTATTATTTCTAGGAATAACAACACACACTATGGTGTTTATTTTCCATGATTTCATATTTTAAAATGTTAATAAGTCCTTTTTTCAGATGCATGCTGTGAATTTCTCTTAGTGTATTTTCCTTATTGTTCCTTATGATCTTTTGAAGGGCAGAAATTCTAAATTTTGATGATGTCTAATTCATCATTTTTTTTGTCTTTTATGGCTTGTGTTTTTTGTATTCTACCCTAAGAAATTTTTGCTTAACTTGAGGTCATAATGATATTCTTCTATCCTTTTTTTCCAGAAGTTGAACATTTTTATCTTTTGTGCTTATGTGTATGTTAGTTTTTATTTAATATTTGTATATGATGTAACTTCTATATCTTCATTTTTCTCCTATATATGTGTACTATACTAATAATCAAGAACATTATAGCAACTGCTTTTCTGTGAGTGAAAAATTTTGTGTAAAAAACAGATCATTTTCAAATTACCATGTCAAAAGTACCTCAAAATGGTTAAGACACAGAACTTCCCTAAATGTATTTAGCAGTGCACTTCTATCATAGAGTATGTTTTGCAAATACTTTGAACAGCAGTACATTTAAATCCTAATAGATACAATTTATTTGGTGAACGTAATTCATGCAGGTTTATAAGAAATGTAAAATTTGTAGACAGCAATTTGTAAGGAGTTATTTCCAAAACAGAGGGAGATATTTTATTGTAGATAAGGAAATGGTGAAGTGTCCTTCTAATGAGCATACTTCAATCTTCTTCCAATTAGAGGCTTATCAGGGAAATTCCCAATAGCTATGCTTACCACCACAGTAATCAGTCCACTTACTAACATTTTGAAGGTGAAATAACTGTTGAATTTCATTGATAACATCCAGCTATATTTCTACTAAAATCATATAGGGTAGTGAAGGTTTTCATGTTATTTTGATCCCAAAAATTACCTGCTTCACTGGTCCCATAATTCTTTTTAGGAAATGGTTACTGTATCAGTCAGTGTTCCCTAGAAAAAGAAAATAAATAGGATATTGATAGATGATAGATGATAGAGAGATAGGTAGATAGATAATAGATAATAGATAGATGATGATGATAGATGGATAGATAGATAGATAATGCAAAGAGCTCTCATCACAAGGAAATTTCTTTTTTCTTTCTGGCTTTTTCTCCTTATTGTGTCTATATGAAATGATGGATGCTACCTAAACTTATTGAGATAATCATTTCATAATATATGTAGGTCATACTGTTGTGCCATGCACTTTACACTTATATAGTGACATATGTCATTTATAGCTCAATAAATCTGGTAAAAAAAAAAAAAGATTCTGTCCAAGAAGGAAGAGACCAAGATATAGAGCTCTACTTCTCTTGTCTGTATATAAAGGTCTTGGCAGTTATATAAATCAGTCATTCAATAAAACAAGTCTTTACCTGCCAAAAGAAAAGAAAAGAAACAGAATAAGACTCATGGAGTATTTTAAACACTTAAAAACTAGATATTAATAATACTTTACATTAATTAATCATTCCATACAAATTTTATTCATTTTAACGATAGTTAATGGCAATTATTTTCCATTAGAAATAAAAATCTAGGTTCTGAATTTCTTTTCTCCTTTTGGAAATGAAAACTTATTAAAAACATTAAGATATCACTCTTAAACTAGGTTTACCTTAAGTTGGTTTATCAAGGTCTTAATCATCATTGGAATTTGTTAAACATCATAAAATCAGAGGTTTTTTTTTATTATAAATATGGTAATCTAAAAGGCACAATAATTGAGCTTTAATTTCAAAGGACAAATTAACTCATAGTTCCTGAACTTAGAATATTTTATCAATTTTATACTGCATTATTTCTTGTGTTCTAAAATACATATTAGGGAAGTCCAGACTACTTTTAATGGCTTTTCTCGCTGATAGCTTTATTTAAAGCTCACCATAAGCAAAATGAGGCAAAAGTTTAATTGAATCAATATACTACATTTTTTTGTTTCCCAATCTAATCCTCTCTTGCCTCTCCAAGGCATATTCCTGTTCAGACACTCCAGCCAAATAGAACTAAGCTTCCATGCCACTCCTAAAGGCCATAATAAATACATAGTCACCTCCATACAGTATATCTAACAGATACAATAGTGAACATATGATTTCAATGGAAAATCAAGACTTTTAATTTGGCAAAGTTTTGGGGAGCATTTAAAGGTTTCAGATTCCAAAAGGATAATGTCTTTGTCTTTCAATGATTCTTAGGGAAGATGAGAAACAAGGGTAAAGGTGCATTGTTTGTGTGCTATGTGGAAAGGGAGAAATGAAATTTTCAATTGTATAACATAGTGTCTGGTACATGGCAACTGTTTAGTACATGATTAGATAACGATCAAATTGCACCCCATATGTCATTAGAGATGGTCATGATATTTAGCTTTGGTCAGTCGTGGAGAAGAGATTTTGGTCAAGTTTGTTGTTATGTCTTTAGGTTTTCACTGTTGTCACGAAGGAGGAGACAAACACTCCCCAGTATACACAGCTAATAATTGCAAAAGCAAGAATTAAAATCCGGATAATCAACCCTGGAGACATTGCTCCTAACCACCATGTCCCAAATTTGGTGTCGGTGATTTAATGGCAGATGAAAACTCCTCTTGACAATTGTCGTAGTTTTATTCTCTCCTCTGACAGTCTGATTTGAATTAGACAGATGTTAAAAAAAACATTTCAATGGTGAATTATTTTTGGAAAAGAAACCTTTATAAACTTCAGTTTTAAATAAGTACTTGGAAATCCGTCATCACCACTGTGAAGATAGGATTTGTGCTCCTATTAAAATCTCCTAACAAGGAAGTATTACAAAGTAGGATTCATGGAGGTGTAATGTAATTAGCAGAGACATAATGCTTAACTCTAAACTGAAAAATTCCTATGTTTCACAAAGTGAAAAGATATTTAAACATTTGCATAAATATTTTTGTTTTTCTCAAGTGTGAGACTTTTCTCAACCTTGCAAATACATGTTGGTGCATTTTGCTGAAAACTTAAAAGGAAAATGCATTAAGTTTGATGAACTTATCCTGTTAACCCCAAGTAAAGGAAAATTAGAAAGCCTATTCCAGGGACAATAATAGTTTAAACTATATCAATAAGAAAAGGTTCCTTTTTAATTGGAAAGTTGGATATTCAATTAGTGAAATTAGAGCTTTCTTATGGTACACATTTCATTTAAAGCACACTGATATAGTTGAATTTTTGCTAAGAATAAGAGTTTTTGATAACTATGGCTATTGCCTATAGATTATAGCAGAATCCAGCTGAGAAGTATTACAGCTATAACTATTGTGCCATACAGAAGTTTATATGTTTCACTTCTAGCTTTTAAGTTTGTGGAAGTAAATATTACCTTTGGGAATTATTATGGGTATCATTTTAATGACACTAGACAAATTTAGACCATGGTTTAAAGGGGTCAAAACAGCCAATAAACTAATTCTATTTAGAATAAAAATTGAGGGGCGCCTGGGTTACTCAGTCGGTTAAGCAGCCGACTTCGGCTCAGGTCATGATCTCGCGGTCCGTGAGTTTGAGCCCCGCGTCGGGCTCTGTGCTGACAGCTCAGAGCCTGGAGCCTGTTTCAGATTCTGTGTCTCCCTCTCTCTGACCCTCCCCCATTCATGCTCTGTCTCTCTCTGTCTCAAAAATAAATAAATGTTAAAAAAAAATTTAGAATAAAAATTGATTTTTTAAATTAATTGTAGAGACTAGTGAGGCCCTCATGGTCCTGTTGTTATCATTCTTGCCTTCCATTATGAATAGTTGTTGTCATGATCTATCAATTGTAAAGTATTTTTAGTATCATCTCTATTATTGATGGAATTGTGTTTTTTCAAAATTTGTATGTTGAAGCCTTAACTAGCAACATGACTATATTTGGAGATAGGGCCTTTAAGGAGGTAATTAAGGTCAAATAAAGTCACAAGGGTGGAACACTAATTGAACAAGACAAGTATCTTTACAAGATGAGAAAGCAACACAAGAGATCTCTCTCCCTTTATGCACACAAAGAAAAAGCCATGGGAGGACACAGCAAGAAGATGTCCATCTAGCCAAGAAGAGAGATCTTACCAGAAACCAACCTGGCCAGCACCCTGATCTTGAACTTCTGGGCTCCACCACTGTGAGAAAGTAAATTTTTGTTGTTTAAGCCATCCAGTCTATGTATCGTATTGCGACAGTCTACCAGACTACTAAAAACTCTGAATTAATCTAAGAAAATGAAATGCTATTTTGTCAAAGGATTTCTAATCTGGGTTGGAACTGATCTCACTGAAAATGTTAGGTATTTTGCTCACACACAATACTAAAAGGCTTAACTAATTATGAAGTTACTTAAGAGGCTTGGAATTACTTATTCTTCTGATGTTGCTGATATAGTCATAGACTTTTTGAAACTAAACTTAAGGAAAGAAACATCTCATAGAAACTTGAGAAAACTATCATGAACAAATCAAAAGTATAACCCATATTGATCTCCCAAACTAAATTCTGATTCTCTTGACACCACAAACTCCCACCTTCCCAACCAGTGAAATAGACTTAAAATGGCTAAGAAAGGAAATCCTTACAGGTAAAAATAAGCCAGGAAATGGCAACACTAAGGCAAAAGGGAGTGCGAGGTAGATGGAGCTGAGGTACTACTAAATTTAATTGATAGTAAAGGAGACAGTTTGGGATGATTACGTTTGAATGAGCTCAAATCTTTGATTTCTTTTCTCTTTATTTTTTGAACTCCAAGAGCTGGTCCATTTTTTTTTTTCTTTCAACCCGAAGAGCTGAGCCATTCACATCTTTTATTACTCCCATCAGCCATCCAGAGCTTCTGCCAAAATGTCGGCTACCTAGAGCCCAGGGGAATGTGTCCCAATTTGCCACAGCCCAGGCCAGCAAGCCAACAGTAGTTCACAACTAATTTGTTTCCCAGTCAAAATGCTTAAACCATATATTTTAGGGCACCAACAAGAAAACCTAGGAAATAGAAACTTAGAAAATGTCAAGTGGGAATGCTTATTTAACTTCTCACTCTATCAGTATCTGCATTATATTTATCTTAAATATTCCCATGCCTTTATGCCTACCTCTTTTTATAGAATCATTAAATTATGATTTGTCATTATCAAAAGTGGATCCCTGGATCTATTTCTGTTCATTTTTACACAATGTCAAAGGTGACCTTCATTATTTTTTTCAAGGCCAGGAGACTCTAGTTCACATGTGGAATTTTCCAAAATAATTTTTTCCCTCCATTTTTAAGAAAAAAAGTTTACACTCCAAGTTCTCAAGTTGTTTTTAAGAACACAAGCATCTATTTCCATCACTCTATTATTACAAACAGAAAATTACTTTCAGCTTTTGATTATCCGAGGGTGTTTTTCATTGGAATCCCTGTAGTATCATTGCTATTTTTAATTTACTACTGGCTGCTAATTTTCATAAAGCATGCATCATATTAAAATAAAGATTTAATGGAATGCTTATGACTATTCCAAAGACTTAGATAATTTGAACTCATTGTATTTGATACCTGTTTGTCATTGTGTCAGGTGTTGGGATAATAGTAGAAATGGTATAGATGTGTAAAGGTGAAAAATAAACCTAGTAAAAAGATGTTCTTTGCATAATTGTTCATAAAGTAAAAAATTGGAGATAATCTTAATTTCTATCTATATGGAATTATTATTTTATAACCAGAGTAGAAAAAAAAAGGCAGTGCTTTAAAAAATTATAAAACTCTATGACTTTAAATCAAAGATTTAAAAACATATTAACAGGGGCACCTGCATGGCTCAGTCAGTTGGGTGTCCAACTTCGGCTCAGGTCATGATCTCAGTTCGTGGGTTCAAGCCCCGCATCAGGCTTTGTGCTGACAGCTCAGAGCCTGGAGCCTGCTTTGGATTCTGTCTCCCTCTCTCTCTGTCCCTTCCCTGCTCAGGCTCTGTCTCTCTCTCTCTGTCTCTCTCTCTCTCTCTCTCAGAAATAGATAAACATTAAAAAAAAATTGAAAACATATTAAATGACAAAAGAAAATTGAACATTTTTTATGTCTTATCCTATTTATGGGAGAAAGTTTGACAAACCAAAGTGTATGTATGTATGTGTGCATATGTATGTGTGTGGGCATGTATGAATATACACATATGATTATAAATGTATAGAAAATATTATTGCTATATTAATATTAGAAAATATTATTGCTATAATATTTCATGTAACTAGGAAAGAATTTTAAAAATAATAATTAGTATGAGGAATATAACATAATCTCATGTCTCCAACAAAGTAAAAAACAAAAAAGAGAATTGAGTTTGAAGAATACATTTATAGCTTGATACACTAAATATATAATCATATGTATGCATTTATATATGTTAATCATTATATTTAAAATAATGCTAAATATGTATGCATAATCTTAATATATAGTTTAGAAACTATTAAATTCTAGAACATTGTAATGGTCTGTATTACTGTTACCAATAATTTCTGCACTGATTTCTTAATGACACATATTAACAGAGGGAATCCTTGCTGCTTGATAGCAATAAAAAAAGGAGAAATGTGTAATACAAAACAAACAACTAATTATTGCAATAAATAAAGAAAATTGTTTATACACTTAACATTAATTAATTGGGCAATTGCTAAGGAATTACTATTTATGCAGAGTTAGCATAGATATAGTTCTGTTAGGAAATCAAAATCAAAATGTGATAGATATATTTATCATTTTCTTATAGTCTTATTGGTGTCAAAACAACAACAGCAACAAAATCTAAAAAACCTAGAAACTTAGTTAATTGAAAAGCTGTTGCAATGTAATGTTACATAATGGGCCACTTGCCACTTATTTGAAAATCTTCCTACAGAACTCCCAAGCAACTGGTCAAGTTCTGGTTATTTTAAAAAATTATCCTTGGTTATTATAGCCCCATCTTTGTTATATATTAGAACAGAGAAAATTCACTATAATCATGTTCTCCTTGACCTACCTACATTTTATGAAGCAGGTTTGGTGCACACTTCCTTGATTATCACAAAACAAGTGAATCAATAGATCTTCACATAATTGTACACCTATTGTGTACACCTTAGGAATAAAATAAAATTAGTGACTGTTTGATGCATAAGGTTGTCCCATTAAATTTTATGAAGAGAAATAAAAATACTCATAAATTTTTTATCATGCTAATGATAAATTGACAATAAACAAAACAAATACAAACAGCAGAAAGAAAAAACAAAGGTTTTTTTCTTCTAACTACATGGTGAAAATATTTACTTACTCAGGCTTCTGAGATCTTCCCCCAGGCGTCTCTTCTTCCTGGAGACACTTTTTCACACATTCACCTTCACCAAAATTCTCTTACTAGGCCTTTCTGCTTCAGTTATTAAAATCCTTCCTTTATAATCTCTTTCATGCTTCAAACTTTCATTTTTACCTTTATTAAGTTAATCACTTATCAGTATATTTGTGTTTTTGTTTAATCTCTGGAAATCCTGGACAATGTCAATTTTACATTTTCAATACAGAATTATCTCCCCTCCAAAGAAGCTCCAAATCCAGATTTCTTCATTTCCAGTAGTAATGCCACTCTTTTCTCAAAAAATATGTTAGATTTATCTTTTAATCATACCTCTCCCTCATGCTTCTGACCTTCCCAACTGAACTTGTTATACAATTGGATATATCTTGTTTATTAAGTTACATATTATTTATTTATTTACTATGCCTGCAGTCTTTTTTATAAAGAGCAATTTCAAATAACAATGTACCCATTTGTCTATCCACTTCGTTCAGGAGTGTTTTTCATTTTCTACCCAAATTCTCTTATTACCTCCAGAATTTTTTTGTTTTAATTTATTTTTTACTTCTTTTTTTCTAGTGTGTGTTTTAACTTCATCTCATCCCTACAGTTATGGTCCTTACAGAGATAATTTTGTGGCTGTGCAATAGCTTAATCACTGGCTACTGGCTGTGCTACTGTGTATTCTAGAAATTTTGAAGATTGACTATAACACTCACCTACTCAAACATCTCTAGTTTTCCCTTTACTAACCTAAAACTGCACTTGTAATTATTGACGTTCATCTCCCCACTATACAACCAGAATGTTCACTAAACGGTAATCCGAATGATCTGTTTATAAATCTTTCAAACTCCTACACATTTTGTTTAATTCATTGGAAAAGAACATGTTTATTACGTTAAATGACACTCCTTTTCATCATATCCAGTTTTATATTAAAATGTTATTGAGGGCTGGGATGAATTTTTATTCAACTCTGTATTCTCTCAATGACTTTATTAAGAATAACAATTAATATAAAAATATATTGACTATGTACTAACATAAAATGTCTATGGGATTTAAAATATACAGGAAAGATAAAGTTGCTAAGGCAATTTGAACATTTTTCTGGAGAAATACTTTGCAAGTCATGACATTTGAAAATTACATAGAGATGAGTCTGTATGGATATAAAGAGAACAGCTTATAAGTGGTAGAACCAGAATTGATTCCTGGTCCAGTGTGTTTGCCAGTACAACACAGTTGGCCCTAACTTCCCACTTTTTGGTCCTCTGAAATAACTTCAGTGACCACAGTTTATAAATACAGCATAACCAAAAAGGGTATTGTTGAAGCAATGTTTTAAATGCTACCTTGATTAAGGAGCACCTGGGTGGCTCCGTCAGTTGAGCATTAGATTTAGGCTTAGGTTATAATCTTGCAGTTTACAAGTTTGAGCCTGGCATCAGGCTCTGTGCTGACAGCTCAGAGCCTGGAGCCTGCTTTGGATTCTGTGTCTCCCTCTCTCTCTGTCCCTCCCCCGCTCATACTCTGTCTCTCTCTCTCTCTCTCTCAAAAATAAATAAACCCTAAAAAAATTTTTTTTTAATGCTACCTTGATTGAACCCATGCAACCATAGCATATATCTTCTTTAATCTATCCTAACTCAAAAATGCTATAGAATTTTTGGAAATAAAAGAAATTGTTTAGAGAGAAACTATGATCTCCAACCTGTGCCAAAATTGGCTTGTGTAGTGCAGAGTAGGAAATAATTAAAAGAGAACATTCTACTGGAAATTGTATTCACTTATTCCAAAACACTTAACATAAAGCCAGGGGAAGCAATGGCATGGGCCTCCGCTTCTGCTCACATCCAACACATAAAGTGTTAAGTAATGATTTCTACTCATAAATCTTCCTAACCTGCTGAAGCTGATTCAAGATATTAAGAAGGCTTTACTCTTTTTCTTTCTCAGCAATGTCTCTGCAGCAGTTCTGGATCATGAACCTTGATTGTTAGAAACCATAAAAATAAAAAGACAAAATATCCATTTCAGTTTAGACAGTTTTGTGGAAGACCAGGTGGCTGATAAAAAGCCCCAGTCCTTGGTGTGGAGGCAAAGACAGCAGTTGAAGAGCAAAGAGCACCCTTTCCTGTGGAGTTTAAATTAAATTCAGATTTGTTTCAGCAGGGCCTTAATGGAATCTGTGTGATTGGGACACTTTGGCTTAGCCGGTATCTCCACATGCTTTTGCTCTAGCGAAGCCTATTTAGTCCATTTTGTACACTCAGTAAAACAGTACTAGGGATAACCAACTGCTGTATATATTAATTGCATGGTCATTTGTGATCTTGGGCTAGAGTTCTTAAAAGTGCAGATTATAAGAAAAATACAACATTAGTAATGCTATAGTTGCTTTTTCTATTTATTGCCAGTATTTAGTCTTCAGTGTTTTACTTTTTCAGTCACAACTGCCAATCTTACTGCCTCGTATCCAGCTAAATCTCCACTGCTTGAAGAAGCTCCTTCTGTCAGTAATTATGGAAAGTTCTGCCTCTGGAAGAACTGCCACAGCAAAGCGGATAGAACCGCCACTATTAACAGAGTGGTATTTTACTGGCAGTGACTTTTAATAGATGTTTCTTCTTGTCACCACAGAGAAGGGAATCGAAGTAAAAGAGGGATGAAAATTTGACAGATAAGAAATAAGGTAAGCTGGTTTGTTTTTTGTTTTGTTTTTAAACTCCTGTATTTTTCTTCCTTTTACAATAACTCTTCATATATTTCTCTTTTCTCTGTTTGGTATGAATTGAAAGCTGTCAGCTTTGTAGAAGCACCAAATGCAGACTACAGTAGGCCTCCCTATCAATTAATGTGATTGTACTGTAAAACTTGGTCATGTGATGCCTTTAGGCTGCAGTTTAGGGATGGGCTTGATTCCACTACCTGTATCCTCTGGCATGTTTTGAGCAACCCAATACAGACAGGAACAAGTATGCAGGCAAGGCTATTTAATCCAGTGATGTGTACGTACACTTTGTGGGTCATGAAACACTAAATACAAAGTTATCCCATTCTTACCTGGAAAACTTTTAAGTTACAAAGGCTTTGTAGTTTGGGTGGCTTATCACAAGATGCCCTGGGTATTGTACAGTAGGAGAGAAGTAATGTGATGTTTATTTTATATTTGATGTAAATAATGATCTCAGTGGGGGCTTTGGGTGACTTAGTTGAGCGTCGGACTTTGGCTCAGGTCATGATCTCACAGTTCATGAGGTCAAGCCCCGCGTTGGGCTCTGTGCTCACAGCTCAGAGCCTAGAGTCTGCTTAGGATTCTGTCTCTGTCTCTCTTTGCCCCTACCCTGCTCACACTCTCTCTCACTGTCAAAATTTAAGAAAAAAAAAATCTTAGAATAGGTGTGTTTATGGTCAATTTAGTGGTCATTCAATTGTATCATCTTGGATGAAACATGAAGGACATTACAGTGAGTACAATAAAAAAATTGAAATCAAAATGAAAAAATTCTTAACTGATTAATAATTGGGAGACTAAATATTAATAACTGATATTTATTGAAATTGGTTTCACCATTTACAGTATTTCTATCTTCAGAAATAATGGCCTCCACTCTAGGTGAAGCTGTCTGGAGGCATCGGAAGAATCCCTTCTGAATAATTTTATTACTCATAATCTGTCTCTATTGATGGGCAGAGTGCTGTTACTGGTTCTTTAATCTTGCCAAGTGAAAGTGATAGATAGATTCAATAAAATTTGAGAGATTAATCTAATGTGAGGCTCCTACTATTTTCTCCAATTGTGTCTCCCCAAAATAAGAACAGAAACTATTTTCTGTACTCAATTTTTTAAGATAACTCTCTGTACACAGTCTCCATATAAAAGTCATAATCATGCAAAATATTCTTGAAATAATAGAGCACCAAAATTTTTGTATTTGTTTACTGGGTTGCTGCCACTATTCCAAGTCCAAATTATCTATGCTCACTATAGGCTTTTTTCTGTTTCCATTTCTCTAGGCTTTCACATTTACCTTGTTGAAATGGGAAGTTATTTTCTTACTGGTACATTACTAATGTGAACTGTGTTACCAGGATGAACCAATTCTCACTGCACTTTGTACTATTTATCACATGTTCTTAAATGTAAAATAATGAAATAAAGACATTTCAAAAATTATATATACATATTATGTCGTCAGTTAGTTTAAAATATTTCTAGGAATGTGCACCACTTGCTTATTTTTCTAGCAGTCAATAATTCATTGGATTATCATGAAAAATAGTTTTATTTTTCCTATTTCTATTATATTAATGCCTCACAACTTTGGTATTGTTGGTTTTATGACAGTTCAAAATAAAAATGCATTGACATGAAATTGTGTTTACATATTTCTATTAAATAAAAAGTCAATTTTCAGCAGAATATGTGCTTATAATGCCAGCTACTTTTTATTTATTTGTATTTCAGGTGGTCTGGAGAGATAAACATCTAAATGATAATGGAGACTGTCTATGGTTTTGGAGGCATGGGTGTGCCTCCCTTACTCTGAGTTACTAATATTTATTGTTTTTTTATATTAAGACTTTTATTTTTTAATAACACCTAACCATGATTCTTAAGATGGAAAATTACAAAAGGGTAGATTTGAGATATTTTGCTGAAAGATACAACAGCTTTTGATTTTCTGGAAGCACCAAGCCCCATCTAATGGTGTTTGTGGGAAGGATATAAGGATTCTTAGTGAAGCCAGGAGTTCTAACACTTGAAGGAGAATTGTTCCTCATGGTTTAAAAGATGCACAAAGCCCTTTCACTTTTGCTTGATGGAAAATGAACAGTATATAAAGAAAATTATGTCTAAGAAAATGATACTCAGTTACCAATGTCAAAGCCAAATAGACTGTAAGGGCTTAGAAATAGAACATCGGTATTACTTTCTTAGATATGGAGCGGAGAAGGACAAGTGAATGAGAAATAATTATTCTTTTTGAGACCAGGAATATGGGAAGAGGTTGGTAGAATTTTAGTGAATGATCTTGTCCTAGTAGTTTCTTGTATTCAATACATTTCTTTCCTGATTTGTAGAGCAGTGATAGACTACTATGAATATCACCTTTTAGCTTAGGTAGAAATAACCTAAAGTAATGGTCAACTGAGTTTCTGGATACAGTTTCAAATTCATAGCAGAAACCGCAACATTCGGGACCAAGTTGTTTGCAAAAGCTTAGCATTTTAAGACGTACATACACATATGTTTATCTGAAAAGGTTATCTTTAGCTGTCTTTAATAAATATAATGCTTGGAAAATATTTGTATTAGTTTTCTATTGCTGCTGTGACAAATAACCACAAGTTGGGTAGTTTAACATAACATAGATTTATGAATATGTGAGACATCTTACTAGGGGTCAGAAATCCAAAATGGGTTTTGGCTAAAATCAAGGTGTCATCCGGGGTTGTGTTCCTTCTGGGGACTCTATAAGAAAATTTGTTTCCTTGGCTTTTCCATCTTCTAGACGCTGCCTATATTCATTCACTTGTGACTCCTTTCCATCTTCAAAGCCAGAAATGGACAGCCCAGTCTTTTTCATAAATAGCACTCTGACACTGACTTTTCTGCTTCTCTATTGTACCTTTAAAGATTCCTGTGATTACATTAAACTCCCTGGGATAATCTCACTATTTTAAAGTCAGCTGATCAGCAACCTTAATTTTACCTGGTATCTTCATTCCTTTTGTCATTAAACATAAAATATTTAGAAGTTCTTGGGATTAGAACTTGGACATATTTAAGAAGCCATTATTCTGTTTACCACACAGCCTAAAACAGAGTTCCTGAACAGACCTCTAAATTTATAACACCAATCACAATCTTTGAAGCCACATTCTTATTTGTAGAATCTGAGCATTTTGAGACACACACACACACACACACACACACACACACACACACACACATTTTCCTAAAAGGTTTTCTTTAGCTGTCTTTAACCATCAAAAGCTAATCCTGGTTAAATTTAGGCTGTATTAGTTTCCCATGGATGCTGTAACAAGTTACCACAAGCAGGATGTCTTAAAACAACAGAAATTTATTCTATCACAGCTCTGGAAGCCAGAAGTCTGAAATCAAGGTGTAGTTAGGGTTATGCTTTCTTCAGAGCTCTTGGACCTCTGAGACGAAGCTGGCCCTTGACCACAGCACAGTTCTGAACTGGTCTGGGTGCTGGGTTTGTTTGGAGGCACACAGGGATCTGACCCCTGACCCTTTGTTACTGCTGACCCCTGAGCCACTACACCCATCCCAGCAGGGTGCCCAAGCTGCTGCGGCTCTCTCCCCCAAATCCAGCTGCAGGACTGTAAGAGCCCTTCCTTTCCATACCTACTTCCTGCCCACGGAGCATAGCTCTAAGGGGTGGGGGCCACCCCAGAAGCCCAAGTCATGGGAGGAGGTGGAACTGACCTGGGATGGCACTCCCTGGAGACTGTCCTGTGGAGGAGAATGGGTTTTCTCTCAGTTCTGCTACTGTGGGGCAAAGTGGAGGGATATCTGGTACACATTCTTACCACCTCCTGGGTCTCAGGGAGGCCAGATGTGACCTCATCTTTCTCATGGTGTTGTCCCTGATGCCACTGGTATGGAGGTCCCTCCCCTCCCCCACACCAGAACAGGGTATTTTGGGGGATTGAAAGCACTTGGACTTTTTATTGTATTAAAAGCTTGCTATAAGCAAAAACAAACAATAACAAAAAAACCCTGTTTTACGGTTTCTTGTGGCTGCTGGCATTCCTTGGTTTATAGCCATATCATTTCAATCTCTGCCTCTGTCCTCATGCTGTCTTCTTTTCTCTGTGTCTGTCTAATCTCCCTCAGCCCTCCTCTTATAAGGACATTTGTTATGTCATTTAGAGCTACTAGATAATCCCAAATGATTTCCTCATCTCAATATCATTAACTTAATTATATTTGCAAAGACAATTTTTCCATAAGATAATATTTACATGTTCCAGGGATTAGAATGTAGACATTTCTTTTGGACTGCCATAAGGACATAGTGTATACCATAGATATAAATTAGAAAACATACACAAAAGTGTCAGAACTAATTTTCCCATCACACAGAAAGGAGATAAGGTCAATTTCTGGGCCAAGGTCTAGAAGAGCCTGAGAATTCATAAAGACTAAGAAAATGATACATTTCGATATAGATGATGTTCCAGAGAGGGCAATGATCCATGTCTTATGCTAGGCTAAACTGTATGTGGTAGGAGGAAGGGGAGGAAATAGGAAACCTGGTTAAGCTTAGGGATCCTTGAATGTCTAAGGGCTATGCCTTTTGCTTCCTAAAAAAAAAAAAAAAAAAAAAAAAAAAAAAGAGTCTGAGAGACTGTAAGCCTCTTGGAGAAGTTTAAACATCTGCCTTAATACCAGAACAATTGAAAAACAGGGGAATGAGGTACCAAGTTAAATAACAATTTTGTGGGATAATTATAAAACTACTAGATATATGACAATGAAGACAGACACACAGAGTTTGGACCTCCCAGAATGGTATATAATTGTACATTTAAATAGTTACCATGCTCCTGAGGGAAACAAAAAATGGAGTACCTGTGAGCTAGTCAATTTGGAGAGCCATGATGTTCGAAAAGAGGATCATGCTGAGAGCAGAGTAGAGATAAAAACAGAAAGGCAAGAGTTAACAGAAGCATTAGAGATGCAAAGGCAGCACAAAACTTTCCTGACAGGCAAATACCAGAAAGGATTATGTACCTTTGCAAAGTCCTGTAGGGGACAGAGGACCATAATGAACCATATGTCTTATTTCCCTGGATACCATGAAAGTACATGGAGCCCTGCAAATTAGGTCTCTATTGAGCCGAGAGGTATAAGGAGAAGGAAGGAAAACCCTCTACTATGTTTGCCATCAGTTCAGAATGTTACACTCCCAAAAGTAAGTGGAAAACTAACGAGCTGAATTAAGCTCACTTACAAAAATATACAGTGTCATTCTTTTTTCAGATCTGAACTTTGTAAATGTGTAACTTATACATATTACACTTGTCATCCTTCTACATTTTCCAATCAAGTGGTAGTGTGGGCTATGCTAGAGTGTTTTCCATGTGAGAAGACTCACTAATTGCCAAAGAGCCCATTTTGCCTCTGTCCAGCTTTATGAGAACACTGGCCTAACATTAGCCTAAAATTTTTCTCTGGTTGCTTTTATCTAACACGGTTAGAGACAGATAAGGAAGGGACACAAAAGGTCATATACTCTAACGATCATTAGCTCTACCCACTAGAGATCAAATTGTCAAGATTAATTAAGGGTGTGTGTGTGTGTGCACGTGTGTATGTAAATTGTTGCTATTGTGTGTGTGTGTGTGTGTGTGTGTGTGAATTAATTTTGTCATTTCTGAAGTCCTTTGATCTTCACTCCAAAATAAGGTTAAAGATTATATCAATATTAGAACCTTGATTCATAATATCTATTAATGTTTTTTTAAGGAAACTAATATTACAGCAGGAAGATCTACTATTGCATTTGGGTTTCAATGCATTTCTACCTGTAAGACAAGAGTTTGTGATAGGATAGTATTTAGTATTTAATTTTTCTGCTGTTTCAAAATCAATCAAGTATATTCAACATCTTTAATTTTCTGTCCTTTGTAACTTTCTCATTTTTACTCTTGCCTTTATCATAAATATTTCATAACTAAATGATAAACTCAGGGGGAAAAAGAATATTTCACACTTATGCTGTTGAAAATTAAACAGGCATTCTTTGTACACATTTTAACATCTTTAGTGTGTGGCCTTACACCTTTATTTTCCTATGAGAATCCTCTTTTATGAACCATAAATAGCTTTAGTTATATAAACCAAAGTCAGAACATTTTAAATGGCTCAAAGCAATATCAGGACAAATGTATTCTTTTTCCTATCTATCTATCTATCTATCTATCATCTATTTATACATTCAATATATATATATATATATATATATATATATATATATACACACACACACACACACACCCAACTTGTATTGGTATTTACCAAATTTGGTGTTTTAAATAAATGTATAATTATATGTTTTATTTCTGTGAATTTAATAAAATTGTGTATGGTAGTGGAAATGCCAAAATGTGTATAAAGGAGTTATTAACATTTATAAAAGTATACTATATAATAGTATATATTATAATAATATAAATATACAATATATATAATATATAGACAATTTAAATAAACAAAACATTTGAAAGTCATAGAAATGAAAGAAGTACTTCTATAACTCTTTTCTGAATGTATATGATGAAACATTTCCAAGGGATTATTCCCTTGTGTCTATTTTAACTATGTGTAAGGAAAGGAGTTGTGTTTGTGCAAATATAGCAATGTTTACATTTATTTATATATTATAATGATACTCCTGAAGAAAACTAAATACTGTAAGCCTGCCTTAGCTATTAGACCACAACAGTCTATCTTATCTGAAAGTTATATCTTGTTTAGAATCTAGAGTTTTTCTACACAATCTGTAATAGTAACAGAATCCTTGGAAAAGCATAGACGTTGAGTAATTTTAATGATTATGAAGTAATTTTTATACACCACTATATTTTTATGGGCGAAGGAGGCATAACTTCTGATATGTCTTGTAGGACTTGTATTCTCATATTCCCTAGATACCTTCCTCTTTCTCACATTATCAAGCTTCTTTCCATTTTTATAAATCTAAACACATTATGTATGGTTCAATTGCATATTTCTTTTAATTATGTCATTAATTTCATTCCATGGGAGGGAGTTTGCTTGGGGATGCAAAAATCTGATTCTGCATATTAAGGCTGCCATTGTGACTGTTGCACAGAATTGACCCGGCTACCTTCTGCCACACTGAATTTATTTTTGGGAAGTTAAAGAGGTCATCTGTGTCAAAAGCTCTTGATAGCTTTCAGGCAGGTGAATTGAAACTTGATCATTGTATTTACCAATAGAGAAGTTAGCACAAACATTAAAAGGGAATTTTTGATAGGAATAGTGGAGGGAAAAATCTGATTGAGGAGTGTAAGTGAAAATAAAAGGATATATTGAGCAAACGAAATGCTTTAACATTCTTTTTCTAAAAAGGGAGCAGAAAAATGGTGTTTCAGCAGAAGGGGGAATATATGTTCAAGATAGGTTTTTAATTTTGTTTGTCTGTTAATTTTTTATAAACCGGAAACAATAGCTTTTTTTTGGCATGCTGGTAGAATAATCCAGTAAAGTGTCAAAATATATCTATCTTCAGATAGAGAGGAAAAACTGATAAAAAAAAATGATGTAGTTTAAAAGGTGAGAGGGGCTAGGTATTTAGGCATGTGTGAGAGGATTGGCCTTACTGCTTCCAAGAAGAAGGAAATTTCTTTTTTCTTTTTCTTTTTTTAAAGTTTATTTATTTTGAGAGAGACAGAGAGAGCAGGGGAGGGGCAGAGAGAGGAGGGAGAGACAATCCCAAGCAGGCTCCACACTGCCAGTATGAAGCCCAACATGGTGCTTGAACCCACGAACCATGAGGTCATGGCCTGAACCAAAACCAAGAGTGGGACACTTAATTGATTAAGCCACCCATGAGCCTCAAAGAAGGAAATTTCTGTAGCAAGTTGGTGTGATAAGGAACTTCTGCAAGATCTTATTTAATGGCTTCTGTTTTTTGCTAGTGAGATAGGAAAAATAGGCTGTCAGATGTGAGTATAGAAAGAAAGGAAGTATTAGAGACTTGAAAAGAGAAGAATAATGAAATAGAGTCATCCAGGAGAGAGGGTGAATAGAATAAAACCATATTGTAGCAGTCCTTGGTTATCATCTGAGACCA
This sequence comes from Panthera pardus, assembly GCF_024362965.1. Classification (NCBI taxonomy): domain Eukaryota; kingdom Metazoa; phylum Chordata; class Mammalia; order Carnivora; family Felidae; genus Panthera; species Panthera pardus. The sequence continues at coordinate 99,980,010 of NW_026526721.1, read as the reverse complement.
CTCAAAATTACTAGTCATGAATTTAAAGTGATTCCTGTCAACATTGTTGTGCAACTTAATGCAGCTATGTTCAACTGTTTAGGTGTAAACATCCAGGAGGCAGCAAAGTGATTAGGGCTAAAAAATGGTAATAATGGACCGTGAATTCCAAGTCATGTTAAAAGGAATATGAGAACATGAAGTTGAGAGTTTCAGCAGGGCCAGATATGATTTCTACCTAGAAAAATGACATTATCAGATTTGCGTTTGTTCTTAAGTACAGTAATCCGAGCGACTGTGAAATTTGTCATTGGATTTGTAAGACGGTAAAGCCTGTATTCTGGACCAGATAATTTTCATAACTAATGGCTCAGATACTTATATACCCAGAGATTTCTGAGTAAATTTTCAGTCTTTTTCCCTACTCTCCCCCAAGTGGTTGATGAGATTGTGTTTTAGCAATTGTAACATTCCATTGAACCCTGGCATTTAAGTTAATAAGGTATAAATGAAGACATAGCTTATTCTCTGAATGGTTCTAACAGCCTGCTGGGTTTCATCAATCATGAAGCAGCTCATGCTGGGACTAAACAACAAAGAAAAATATCAAAAACAAAACAAAACAAACTGGTGAGAAAGAGAAGGATGTTACTGCTTTTAAGTGGGTATGGGAATATATATTTTGCCATTAAAATGTCAGAAAATAGCATACGAATATCTACAGAATATTTGAAAGCCACTCTAATTGTTTTCTTATAAGGGTAATGATATATAACATTTTTAAAGATTAAATTTCTAGCCCATTATTATCTGAATGGAGTAAAAACTAAACCGACCAATTTTGTAAAATTAAATTTATGATAATAATTCCATTTACATAGAAATGAATTAATTTTTAGATGATTTCTATTTGTGTGTTAAGTAATATTTCCTTGTTTCAAATTAGGTTTTGCTTCAGAAAATATAAAGTTTAAATGATATTATTTAAGAGAAATATATTTATTTTAAAATGCTTTTTAAAAATCTCCAAATTAAAAAAAATCTTTCTTTAATGAATTTCCTTTATAGAATTTAACAACATAACTTTTGTTTTAAGAAGTAATTTAAAATCTACCTCACTTGTTTAGCAGAAAAATAATTTCTTTGTGCTGGTAAGTCAAGTTCAGTTTCCAAGTTATAACATCCCTAGGAAAATACTATCTTATTTTCCTAGACTTACCCATCTAACATAATGGAGAACTGAGTAATTTTTCAAAAGGAAATCATGTAAGTAAGATAAAAGGTATCTAAAACACACATAATTTCACTTACTAAACAAGATAGAACACCTGAATTATATGTCAGTATAATACATTGCTAACAATGTCTTTATATTAAAATTTTTCTACTGAGCCAAGAAACATTCATTTATTGATTATAATTCATTCATTCAACACATACCACCATTGGTAATATAGCAGAGATGTAATATACACAAAGTGGTGAGCAATTATAAGGATACAGACCAAAGATGTGAAAATAAGGTAAATATGCTTCCTTTCAAGATAATGTTGCTAGATTATGTCTGGGAAATTTCTCCCTTATCTGCTACTGCAGATATATAGCAATGGTTTATAAATAATTAAAACAGCAAATTACAAGAACAGAGCTGTATTTAAAAATAAGAGTATCTTTGTGATTTAAAATGCAAAGTTTCGAGCAATGCAGAAGATGGAGCCTGCTGATCTCTAGTTTCTGAAAACAAGTATATGTGGCAAGAATTACAGAGTAATGGGGATTAGAAATTATTCAGGCCAGAGGCGCCTGGATGGTTCAGTCGGTTAAGCACAGATTTTGGCTCAGGTCATGATCTCCCAGTTCATGAGTTCAAGCCCCGCATTGGTCTCTGTGCTGACAGCTCAGAGCCTGGAGCCTGCTTCAGACTCTGTATCTCCTTCTCTCTCTTCACCTCCCCTGCTCGTTCTCTGTCTCTCCATCTCAAAAATGAACAAAAAGTTAAAAAAATTTTAAGAATTTATTCAGGACAGTAGTTTGTGTTGGAGGAGAGTGGAAGCTTGAGACAGAATGCCTGAATCCAGAAACTGGAATGGGCTTCCCCCATTCAAGAACACATCTAAAGAAAAGTTCTCACTAATGACTCTGAACAATGAGTTATTCAAATGCCTTATACATACTAGGACAGAACAATGAAAATATAGCATTAAATCCAGGAATTGGCCAATTCACTGTTGGGTTTGTTCATTGGATCTGATTTATTTTCAATATCTCTATGACCATAATGAAGGAGAAACAACTAAAACCTTTAAATCTTGTTCAAACATGGAGACTCCACATTGAACAAAGGTAAGCAAACACAAAACTATTAGACAAAGGTAAATACAGAAAGAGGGCACAAAGAACGGGATAGTACATTTTCCACCCATGATGAAACCGAAACTTAAAATCCATAAAGATTTCAAAGAAACACATGAATAAATCTATTACTAAAACCAAAGACAGAAACATAATTTTGACAAAATTAATATGATGTAACAATGAAAAGGAAAGTTGAAGTAAGTATGGTTAGGTTCCTAACACAGAAAAAGGAAAACATATTATCTAAAACAAAGCAAAACAAATCAAATAAACAAGAAGAAACTCAAGATATTAGGGGCACCTGGGTGGCCCAGTCGGTTAAGCAATCGACTCTTGATTTAGGTTCAGGTTGTGATGTCACGGTTTGTGAGATCGCATCTTGCATCAGGCTCTATGGTGGATGGTGTGGAGTCTGCTTGGGATTCTCTCCCTTCCTCTCACACTGCCCCTCCCTCCCTCCTTCTCTCTCTCTCAAAATAAATAAAGATTAAAAAAAAATTAGAAAACTCAAGATATTAATAAACAATAATAGTAAAAATAAAAGAAATAATAATGGACACGAAAACTATCAATTGCTTATCAGTAAAAAGAAAAAAACAGTCTATAGAAAACAAAAAAGAATATCTATGTGTATGCATGTGTGTGTGTGTGTGTGTGTGTGTGCATTTTTTTTTGTAATGGCTATTCTTCATTTTAACTATATATACATACACATACATGTTCATACACACATGTGTGGATGTACATATTTGTGTATAACTGAAATGCAGTTGCTAACACTGAGGAGATTAGGATTAAGGGATTAATTATATATATGATAGTATATTTCTTACAGAAAAACAAATCTGAGTCATTTTTGGCAAAATGTCAATACTTGTTAAAGTATTTTAGTAGTGTCACAGATTGTTTTACTTTATTACATTATCCTCTATAGACTTTTATGTTATAGAAATTAATACATTAATTAAAAATATATTGTTTTAATAACAAATAGTGAAATAACTAACAGAAAAAAAAGCACATTATTAATGATTTAGATGCCTGTAGTTTTCTAAAGTTGAGGTTCTATACTACTTAATTCTTTTACAGGCAATTAAAGCTTTGGTACAAAAATAGTCTGGGAGAGTAAAAGTTAATATATGTGTGAAAAAAAAGTAAATGCAAAATTAAAAATAAAGAAAAGAAGAGACACTTGTGTGACTCAGTTGGTTGTGTGTCCGAGTCTTGATTTTGGCTCAGGTCATTATCCCAGGGTCGTGGAATGGAGCCCCGCATCAGGCTTCATGCTGTGTGGAGCCTGCTTGATATTCTTTCCCTCTTTCCCACTCTCCCCTGCTCATGCACTGTCTGTTTCTCTCTCTACGAAATAAAAGCTAAGACTAACTAAATAAAAATTATTTATTTATGTGTGTTTGAGTGAGTATATTGAGAAAACTCTCATTAGCTTACAATATAAATACTTTATTATCAATATATGTGCACATTGATGTGTACATATATGTATACATATATCAACATAAATATTTATGTGTTCATATTTGTAATGCATATGTATATATGCAGATATACATATATATGTATATATATACACACAAATACATATAAAAGAGAGGAAGAGAGAGAATTAGCTCTGAGAAAGAAAAAAAAAGAAAAAATCTGCTCTTCATTCATCAGGCTGGGATGACAGGCACAGACAAAGTCAGCAGCCTAGTTAACAAGAAACAATTTTTCCCAAGGTCACTCTGCAACTGTAAAGTATCATAGCAATTTCTTCTTGGAGTGCCTACTTTCTTATTCTGTGCAAAACTTTGTTCCCTATCTTCAAAATGAAAGACTAACGGAAACTCTGTTGTTTGAAATTACATCAGTATAAATGTAACATCCTTTTCTTGCCTGGAGGATCTAATTGGCTTTGACACAGAGAGGTAGTCTTGATTTCCAATCCAGATGGTGGATGCTATGTAAGGGTTTCTAAACTCACCTTTCTACATTTATCATAACTTTGTAGTTTTCAAAGAAACAGAAGCCAGATATAGCCAGAAACAGCCAGAGCTGATACTGACTCGCTTACATACAACCTACTTTGATTTGAGCCTATCAAAGCCATTTAGATTTTACCTAAACTCCAGTCTTCCTCCAAATCTCATAATTACTCCATCTTTTCCAGTTTTTTCTGAGATGTCCCTTTAGAGTATGATTTCTTTCATTGCTATGGGTTATTAAACCTAATTTTCTCAGATGACAGGTCTGTCCCTGAGAGTCTTAGAATGATTGGGATAGAGATAGATGATAGATGATATAGATGATAGATAGATGATAGATAGATAGATAGATAGATAACCACAATGTCATTGACTAAACAGATGCAGATATCTCAAATAATAGTTCAGTAAATAGAGTCAGAACAGTAGAAAGAAATATTGTAGCACAGAAGGATAGCTCAGTTTAAAAAATCTGGCAATGTAATCCACTAAATAGGTTTAAAAGAAAAAATTGGGGTGCTGGGTGACTCAGTCAGTTGAGTGTCCCACTCTTGGTTTCAGCTCAGGTCATGATCTCACAGTTGGTGAGTCTGAGCCCCACGTGAGGCTCTACGCTGATAGCATGGAGCCTGAGTAAGATTTTCTCTCTCCCTCTCTCTCTCTGCTTCTCCCTCCCTCTCTCTCAAAATAAATAAACTTTAAACAATAAATAAATAGGGGTTCCTGGGTGGCTCAGTCAGCTAAGCGTCTGACTTTGGCTCAGGTCATGATCTTGAGGTTCATGAGTTCGAGCCCTGCATCAGGTTCTGTGCTCACAGCTCAGAGTCTGGAGCCTGCTTCGGATTCTGTGTCTCCCTCTTTCTCTGACCCTCCCCCACTCACTCTCTCTCTCAAAAATAAACATTAAAAAAATAAAAATAATAAAGAAAAGAAAAAATTATCTCAATAAATGTAGAAAAGCACTTCCTATAATTCAATATGCATTCCTGATATTTTTTAAAAAACCAAATTCTTAGATAACTGTGAATGGAAAGGAACTTCATTAACATCATCAAGGCCATCGAACTAATCTGCTCACCACATATCACTAATAACAGAAATACTATAAAAGGGGTGCCTGGGTGGCTCAGTCGGTTGAGCGTTCGACTTCAGCTCAGGTCATGATCTCATGGTCCGTGAGTTCGAGCCCCGCATCGGGCTCTGTGCTGACAGCTCAGAGCCTGGAGCCTGCTTCAGATTCTGTGTCTCCCTCTCTCTGACCCTCCCCTGTTCATGCTCTATCTCTCTCTGTATCAAAAATAAAAAATAAAAAAAATTAAAAAAAAAAAAAAAAAAAGAAATACTATAAAATAATTCCATTAAATTTAAGTATAAGATATAGATGCCTTATTTTACTGTTTATATTTAGATATTGTTCTGAACAATGTAATAATATACTAAGATCTAAAAGGTAAAGATATATAGACTGAAAAGGAGAAAAACTCCATTGTTTATACACATGAATGCTCACATGGAAAAATACATATAAAATTCCAGAGAACTTTAAAAAATAAGTTAGTATAAGATGACCAAGTGGACTAGATACAAGATTGACATTAAAAAATTGATAATATTTTTACATACCATTAATTAAAAATATTATTCAAATGGAATAAAAAATATATGAAAAAATTTGCTATTAGAACTTTTACAAAGATGGTATACTGCTGATGTCCCTTTACTATTGACCTAGTTTTGTTTAGAAATGAAACGTTTTACTTTGCTCTGCTTTATGAACAACTAAGTCTGATGATGGTGGCACTGTGTCTCCATGAGAGAAGGAAAATGCATGATCTCTGGGACATGTGAAGTCTATGCTTACTCTCCAGGCCTTTTCTGAACTATTATTGAGCTTGGAGCCATGCCTGTGCTTCAACTTGCCAGGAGTCTGAACTCCAGATGGGGAGATCCTGGGGCATTATTATATTTTGGATTAGGACTTTAGAGCCTTTTACAGTAGCTTTTTTTTTTTTTTTTTAATTTTTTGGATCAAGGCACTCAACTCGCTCTCATAGAGCATTTTAGACAATGAATTTTTCAGAAGAATGTCCTGAAGCCTAGGCAGGTATGCTAGGTGCACCATGCGGCACGAGTGTGGGTGAGAAAAAAACAGATCTATGTCCTCTGAATCTATTTCTTTGTTAACCAAACTAAACTAGAGATACTATTTTTAAATCAGTTTTAGTTTGTACCTATAATTTGAGCAGGAAACAAATAAGAATGCCCTCCACATCTAAGAGGGGGAAGAAGGATGAGTGCACAAGGAGAGAAGATTGCCTTTTGAGTTTAAGCCTAGAACTGCTAAGAATGGGACTATGTCTTGGAGAATTGCAAGGTGGAGTGTCTGGATGCAGATCAGCAGCAATTCTGCCATCTGGAAGCTTTAATTCCCTGCAGCTAGACACTTTCAAAAAGCTGCTCATCCCTTACGGTAAACTTAGCATTTCTGCTGTTCTGGCAACAATGCACTTGGTGTGCAGGCTGCCGCTGGCTATTAAGTTATTCTTGTCAGATTACCTCTTGTCCCAGACAGGCTGGAGCCTGTAGAGTGAGGTTCATGCTGGGTGCAGCGTGCAAGGAGCCTGTGCCAAGGTCAGACAGAGCTGGGTACTACTCACAGGTTGCCTTTTCTGGAGATGTAGGAGCAAGCAAAAGGTAGCCTCTTGGGGAGAAACCACAATTGTGTGTAGGACAAGCTTACAACCAAGCTATCATGAAGGGAGGAGAGAGAGAAAAAAAAAAAAAACAGAGGGACAGAAATTGAAAATCTAATTATCAAGCAAAAGAATTACGACTGGGAGACAAATGAAAAGAGCATCTGGTGCTTAAACACAGATTGTGGAGCAAAACCTTCAGACTGAAAGAGCAGCATTAGGAGTTTTTAATAGGGCAGTCATGGCCTCCGGGATGGAGGGAGAGAAAACTATACAGAGTAGAGACATTGTTTGGATAATTGTATTTTGAAATACTTAACTTCAAACATATTCAAATAATGTCTTTCCTTTATTATGCTTATGAAAATTCTATATACATTTATATGACATATCTATATGTCAAATGCACATATGTATGACAAATGTACATAGACATATATATATATACATACATATATATGTGATAATAATTACAAACATATATGATGATAATGAAATGAACAGATATGGGAAGATTTTACAAATATATTCTCATAAAAACTCTGACTTGCAAAAGCTTCAGTTCATTTAGAAAATCGCATGAGTGAATGCTTTCCAGCTGTGAATAGGCACTTGGAATCTAATTAAAAACAAAAAATAACTACAATGAGCAGGAGATTCAAGCTATTCCAAACTTTGTTAGCTCTACCATAGAGAATTGTGTATGATAAGTATACAACACATTTGTTTAATTAATTAAGGATATAAAAAAATGCTTTGAACTATACAGAAACTTTCATCTTTAGGACAGACAATATTTGAGTATTTTAATTGATTTGTTCCCTTTAACAGTCAGGATTTTTAATTTTTTTTTAATGTTTATTTATTTTTGAGAGACAGAGAGAGAGAGAGAGAGAGAGTGAGAGAGAGAGTATGAGCAGGGAAGGTGCAGATATAGGGAGATGCAGAATCCAAAGCAGGCTCCAGGCTCTGAGCTGTCAGCACAGAGCCGGATGCGGGGCTTGAACCCACCAACTGTGAGATTGTGACCTGAGCCGAAGTCAGACATTCAACCTACTGAGCCACTCAGGTGCCCTACTGAGCCACTCAGGTGCCCCAACAGTCAGGATTTTAATCGCCAGCATCAGATATTGGCTTTGGCGAGTTTAAACAGAAAGGGAATTTAACAAAGGGAAACTTGAGAGCTCACACAAACTTTGGTACGTGTCTAGAATCCAGCAGTGATATCAAAACTTGTATCACCTGGGGTGCTTGACTGGCTCAGTTGGAGGAGCATGTGACTCCTGATCATGGGGTCATAAGTTTGAGCCCCATATTGGGTGCAGAGATTACTAAAAAAAAGATAAACTTAAAAAAAAGCTGTATCACGTAATAGTTACATAAACAGCCGTTTGCCAGTGTCCTTGCGAACAGACACGGCAAAGTGCACTTCTGTCATCACAACTCTGGATGCTGGGGTTGTGGCTAAACCGCTACCAGTATTGCTACCTGCATGTGGGTACGGCTGCCTTCCCTGAGAATAGCTTCCTCATGGTCACTGTGTTTTGTATTTCTAATTACAATTGTACAATAATCAGTGAGGCCTAGGTCATGTGTCAATATCTTGACTGCTGGTATGCCTGAGAAAACAAGTAACTGACCATATAGTATTTAGTAGTGGAAGTGGGTCGCACCTTATTACTTGTGGTGGTGACTCAGAGTCAATGGCTTTACAGTCACTTAATTATTTACATAGATATGATTTAGCCATTTCAATGTGATAGAGCTAAGAATATTGTTTTTTTAATAAATATATGATAAACAGATCTTGTTGCAAATAAAAAAACAAGGTAACAACTATATGTCATAAGGACAGAAATTTTGAGTATGCAATGGTGATATTCAGACATTTTAAAATATAAATACTACAATTAGGATACAATCTCAGAAGATTAATATGTTCCTCTAAATTTGCATATCCTAACCCATATTTAAAAGACATTCTTTCTTCCTGACACATATGGTTATTGACATTCTCTAGATTCTCATTTGCAACTACACATATTAACGGCATAAAGTCTGAGAGCTGCAGGTCACTGAATGACCCTTAAACTAAAAAGACCCACAGAGGCAGAAAAAACTTTTCCTTCAAAGAGAAAGTTAAAAGTACTGGTTTTATCTCCCTATATTCTTTTTGGTATATAAGATTTGATAATGTGATGTAACAAAATATATTACAATAATATTCTATACCATTGGATTCTATATAGAATATATTTACATAAATATATAATTTAATGTATATGATTATATAGTATATAATCATACAATTAATTTTAATATAATAATAATAATATATATTTATTCTAAAAAAATAAATAAAACATCAAAATTTGGGTTGCCTGGGTGGCTCAGTCGATTAAGCGTCCAACTTCAGTTCAGCTCATGATCTCGCAGTCTGTGAGTTCAAGCCCAAGTTAGGCTCTGTGCTGACAGCTCAGAGCCTGGAGCTTGCTTAGGATTCTGTCTCCCACTCTCTGCCCCTCCCCCACTCACACTTTGTCTCCCTAAAATGAATAAATGTTAAAAATTTTTTTTAAAAAAATGAAAATTTGCTATAGTCAACCAAGAAAATGCTTATTTATTCTTGATCTTAGACTGTCCATACCAAGCTTTTCTGACTCATCCATGGACACATCTGACTTTAATATTTTAAAAAATGTTGTGAAATAGTTCATGCTTCTATTAATGCTGAGTAGAATAAATGTTAGATGTCATGTGCTTTATAAGATTAGTACTTATTTTCTTCCTGGAGTCTATGTGCTTCTCTAGGACAGGAAAAAAAAAATGCTCTTCATCCTGACAACTCAGGGAATTGAGTCTCACAAATAAATGCCTGCTTAATGCTTGTCTAAAAAATAAGCCTTATAATTATACTTAGTTTAGGAACTGATAATAAGGTTTGATAGGGAAATATTAATGAAATTTTTACCTTAATATTTATAAAATTATTATATTATACATTATGTTAATCTTAATACTTTCATTTTTGATCAAAGAAAGATATTAAAATTATATATCTTAAAACTATCAACCTCAACTATTGAAAAATGAAAACCAATGTTAATTCCCTTAATTATTTCAGGGAATTAAGATAATCTCAGGATTTAAAGTGTAACAGCAACCACTTGATTCGAATCATAATCATTCCTACCTGAAAATTTAACCCAGAAACAAAGGACCAATGGACTCATGAGGATTGTCTTACTCAGCTTGTAATATAAGTGAAAGCAGAGAAAAACTTATTTTAAAGGTCATTACCAGAAAGCCAACAAACATCACTATTGATTTAAATATTTATGTACCCAACGTCAGAGCACCAAAATATATAAAATAATTAATGACAAACATAAAGGAACTAACTAACTTGGCACTGAAGAAGTCAAAATTTTACTATTTGCAGATGACATGATTCTCCCTACAGAAAACCTGACTCTACCAATAAACTGCCGAAACATGAATTTGGTAAAGTCACAGGATACAAAATCAACATACAGAAATATGTTGCATGTCTATACACCAATAATTAAGCAACAGAAAGAGAAAATAAGGATAATCCTTAATCCTTACAATTGCACCGAAAACAATAAGATACCTAGGAATCTTAGGAATAAACTCAACCGAAGAGGTGAAAGACCTGTACTGTGAAAACTATACAATACTGATGAAAGAATTGCAGACGATATAAAGAAATGGAAAGACATTCCATGCTCATGGCTTAGAAGAATACATATTGTTCAAATGTCTGTACTATCCAAAGAAGTCTACATATTTAACGTGATCCCTATCAAAATACCAACAACATTTTTCACAGAGGCAGACAATTTTACAACAGACAATGCTAAAATTTCTCTGGAACCACAAAGGACCCCAAAAAGCCAAAGCAACCTTGAAAAAGAAAACAAAGCTGGAAGTATCACAATTCTGGACTGAAAATTATACTACAAAGCAGGAAAGAATATCCAATGGGAAAAACACAGTCTCTCAGACCAATGGTGTTGGGAAAACTGGACCGCAATATGCTAAAGAATGAAACTGGACCACCTTCTTACACCAAACAAAAATAAATTAAAAAAAAATTAAATACCTAAATGTGGGACCTGAAGCCATCAAAATCCTAGAGGAGAACACAGGCAGTAACCTCTTTGACATCAACCATAGCAACTTCCTTCCAGATACATCTCCTGAGGCAAGGGAAACAAAAGTAAAAGTAAATTATTGGGACTTCCTCAAAATAAAATCTTCTGCACAGTGAAGGAAACAATCAACAAAACTAAAAGGCAACCTTCAGAATTGGAGAAGATATTTGCAAATGATATATTTGATAAAGGGTTAGTACCTAAAATCTATAAAGAACTTCTCAAACTCCACACCCAAAAACTAAACAATCTAATTAAAATGGGCAGAAGAAATGAATAGACATTTGTCCAAAGAAGACACACGGATGGCTAACAGACACATGAAAAGATGCTCAACACCACTGATCATCAGGGAAATACAAATCAGAACTACAATGAGATGTCACCCCACACCTGTCAGAATGGCTAAAATAAAAAATGTAAGATAGGCACCCGGGTGGCTCGGTCAGTTAAGCTCAGGTGTTGACTCAGGTCATGACGCCATGGTTCATGAGTTTGAGCCCCACGTTGGGCTCCATGCTGACAATGCAGGGCCTGCTTGGGATTCTATCTCCCTCTCTCTGACCCTCATCCTTCTCTCTCCCCTCTCTTTCAAAATAAAAATTAAAAAAAAAATACAAGAAATAATGCGTATTGGTGGGGATGTGGGGGAAAAGGGAACCCTCCTGCACTGGTGGTGGGAATACAGACTGGTACAGCCACTCTGAAAAACAGTACAGAGTTTCTTCAACAAGTCAAAAATAGATAAATATCTGGGTGAATCAGTTGGTTGAGCATCTGACTCTTGATTTCGGCTCCAGTCATGATCTCCTGTTTTGTGAACTCGAGGCTGGCATCAGGCTCTGTGCTGACAGTGGGGAGTCTGCTTGGGATTCTCTGTCTCTCTCTCTCTCTCCCTCTCTCCCTCTGTCTCTCTCTCTCTCTCTCAAAATAAATAAGTACATTAAAAAATAATTGAAAAAAATTAAAATAGAACTGCCTTATGATCTAGCAATTGCACTTCTAGGTATTACCCAAAAGATAAAAACATACTAATTTAACGGAATACATACACCCTGATGTTTGTGGCAGCCTTATCTACAATAGCCAAATTATGGAAACAGACAAAGTGTCCATCCACTGATGAATGGATAAAGAAGATATGGTATACATATATACAATGGAGTATTACTCAGCCATAAAAAGAACACAATCTTGCCATTTGCAATCACATTGATGGAGCTGGAGAGTATTGTGTAAGTGAAATAAGTCAGTAAGAGAAAGATAAATACCATATGATTTCACTTTTGTATGGAATTTAAGAAATAAAGCAAATTAACAAAGAAGAAAAAAAAAGTGAGGCAAACCAAGAAATAGACTCTTAACTATAGAGAAAAAACTGATGGCTAGAAGAGTGGAGGTGGGTGGAGGGATGGATAAAATAGGTAATGAAGATTAAGGAGGGCACTTGTGATGAACACTGGGAATTATACGGATGTGTTGAATCACTGAATTATACACCCGAAACTAATACTACACTGTATATTAGCTAACTGGAATTTAAATAAAAGCTTAAAAAATAATCTCAGGATTTACAGTGTAATAGAAATTACTTGATTCAAACCATAATCATTCCTACCTGAAAATTTAACTCAGAAACAAAGCACCAATGTACTCATGAGGACTGTCTTACTCAGCCTGCCTCAGGGTTTCCCCCACTACATTCCCACCTTATTGAATTACATCTAAATGTAATATAAGTGAAAAAGGAAAAAACATAATTTAAAGGTCATTAACAGAATGCAATGCCAACAAACATCACTATTGATTTATGCTCCTGGTAACCAAAGTCCCATATTCTTGCAAGGTATAACAAAACCCTATCCATCCTGGCAGATTATTCAGCCCACCTTATAAAGCAAATTAGAAATTTCAGTAAATCAAATAATCCCTATTGATAAAAAATAACTTAAAAATGGTTAAAATACACAAATACTGTATAATTTTTAATTTTGGCTTAAAGTTTAAGTTTTAAAAATTTATTTTTATAAAATATTTTAACTTTATTTATTTATTTACTTATTTATTTATTTATTATTTTTAAGTAAGCTCTGCACCCCACATGAGATTTTAAATATAACACTGAGATCAAGAGTCATGTTCTACCAGCTGAGCCAGCTAGGTGCCCCTAAAATTTAAGTTTTTTTTTTAAATTTTTTGATGTTTTATTTATTTTTGAGAGAAAGAGAGCACAAGCAGAGGAGGGGCAGAGAGAGAGAGGGAGACACAGAATCTGAAGCAGGCTCCAGGCTCCAAGCTGTCAGCACAGACCCCCATGCAGCTCTCGAACCCAAGAACTGGAGATCATGACCTGAGCTGAAGTCAGATGCTTAACCGACTGAGCCACCCAGGTGCCCTTAAAATTCAAGTTTTTAAATCAAACCATCTTCTGTAGCATGATTGCAATAACAATGTAGCAATTAATTGCCAAGAATCAAGTATCCTTTTTGAGCTTTGAACGGGTACTTACTTCACCTTATACTTTTGTTTGTAAGGTAATATTATTTCTACTCAATAACTGTCTTATCTTGCAGAATTTGAATTTTCTCAAATTTAATGCAATCTTCTTATATATTTGTGATCAGGCTAATTATTCCCTCATCCCTATCTTATTGGCTGTTCTTTTACATATTATTGCTATGCATAGAATATTCCAATGTATAATTTAAATATTCACAATGGCTTAATACCATACATTTTAAAAATTAAAAGTATGATATTCTATTGGAGACAAACATAACACTTAGGTTTGATGGAAAGACATTTATAGCCCTCATTCAGATTATTGTATTGAAATATCATTCTATGACTTTATCACTATGATGCCTCATGGTGATATAAATATTTTTGGTGGGGTTCACTGCTGCCAATCTAATTCCTACATCAGAAACTTCTTGTTAGTAGGTTCTTTTAATAGATGTGATTAACTTATAATAAAATTTAAAAAGTTGAATTCTGTCTGAGGCGGATCTCATCTCTTAATTGAGTTGATCACTAATATTTTTAGTGTGTGACAAATGATAGCATTGTTTTAGCAAATATTAGCATCCATATCAAGGGCACAAAATCTCACAGTCATAATTGGCTGATAGATATGTGTTATTAAAATTGGTTCTTCATTGGGGCGCCTGGGTGGCGCAGTCAGTTAAGCGTCTGACTTCAGCCAGGTCACGATCTCGCGGTCCGTGAGTTCGAGCCCCGCGTCAGGCTCTGGGCTGATGGCTCGGAGCCTGGAGCCTGTTTCCGATTCTGTGTCTCCCTCTCTCTCTGCCCCTCCCCCGTTCATGCTCTGTCTCTCTCTGTCCCAAAAATAAAAAAAATAAAAAAAAAAACTTTGAAAAAAAAATTAAAAAAAAATAAATAAAATTGGTTCTTCATCAATATGACATTTATCTTAACTGTATGGTGCAAAAGTACCATATGGATTCAAGAAAGGTAGAAGTCAAATGTAGATAGATTAATACCTTTAATTAGCAACATAGTTGAAGAAACTAAATCAACTAGCCCACACATTTCAAGAAGACAAAGACAGGTTTTAAATAATTCCCATCACCAAAACAAGAGTAACATTTGAACAAGATTGAAGTTAAAATGGCTTAAAATTTCAATGAAAAGTTAAAGTGTGCTCTAATAATGATTTTGTAGCCCATAGATTTCAGTCCTGGATCAATTCCCTGTATAGACTCAACGAAAAGAGACTCTTATCATGCCACAAATACATTTCCAAAAATAAACAATGCTAAATATGGATGACACTTGAATTCAGATCAACTCTAGGATATCATGTACTAAAACCATGAACATCCCTGGTTCATGTTGGGATGAATATCCCAACATCATTGCACTGAAGGGAAATGCAGAACCACAACTGCAAAGCAAAAGGTGACAGTCCAAATGCATGAAAGCATGTGGGTTGTGTAGCTACCAAATTTGGACTTCAGCGCTTATGAGTGTAGAAGGTCTGAACTACAGAAGCATTAAGGCAAGAGAAAAGACAAATTTATTATCTAATTTTTCTTCTCAGCAGGAATGTAATTGATTCTTGTAAAACAAAACAAAACAAAACAAAACAAAACAAAACAAAAGTGTCACTTCTCAGTTAAGCTTAATGTCCATATTCCTGCTTCATTTTGTGTTGCAGTGTGTTGGTCTGAGGGACTCAGAATCATTTGTGCAAAGTGACTGAGAAACATTTTGCCTTATTGTACAAATTGTGCAATCCTGAAAATTGGATAGACAGATGGATCAATCAGTCTAGATAAAGCATTCAAGAACCATGGTACTAATTCTTAACATAATCGTCTAATGGACACTGAGTATTATAGAGTTGTGAGTAGTTCCATTTTTTACTAAAATATTTAATAAGACTTATAATTACATTTTCAAAAAGTTAATTTTATACATTCAATTTTAACAATTTTATTTAAAAACGTATACTCAAATAGAACTTGAATTTTGACTTTTAATATTGATAGCATGTTTTAAAGAAAAATCTTAAGAACATATAATTTTATTTTTAAAATAGTTACTTACTATTCAATTCATGTATTTTAAAACACAGTAATATTTTATATATATATATTTTTTTAATGTTTATTTTTGACAGAGAGAGACAGAGCATGAGTGGGGGAGGGGCAGAGAAAGGGAGACACAGAATGTGAAGCAGGCTCCAGGCTCTGAGATGTCAGCACAGAGCCCCATGAGGGGCTCAAACTCACAGACGGCGAGATCATGACCCGAGCCTAAGTCGGACGCTCAACCAACTGAGCCACCCAGGCACCTCTAAAACACAGTGATATTTTAAGTCTTTTAAATCATTACTGATTTTTTTAAAGTTTATTTATTTATTTTGAGAGAGAGAGAGAGAGAGAGAGAGAAAGCGTGCATGAGTGAGCAGGGGAGGGCCAGAGAGAAAGAAAGGGAGAGGGAGAAAATCTGCACCGAAAGTGCAGAGTTTGATGCAGAGCTCAATGATGGACTAGGACTCACGAAGTACTAGATCATGATTTGAGCCAAAACGAAGAGTTGGATGCTTAACCAAATGAGCCACCCAGGCACCCCGGTCATTATTGTTAATAGTGGTTTAGTCAGATCCAAATGGCCTAACCACAGAGACCTCCCCCTCTCTTTTTTCTTGAAACATTATTTAGAAAACTTGTAATTATCAATTGTTCTCTGTCCCATTTAAGAAGTAAATCTCTTTTAAAAACCTCTTGCCATTATCACAACCTAGGACTTTCTCAAGGACCTCAGAGTCACCTCTTTGACAATGTAATCATCAAGAAAGATAACACCCTTCTTCCATTCTCTGTGGTAGGATAGGAACCCAGCTTTCTTTGGCCTTAAATTGTAGAACTACCTCTTAGTGTGAAGACATGCAAAAATGTATTCTCTTCTGGATAAGGATAATTAGCAAACATAGATAGCCTCTGATCTCTTTCCCCTCACCCCCAGCTCTTTAGGGCTCTGCAGGCCTTTGTTTTAGTTGACCTGAGTACAGACTCTGTTCTCTTCGCTCTCACCCATTGTAAAAGCTTTGAACAAGGATCTTCCTTGCCTGTTTAACTTTGTCCAGTGCAATTTTTGCCTTGCCACCATTATCCTCAGCCAATACATGAATCATAATAATGAAACATAATTGTCTTTAGTAAATTTGATGGTTGCAATCTCATTCTTATATTTTTTTTTCAGTTTTGTCACAATGAAGTTATATTTATCAAGGTAAGTTATATTTATCAAGACACATTTTACTTAACAACTTGTTAGCATGATTATATTTTTAAATATTTTTACACATATGATATGAAGTCCTCCTGTACCTTGCAAATATTAGATGTGAGTCTATCATAAATCTTCTATGACTTTTTATATTAATCTATGGATTTGTTGATAACAATGCCATTAGAAAGCCCTGATCTTGAAGAAGAATTTAAGAGCCATATGAACAATTTATGTAAGGGAGTAAGTTTTGTATAAAGGGAGTATAAGGAATACTCCCTAGTAATCCTGATGAAATCCTGATTTATCCAGGGGTTATGGACAGGTGTATGCCTTTATTGCTGAGGAGGACACCTAAAATGGACTGCTTCCCTTACCTTCACAAAAGGAGCACATTAAAAAACAAAACTCTCTGTTTTATGCCATAAAAGTTGGTTTCAATACAAAAAATATTCCCTAAAGTACATTAATAAATATGAATAGTTTGAACACTAAGATTTGCCCCATTCTATTCTTATCAACACTGAGATATTATCCTTTGTTGAAGTCAGTTCTTCCCATCTCTTGATATTATCTATATTTGCTCCTAAAATAGTATATTTTCCCAATATCCAACCCAGAAAACTTTCTTGGAAGTTTAGGAAGGAAGATAAAAAAGAAGAAGATTTCATAGATATTCAAGCAACTCAGAAAATGGAATATGATATATCATATAATGGAGAGTTATTAATTCATTCATTTTATACAAAGTTTACCTCTGAAAATAACTCATGATAACCATTGCTCAAGAATGCACATTCTTTTATGAAAATGAAGTACATTAGGGTGGTTCACAAATGTTAAGATATTAAATTGTGCTCCAGTGACTAGCATATATCATCTCTTAGGTATAAAACAGACACCAGGGAAACCAGGCTGTCTTTTTGATATCTATGGAAAGGATTCCATTTCCTGTACAGATATTAGTACCTTTGACATGGGGCTATTGAGCACAATGATCAAGAAAGAATTCTTGAGACATTTTACAGTGTAAAAAGGTGCTTTTTTTTTTAACGTTTTATTTATTTTTGAGAGAAAGAGAGTGAGCGTGAGTGGGAAAGGGACAGAGAGAGATGGAGACAGAATCTCTGGGCTGTCAGTACACAGCCCAACGCAGGGCTTGAACTCACAAATGTGAGACTATGACCTGAGCTGAAATCAAGAACTGGACGCTTAACCAACTGAGCCTCCCAGGCGCCACACAAAAAATGGTGCTTTTTGTTACAGCACGGAGACAGGACTCATGAGCAGAAAATGTTGCACTTATAACTGCGAGGAGTGACTGATATCTTATTTTTAAGTTTGGTGGGGGGTAGAGATAACAGAAGTCTCTAAAGAGATTTCTGTATGTTAAAAAAGAGTTATAGGATCTTGGAGGTCTGACTATTGTCAAGATAAGGTTGCTTTTATTCTCCAGCAAAGCATTAACATTAAGGTAACAGTGAGTTCCTTGAGGAATATCACACTCTGCATGTATCAGGTATTTATCAGTGGTCTGCGAGTTATTAGGAAATTTAATTTTATCTACATTTCTCTTGCCTTTGTTCTTCTCATCATTTTCATAGCATTTAATTTTAATGTAAAAATAATTTTTAAACTGTTAATGATATACTCCTTATTATCACTGGTTAATGACATTGTACATTTATACAGAGCTTTCTGTTCCAGAAAATAACTTATAAAACAACTTGAAATGTTGCATTTCAAATATTGTCTATGTGGATAATATGTTTCAGAGTCCACTTCAACAGGAAAATCATGTATTTTATAGAAACTTTCCTTAGATCACCATTTTAAAAATGTTTTATTGGTCCAAGAATATTTTTCTAAAAGTTGTGGTCCCTCAAAGTATTAATTTAATGTACCAGGATAGATTTCAAAGGTTTGCATAAACCTGGAAAATTTTATTGTTAAACACAAGATGCTTGATAACACCATGGAAGTGGTGTCAGCCTCAACAAAACTTACATTCAGAGGGAAACTTTTGTAAAAATCATCTTTTGGAAAAAAGAATAGGATGCCTTAAAAAAATCACAATAATGTCTTCAGGTTCCTCTTAATTTTATCATATTCCCATCATTTAGCCCCAGGGAGTATCTAACTCTTTGTCACATTTCTGGCTGGGCCACAAGAAAGGAGAAAGAGGTATAGATTTTCTATACTGTGCTGTGGTTCACTAAATTTCTGTTAGAATATTAAACTTCCCTGTGGGTAACATAAGATCTTTTTAGCATTAAACTCTAATATTTGGAGTTCATATTATTTGCATTCACAACATGTGCAAAATAGTATGAGACTTAATGCACATGCTATATCTTAGTAATCTTTTTTATCTTAGTAATTTTAAATAAAAATTATAGTGGCAAATATATGTGTCAATATAGTAATCACTTCAGAAGAAAAGGATAAGTACACACTAAATAGCTTCTATTGTGCTTTGATTGATGTATTTTGAAAGAATACATATATAGAGAGAGGACGGAATGTAGTGTGAGAATTAAGCTCACATAATATACAGTTGGTCTAGCTTGTATGAATTCTCCCTGCCTGTCCCCTAATCTGTAATATGGAAATAATAGTAATTGTGTCTTGGTAGATTTTTTGTGAGAATAAAAGTCATATGTGAAAAGCAGTAGCAAACTGCCTGGTGAAGCTACTATGCTATGGGTATTTCATAATCTGTTGTAGTGTTAATGAAACTCTGGCAGGTTATTCAAAATAGAAAACAAAACAATAATTGTGTCTATTTTATATGGTGTCCTTTGTTGGGCATTATATTAAGTATGGTCTTTGATCTCAACATGAAGCTATGAAAATTTTATTCTGTATGTTTTTACTTGTGACTTTTTGATATAAGCTTTTTAATTCATGGCATTTTGATTGTTCTCCACTTCCTTTAGCTGCAGCTCAAACTAAATTAGTGTAGAATTCTCTCAAATGATGTCGCCTTACCAAAAACATTCTACCATAAATAACTAGGAATACATGCCACATCTGCACAAAGGAAAAGAGTTTAAGGAGAAGAAAAAATGTATATGATTTACTGAAGCTTGAAAGCCCCCTCAATTTCATGATTATTTGAGCATGAAAATTGTTTAAAAATATTTATGGTTTCAAATGAATAGATTCTACTCAGGGATGCAAATTGAGGCCTAGGGAACCTTAAAACTTATGAAAGTTTCTAACTTTCAGGCCCTGGACTAGAAGGAAAAAAAGTTTCTGTGCATCCTGAAAGTACAATTTAATAAACAATGCAGAAATTTAAGAACAGTGTTAAAAATATTTAGTTTTCAAAGAGCTAGCTTACAGTTATATTTACATTTAGCATGAATTAATTATGTAAAGATCATTCTTCAAGACACTGGCACTTAAAATTTATTACACACACAGACACACATACACATACATGTACTCTTCATTAAATAACTGCCAAACATATAATTAAAGTCAACAATAATGAAATAAAAAATGGGATATTAAGAGATGCAGGGAATAGAAACAGAAAATACTTTGGATTTATTCCCAAAATATGAAGTCAGTCACTGGGAAGTATCTAATGTGTAGCCTTATTACTAGTGATAATTACCCAAAGGAATAGGGTCACTATTAAGCAAATTAAGCATCTAAGACTCAAAAGGCAGATGGTTTGAGGGCCACCACATGGTCTCTTCCAAAAAAAAAAAAAAAACCCTAAACAGACAGAAGCAAAATATGTATATGGAATATCCATTGGAGGTAAGCATGATAGAACTGCATTTACTTTTATACAAGGAGTTTTTAAATCATGAATATTATGGTACTGGGGTGAAGATAAGGAGAGAAAATATTCCTACTGAATTTCTTCTATAATTAGCCTCTAATTGAGAGTTGGTGCTGATGTAACAGCTCTATAATGCTAGACGTGGAAGAAGACCATGCAAAGCATTTGGCCTCAATGAGTCAAACAATAGAGGAGAAATTTACCAAGAAGATAAATTATAATTTTTTAGGTGGCATAGAGACCATGGATATAAATTCTTAGACTATAAAGACAGCATATACTGTATCTTTACTATGATGTATTTGTCTAAGAATGTGTTATATCTCCATTACTTTTGAGGAAAATTTTGCTGGATATAGAATTCTAGGTTTTTTTGCAGTGTTTTTTCAAGACTTTAAGTATTTATGCTACTTGTTTCTTATGTGTTTGGTTTCTAACAAGAAGTCTGCCATAATTCTTATACTTATTTCACTATAGGAAGGCCTCCAGGTTATTTTCAAGATTTTCTCTTTGACTTTTTCTTTTTTTTTTTTTTTTTCTGGAAAATTCTTTTCTCCTGGAACATAGGCCTTTGATATGGAAGCTCTGATTTATTTTTCAATGATTACTCTTCCCCTTTTCCTTCCAAAGAATGCAGGGTTCTTTCTCAAATCTTCCCAGTAAGAAAATGGTAAGATTTCTAGAGGCAAAGCCCACGTAAATGTGGGAACTCCTCTAAGACTATGGTCCCTAGAAGTTTCTTTCTTTCTTTTTCTTTTTCTTTTTTTTAAAGGAGTTTCTTTTAAGCTATAATCAGCCTTCAGTAATTCATCAAAATCACCATTGAAGTACTCCTTATAGCTTCTGCTCCCAGTAGGCAGATATTTGCTGGGCCTTTATAAGAGCTTATGTCTCCAGATTTCATGGTAGTGATTTGCCTGGCAACTTTGAAATAATTGATTTTCACCTTGTCTACTTTTTTCTGGGTGCAAGGACAGGAATGACAACTTCTAACTCTCTTTATCTGTCAGAGCTGAAACTGGAAGCCTCTTTTAATTCCAGAAATTTCCTTTTTTATCATGTGCTTTCAATATATCAGTATGTTTTTCATATTTTGTCAATCTTTTCTACAAGCTTATATTAGAATATTTTCATCTTATATCAACCACCATATTATTAAAATTTGAATCTTATTGAAAAGGAGTTAGTCCACCTTACCTCCATACTGGCATTTCATCTATAAATCAGTAATTAGAAAGTGATTTAATTTTTTTTCTTTAAAAAGGGAAATGCCTTTATGCAAAGGGTATTAGTGGAGCCCTAAGTTAACCTATGAAAAAGTGAAAGGTAATTCCTGTTTTCACTTCAGCTTCAAAACTGGGTTAGTGACATTTATTTTCATAAAGTGAGAATGAAAAAAAATCTGCATGAAGTACATAAAACTGAATATAATTTAAGAAAATAACTTTTTTAAAAAAGAATAGTTCATTCTCATTTTGAATCAATTAGTCATTAGTCTTTATGTGTGGAAACATTTTAAAATTTAAAAAATGTGACACCTGAATTTAAAATTTGGCAATTATAGATATACCTAATAATAAAGAAAATTGAATTAATACAAACTTTATAATAATTCTACAAAATAAAGAATAGAAAAAGATTTCTTTTCAAAGATTATAAATGCAGAAGATATTCCAAATATTTCCACTAAAAATTCAGAACCATTCTTAGAGGAGAGAGTGGAATAAACAGAAGATAAAACTTGTAAAAATATAGCATAAAAATAATTTACATGAGCTAAAAAATGACTTACGTTAAAATTGTTCAAGCTAATTGAGAAATGACTATGTTTCAGGAGAAATTATTAAAAAGAAATCTCCATATATATAGCCTGATAAGATTATCAAGTTTTATCATCAAAAATCCATGTAAGTATTGAAGAAAATAAATTTTTATTTTACCTATACAGCAATATATATCATATTTGTTTTAGTTCCTCCTCTTGATTATACTAATAACTAACTAACTAAAGCAAGAACTATTGAGATTCAAAGAGAAAGCTTGGAATTAAATTCATGACTTTATAAGTTATTAATTTCTGCTTGAAGGAGCAGGAAAATATTCTCAGGTATAAGAATTTGTAGAAATAGATGCCACAGAAATTTGTCAGAAAAAATGAATTGCAGAGATATACCAGAGCTTAAACATTTCAAAATTTAAATTCAGGAATTGAAAAGTTGAGTGTCACATAAAAAGTTAATGTCAAAAACACATTTACCATGAAAATGCAGTAAATAAAAATGTGAGATTTTGGAGAAAAATAAAATATATATACTCTATAAAATGTGATAAGAATGTCTACTTTTCAGGGCACCTAGATGGTCACTCAGTTGGCTAAGTGTCCGACTTCAGCTGAGGTCATGATGTCATAGTTTGTGAGTTTGAGCCCTACATCGGGCAGTCTGCTGTCAGCACAGAGCCTACTTTGGATCTTCTGTCTCCCTCTCTCTCTGTACTTCTGCTCATGCTCTCAATCTCTCTCTCTCTCTAAAAAAAAAAAAAAAAAAAAAAAAAAAAAAAAAAAGAATATTTAAAAGAAAAAAAAAGAATGCCTACTTTTCATTTTTTCATATTATTGAAGAAAATAAGGATATACTTCTGGAGTGTACGTGATAAAAAGGTAAATTTAAAAATAGCTAAAGTAAGTTACACGTGGTAGGTGTTCACATTCTTAACCCCTGTCTTTTTCAGTTTAGAAAAACTTGTGTTCTTGCCTGTTCAATGTTTTCACTCTCCAACTCTCTGACTAGGTTTGGAGCAGTTTTGCGATATAAAATCGGTAAACTGGGTGAAAGCAGACTGAATTTACAGTAGAGAACAATGATCTTCAGAACAAAAGGTAGATGAGAAGGAGAAAGAAAAACAAATATTTGAAGAGTGTCAAAGAAAAATTTTGTTGGATAAGTTAAACAAGGTAAGGAAGAATTATTCAAGACTATTCCAAAAGGGGATAGAGATTGGACTCCACTCAATTCAAATAAAAAGTGAGTTTTTAAGCCTCAGGGTGAGCTAGTGGAAAAGTGCTGGAGGATGTTAACAGATGGTTGGTCAATGTTGTATGGATGTGGTATCTGTTTGCCAAAGGGTGCTTATGAATTTAGGTTTCTACACTCCCACAAAAACTGGGAGATATCACACATCTTTCTTGACGGTTACATTTCAAAGGAATGGCTTTGGGTTGTAGCATGGGCAGAAGGCTGGACAAAGATTTACATGTTAAAGGAACAGAGAAAAATTTACAGTTGCAAGTTACTAAAATAAATGCTCTAAGAAAAAGGATGTCAGAAGCTTATCAGGAAGAAGACCCTTTAAAGTTAGTCAAGCTGAAGGGAACTTTAACTCTGTCTTGGTCAAGGGCTAGACCTAAAAAGGAGTTATGATGCTTCAAGCTAGAGAAATTCTGAAGTGTCACAGGGCTTCAAGAGTGAGGAAGAGGAGAGAGGGCCTCTTAAAGATACTATGAAATTTCACTTGGATCTCCTTCAAAAGTCTTCTAGAAAGGCAAGTAAAGAACGAAAATTCTTCATTAATTTAAATTGAGTTTGTTAGGGGCGCCTGGGTGGCTCAGTCGGTTAAGCGTCCGACTTCAGCTCAGGTCACGATCTCACGGTCCGTGAGTTCGAGCCCCGCGTCGGGCTCTGGGCTGATGGCTCAGAGCCTGGAGCCTGCTTCCGATTCTGTGTCTCCCTCTCTCTCTGCTCCTCCCCTGTTCATGCTCTGTCTCTCTCTGTCTCAAAAATAAATAAAAAAACGTTAAAAAAAATTAAAAAAAAATAAATTGAGTTTGTTGACTTTTTTAATTTAAATGTGAGTTAATCTAGGGACTGGGTCACAAGGGCCCAGATATTTATTTATTATTTATGTATTTCAGGATCTGTGGAAGACTTTGAAATGAAAAGAAAGACAGAAACATAGAGATAGAGATGATAGAGATAGAGATAGATAGAGATAGAGATAGATTGATTGAATTGTGTGTTTGTTAACTAGCCTTTCAATAAACCCACCAGAATTCTCTTTCTTTCATAATCTAAACTACTTTACCATTCTCTACGTTGTTGATAGCAATAATAGTTGAATTGTTCTTTCTGACATATATGCAAACTAGTTATTTCTGTTTGAGGGAAATTATTTCTCCCTCAACCCAATTTTGCCTCTATTTGTAAATTTATTTTAGCATCCTTTCTATCTCTCGCTCTTTCTCTCTCTCTCTCTGTATCTGTGTGTGTGTGTGTGTGTGTGTGTGTGTGTGTGTGTAAAATACTTTGAATTCTCCTTTGAACCAGTTTTAACATCTTACTGGTCTTCTCAATAATTAATTAGTTAAATAAAAATCTTTGACAAGTTTTGTTTTGTTTTGTTTTCTTACTTTTATCAGAGTCAAAATTATACTCTCTTAAAATTTATCCTTTAAGAGTTTTTAAGTAAAGACATGCTTCCTGATGAATATCAGACCACAGAAGCTAAGAATATTTGAAAAGCTTCCCACGAGTTAAAAGAATAAAAATTATATTAATATAAAAATTATTGTATTAGAGTGCTGGCAATCAAGGGTCAGAGCACAAAAACTGTGAGAAAAAAAAAGATTATTAACATGAAATTCTTTAACCAAATCATTCTATGATTTAGAAATGTACAGGTTTTAAATGAAGATTAATAGCATGAATGTCATGATTCCTGAGAAAACACTAATGCAGAAAGCTCAAACTACCCCAAGACAAAGAATAAAATTTTAATTTCAGATCTTGACTTTTAAAAACAATGAGAAAAAAAATTGTATGGATGAATTTGACTTTATATCATAAATTCCTTAATGAGTTTGCTTTCGTATTTTGGTATTTTTATTATAATTTTTTTCCATTTCAATTTCAAATGTAGATGTGGGCAAAGTAACTTTTCAGAAAAAGAACTTAAGTGAATTTTTAAATCCATCAATGGACTGTTATGTGATTTTTAAATATTTTCTTTAAACTTTAATAACCTGTCAAAATCCACATCTGTGAACTTATAAATAAAGTCTTAACAAAAATCCGCATTAAAATATTAGCTATGTAAGTTCAAATCACAATTTACAATAAAATAACTATATATGGTTTGGCCAGAGGCCCACTTTTGAATGAACAATAGCACAGAAAGGAACCTAAAGATTATGAGGAATTAATCAAATTTAGAGAGTTTGGGTCAGAAGCAATGGTAACATAGCAACAGAGAGATACTGCTCTTAGACAGATTTATAAATCTTAATGTACTATTTTATTCAGTAAGCTTATAATTATAATGTGCTTCTTATAGTGACAATCTGAAAGAATTAAGAGAAACTAACATGTAGCCAAAATATCTTGAAATTATACTAAGTCATATGATTTTTCAACTAAAAGTAGCAAATTAAAACCTAATAAGATAGAACTACATCCTTATTAAAATGACTAAAATAAAAAATACTAACTATCCCAAATGCCAGCAATGATTCATGATTCAGTAGCAAATAGTCCACATAGCAAGAGGCCTTTATTTCTTTCTACCATTCTTCAATAAAAGGACGAAGATTTATCAGGGAAATGACTAATTTAGGGCCGGAGTAGGGAATATACAAGATGAGTCTGTAGCAAACTGTAGGGCTAGAAAGTAAGGAAATGCTAAATAAGTAAAGTATACTTGAAAATGTCCCCCATGACCAAACCTGAAGCAATTTAAGCATAAAATAAGAATAGTTTTGGATAAAAGCCCTAAGAGTAACATAAATATCCATCAGTTCATACTGATATAAATAAATGGCTCAAAAATACATAAATATGGTGAAAATAACAAATCTGCCCTACAAAAAATTTTCAATAGTAATTGTAGAAAGAATGAAGAAAATAGAAATTCACCATGAAAACACCATAGTAATAACTGCCACAGGCAAGATTCTCTTATCACTGCTAAAATTAATGGAATAAACTTTAAGAGGAGATAAGATGTTTGCATATCATTAAACTATCTCTCCCAGCATTTCATTATCATAACCATTTTAACACTTGTCCACAAATTCTTTGTTACTCCTTACTCTTGAATATAGAGCTTAGTTCTCATTCTCTTGCATGTGGCCTGGATTTAGTGGCTCACTTAGTATGCACAGAGTATGGAAAGGAAAACAATAGTAACTTTTACAGCGGAGAAACCCGGCAAGCATTACCTTAACCAAGAGACCGAGTTTAACATTACCAGTAGTCAAGGTAATATCGTGTACTTTCTGATATGATGTTATGAGAAGGGCACTTCACTCATGTGACCCTTTCCTCCCAAATATACAAACCAATTTAATCATGAGAAAATACCAGCCAAACCCAAACTGAGGAACATTCTGCATTTTATCTGACTAGTAATCTTCAATTATGAATGAAAAGGCTGAGAAATACTTAGGGTAGATTAAGGAGATATAATGATTAAATGCAATATGGTATCCAGGTTGGTTCATGGCTACAGAAAAGGACAATAGTGGAAATACTAGTAAAATGTGAATAAAATCTGTGGTTTTGTTAATGCTATTGTATTTTGATAAGGAAATATTTATGTAAAATGCTAACTTCAGAAAAAGCTGGGTAAAGGGTATATAGCAACCACCTGGGGTCTCTTTGCAGCTCTTCTTTAAATCTAAAATTATTTAAGAGTAGAAAAACAAAAACAAGACTAATTCAAATTTTATGACATTAAACAGACCCCTTCCCTTATATTTTGTTTGCTACCTTGGTTTATGACTCCCAAGTGCTTTATTAATTAATGCTCACCATACTACCTAGTTCACAAGCACTTGTTTACAGAATGTGTGATGCCCACACAGGGACAGATTTTGTTCATTCCTTCTTTCTCTTTTTTCAGCACAAATTTGGAAGCTGGAAAAATTTCATTTGAGTAAATAACAGAATGTGCTTTTGGTGCATAAGAGAAAGAAATACAACTACAGAATGTTCATGTTGGCTCACATGGGTTATGTGGTACTTTGATGCATGCTGTGAAATTACTTGCGTTACTTCAAAATTTCATCTATTATCATTCAATATGGAATGTGCAAATCTAGAATAAAACAAAGCTGTTTATAATTGACATGTGGCCATGCAGGTGTTGTGGTATTTTCAAAATAATTTCAGGAATATCTACTTACAATTTTAAGTCAATCTTCCATGGTTATTGGTGAGATTATGAACATTTTCTGTTCAATAGATTACCCTTGAATACAATAGAAATGGAGAAGCAATGGGTGTAGCCTAATATTAATGTAACCATGTCACTTGGCATATCCCGAAAAGAATTGATTTCTAGTTAATCTTGAGAAAATGTCTTTACTAAATATGCTTGGACAGTAAATGAAAAGAAATACTCTGTTAAGTAATATGATTTCCTTTCTCTAGTGTTTGATGTAGGGTGAAGAGCTAAATTATATGCTCAAGAATACACACATCTTTATAAATGCACAAACGGTGACCAAATCAGGCATGGTCTCTCCGTCTGTAGAATTCATTGTCTAGTGGATAATATAGATGAAAGAAAAATGAAAAGTTAATTGTGTGGTTGTAAAATTAATACAATCTTTGAAACAGCAAGCAAAACAGGAGGAAAACGGGTCTATAATACTTGGAAGAAGTGGAACTGGGAAGCCTTGTCTGTGAAGGTGTGAATTAAGTCAAGACATGAATAGCAAAGAAAATCCAGGATGCCAACACTGCTCCAGACAGAGATAATAGTATGTGTAAAAGTCCTGCAGTGAAGAGTCTAGAGTATGTCAGGGGAAAAAATGTATATAAATTGTAGCAGGTAAGGGAAGAGTGCTGGAAAGGAGGTCTACTAACTAATTAACTGATTAATTATTTCATTCAATGAATATTTATTCATTCCCTAGTCAACCAGTTTTAGAAAAACACGTGTGGCACACACTTTTGAAAGACTTACGATATAGTTGGAAAGAAAGGCAGTGATCACATAGTTACACAAAAAATTGCAATACAACTAGTCCATGACAAGACCTTATGAAGGAGAGACTTCTTGGGGGCCTATAATAGGAATATTTGACCTAGTCAGGCAGGTTAGGGAAGCTCTAAGGAAGTGAAAATTGTGCTGACATCTTAAAAAGGAGTACAATTCACTTGATCAAGCCAAAATAAAAGCATTTTCCAAAGAGAAGAATATAGATATGGATGACCTTTGGTGACAGAAAATACAGGAAGCCCAAGGAAATAAAAGGATGTCAGGGTGGCTAGAAAGAGGAGAGTGAGAGGAGTTTGTGTGGCAAGGGTGGAGAGAAAAGTTGTAGCCAGGACATCATGGCTTCATAGTCCCTGACAAAGAGTCCCATTCTTACTATAAGAGCAATGGGCAGTTTTTGTACAAGAGCAATTCACACACCCTGATTAAAGTTTAATAAAGTTCAGTGTATAGTACAGAGAAGAAATAAGACGGATCTATCGTGGGTGCTGGTAGACCATCAGGGACTATTGCAGTATCCCTTTTGCAAGATGATGATGGTCTGTGCTAGGGTTGCAACAGCAAACTTGGTGGTTAAGACTCAAGATAAATGTATTTAAGGGTAGAATATGTAAGCAAAAAAGATTAATAATTTAAACTTAGTGAATAACAGTACTATTCACCAAGAAGGGCAAGTACAGTGGCTGGGCAAGGCAACATGTCTAAAAGGGAAGTTAAAAGTTGATTGTGAGACATACAAGTCAAAATTTCTCAGTTCGCTGCCTCATTTTATATCTATCTCAGCTCAAATGCCACTTCCTCAGAAAGTCTTTTGGAAATTTTATCTAAAATAACTCTGGTAGCTAGTAGTCTGTCTTCCCACCATTTAATATTCAATGGCACTTCCTGATCTCATGTTATAAACTTCTTTCTTTATTGTCATTTTTCTCCAATAGAGTTTAAACTCCATGTGGGCAGGAACTTTGCTTTTTTTTTTAATATAAAATACATTGTACAGTGATAGGTAGGTACATGGTAGGTAATAAAAAATATGAATGAATAAATGAATGAATGGATGGATAAGTGAGTAACAAATAAGGGCAATTGTATATAAAAAAAATAACTTTCAGGTATAAAGAGATATATATTTTTAATGCAGAAATAGAAAAATAGCCAACAGCTCTGTAACCAGAACTACACCAACAAAACTATTATTGACTGTGTCTGCAAGGGACTTACATCAAGAGACTAAGTAAAGGAGAAGAATATTGCTACTGTACCTACAAATTAAATGCACATAAGAAGAAATGATGGTTTAGTCCTAACTGTAATGACATCATTACTTCTACAATTTGGATTTGAGTTAAATTTCTATAATTTGGTTTAGGTTAAAATAATGTTTATGAGTTGATCTAAGACTCTAATGAGCCAAACAATCTTCTAGAAACCCAGACTCTGGACAGACATTATAACTGGAAAGGGATACCTTATTCCTATAAGGGTCCTAAAATGGACAAATAAAATGTGACACAAATACAATACTAATGTTTTACCTAATAAACAATAAAACAGCAATTTGGTACAGATAATTTTAGACCAAACCTCTGTTATTTGATTGTAAGAATGCTTATTTATTAGTGGTAAAAAAATTGAAACAGGATATCTTCCCAATCTTATTTAGGGATTATGTAACTGAAATAGGTGATCCAACCATATTGTTGTACTATACACTTGAAGGTAGATCTCCAGTAAATAAAAATTTTAACAGAATTTTCTAAGCTCCATAACTGAGATGTACAATGGAGGAAGATATCAGCAGAAAAAGAGGAGGCCACACTTGGCCCTACTTGGCCAACTTTGCAGGAGAGGTAATGAAAGCTGAGTCTTGGGAGATCAATGGGAATGCACTGAAATGGAAGAGTGTGAGGGGAGAACACAAGGGAGCAGAGGAGAGCTTGTGACAATTCACGGTGGCATGAAACACATGACACAGAAAGTGTCAGAAACAGAAAGTGTGCAGACACAGAAAGTCTGCAAATATTTGCCACAGTTTAAATGTGTTTGAGGGATGGTTAGATGAGCCCAAAACAGATAGGAAAGCGCTGCTTAGGAGGAGGGTCTGGCATGCTCTGCTAAATACAATGGATTTACACTTTATGTTATGTAGTGCCATTTAAGGTTTCTAAATGGCCTGGCAGTATTTGTATTTTAGAAAGGTCATTTCTAATTTAATTTGAGGGAAGGTTTATACAGAAGCAAAGAAAAATACTATTTAAAAATTCTTAAATACTACCTTTGAAGCACTCTTAATAGTGGAGGGAAGTGAATGATACCTTAGGGATCTAGTAGGAGAATCCCAAAGTACCCAATGGTTTTAAGGAGGAATAAATTCATGTAAGGGCACCTGGGTGGCTCAGTTGGTTAGGTGTCTGACTTCAGCTCAGGTCATGATCTCATGGTTTGTGGGTTTGAGCCCCGCATCTGTGCTGACACCTAAGAGCCTGGAGCTTGCTTCACATTCTGTCTCCCTCTCTCTCTGCCCCTCCCCTGCTCTCACTCTGTCTCTCAAAAATGAATAAACATTTAAAAATTTTCTAAAAAATAGATTCATATAAATATTCCAATCTACTCTATAAACATTATATTTGCAAAATTTTTCAATTAATTATAACACTTATGTTCCCTGTAAAAATTGTTCTGAAGAGAGTTGAAAGGCCCCCCAAAAAGCCTCAGTTTACCACTTGCTACCCCAATATGAAACCACTGGCAAAAAAACAATTTAAAAAGCAGGACCACACATTCAACTTGACAAAGAGAAAAAGAAGTATGCTTAGGAGTTTGGTAGAAAAGCTATACGTTAGTGAGTCTATGTAGACAACCGAAACTAATACAAAACAGAGCAAAAATAACAAAAACAAAAATGTTTTTCTACCAAATTAACATAGGAACAATTGCACTTATAGCAATGTGCAAATGCAATATGGAGGAAACACACCAGAATCACTATCTTGTGCTGACATTTTCCAATCTGGACTGATGAAATACAGAGGTTTCTCTCTGTGATGTCACACCTCATTTTCTGTCTCTGTAATTCTAAATGCAATATCATTGCATTTCTTTTAGTGAAAACTAATGTTTATGTATCTATTTGACCAAGAAATATAAAGTACTCAAACATGTTCTCCATTGTTGTAAAGTAAGTGCCAACTGGTAAGTTGAGGTAGGTGAGAAGAAATATATAAATAAATCACTCTGCTAATAAACTAATAGACTATTAGACTATACTATTACTGAAAGTTCTTTTTAAAAAAACTATCATGTTTTGGGTCGCCATTTAACCCAAAGAGACAAGATGTCTCTTTTTACCCTCATTTTAATTTTTTCCACGCAATGTGAATCATTGACAAAACATTTTGGCACCAACCAAATAAATTGATTATCAATATTTTGACCAGAAACTCCCAAGACACATTTGCATTTCATTAGTGTAATTATTTTTGTCACAGAATTGTGATTTAATTTATTTTTTCCTAACCACTTCACCAAACATTTGCTCACCTAAAGAGCTTTAGGAAAATTCTTAAAAGGTAGCTGCCCCAGCTGGAAGTTATGCCCTTTTTCCCTTCCTCTTCTGTTTTCTAGATAAAATGTGGACAAGATGATTGGAGCTTCAGCAGCTGGATGGCAAATTAGACTACGTGGAAGATAAAAATCATAATGATGAAAACTAAAGACCGAACTTGAGTGGGCCCTAATTATATGATGCTTCCTTACCAGCACTGGATTGTCCAAGCAACCTCTTGCAAAAGAAAAACAGTCTTATATTTAAACCACAGTTATTGGGGTTTTCAGTTACCTGCAGGCATATAGTCTTGGGATACATTCAAATTAACCATTAGATTTCTGGACCATGTATTCGTTTCCACTCTTTTTTCTTATTTAAATCATTCTCAGTAAGATATTCTTGTATCTAACTACTCTATTGCATCTTTCTTTTTCGTTAAACATTATACTGTAAACATCTTACTATGCCATCACATATTATACCACATCACTGTTTTCAGTTTCACACATTTACTGTAATTTATTAAACAACTCATCCCTTGTAGAATATTTCCCCCTTTATTTCACTCTTGTGGACAACAGTACCTGAAAATACAATATTTTCAAATTCTAGTCAACATTATGTCCTATGAAAAAGCAATAATTAATTCATCAAAAGCAAAAGGTTAATGCCAGGTAACTTTTTCTACACAAAAATGCCATATTGTGAGTGAGTTCTCTAAAACCAGGCCCAACATCACCCAGAGCAGTAGGAGTAAGTAGTAGGCACGGATAACTGATGATCAGGAATGTGTGATAGGAAAGCTCAATCCTGATCATGATGGTACAAAAGCTCACTTTGCTCTTGAAGGATTCCACCAAATATTGAAAAACAATGCATATTTAGGTGAGACTGTTCAGATACAAGTTTGTTATCTTGTGTGTCATTGGCTACCACATCAAGTATGGTTTGAAGCTAAAAGAGCCTTACTTTGCACAGGATATTATTAAATCCTTTGTTTATTTTGAGAGTTTAAATGTAATGAGTAAATCACTTTGCCGATAGCTCTCGTTTCGGATTCTTCCATCATCGCACTTGCTGCCTCATACACATAATGTGACACTGCAAAATGAGAAAACTGACAAGCAAGTAAACAGACATAATTGTTTTAAATTTAACTTCAGAGAGCAGGAAAAGTTCCCCAACTTTCAAAAATGCCAATTTATTATGGTACATCATTTTATTTGTTGTTGTATTTGGCTCCGTTTTGTTTGAAAACAGTAATGTATTTTATATGTTCCAGAATCTTTTTTTTCTGCCACTGTAGAGTGCACATCCCATTAAATGCGAACACCTCTCATTAAGGTCATTCTAACCAAAGATATATATATATCTTTCTCTGATAACTAATACCACTGATTTAGCCATCAGACACAATTGTTTTATGTTATTTGGTTTTATGTTAGCTTATTAGTTGGATATTTTGTTTTATTATTTAGCCTTTGTGTTGTCACTTAGCATATTTTTAAAACTTTTGATATTATAGTGTGTTGTATTGACATTTCAGGCATTCAGGGTAAGTCTTAATGACCAGAGAGGTGTATTTGATGAAGAACTTGCGGCTTACCAGGGATATAATTTTTCAAAAGTCTTCTAAGATCTGAATACAATCCCTTAATCTTAATGCTCTGCTCTTTCCCTTCAATGCATTTAAAATTTTTTGCATGATTTTTAATATTGAATTATGAGCCCTTCATCTGATAGTAAACTCCATGAAGTTACAGAATTTTTTTTCTGTCTTATTAATTGTCATAGATCCAGTAGCTAGCATGGTAGTTGGTACAAAGCAGGTGCTGAGCATACATTTTTAAAAATAAATGTATAAATGATTGGCAGAATAAGGGGTAAAACTATAAGGAACTAATGCAAGAGAGAAGAAATAAGACAAAAGTCATGGAGCGCACATAAGAAAAAGTTTGTCTTTACGAAGTTTGTCTTCGTAGAATGTGACCAAAGATAGATTTCTCAAAGCTGGAGACTTGGAAATACTCTTGTATCATTGGGTTTCTAATTGACCCCAAAGTACACTGTTCATAGTAACACAACTATGTATCTTCTGTTTCTTCCAACCAAAGTGTGAATTTATTACAAAGGGCCCTGTTTGATTTTATATTTTAATAGTGTACAGAGCAATATGGTGATATGTATTCAGAGAAGTTGTGCAATAAATGTCTCTTTCATAAGTAGATTTTCTTTCTAAGGTTTTCTTTCCCATTGAAGCAGTAAATTGCTGCATTTGCAGCATAAAAGTACTACTGGTTGCTCCATGTGTACATATCGTTTCTACTGCTCTTGACACGTTTTACCTTTAAATTCATTTGATGAATCGAGCACATTTCGATATTTACATATTTTCACGGGATCCATATTAGTAACCTCTTATGTACCTTATTTTTATGAACAAAGTTGCCAATCTTGGGGTGAATGGCATACCCTCAATTAGCATTTGCAATTTCAAATTAATGATAAATGACAAGCTATATTTTCATGGGGATAATACTATTGTGATCATGTTGTGACCAGCAACTCAGTATTAGTTCTGGTAACTTAATCAAATTATGTTATGAAAGCTAATATACTGAAGTGTTATAATAGGCAAATGTCCTCTTTGTACCTTCTTTTCCTGTCTTCACAAAGCACTAATCAGGAAAGGTAAAAGAAACAGTATTTATGTCAAATAGACATAATGGGCTTCTATGGGCTTCCAACATTCCCTTTCAAAGTTGACTTCCTACTCCCATACACGTGGGAGTCCTTTTTCGTCATGAGTACTAAACTGGACTATACTATCCATACACTGCCACCTAGGCATCCTTCGGCTCCATGTTAAACCCTGGTGTGAACAAGCAGAGTTGCAGAACTCTGAGTTTCTCTTCGGTAACTATATGGAGGATCTTGTGGAAACTGAACTTGTGATCTTGAGCTAATGAGCACAGGATTGTAATCCAAAAGTCAAGGGATCTGATCATCACTTTACACTCTCACTTGGATTTCTCTAATGCATTTATGCTTGATAGACCTTGTGTACTGGCAGCACTGAACTTCCCATGGAAATGGCTGTTAGGAAAGGAAACACTGACTGATGTGTTTCTTACATTTTTAAGAAGCTATTTGTAAATCTTTCTTAGAATTTGACAAGTCCTCAAATAATAAAAATAAATCAGTTTGTCATCAAGTCTCTATGTATTGACATATTAATGGAGCAAAATACACTAGCAGAAATAAAAGTTATTACTCATAGTTTGTGATTCAGCCTTATTGTATGAACCAAAATACTAACAGCGATGAAAAGCATACAGACCTCACTGCTAGAGAAACAATGAAAAAGGAAACTGACATAAAATCACTCTACTCTTAAGATCTATAGCAGCAGTTTAAGGCAGTAGCATGAGTGAATAGGGTACTTAAGATATTAAAATATTTTAAAAGTGTCTTCCTGGGGCGCCTGGGTGGCTCAGTCGGTTAAGCCTTCGACTTCAGCTCAGGTCACGATCTCGCAGTATGTGAGTTCGAGCCCCGCGTCGGGCTCTGGGCTGATAGCTCAGAGCCTGGAGCCTGCTTCCGATTCTGTGTCTCCCTCTCTCTCTGCCCCTTCCCGGTTCATGCTCTGTCTCT
This sequence comes from Panthera pardus, assembly GCF_024362965.1. Classification (NCBI taxonomy): domain Eukaryota; kingdom Metazoa; phylum Chordata; class Mammalia; order Carnivora; family Felidae; genus Panthera; species Panthera pardus. Next base: position 99,944,074 of record NW_026526721.1, on the reverse strand, counting down.
CTCTGTCTCAAAAACAAATAAAAGTTAAAAAAATTTTTTAAATAAATAAATAAATAAATAAATAAAAGGGTCTTCCTGATAGTGTGGGCAAACACAAAGAGGGAAAATGAAACAACATTAAGACAATAATGAAACAATAAAAATGATTTTTCTCCACAGACAATTGATTTTTTTTCACACATGATAAAATCAAAGCATACATCTATTAAATTGTATAAACCCAAATTTTGAATAAAATAGTTACCCAAACATCCTAAAACTGAAGTAGAAGTTTGGGACTTCTGGGTAAATTTGGGTTGAGGAGCTAGATAATTCAAATGGGTACAAAAATTTGATTTCAGAAAAGTTTACTTGAAGTTGACCCTATTCTAGAAACAAGAAACCAAACACTAAGTAATCTTAAATAGTACTAAAGTGAAGAGACCTAGACATTTCCCAGATATACAATAAGAACATGAGCCCCAAGTATGGATTAACCTCAGAGGCAAACTCCACTGGAACTGGCTTTAGTGATATCAAATTCAGTATTTTGTGAATGAAACAACGATTTTAAGAACGAACCAACATTTTATATATCTGATGGTGATTCTTTCACTGCAGCTGATCCAGATTACCTTGAGAAATATCAAGAGTTACATGAAAGAGAAGACTTGTTTCCAGATTATGAAGAAAATGGAACAGATTTATTGGGTGCCAGTGATCCACACTCAGATGACATTGATGATGTGACGGACCCAGAGATAGAAGAGGTTTATGAAAAGTTTTGTTTGAATTCAGAGCATAAGGAAAAACAGTAAAGGTACATTTCAGCATATCGGGTTTTTTTTAATGTTTATTTATTTTTGAGAGAGACAACATGAGCAGGGGAGAGGCAGACAGAGAGGAGGACAGGGGATCTGAACAAAGCAGGCTCTGCGCTGACCATAGCAAGCCCTATGCTGGGCTTGAACACGCTAACTGTGAGATCATGACCTGAGCCGAAGTTGAGCACTGAACCAACTCAGCCGCCCAGGTGCTCTGCTTATCAGTTTTATAAAGCAGTTTAGGTTACAGTGACTTATAAAAACACAAGAAAGCAAGAAAATATGTCACTTATACCAAATTAAGGATGTTGTTATGTTACTTAATCTACATAACTTTAATTCTGTTTAATGCTATCTGCCAAATTAAACTTTATTCTCTATAACTTAAAATGTATGTGTATAAATATGATAGTTTATTATGTACAGTTAATTCCTCTTTTGTCTATAATAAAATTGATTTTGAAATTTAAAAAAAAAGTGCTAACCAGCCTGGATACTAGAATCAGCTAACTGGAATCAACTAACTCCTTGTACTGTAAATGGTAGAATGGCCTCCAACTATTTAAGTCTCAGTTTCTTTTTCTGTAACAGGGGAATGATTAACAAGAGCAATAACAAAAAACTAATTATCAGATTTTCTATTCATTAGACAAATATTAATTATGAACCCATATAGTGTCAGATATTCTTCAATTTACTGGGAGGCAACAAGATGCTCTCCCCCTTGTAGCTTACATGGGCTGTGTGATAACTAAGAGTGGATAGAATTTACATACTTAACAGTACACTAAGAATCTACTAACTATGAAAGAGTTCCTATAATAAATGTTGTGATGATTCATGCTATTACTTTAGTGAATTGTGAACTAACATGAAATCCTTTGTCGTCCAATACTGTGGTTTGATATAATAAGGTACAAGTATAGGTGATCAACACTTGATGACTGATAATAACCACATTTCTCACATTTTCATATAGAATATATATTACTTTGATGATGCATGAAATGTGGTCTGAGTTTGTACCCACTTGAGAATTGGCCGTGATCTGGCAACTTACCGAATCGTATTTAATCATTTTATTTATACAGGTTTTGAAGTAAGTATATTTTCTGAAAGTTTGCTTAATTTATGAAAGCTTTCAGAATCATAAAGTTTAATTAATTTTTTAATTAAGCTAACATAAAGTACAGTCTTTATGGAGCTCTTTATATTTACCGCTCTAATGGATAATGTGCTTTTATAGTAAACAACAGAGTATATTTTAATCACTGAATCTCTAAGAAGTTAAGTCCATTTTAAATAAAGAATGACTTACACATTCTCAGAATTATATTTTGGGAATAAAACTGAAATTCAATGACAAACAAAACTTAATTATATCTCAATGACAGAGGTAACTAAAAATATTACTTGTTTATTATTAGAGTTCTAAATTCTTGCTCACTTGATTCTAGTAAACTTCATTTTCTCCTTCATTACATTTTATCATTTATTCTTCTCAACTTTTAAGTTTCTATGTAAATAATAATGCCACTGTGTAGATCTGTATTGATTCTTTATGGCTGCTGTAACAAATTAACACAAACTTAGTGGTCTAAAAGAGCATTCTGTTATCTTGTAGTTCTGTAAGAAGTTAGAAGCCTGACTTGCGCCACACTGAGCCAAAATCAAGGTGTGGACAGGGCTGCGTTCCTTCTGGAGGCTCTAGGGAAGAATCAGTTCCTTGCATTGGCTAGTTCCATGCCAAATGTTTCAGAATTAAATGTGGGAAAAAAATCTGGATACCTGACTGTTCCCCTTTGAAATAGTTTGTATTGATGGCAATTTGCACACAATGAAATTCTCATAATTTTGCTCCTGTGTATGTGTGTGTGATTCTTTTAACCATTGGGACTTACTTGTAAGGACAGGAGGTAGCTATTTCTCTGTTTCCCCATAGGTCAGTGTATTTTCAGGAGAGGCAACTGTCTTGCCAAAGGTAAACAGTAAATAGCAGCACTAAGCCCTTTTGAACCCTTGATTCCACCTCTTTCTCCTCTGACTGCAATACATCCACAGTATTTAAGCCCTTCTCTTCTTGTGTAAAAACTATGAAAGACAATTAACACTTTTCTGCCTATTTCATGCTTTACTGCAATTGACAATTCTTCTTCTGCTTTCTCAGGTCCTACTCTGCTGAATACTTAACAATAATAACAACAGCACACCCAGAATGCTATGTTGGGCCATCCCAGTGATTCCATTTCTCCTCTTTGGCATATGTTGGCTAATAATTTTGATTCATGACCAACAACTTAAAAACATGCTTGGAGCTCAAGGGCCTCAGAGTCCATAAACACATTTGGACAAATATCATCTTCTGCTAGTCCTAGGCAAATGACGAGAGGCAAATACCATTCAACATCATTTAGGAGTTATTTTCTTCATTAAATTTCCTCAAGTGATTGGTAATCTTAATTTTTAAAATGCCAATAAAGGACTCAATGCTTCTATCAGCTCCCGTATTATACAATCTGAAGTTTAAATTCATTAAACACTTATGTGGAAAAGGGAACAAGTCATGTGCAATAAGCTAAAATTGCTGACACAGTGCTCTTAATAGGCTCTTTCCCAGAGGTTTTATTGCAGTTATGTAAGAAATCATTCACTTATGAAGTTCAATGAAACTTTTCAGATAGATTTTTTTTCTTTTTTCTTTTTTTGGAGGGGGCTACATTTTTGAGAGATGTAGCAAGCAAGTATGAGACACTGCTTACAATAATTTAACAGGGAACACTTGGGCCAATACAGAATCTGAGCTAATCAGCATTTTTTTATTTGTTCAAGGTTCAAGACTTTTGAAGCTTCCTGTGGCAAAAATCATTTAAACTTTGTAGAAAAAAAATAGATTTCTATCACTACTGAAAACAGAGACCTAAGTCCTGTTTCTTATCACTACAGTTACACTTTTCTCTTTCTCTGACATTTTAATGGAAGTATACAGAAAATATTATTCAATACAATTGCTTTGTAATGCTTGGGATTTGGGGAAAATTAAATTTTACAGGTTTCTTTATGCTTCCATCATATTCATCTTCCTTCTTCATAATTAATTCAGACTTGCCAGTAAGCTCTCTGTTATTTTGCCTCTCTTGAGAGGTTTTCGTAATGATAAAATGGAAAATTTTTCAAGGTAAGCATATGCAATTCAAACGAAAACCATCTTGGAAAATTAGCATTATATCATGTATTATTTTAAGAGTTTTCTTAGGAATGACCTTCATCCAGAAGGAAGAAAGCATACACATTAAACATTCACTGAGAAATTAAGTTTTGGCAGAGAAGAAAAAGAGAAAAACATAAAATGTAGATTTAGGCATTGAACCTGGATTTGATGAGCATGGCAAAGAATAGTTATTTCAATGTCAGCTGTTTATATTTCACATGATCTATAAATACATGTACTTAACAGAACTAAGTCTCCTTAATGATAACCAAATAAAAAAATGGAAAATAAATTACTTCACTACAGAAGTTTTTTAAAATTGAGCAATTAAGTATGTTATTATAGGGAAAATGTTATTTATTTAATATCTATTTATGAATCAAAGTAATAACTTACTATCTAAATTCACCATATCTAATAACAGACAACAAATTACAAAATATTTGATTATCTCCTGATCTTTTTAAAAAATGGTTCTTGTACTTCTGAGATCCTCATTGCCCCAAAAGGAGAGAGGTCCTTGCAATTTTGGATGTTTTCAGCTTCACTGTTATAGAATATAATGAGATTTTTTTTTCACTCAAGTAGCTGTGTACAAAGTTAGGAAATGACAAGGCAGAAGATTGGCCTCAACTGTCATATTTCAAAGTTAAACTTTAGAAGGTCTTCGTTCTAATTTAGGTTAAAGTTTCTATGCTTTGACACACCCATGGAAAATTTTACATATATTACAAAAAGGTTAAAGGTCTGCAATTGTATCCAAAGCAAAGGTTAGCCTAAGGCTAACTTGTATTAAAATTTTTTTATGCATAAAGTCATGACACATAACTTTGTAAATTGCATCATCATATAATGGTGTCACCTTTGGACCAAGAAATTTCAAATTGAAATCAATGACATCTCAACTTAAAACTAGCATTTGTCAGAGTACTTTCATTTAATAATAAATTGCAACTCTTACCTTGTTATAAAAGATGACGAATATTGGCTGAGGTCCATCAAATAATTGTCAGATTTCAGCCATATTCTAAGTAATTCTACAATTCCATTGAAATGAATGTGTCTTAAATCTTTTGTGTCTGAAATTAGATGAGGCATCACCATGGCAACATGATTCTAAGGAAAAGATATTTCAGAGCTTAAGAAGTCTGAAGAGTAAATGTCAGAAACCAGTTAATTCTGGGATTCTTGCTTTTTGAAGAATTCCATACATTTACATGAATATTTAAACATATTAAAAATTGGTTATAAATAGTAGCAAAAGTACATTTACTTATGAGTAAAATTACTTGCTTCATCCCAACAATACTTTAAAATACATCGTCATTGTTGAGTACTTCTGAAATACATATAAATATAACTTAAAGTACATCGCATTTGTATTTACAAATATATTTAATATTCTATATTGCTTTAAATTTGTACAATCCTTTTAAAAACTTTGGCATACGTTACAAATATTTTGGAATGGCTTATTTTATATAAAGAATGCTAGACATCACATATGTGTGCTACCTTTGATCACATACCTGTTTCTTTGCTGAGGAGACACAAAAACCATCCCAAAGAGGAATCTTAGTCTTTGGGCCTATACTCAACAGTTTTATTTTAAAGCAAAACATGAAAGGTTATCTCATATTGTAATTCAAACCCTATCAAATTCTTTAGTTCTCTAAAACAGATCATGATTATAGTCCCATATGCATAACCTGATAATGTAAAGAGTCTTTACTTCAGTAAATGACTGCCTGAAATAATACTCAAGGTATCTCTGGAAGTAGAAATGCATATTCATAACCACTTAACAGACCCTTGTTAATGCTTTTTTTAAATAAATAAGCTTTGTCTTATATTAATGGAGAAATTTATATTGAAACATCCTGGGAATTGCATTAATACAAAAACTCAAAAATGCAGATTAATTCACTTGAACACATCTGAAGTATAGAATCCTGTAACATTTACATATCAGTGTAGGGGAAGCATATTTTTTAAGATTGTCAACAATCTAGCAGAATGATTTGCTAAATTTCTTTTAGAGCGTTAATAATAACATAAGCAAAGGACTTATGTGAAATTTATTTAATTAGGATTTTAATACTTTTAGAAAGTGTTCAGTAAAGTTTTAGTAAAATATTTTGTTTGTATACTAATACCATTGGATAGGGCATTATATTTTTGTTGATAACATATTACTGTTAAAAGTAATCATTATTATGCCAAAATATATACTTTTAGTCATGTCCCTTAATATTTACAAAAACCTTCTGAAGGTTCTTTAAGTTTTGGGATATTATGCTTTCCTTGGGTATCCAAGGGGAATTCTATTAAGATAAAATGGAAAAAAAAAAATCTCTGATAGTTCTGTATGTAGACATGATTCTCAGATTACTTCATTCAGGCAAGGCATTTAGGCAAACAAGAATTCAAGTTACATTCGTAGGATAATATAATCTTTTAACTATACTGATGGACAAGAGCCAAGGGTAATTATTAGCTATTTGAAGACATGACTCTCCTATAAAGTGTAGTTCAGTAGCATAATTAATGATTGACATATGCTAGAAACTTAACTGCAATAGATTTTTAACAGGATCCTTTCTAGTTACAATGAAGAATGTTTCCAGTTTTTTTTTTTTTTCCTCTCATTTAAAATTAGCAAACTAAGGGCACCTTGGTGGCTCAGTTGGTTAAGCGTCCCACTCTTGGTTTTGGGTCAGGTCATAATCTCGTGGTTCCTGAGTTGGAGCCCCACATAGGCTCAAGAGTCTCTCTCTCTCTCCCCTTCTTTTCTTGCCTCTCCCCTGCTCATGCTCTCTTTCTCTCAAAATAAATAAATAACTTTAAAAAAAATAGCAAACTAGAAAGACACATTAATTAATCAAAGCAGCAACAAAGTTATATGAGAAAGGCTTTACATGAGAACTCTTCTGTTCAGGTTGATGCAGAGGAGAAAAGTTTCAGATAAAACTACATGGGACAATAACACAGCAAGTAAAGCAATAGAATGAGCTTGAATTTTGATCAAATCTCTTACCTCAAGAACTAAAATAATATCTTGAATGAGAAAGATTTTACAAAAGAAAAACAAAAGAAATAAAAATGATTTTTTTATGTGTGGAAAAGCAACTTTTTTGAGGAATATGTTTTTTATGCCTAGGAGAATAATTTGAAATATTCTTTATGTTTTAAAACCCAGGATGCAAATAGTCTTTGGTGAAGTTATACATTTTTCAAAACAAGCTTAAATTATTTTTTTAACTATACAAATCTGCCACAAAACATTCATAGGAAAACTGAAATGAGATTAAATCAAACCACCTATGTATAACACATAAATTATCACGATTTACTGACTTAGAAAATTAAATACATAATCGCCCAAAAGTTATTACATCATTATTAGTTTCTTATTTATATAAAAAAAAGAAAAGATTAAGCAAGACTTAATATATTTATAAAGGTCAATGAAATGAATACTTTATGCAATTATTCACATCACACACTTAATAAATGTTTGAGAGCCCACTATGTATTACATACTACAATTCATTAGAGAAATAAAGATCACAGATCAGTCCCCTTAAAGAATTCTTAATGAGAAATTCTCTTTTCCACAATTACAAAACTCTTTTCTTTAACTCTGAATGATACGGAAAAATGCCTTAAGTCTTGACTTTGCATTGCTTCTGTACATATAGTTCCTGTGGCCTGTATTTTTCCAAGTGTCTAAATTCCTCCCTGGTAGTATTTAGGCATCTAGGGCAGCAAATCTCTTCAGTTCACAGGGGAACACTTGGAGTGTTATTGCTACAGTTCATTAAATGTTACCCTATTGGTTTAGAGTTAATAGGCTTTCTAAGCACCTAAGTCACTACCAGTGAGGAACTCTGCCCATGGAAATGTTTACACATGGATAATGAGGCTGACTGTTAAAAGGTCAGTTTGTCTTCTGCTCACAGGTAAAAAGGAACTACTAAGCATATGTTCGAACAACAAATTGTGGATTTTAACCTGTCATTTAAACAGCGGAATTGTCTTGACTTAATTGGGACTCTACGAGCTCCTAAAAGGTAAAGGTATAAGTATTGACTATTTGCGAACTTATTATTTACATTTGTTATCATAGTATATCATATTAAAAATCTCTGTTGGGGCTTCTGGGTGACTCAGTCGGTTAAGTGATGATCAACTCTTGACTTCATCTCAGGTCATGATCTCAGGGTCATGAGATTGAGCCCCTCATCAGGCCCTTGTGGAGCATAGAACCTGCTTGGGATTCTCTGTCTCTCTCTCTCTCTCTCTCTCTCTCTCTCTCTGTCCCTCTCTAAGTAAGTAAATAAATGAATAGATAAATAACACTTTAAAAAAATAAAAACAACTGTTATTTAAATAATTTAAAAATATTATTTGGTCAAAAGACCTACATTATTTTAACTTCTCTTAATGTTTATCTTAAAAATATTCGGGGGCGCCTGGGTGGCTCAGTCGGTTAAGCGGCCGGCTTCGCCCAGGTCATGATCTCGCGGTCTGTGGGTTCGAGCCCCGTGTCGGGCTCTGTGCTGACAGCTCAGAGCCTGGAGCCTGTTTCAGATTCTGTGTCTCCCTCTCTCTGACCCTCCCCCGTTCATGCTTTGTTTCTCTCTGTCTCAAAAATAAATAAACGCTAAAAAAAAAAAAAAAAAAAAAAAAAAATATTCGATCATATGGTAAAGAAAAGCTAAGCCAAACACTACATTTTAACACTATGTAGACACAGATCTCTACATAGACTTTTTTTAAAAGAATGGGAGAGAAGGGAGAGAGAGAAAGTATACATTGCTTTCATGGCAAGTAACAGGCAGAAGTTATTATTTGAATTAAAATTTATTTAGTATTTTATATATGTTTTGATGTTTATTTTTGAGAGAGAGAGAGAGAGAACATAAGTGGGGGAGGGACAAAGAGAAGGGCAGGGACAGAAAGAGAGGGAGACACAGAATCCGAAGCAAGCTCCAGGATCCAAGTTGTCAACACAGACCTCAATGCGGGGCTGGAACTCATGAACTGTGAGATCATGACCCGAGCCGGTCAGATGTTTAACCAACTGAGCTACCCAGGCACCCCATAGTATCTTATATTTTTAATTTCTGCTTGATGTTTTTAGTCATTTTTGAAAATGTAAAGGAATATATAGTATACATGTTTATATAATTTTGGCATAAAAATATAGGATTTGTTTCTCTTTAGGCTTATGAGATATTTCATCAGGTTGTCATTTCATATTGATTTTTTAAAATTTGCCACACAAAATGCTCATATTTTGTTTTTAAGGTATAGTATTGCATAAGGTTTTTTATAGAATTTACTTTAAAATATTTGTTTTAGAGAGTGAAGTTCAAAAAGGTTGCTTCTACATAATACAAACTTATAACTACTCTCATTCATCTATTCATCTATTTGCTTATTCAATCAACAAATATTTATTAAGCATCTACTATATATGAGAAAGCATTTTTTTTTAATATGAGAGATGTAGTTGTGACCTTAAAAGACAGTTCCTGCTTTCTTGCCACTTATATCCTGAAGGAGAACCTGAGAAGTAAAATTAATGGAAAATTGAATGGATAATTAATGAACAAACAAAGGAAGAAAAAAAATAAAGTAACATGATAGAGAATTATGAAAGGTTAATGCTGAGTGGGCAAGGAAGATCTCTCTGAGAAGGTAATATTTTTTTTTTTAATTTTTTTAACGTTTATTTTTGAGACAGAGAGAGACAGAGCATGAATGGGGGAGGGTCAGAGAGAGGGAGACACAGAATCTGAAACAGGCTCCAGGCTCTGAGCTGTCACCACAGAGCCTGACGTGGGGCTCGAACTCACGGACCGCGAGATCATGACCTGAACCGAAGTCGGATGCTTAACCGACCAAGCCACCCAGGCACCCCTGAGAAGGTAACATTTAAACTGGGCTTAATGACAAGTACTTGGACCATAGTCACTCACATCTAACACAGAGACATAGTAGACATGAGGCGCAGGAAGTCCAAAGGCTTTCAATTTAAAACAAGCTTGGGCTTTTCAGAAACAAAGCAAAGTGAAGTCTAGCTTGAACATAGGGAAGGAGCCCGGCCAGTGGTATAAGAATGGAAGTTATTAAACAACAGGCATAAAGTTACAGTTACACAAGGTGAATAAGCTCTATATATCTGCTGTAAAACATTATACTATAGACAAAATAATGTACTGTACATTTAAAAGTTTGTGAAGAGGATAAATATCATATTAAGTGTTCTTCCCACAATAAGAGTAAATTAAATTAAATTAAATTAAATTAAATTAAATTAACTTGCAAAAAGAGAAAAGAATTTGGAAAGGAAGGCAAATCATGCAGGGACTTGAAAGTCAAGGTAAAAAGTTTGGATATTTAAATGCCAAGTAATAGGAATTACTTGAGGATTTTAACTTGGAAGTGACATGATTTGGTTACAGTTTAAAAGAAAAAATTCTGACTTCTGGACAATGGATTATACAGGATAGAAGAATAGAAGACAAAAGACTAGTTAAAGACCAGAGCCAAGGAGAACATTTAGGACTTTAGCTCAACCACCTGTGTCCATTTCCTGAGATAAGCAATATTTAAATGCCTATCTTGATTGAGTTTCAATGCTAACATTATTAAATTTTGAGTAATCACTTTGGAAAATAGTATAAAGAGGATAGAATTAGGGAGTTCTGTGGCAACAGAAGCTTAAAGTTATGCAATAGTAATCACTTCTGCACTTTTATGAGCATAAAATCTTTGAAGATTTGAGAGGTAAGCTACAAGCACCTTTTTTTAATTTCATCTTTAAAAATTAATATATTATAGGTCCCAAATACAAATTCAGAACACCCTAATCTAATATTTCTTTAACTCATCAAATGGCATTTATTCAGGAATAAAGTTTGGCTCCAAATATTCCATAAAGAAATAATGTTTCCTAATATCCAATGATATATCACACAGTTCTCCAAGGATTTCACACTGCTAAAAGTTTTATAGGAAAATTATCAGCTGGGAACTAATGTCCTTCAAAGGACATATTCTGATCATCAGAAGGCACTCAATTTTTGTTACAGTGCTGAACCAAGACTCTAAAATATTCCCTTCCTAGGAGGTGCCCAAACAGCTTTAGAAATAAAGAGTACAATAGTCAACTTACCCAGGTTAACATTCAAATACTCAACAGTTGAGAATTATTGTTCTGCTTCACATCCAATTTTTTTAAAAAATAATTATTTAATTATTTGAACAAACTGGAAATGTTATATTTCCTCAGATTCCCAAAGCTCCATTTCACTTGCAGTTTTACAAGGCAACTTTGTCATTTCTCCTTTTCTTCAAAAAAAAAAAGAAGTTTCTCTTTTGTTTTAAAGCTAAAAGTTCACATTTGAATAAATTTGCATGTTGACAATAGGAATTCTTTTTAATCCCCCTCCCCCAGTTTTTAAAGACCCAGCCTACTAACTTTTAATGACACACCTCTTCATATCAAAATGGCAGATTATTCTGCTGTGATTCAAACTGAAAGCAGGAGTTAGTCTGTTAATGAAATTTACTAAAGTTACAATTTTAAGAGAGTTAAAACTATTAACATGTTTAAAATCAGACTGTTAGTTTTAGCTTGAAACCATAAATGTTTCATTAAAATTTTTTCTGCTTCTGAAGATGGCGGCGTAGGAGGACGCGGGGCTCACAGCGCGTCCTGCCGATCACTTAGATTCCACCTACACCTGCCTAAAGAACCCAGAAAACCGCCAGAGGATTAGCAGAAGGGAGTCTCCGGAGTCAAGCGCAGACCAGAGGCCCACGGAAGAGGGTAGGAAGGGCGGCGAGGCGGTGCGCGCTCCACGGACTGGCGGGAGGGAGCCGGGGCGGAGGGGCGGCTCGCCAGCCAAGCAGAGCCCCCGAGTCTGGCTGGCAAAAGCGGAGGGGCCGGACAGACTGTGTTCCCACAGCAAGCGCGACTTAGCGTCTGGGAGGTCATAAGTTAACAGCTCTGCTCGGAAAGCGGGAAGGCTGGAGGACAAAGGGAGGGAGAGCTGCTGAGCCCCCGGACGGCAGAGCTCAGCTTGGCGGGGAACAAAGGCGCCAGCGCCATCTCCCCCGCCCATCCCCCAGCCAAAATCCCAAAGGGAACCAGTTCCTGCCAGGGAACTTGCTCGCTCCGCGCAAACACCCAACTCTGTGCTTCTGCGGAGCCAAATCTCCGGCAGCGGATCTGACTCCCTCCCGCTGCCACAGGGCTCCTCCTGAAGTGGATCACCTAAGGAGAAGCGAGCTAAGCCTGCCCCTCCAGCCCCTGTGCACCTTGCCTACCCACCCCAGCTAATACGCCAGATCCCCAGCAACACAAGCCTGGCAGTGTGCAAGTAGCCCAGACGGGACACGCCACCCCACAGTGAATCCCGCCCCTAGGAGAGGGGAAGAGAAGGCACACACCAGTCTGACTGTGGCCCCAGCAGTGGGCTGGGGGCAGACATCGGGTCGGACTGCGGCCCCGCCCACTAACTCCAGTTATACACCACAGCACAGGGGAAGTGCCCTGCAGGTCCTCACCACGCCAGGGACTCTCCAAAATGACCAAACGGAAGAATTCCCCTCAGAAGAATCTCCAGGAAATAACAACAGCTAATGAACTGATCAAAAAGGATTTAAATAATATAACAGAAAGTGAATTTAGAATAATAGTCATAAAATTAATCGCTGGGCTTGAAAACAGTATACAGGACAGCAGAGAATCTCTTGCCACAAAGATCGAGGGACTAAGGAACAGTCACGAGGAGTTGAAAAACGCTTTAAACGAATTGCAAAACAAAATGGAATCCACGATGGCTCGGCTTGAAGAGGCAGAGGAGAGAATAGGTGAACTAGAAGATAAAGTTATGGAGAAAGAGGAAGCTGAAAGAAAGAGAGATAAAAAAATCCAGGAGTATGAGGGGAAAATTAGAGAACTAAGTGATACACTAAAAAAAAATAATATACACATAATTGGTATCCCAGAGGAGGAAGAGAGAGGGAAGGGTGCTGAAGGGGTACTTGAACAAATTATAGCTGAGAACTTCCCTGAACTGGGGAAGGAAAAAGGCATTGAAATCCAAGAGGCACAGAGAACTCCCTTCAGACGTAACTTGAATCGATCTTCTGCACGACATATCATAGTGAAACTGGCAAAATACAAGGATAAAGAGAAAATTCTGAAAGCAGCAAGGGATAAACATGCCCTCACATATAAAGGGAGACCTATAAGACTCGTGACTGATCTCTCCTTTGAAACTTGGCAGGCCAGAAAGGCTTGGCACGATATCTACAGTGTGCTAAACAGAAAAAATATGCAGCCGAGAATCCTTTATCCAGCAAGTCTGTCATTTAGAATAGAAGGAGAGATAAAGGTCTTCCCAAACAAACAAAAACTGAAGGAATTTGTCACCACGAAACCAGCCCTACAAGAGATCCTAAGGGGGATCCTGTGAGACAAAGTACCAGAGACATCACTACAAGCATAAAACATACAGACATCACAATGACTCTAAACCCATATCTTTCTATAATAACACTGAATGTAAATGGATTAAATGCGCCAACTAAAAGACATAGGGTATCAGAATGGATAAAAAAACAAGACCCATCTATTTGCTGTCTACAAGAGACTCATTTTAGATCTGAGGACACCTTTAGATTGAGAGTGAGGGGATGGAGAACTATTTATCATGCTCCTGGAAGCCGAAAGAAAGCTGGAGTAGCCATACTTAGACAAACTAGACTTTAAATTAAAGGCTGTAACAAGAGATGAGGAAGGGCATTATATAATAATCACAGGGTCTATCCACCAGGAAGAGCTAACTATTATAAATGTCTATGCGCCAAATACCCGAGCCCCCAGATATATAAAACAATTACTCATAAACATAAGCAACCTTATTGATAAGAATGTGGTCATTGCAGGGGACTTTAACACCCCACTTACAGAAATGGATAGATCATCTAGACACACAGTCAATAAAGAAACAAGGGCCCTGAATGATACATTGGATCAGATGGACTTGACAGATATATTTAGAACTCTGCATCCCAAAGCAACAGAATATACTTTCTTCTCGAGTGCACATGTAACATTCTCCAAGATAGATCATATACCGGGGCACAAAACAGCCCTTCATAAGTTTACAAGAATTGAAATTATACCATGCATACTTTCAGACCACAGTGCTATGAAGCTTGAAATCAACCACAGGAAAAAGTCTGGAAAACCTCCAAAAGCATGGAGGTTAAAGAACACCCTACTAACGAATGAGTGGGTCAACCAGGCAATTAGAGAAGAAATTAAAACATATATGGAAACAAACGAAAATGAAAATACAACAATCCAAACGCTTTGGGATGCAGCGAAGGCAGTCCTGAGAGGAAAATACATTGCAATCCAGGCCTATCTCAAGAAACAAGAAAAATCCCAAATACAAAATCTAACAGCACACCTAAAGGAAATAGAAGCAGAATAGCAAAGGCAGCCTAAACCCAGCAGAAGAAGAGAAATCATAAAGATCAGAGCAGAAATAAACAATATAGAATCTAAAAAAACTGTAGAGCAGATCAATGAAACCAAGAGTTGGTTTTTTGAAAAAATAAACAAAATTGACAAACCTCTAGCCAGGCTTCTCAAAAAGAAAAGGGAGATGACCCAAATAGATAAAATCATGAATGAAAATGGAATGATTACAACCAATCCCTCAGAGATACAAACAATTATCAGGGAATACTATGAAAAATTATATGCCAGCAAATTGGACAACCTGGAAGAAATGGACAAATTTCTAAACACCCACACTCTTCCAAAACTCAATCAGGAGGAAATAGAAAGCTTGAACAGACCCATAACCAGCGAAGAAATTGAATCGGTTATCAAGAATCTCCCAACAAATAAGAGTCCAGGACCAGATGGCTTCCCAGGGGAGTTCTACCAGACATTTAAAGCAGAGATAATACCTATCCTTCTCAAGCTATTCCAAGAAATAGAAAGGGAAGGAAAACTTCCAGACTCATTCTATGAAGCCAGTATTACTTTGATTCCTAAACCAGACAGAGACCCAGTAAAAAAAGAGAACTACAGGCCAATATCCCTGATGAATATGGATGCAAAAATTCTTAATAAGATACTAGCAAATCGAATTCAACAGCATATAAAAAGAATTATTCACCATGATCAAGTGGGATTCATTCCTGGGATGCAGGGCTGGTTCAACATTCGCAAATCGATCAACGTGATACATCACATTAACAAAAAAAAAGAGAAGAACCATATGATCCTGTCAATCGATGCAGAAAAGGCCTTTGACAAAATCCAGCACCCTTTCTTAATAAAAACCCTTGAGAAAGTCGGGATAGAAGGAACATACTTAAAGATCATAAAGGCCATTTATGAAAAGCCCACAGCTAACATCATCCTCAACGGGGAAAAACTGAGAGCTTTTTCCCTGAGGTCAGGAACACGACAGGGATGCCCACTGTCACCGCTGCTGTTTAATATAGTGCTGGAAGTTCTAGCATCAGCAATCAGACAACAAAAGGAAATCAAAGGCATCAAAATTGGCAAAGATGAAGTCAAGCTTTCGCTTTTTGCAGATGACATGATATTATACATGGAAAATCCGATAGACTCCACCAAAAGTCTGCTAGAACTGATACATGAATTCAGCAAAGTTGCAGGATACAAAATCAATGTGCAGAAATCAGTTGCATTCTTATACACTAACAATGAAGCAACAGAAAGACAAATCAAGAAACTGATCCCATTCACAATTGCACCAAGAAGCATAAAATACCTAGGAATAAATCTAACCAAAGATGTAAAAGATCTGTATGCTGAAAACTATAGAAAGCTTATGCAGGTAATTGAAGAAGATATAAAGAAATGGAAAGAAATTCCCTGCTCATGGATTGGAAGAATAAATATTGTCAAAATGTCAATACTACCCCAAGCTATCTACACATTCAATGCAATCCCAATCAAAATTGCACCAGCATTCTTCTCGAAACTAGAACAAGCAATCCTAAAATTCATATGGAACCACAAAAGGCCCCGAATAGCCAAAGTAATTTTGAAGAAGAAGACCAAAGCAGGAGGCATCACAATTCCAGACTTTAGCCTCTACTACAAAGCTGTCATCATCAAGACAGCATGGTATTGGCATAAAAACAGACACATAGACCAATGGAATAGAATAGAAACCCCAGAACTAGACCCACAAACGTATGGCCAACTCATCTTTGACAAAGCAGGAAAGAACATCCAATGGAAAAAAGACAGTCTCTTTAACAAATGGTGCTGGGAGAACTGGACAGCAACATGCAGAAGATTGAAACTAGACCACTTTCTCACACCATTCACAAAAATAAACTCAAAATGGATAAAGGACCTGAATGTGAGACAGGAAACCATCAAAACCTTAGAGGAGAAAGCAGGAAAAGACCTCTCTGACCTCAGCCGTAGCAATCTCTTACTCGGCACATCCCCAAAGGCAAGGGAATTAAAAGCAAAAGTGAATTACTGGGACCTTATGAAGATAAAAAGCTTCTGCACAGCAAAGGAAACAACCAACAAAACTAAAAGGCAACCAATGGAATGGGAAAAGATATTTGCAAATGACACAACGGACAAAGGGCTAGTATCCAAAATCTATAAAGAGCTCATCAAACTCCACACCCGAAAAACAAATAACCCAGTGAAGAAATGGGCAGAAAACATGAATAGACACTTCTCTAAAGAAGACATCCGGATGGCCAACAGGCACATGAAAAGATGTTCAACGTCGCTCCTTATCAGGGAAATACAAATCAAAACCACACTCAGATACCACCTCACGCCAGTCAGAGTGGCCAAAATGAACAAATCAGGAGACTATAGATGCTGGAGAGGATGTGGAGAAACAGGAACCCTCTTGCACTGTTGGTGGGAATGCAAATTGGTGCAGCCGCTCTGGAAAGCAGTGTGGAGGTTCCTCAGAAAATTAAAAATAGACCTACCCTATGACCCAGCAATAGCACTGCTAGGAATTTACCCAAGGGATACAGGAGTACTGATGCATAGGGGCACCTGTACCCCAATGTTTATAGCGGCACTCTCAACAATAGCCAAATTATGGAAAGAGCCTAAATGTCCATCAACCGATGAATGGATAAAGAAATTGTGGTTTATATACACAATGGAATACTACGTGGCAATGAGAAAAAATGAAATATGGCCTTTTGTAGCAACATGGATGGAACTGGAGAGTGTGATGCTAAGTGAAATAAGCCATCCAGAGAAAGACAGATACCATATGGTTTCACTCTTATGTGGATCCTGAGAAACATAACAGAAACCCATGGGGGAGGGGAAGGAAAAAAAAAAAAAAAAAAAAAAAAAAAAGAGGTTAGAGTGGGAGAGAGCCAAAGCATTAGAGACTGTTAAAAACTGAGAACAAACTGAGGGTTGATGGGGGGTGGGAGGGAGGGCAGGGTGGGTGATGGGTATTGAGGAGGGCACCTTTTGGGATGAGCACTGGATGTTGTATGGAAACCAATTTGATAGTAAATTTCATATATTAAAAAAAAAAAAAAAGAAATAAAAAATTTTATTTAGGCTGAAAAAAAAAATAAAAAAAAAATAATAAAATTTTTTCTAATGTTTATTTATTTTTGAGAGAGAGACAAAGTGCAAGCCAGAGAGGGGCAGAGAGAGAGAGACACAGAATCTGAAGCAGGCTCCAGGCTCTGAGCTGTCAGCACAGAGCCCAACGTGGGGCTTGAACCCACGAACCATGAGATCATGACCTGAGCTGAAGTCGAACACTTAACCGACTGAGCCACCCAGGTACCCCTGTTTCATTTTTTTGTTGTTTATTGCAGGGAAACAACTAGGATACTTAGGGCATGCACTAAATATCTCAGAGCTAACCCATAAGGATACGAGCAGTCTTGACCCAAAGACTAATGCTTGAGAGGCAGTCTGTATATGACATTCTCTTCCTGAGGTGCTGAGGACCATGCTGAGCTGACTTTCCTTCTGCTGGGGCATAAACAGTAACTAGACAGAGCTGCAGAGAGAAGAGGGAAGGAAGAAGAAAAAATAATGCAGAAGACATAGCAATATGAACCCAAGTTACAAGCAGTATTATCCCCAGGGGAAAGAGATACCAAACAAAAATGAAGTTGAGCCCATTTCATTACATGCAATCTTTACACAGTATGGTGTTCAAGTTGGGCTAATGTTTGCATAACAATCCTGCTTTCAACTGCCTGGGTGAATTTTCTACTCTTGGATTTTAATTCATTGAATTTAA
This sequence comes from Panthera pardus, assembly GCF_024362965.1. Classification (NCBI taxonomy): domain Eukaryota; kingdom Metazoa; phylum Chordata; class Mammalia; order Carnivora; family Felidae; genus Panthera; species Panthera pardus. The sequence goes on along the minus strand of NW_026526721.1, from coordinate 99,925,721 downwards.
GGTCTTATGCCTTGTTAAAATGAAAAGACCACAGGGAACGAACGGTACCACGTTAGGTGGCCCACATTATTTTTTCTGAGGAATGTCTTGTTAAATGGTTACTTTCCTACTGATGCTTGGGTAAGTACTTATAACTTGGAATGGGAGACAAACAGACGTTAATTTAAATCTCTGTTGTTATTCTTACTAAATATAGCATCTAGGTGAGATTCATCATGTGCTGAGTTTAAGTTTCATGATATACACTAGAGACAGAATATTATTCATTTATAGAATGAATGAAACAGTTAAATACTATCACAGAAAAGAACTAGAAGAGCTAGTTTAGCATAGTAGGTGGTCAAAATGTAGTAGTTGACCCAGCAGTAGCACTGCTAGGAATTTACCCAAGGGATACAGGAGTACTGATGCATAGGGGCACTTGTACCCCAATGTTTATAGCAGCACTCTCAACAATAGCCAAATTATGGAAAGAGCCTAAATGTCCATCGACTGATGAATGGATAAAGAAATTGTGGTTTATATACACAATGGAGTACTACGTGGCAATGAGAAAGAATGAAATATGGCCCTTTGTAGCAACGTGGATGGAACTGGAGAGTGTGATGCTAAGTGAAATAAGCCATACAGAGAAAGACAGATACCATATGGTTTCACTCTTATGTGGATCCTGAGAAACTTAACAGAAGACCATGGAGGAGGGGAAGGAAACAAAAACAAAGAGGTAGAGTGGGAGAGAGCCAAAGCATAAGAGACTCTTAAAAACTGAGAACAAACTGAGGGCTGATGGGGGGTGGGAGGGAGGGGAGGGTGAGTGATGGGTATTGAGGAGGGCACCTTTTGGGAAGAGCACTGGGTGTTGTATGGAAACCAATTTGACAATAAATTTCATATATTGAAAAAAAAAATGTAGTACTTGAGTCTATTTGAAAAATACCAGAGAAAAAGCTTTGTATGTTGGTGATGAGCAGATGTGAAGCTCTGGGGAGCAGCGTTTAGAAGGGCGTATGAAGTGAGGATGATGAACCCAGGAGGAGTTTGTGGATCATATAATATAAATGTACACATCCTTGGCATACATAATATTAGCATAAAGAAGATGAAAAGTACTGAATAAGCTAAGTTCAAATTTTGCCTTGGGAATGTGGTAAAAATATAAAATTAGGAATGCCAAAGATAATATTTCCTTGTTTTGTGTAAATGGAAGCCCAGCTCATAATTATTGGAGCCCTCTCCTAATTCTTGAGGTTGCACAAGAGTTTTGGAGGCTTTAAGTTGTGCTCCACGAATAGGAAATTACTTTCAGTTTTTATTCTACTGTGATCATTGATGATGTCCTCTTTTGTCCAAGATCTCTTGGTGCCCTGAGTAGCAGGGACTGTGCCCCTATGCCACCCTTGAAGCAAGGGGTATTTGTTTTCGGTTCCTGCCATAATAAAGCACCGCAAACTAAATGCAAAAGAACATATATGAGTTGTCTCAAAATTCTGTAGGTCAGCAGACCAGGTTTCCTTGTCTCGTTTTCCTACTCCAGGTTTCAAAAGACTGAAAGCAAGATGTCAGAATGCTCAATAATATGTCCAAGCACATTCGGGTTATTGACAGAATCCAGTACCTTGTGGTTGTAAGACTGAGGTCTGGTTTCCTTCCTGGCCATCAGCTGATGACTTCCCTTAAACCTAGTGGTGTGTCTCAGGTACCAGAACATAGGCCCTGAATCTCACAGCCAGGGAGAGTATATCAGATCTTTCTCACACATACATTCTCTTTTCTACTTTTTTTTCTGCCTCCCTTGTGCCACATCTATCTGACTCTAGTCAAATACACACACACACACACACACACACACACACAGATAGATAGATAGATAGATAGATAGATAGATGATAGATAGATACACACACATATATACATATATATATCTGACAGGAGTCAGATATATAGCTGGATATATATATATATATATATATATATAGTCAGATATATAGCTGGATATATACATATATATATACACACACATATATATATTGCTTTTTTTTCAATATATGAAATTTATTGTCAAATTGGTTTCCATACAACACCCAGTGCTCTTCCCAAAAGGTGCCCTCCTCAATACCTATCACCCACCCTCCCCTCCCTCCCACCCCCATCAGCCCTCAGTTTGTTCTCAGTTTTTAAGAGTCTCTTATGCTTTGGCTCTCTCTACCTCTTTGTTTTTGTTTCCTTCCCCTCCCCCATTGTCTTCTGTTAAGTTTCTCAGGATCCACATAAGAGTGAAACCATATGGTATCTGTCTTTCTCTGTATGGCTTATTTCACTTAGCATCACACTCTCCAGTTCCATCCACGTTGCTACAAAAGGCCATATTTCATTCTTTCTCATTGCCACGTAGTACTCCATTGTGTATATAAACCACAATTTCTTTATCCATTCATCAGTCGATGGACATTTAGGCTCTTTCCATAATTTGGCTATTATTGAGAGTGCTGCTATAAACATTGGGGTACAAGTGCCCCTATGCATCAGTACTCCTGTATCCCTTGGGTAAATTCCTAGCAGTGCTATTGCTGGGTCATAGGGTAGGTCTATTTTTAATTTTTTGAGGAACCTCCACACTGTTTTCCAGAGTGGCTGCACCAGTTTGCATTCCCACCAACAGTGCAAGAGGGTTCCCGTTTCTCCACATCCTCGCCAGCATCTATAGTCTCCTGATTTGTTCATTTTGGCCACTCTGACTGGCATGAGGTGATATCTGAGTGTGGTTTTGATTTGTATTTCCCTGATGAGGAGCAATGTTGACCATCTTTTCATGTGCCTGTTGGCCATCTGGATGTCTTCTTTAGAGAAGTGTCTATTCATGTTTTCTGCCCATTTCTTCACTGGGTTATTTGTTTTTCAGGTGTGGAGTTTGGTGAGCTCTTTATAGATTTTGGATACTAGCCCTTTGTCCGATATGTCATTTGCAAATATCTTTTCCCATTCTGTTGGTTGCCTTTTAGTTTTGTTGGTTGTTTCCTTTGCTGTGCAGAAGCTTTTTATCTTCATAAGGTCCCAGTAGTTCATTTTTGCTTTTAATTCCCTTGCCTTTGGGGATGTGTCAAGTAAGAAATTGCTAGGGCTGAGGTCAGAGAGGTCTTTTCCTGCTTTCTCCTCTAGGGTTTTGATGGTTTCCTGTCTCACATTCAGGTCCTTTATCCATTTTGAGTTTATTTTTGTGAATGGTGTGAGAAAGTGGTCTAGTTTCAATCTTCTGCATGTTGACGTCCAGTTCTCCCAGCACCATTTGTTAAAGAGACTGTCTTTTTTCCATTGGATGTTCTTTCCTGCTTTGTCAAAGATTAGTTGGCCATACATTTATGGGTCTAGTTCTGCGGTTTCTATTCTATTCCATTGGTCTATGTGTCTGTTTTTGTGCCAATACCATGCTGTCTTGATGATGACAGCTTTGTAGTAGAGGCTAAAGTCTGGAATTGTGATGCCTCCTGCTTTGGTCTTCTTCTTCAAAATTACTTTGGCTATTCGGGGCCTTTTGTGGTTCCATATGAATTTTAGGATTGTTTCCTCTAGCTTCGAGAAGAATGCTGGTACAATTTGATTGGGATTGCATTGAATGTGTAGATAGCTTTGGGTAGTATTGACATTTTGACAATATTTATTCTTCCAACCCATGAGCACGGAATGTTTTTCCATTTCTTTACATCTTCTTCAATTTCCTGCATAAGCTTTCTATAGTTTTCAGCATACAGATCTTTTACATCTTTGGTTAGATTTATTCCTAGGTATTTCATGCTTCTTCGTTCAATTGTGAATGGGATCAGTTTCTTTATTTGTCTTTCTGTTGCTTCATTATTATTGTATAAGAATGCAACTGATTTCTGTATGTCTGAAGGGAGTTCTCTGTGCCTTTCAATTTCAATGCCTTTTTCCTTCCCCAGATCAGGGAGGTTCTCAACTATGATTTCTTCAAGTACACCTTCAGCACCTTTCCCTCTCTCTTTCTCCTCTGGAATACCAATTATGTGTAGATTATTTCTCTTTAGCACATCACTTAGTTCTCTAATTTTCCCCTCATACTCCTGGATGTTTTTATCTCTCTTTTTCTCAGCTTCCTCTTTTTCCATAATTTTATCTTCTAGTTCACCTATTCTCTCCTCTGCCTCTTCAATCTGAGCAGTGGTCGTTTCCATTTTATTATTCAGCTTGTTTATAGCATTTTTTAGCTCCTCCTGACTCTTCCTTAGTCTCTTGATCTCCGTAGCAATAGATTCTTTGCTGTCCTCTATACTGTTTTCAAGCCCAGCGATTAATTTTATGATTATTGTTCCAAATTCACTTTCTGTTATATTGTTTAAATCATTTTTGATCAGTTGGTTAGCTGTTGTTATTTCCTGGACGTTTTTCTGAAGGGAATTCTTCCATTTCGTCATTTTGGATAATCCCTGGAGTGGTGCAGGACTGCAGGGCACTTCCCCTGTGCTGTCTTGAATAACTTGCTTTGGTGGGCGGGGCCTCAGTCAGACCTGATGTCTGCCCCCAGCCCACAGCTGGGGCCACAGTCAGAGTGGTGTGTGCCTTCTCTTCCCCTCTCCTAGGGGCAGTCTTCCCTGTGGGGTGGCGTGGCCCATCTGGGCTACTTGCACACTGCCAGGCTTGTGGTGCTGGGGATCTGGCGTATTAGCTGGGGTGGATCGGCAAGGTGCACGGGGGCGGAAGAGGCAGGCTCAGCTCTCTTTTCCTTTGGAGATCCACTTCGGGAGGGGCCCTGCTGCACCAGGAGGGAGTCAGACCCACTGGAGGGATGGATCCACAGAAGCACAGGGTTGGGTGTTTGCGCAGTGCAAGCAAGTTCCCTGGCAGGAACTGGTTCCCTTTAGGATTTTGGCTGGGGGATGGGTGAGGGAAATGGCGCTGGCGAGCGCCTTTGTTTCCCGCCAAGCTGCGCTCTGTCGTCCGGGGCTCAACAATTCTCCCTCCCGTTCTCCTCCAGCCCTCCTGTTCTCCGCGCAGATCTGTTAACTTATAACCTTCCAGATGTTAAGTCCCACTCTCTGTCCGAACACACTCTCTGTCCGTCCAGCCCCTCTGCTTTTGCCAGCCAGACTCAGGGCCTCTGCTTGGCCATCGGGCCGCCCCTCCGCTCCGGCTCCCTCCCACCAGTCTCCGCCCTTCCTACCCTCCTCCGTGGGCCTCTCATCCGTGCTTGGCTCCAGAGAATCCGTTCTGCTAGTCTTCTGGCAGTTCTCTGGGTTATTTACGCAGGTGTAGGTGGAATCTAAGTGATCAGCAAGACGCAGTGAGCCCAGCGTCCTCCTATGCCGCCGTCTTCCACCGAAGGTCTATATATTGCTTTTAAAGTCTCGTGTGATTAGATGGGACTCATCCAGTTAACCCAGAATAATCCCTCTATTTTGAGGTGAGTACCTTAATTACATCTGCAAAGTCATGTCACAGCAGTACCTAGACTAGTTGGTTAAGTAACCAAGGAACACAAGTTTTCTTGGACATCTTTAGAATTCTGCCTGTCACACATAGTCACCTTGAATGAGGTGGGGAACCTTTATGTCTAGGCTTTACTTAACCCACTGACATCAAAAAGTACTTCATGATGAGGTTTTGCCCTCCTCGAGAGCTCTTCAAAGAGATGAAACTCCCCGATAATCAGCTAACCATAAACTTCTTGATTATCCACAGTCTGTGGAAAATCTATCCCTTCTCTCTCTTTTCTCTCCTCTCTGGCTTACCAGACATAATCTTCTCACTGAGATGAGGCTATCACAATGACTATGAGAGATATATCTTTAGTTAGTTTATGTTTTGTATCTTCTTAAACCCTATGTTGACCATTCCCTTGAGACAAGAAAATACAAAATTTCTGGTCATAGCCCCATAATAAGAAGATAGAAGTAGAACAAATGAAAGTTAATATCTCAAGAAATTATTCTGCCATATTAAAAAACTAGGTTGTGGCATTAGTAATTTTTTATTGGCATTTATTTGAAATGATTGCTATGTTTTTTGACATATGTTAACATGGCAGCATGTTAACAATTAAAGAAATATATGGTATAAATAGGTCCAACAAAATAGGTAAATTCAAAAAGTTCACAGTTAGATTAAGGAAGAGTCAGATGCCTATTAGCTTGCTACAGCTACCGTAACAAAGTATCACAGACTCAGTGGCTTAAACAACAGGAATTCATCTCAGAATTCAAGAGGCTAGAAGTCTGAGGTAAAGATATCCACGTGTTGTCAGTCAAAGCACTAAAGGAAGATCAGTCTCAGGCTTTTCTTCTAGGTTTAGTGCTCCTTGCCTGTGTAACTTCAGTCTTCAGATAGTGTTCTCCATGCATGCATGTTAGTCTCTGTGTCCAAATGGCCCCATTTTATAAGAACACCAGTCATATTGGACTAAAGTTTACCTGAATGACCTCATTTTAACTTGGTTATCTCAGTAATGATGTTATTGCAAAATTATGTCCTATTCTGAAATACTGAGAGTTAGAACTCAAACATACCTTTATCTAGGGGGGATACAATTCAACCTTTCACTGTGGCTTTCTTGACACTCAACATGATATGCTATCACTTGCATGTTTGCTTTTATGTCACTCTAGGTATTTCACAGAAAGGGTATGTGTCTGGAGTTGAAAAGTGGGCTTTATTTTAAGTTTGGCTACTTATCTACAGTAGCCTAGCTGTCTTGTGGTTTGGAGTAAGGTAGGAATGGAGAGAGAGATTGAGGAAGGCTGAGCATTAAGCATCCTCATGGCAAGCTTCTGGCTTGCCCTCCCTGACAACATTCTTCTGGGATGATAAGACGACTAAATAACATTGCCCTACTATTGTAGTTTGGAGGGGAGCCCAGGGAGAGCCAGGAGCCAAAATAAGGTTTCAAACCAAATTCCCTAAAAGAAGGTGTAATAATGGGGTTGTCTTTTTTATCGTGTGATAGCCTCAGAATTAGTAAAATTTTCATAGATTAGAATGATGGTTTTCTCTTCAAAGCAAAGTGAAATAATAATAAAAGAAATTTATATGGCAGATATTTTTGAGAGGCAGTGAACAGGAGTTACTTTCAAGAGACCCAGGTAAATCCACTGAGGGTAGTGAAGTGGACTGCTCAGGGCTGCTTGCTGCTGGCTAACTGGAAGACGCTAACTGTCCCAGATTTTGAATCCAAATGTTGTGAATCCAATGTCTCTACAATACCCAGTGGTACTCCCTTCCATCATCACTCATCTCCTACTTAGAGTATTGACACCATTTGTTTATTGTCCTTTCCTCCAAATGTATTCCTCCTAAGAATGATATGCAGGGAAGCCAGAACGAGCTGGTCAAAACACAGGCATGAGCATCTCTCAACTTAATAATTATTTTTCACTAATTAGCCATAGACTTACCCATTTAGTGACCTTGTTCATATAGCTCTTCTTTCTAAAATATTCTACTTCTTTTTCTGTTAACATACATCTACGTGCTATTAAAAATTCAACTCAAAAGCCTGTTGCTTTCTCTTAATTTTGTAGAAAAATTTAAAAGTTCACTTTTCAAATGTTTCCAGAAAACCACTTAATTGTTAACAATATTTTGGCTAAGGTTGACAGGAACCTGCAATAGAGAGACATGTGGGCTTGCATGCTGTCTAGTAATCATTTGGGAGCTGACTCAAATCTACTCCACAGTTGGAGCTTAGAGATGCACAGACATACCTAATTTACTGGAAGAGAACAAGGAGCACAAGACAGAGACTCTGTTTTGTTTTTTCCATGGTGTATATTACACACTGCTATCAGTAAAAGAAGGTCAGTTTTGTTTGCAGGGTAGCACAAAATGGCTTCAAGTGACCTTATCCCCCATCAGAATGTCTGGTGTTTACAATATCCTGTATTGGAATTGCTTTGGTAAAACTTTGTCTCCAGAAAATCCTGTTGAGAAATACAAGTTATCTGAAAAATTCTGCATCTCTGGTTTCTCTTGTATCTATGCCCTCCCTTACATCCTTCTTGCCACTATTGGCGATAAAATTTATTCTATCCTAGTGATGGTCTCCAGTCTTCATTAACTTGATTAAATGACAACAGTACCATCAGAGTTCTTATTTTAAAAACTCTAAGGAATATTTAAGTCTGATGCTCAAGAGAGCACATATCTCTCAATTGTCTCCTGAATAAAACCCAAACCTGTTTTCAATTTACAGCCCTATGGACTACATTGGAACCATACCACATAGTTACTCTTTTTAGACCTGCTCTGTAGTTCTCAAAGGGCACCACAGAATCATCTAGGAGGCATGCTTATTAGTCAGATCACTAGTCCCCACTGTTGGAGTTTCTCACTCAGGAGGTCTGGAGAAGACCCAAGAATTTGCATTCCTAACAATTTACTATATGCTGTTGAAGTTTACAATCCTGGGAGCACAATTTGAGAATAGTTTCTTTAAACACTTATGTCTCCATGTTTTGTTCTTGCTGTTTCCATTACTTGGCCTTGCTTTTCTTTCCATTCACTTTTTACTTTTTAAAAAAAATATATGTTTATTTATTTTTGAGAGAGAGAGAGAGAGACAGAGTGTGAGCAGGGGAGGAGCAGAGAGAGAGGGAGACACAGAATACGAATCAGGCTCCAGGCTCTGAGCTGTCAGCACAGAGCCTGACTCAGGGCTTGAACTCATGAACTGCGACATCATGACCTGAGTCAAAGTTGGATGCTCAACCGACTGAGCCACCCAGGCACCCCACTTTTTTTTAAATGTCAAATGGCACTTTCCTTAAAAAAAAGTAATTCCAATAGTTTTTCTCCTTTGTTTCCATAACAATTTTTTTTCTAAAACACTTTGATACATACCTTGATCATAATAACCATTAGCTCATATTCCAATTATTTGTTTTTATATAATTGTTGCATCTTGCTAGAGTTGAAATTCTCTTTTAGGCAATTAAATCCCTACAGTGTAGCCTGAATATAGCACAAAGCAGGTATACTCTATAGATTCATTAAATGTATGAATAAATAATTGAATGAGTGTAAATTATGAGAGAAAGAGAGATCATACTGACTCTGTAGCTTTGATTACAATGGGTTAATTTATTATAACTATTTACTACAGACTGTAACAATTGAAGGGAAAAAAATCATCTGATTTTGGAACAAGATAGAAGAATAATTCTGAAAGAAAATAGGTTGGTTAAGTAAAGATAGCCTGAGTATAATCCCTGAGTTTTGGAAGTCATAAGATAGTGGTAGGATTTGAGCCCACCAGGGCAATTAAAAAGAGGGTAAGGGGACAAGTAAAGATATACCTTGTACTACTTCTAAATAATGTCTATCTGCGGTGACACAGGCAGCCAGTGTGAAAATATTGTTAAAAGCTAGTAAGACTCTTCTCAGATCTGAGTTCCCAGATCTTCTTATTCTGAGTTGAACTGCCCCTACTATACTTTATCATTAAGCATTCGACTCTCACCATCTACACCCATTACTCCAGATTCAATGTAAGTCTTCAAATAGATCATAGCTTGAATGACCTAGATGTGAAAGTGAAAGAGATCCCCACTACTTTCTAGGCTTACCATTCATAGTGGATAAGCAAATTTGAAGAGCTTGAATACTGATTATTTAGGGGAAATTACTCTAGAAGAGAAAAATAGATAATTTCATTTTAAAGTTAAACTTGGAAAAATTGGTTGCTTATGCTTTGTAGTTAGAATGTTTATCAATAAATCATTGAGAAATGTTATCTTGGCAACATATCATTTTGTTGCATCAAATGATGTGGTACAAAAACAGTCATTGTGTTTTTCTCAGTCAGTGTTGTCAGTTATTCTAATGTTTCTCTTCATTCATCTCTAATGTTTTTCTTGGGCTGATAATATGACAAAATCAAGAATATATTCTACTTCCAGCAGCATTTTCTACTCTGACTACTGGACTTAAACAATCTTGTAAAAAATTTTAAATAAAATTGTGGATTTCTTTTGCATGTATTGATTTCACCATGAATCAGCTCAGAAATAGCTAGTCACTTAAAATTTCCTAGGAGATCACAGCCAAAATTTAGGTCATTTTCTGAGTTTAAATTTTAAAAATAGAAAAAGCTAAAAAAGATCAGAATCAGAACAAAAGTCTGCCCCCAAACACCAGTTTATATAAAGGGTTTTCTCTTTTTTTTAAAAAAGAACTCTTTCTTGACTATATCTGGATAAAACATAAAAACCTTTTTTCCTCACTTCCAATGCAGAGTTAATGTCTTCAAACATAAGTTGTTTATTCTAAGAGAGAAAAATATCTAAGAGAGAGAAAAAAAATACATGTATATATAAAACTGTGGTGTTGTGTATGTGTGCATGCATGTGTGTGTGTTAAGGGAAAGCAATGATAATTCAAAAACTCCTTTAGAAGTAACAAATCAGGGGTGCCTGAGTGTCTCAGTTGGTTGTGTACCCGACTTTGGCTCAGGGCATGATCTTGTGGTTTGTGGGTTCGAGCCCTACATTGGGCTCTGTGCTGACAGCTCAGAGCCTGGAGTCTGCTTCCCATTCTGTGTCTCCCTCTCTCTCTGCCCCTCCCTGGCTCATGCTCTGTCTGTCCCCCAAAACTGAATAAACGCTAAAAAAAATTTTTTTTTGAAGTCACAAATCAAAGTGGATTCAGAAAAACAGTGAGTTTGAAATCTGTCTTCTACATTTATTTCTTGTGTGCATTTGAGAGACTTTAAATTTTCTGCACATCCATTTCTTCAGATGTAAGATGGGAATAATGTCTACTTTGCATTGTGTCATTTGTGGAAATAACGAGATAATGTAAGTAATGCATCTAATAAAATAATTGAGAGGTGTAAACTTAATAATAATAATACTTATTATTATAACACACCTGTTCTTTGCAACTCCTCTAGTATTTCTGCTAAGCCCAGGACCAAAAAGATTAATTGGAGTTCTTCTTTTTTTTTTTTTAATGTTTATTTATTCATTTTGCAAGAGAGAGAGAGAAAGCACATAAGTAGGTGAGGGGCAGAGAGAGAGGGAGAGAGAATCCCAAATAGCCTCCGCACAGTCAGTGCAAAGTCCAATGTAGGGCTCAACCTCACAAGCCGTGAAATCATGACCTGAGCCAAAATCAAGAGTAGAGTCGGATGCTTAACCAACTGAGCCACCCAGACGCCCCTACTTGGAGTTGTTACTCAAGCTCTGTACTAGCATCAAGGACTTGAGAGAACTGCAAGAAAAAATATAAGCCACATGAAATATCAGCTATTTTAAAAGTACCAATGGTCTATATCCAAGTTCAAGGATCCCCTTGTTTGGTAAACTTCTACAGATTGAGATAACTGGCTGGAAATAATGCCTTATCAGTAATCAGAAACCAGAACCATCAGTCAGGTGTATCTATTTTAGGGCACATCCAAAAAGACCACAATTTGAGGACCTCTATTTTGACAAACCAACAAATAAAGTAAGTATATCTGAGACCTACAAACACACAAACTCATCATGTGTTTTACTATGTTCCAGCAATTCCTAGCCTAACTCTTTTGGATTCACACTGATGTTTATTTACACCTGAAGTTATGTTACTGAAAATATGAAGAAAATGGTAAAAATTTAACTACAGTATAGTTTGCCATGAGACATATAACCACACATACATTTTTTCCTTTTGCTTATTAGCTTCATTCTCATAGAAATACTTGCTGCAATAGCAGCAAAGTTGGAATGAGCTTATAATGAATACCACTGCATCCTTTTAAAATTCACCTACAACATATATACATTCATATTTTATTCCCTCAGAGAGTCTCCCTTAAAATTTCTTGCAGGGCTGGTTTAGTGGTCACAAACTCCTTTACTTTTGTTTGTCTGGGAAACTTTTTATCTCTCCTTCTATTTTGAATGACAGCCTTACTGGATAAAGAATTCTTGGCTGCATATTCTTCTGATTCAGCACACTGAATATATCCTGACACTCCTTTCTGGCCTGCCAAGTTTCTGTGGATAGGTCTGCTGCAAATCTGATCTGTCTTCCCTTGTAGGTTAGGGACTTTTTTTCCCTTGCTGCTTTCATGATTCTCTCTTTGCCTGAGTCTTTTGTGAATTTGACCATGATATGCCTTGTTGATGGTTGGTTTTTGTTGAATCTAATGGGGGTCTTCTGTGCTTCCCGGATTTTGATGTCTGTGTCTTTCCCCAAGTTGAGAAAGTTTTCCGCTATGACTTGCTCACAAAACCCTTCTACCCCAATTTCTCTCTCTTCTTCTTCTGGGACCCCTATGATTCTGATGTTGCTCCTTTTTAATGAGTCACTGATTTCTCTAATTCTTAAATCGTGCTCTTTTGCCTTCATCTCTCTCTTTTTTTCTGCTTCCTTATTCTCTATAAGTTTGTCCTCTATATTGCTGATTCTCTGTTCTGCCTCATCCATCCTTGCCACCACTGCATCCATCTGTGATTGCAGCTCCATTATAGTATTTTTAATTCCATTCTATTTTTTACTTCTTTTATCTCTGCAGAAGGGGATTCTAATCTATTTTCAACTCCATCTAGTATTCTTATTATCGTGACTCTAAATTCTGGTTCAGACACCTTACTTATATCTGTGTTGGTTAAATCCCTGGCTGTCGTTTTTTTGTGCTGTTTCTTTTGGGGTGAATTCCTTCGTTTTGTCATTTTGAAGGGAGAAAAGGAGTTAGTGAGGTAGAAAAATTAAAATTAAAAAACTAAAATTAAAAAAATATTAAAATTAAAAAGTTAAACACACACACACACACAAAAATGGAATAAATGATGCTGGATCCCAGGTGTATTTTGGTCTGAGTGTTGAAAGTGGTTTGACAGATTAGAGGAAAAAAAAGGGGGGGAGGAGAAAAAGAAAAAAAAGGAAATTGTTTGAGAATTTGAAAAAAAGAATAAACTGAAGTAGACTAAAATGAGATGATGGGAGTAAAATAGAATTTGAAACATTTACATAAAAGCAAAAAATACAGTAAGAAAGTTAAAGAAAAATATTTTAATAGAAATGTAAAGTAAAAATGAAGTTTTTCTCTTTCTGCATTCAAGAAAAATTATAGAAATGAAAAAGAGAGAAAAAGGAAAAAAAATTAAATCATTTGAAAATTTGAAAAGATCAATACACTGAAGTAGACTAAAATAAAATGATGGAAGTAAAATAGAATTTGAAAAAATTTACACAAACGTAAAAAATATAGTAATAAAAATTAAAGAAAAATATGTTTAATAAAAATTGAAAATAAAAATGAATTTTTTCTCTTTCTGTATTCAAGAAAAAGACAAGAAGTGTAAAAGAGAGGAAAAAAGAAAGAAAATTGAATAGATGGACCTGCAATCAGATTGAAGTAGGACTGAAATTACTTTGTTTTCCCCTAGAAGTCAGCATATGTAGTGGTTTATAGTCCATATACTAAGCAGGTGGTGAGATTTGTGTTCTTGAAGAGTGAAGTTGGCCCAGTTGGGCGGGGCTCAGTTTAATGGCTCAGCTCTCCACTGGATGGTGCTGCTAGCCTACTGGGGTGGTGTTGAGGCACTTGTAGGTGTGTATGCGCATGTGCAAGAGTGGTGAAAATGGCACCACCCAGCTACCCAGTCTCTAGTTTTGGAACTCTGTTCTCCCGGATCAGCAATTGCGCACCCGTCCTCTGTCTTCAGCTCTCATCCACTCGCCGCTTTTTCACTCTCCGTGACCAGGCCCCAGGCAGTACCTCTTTCCCGGGTTTTGTCTCAGATGTGGCTGTTTCCCCTGCCACATTACTTCTGAAGGACTGTGGCTTTTTGACCCATTCTACCCCTCTGTGGGAGGGTCTCACTGAGCAGTGGCCGAATGAGCAATGGCCGAATGTCGGCTGCACCCAGGAACGCTTGCTGGACCCTGCTGCTGCTGGTGCCCCGAGACTGTGGCCAGGTGCCAGCCCGCCCCAGAAAAAGTTCGTGAGACAGTGTAGCAGCAGCGTTTCAGGGATTATGGAAAATCACAACACACATCTGGCACTAGGCTTCACCCTTAATGACCTTGTTCCAGCACCAGCGAATGTGGCCGTTTTCTGGGGTCTGCTGGGACCAGGTGGCTTCAACAGTCTCTACCAAATGTCCTTCCAGCAGTGGAACCGCTTTTCCCCGTGTGGCCCAAGAAGCTCCTGGACCCCACTCTGCTCCTGGGGATTCGCCCTTCCCACCAGAGCACCGCCAGGTATGGAGCTGCGAAGTTGCAGCCTTTGTGCTCCCCTTATTTACAGTCTTAATGGAACTTAAACCCTCTCCTTTCTCCTTTCTCCCTTTTTAGTTTAGCCCCTGAGGCTGTTTCCAACTTTCCACTTTCTCTCCAGCTCCTTTTGGGAAGGGGTACTTTTCCCATATTCTCTCACCCCCACCGTCTCTGTCCTCTCTCCCCTTGCAAAAACACCTCCCTTCCTGCTCCTTGCTCCCCAAGTTCACCTCTCCACACCATGTACCTGCTGAATTCTGTGGTTCAGGTTGTGCAGATTGTTGTGTTAATCCTCCAGTCAGTTTTCTAGGTGTGTAGGATGGTTTAGTGTTGGTCTGGCTGTATTTCATGGACATGAGACACAAAAACAACTTCCATGCTGTTCTGCCATCTTGGCTCCCAACCCATGCCCAAGGGTTTTTATGTTGTTTCATATTTACCGTTTCATGGTTTTCTTCACTTTTTTCCTGTATTATTTCCTTATTACAATACAGCATCATTCTCATCCTCACTTATTGTCAAGAATAGCACATTTTTATAATATGCAGGTCCAACAATACAATTTTATAATTATTGTTTATATAATTGCTCTTTAAATCACATAAGGGAAGGATGGAGAAGAAATATATAATTTTACTGTGTGTCATACCACCTATATAATTGCCTTTGGTTTTTCATGTGGATTTGAATTAGTCATTGGTGTCATTTCTTTTCAGCCTGAATAACTTGCGTGGCATATTTCTGAGTGCACATGTATGATAGCAAAAAATTCCTTCCATGTCTTCATCTAGAAATGTCTATTTCATCTTCATTTTAGAAAGATAGTTTTGCTGGATATAGTTTTCTTGGTTAACAGTTTTTTTTTTCTTTTAGCACTTTGAAAATAGCATTCTAGTGTCTTTTACATTCATTGTTTCTGACGATAAATCATGCGTTAATTCTCCTGAGGTGACCTTGTATATGTCAAGTCATGATTCTCTTGACATTTTCAGGATTTTGTCTTTTTGTCTTTCAAGACTTGTACTATGATGTGTCTGGGTATGTAGCTCTTTGCATAGATACATTTTGGAGTTTGTTGAGCTTCTTGGAAATGTGGGTTAATGTTATTAACTAAATTTGTGATGTTTTAGCCATTATTTCTTTTAGTGTATTTTCTGTCTCTTACCTTTTCTTCTCTCTTCCTAACAATGATAATAATCCCATTTTATGTTTATTAGTAACTTTAATTCTGTCCCACATTTCTCTGAGTCTCTGTTTGCTTGGCTTCATTTTTTACCTTTGTGTATTTCAGATTGCCTAAATTCTACTGATCTATTCAGAGTTTGCTGATTCCTCCTTCTGCCAGCTCCAACATACTCTTATTCATTCTGGTGATTTTTTTTTTCATTTCTGTTATTGTAATTTTCAGCTCTGGAATTTCTATTTGGTCCCTTTTTATAATTTCTATCTCTTTATTGATATGCTAATTTCATTCACACATAGTTTTCCTTCATCTTTTGTCCATGGTCATCTTTAGTTATTGGATCTTAATTAAGATTTAAGAGACTTTACTTAAAGTATTTGTCTATTAAGCCCAATATTGGCTTGCTTCATCAGGAGTTTCTGTCAATTTATTTTTGAAAACTGGATAGTTGGGATATTATAATGTGGTAAATCAAGGAATCAGATTCTCTTCCTTCCCCAGGATATGCTGTCATTGATCTTTAAGACTGAAGTTGTCCATTTGTTTAGTGCCTTTTTCAAACTGGTTTTCAAAAGTTAAGTTCCTTGCCATAGAAGGTCTCTGTTCTGCTATCTCAGGGGTCACCAGTCACCTGTCACAGATGTCCTTAAATGCCTGGAACCAAAAGAAAAAGAAAAAAAGAATACTGCTTTCCCAGTATTTGTAGCTTGGCTGGGAACTGGGGGTAGTCCTTCACTGCTAAGCCAGGCTGCCTACAATCCTGCCTTAGTTTTTCTCACCTTCTTTTGTGGGAATACACAGATCTGCCAGAGACACATGCACAGGGATCTCTTAGGACATTTCTGAGCATGCATCCAGCCCTGGGCATGCACACTGGACTCTGTGCCCTATTGTATGTGTTGTTCCTTCTGAGCCCTTATTACTGCAAGAAGTTTCTTCCTCAGACTCCACATTCCTGGGCTTTTGGAACAGTGTGCTGCTTGCCTAATCTGCTGTCCCCTTCCTTAGGCAGGCATGAGCAGTGTGTATTTTTAAAATTTTCAACAGACATCACCACCAACATCCAAAAATCCATAGCAGTCCAAGATTGGGGGTGGGGGGGTGATAAACCAAAGATCAGCCTTTTTTTTTTTTTTTTTTTTTTTTGCCTGTCCTTCAGGAAACCACCAGACAGATCAAAAGACACAACCACAGTGTTTTAAGAATAAGGCCCATATTAGTCTTCTATCACCAGCAAGCTACACCAGGAATGAAGGCCACCATTCACATCACCACCAAGGGAAGAGGGTGATGGTAAACTGCTGATTGACAATGGCACAGTACTCTCTTACTGAAATTCAGCTGTCCTTCTCTTCATTAGGCTGTCACTCGGTTGTTGTGTGTTTTGAATTAGATTACAGAAATCCAAAAAATTGATTTTTTCAGTCTTTGACTGCTTATGTTTTTTTCCTGTGGAAGGACTGATTCTTTGAACACCTTACTCAGTTATTTTCTCTGATGTCACTTTCCAAAATTAGGTTTTACTAATTTTTGCTGGCATTGAAAATGCAACTGATATGGTTGTATTGATCTTATGTCTAGCAACTTGCTAAAATCCACTGTGAATTTTAGTATTTTTCTGTGTGTTTTCATATTAGTAATATCATCTGCAATTAGTTGCAATTTTACTTTTTCCTGTCTGATTCTTATACTTCTTATTTTATAACATTATGCTGTTAATGTAGGCAAATTCTATTCTGTTCAATTCTATTTTCTCTTTGGAATGGGAAGTGAATTATATACTCCTAAGAAGTGTGAGAGAGGACTGATAGGATCATAGTTTTAAGATAGAGCCCTGGAGAATGTGTTAAGTAGTCATTACAAAAAATTGCCAAAATGAATGAATAGGGAAATGTAATAGGGTTTCAGGGCAGAATTTAAGGTCTTATAGAAGATAAAGATCATGGATTTATTCTTCTACTGAAATGTACACTGATGAAAATTTTTCCAGCAATGATCAGCTGCCCCAAATATAGACTAGGATAAAGTAGGATCAACATTAATTCAAAATTTATTTCATGTATGTGGTTGAGGGAACAAAATGAAATATAAAATGTGTTCAATGAGGTAAGTGAAAAAATCTCAAATGTGCAAGTCAATGTTTTTTACATAGGCTTACTCCCATGAACCATTACCCAGATCAACATAAGGAATATCTTGATAACCCAGAAATATCTGATGCACCTTTACCCAGTTTACTCCCAACCCATCAGTGATCATTATTCTAGCTTCTGTCACCATTAATTAGAATTGCCACTTTTTGAACTTCATATTACTGGAGTTACACATTGTATATTATTTTGTATCTGGCTGTTTTTGTTCATCAAAATATCTGTAAGATTCATCAATGTTGGTTTGTGTATTAGTGGTTTGTTTTTAGTGCTGTGGAATATTCCATTATATGAGTAAATTACTACCTATTAATCAGTTACTAATTGATGGCTGGGTTTGCAGTTGCTGAGTTTTCTGAGAAGCAGATACTGAGACAGACTTAGATGTGCAAAAACATATTGTGGGCTAACCCCTAAAAGAAATGGGAAGGAAGAGTCATTGGACTGTGATCTCAACCAGCCCAGCCCATAAAGGAGGTTCAAAGCAAAGACAGTCCAATAGAAGAACCCTGCATTGCCAAAAGACGGCTAGGTCCTTAGTAATTCATTACCGGGGGGTGGGGGAGTGGTAGAGGGGGGATTGCTCTCAAAAGTTTGTAACCTTGGCTGCTATTGCCTTGCTCACATATTGGCTGGATACTGCTCAAAGAAGACCTCGGATACCATAACTTCACTCAGTTAATTGCCAGGGCAACCCCGAGAAAAGTGTGACACCAGTCCAAAAGCTGAGACAGATTCTGAAGACCAGGAGGCAAGTCTTTGCTTGGAATTGAATCTAAGCAATTATGATTTCATCTCTATTTCAGCCAGAGTCCTCCCCTCCCTACTCTCAGTTTTTGACTATTATAAATAAATCTGAAATGATCATTATTGTAAAAACTTTTGATACTGATCAACGTGGTTTATAGGGTAGCTATATATTTATCTTAAAGAAATACTATCTGTATCAACTATGCTTTAATAATTTAAACAAGGGAAAAAAAGGAAAAAGAAAAGAAAAGAGAAAAAAGAAGAGAAGAGAAGGAGAAGAAAGGGAAGGGTAGGGAAAGAGAAAGGGGAAGGGAAAGGGAAAGGGAAAGAGAAGGAAAGAAGTACTGTTAATTTGCAAAGTGGTTGGGCCAAGTTTCCTTACCACAAAAAATGTAGAAGTATCTGTTGCTCTACATTTTCATCAACCCTTAGTTTTGTCAGTCTTTGAATATGTTCCTTTGTACTAAAGTTTGCTTATCCATTCACTGATAGGCATTTGAAGTGAATCTGCTATAAATATCCATCTACAAGTCTGCTGGTTTGTATGTGAAGTGTATGTTTAAATTTTTAAGATACTGCAAACTGTGTTTTGATATTACTTGTACATTTTACATCCCTACTAGAAATATATGAAAGTTCCAGTTATTCCATATTTTTGTCCAAACTTGGTATGATTAATCTTTATAACTTCATCCATTCTGGTGGTGGTATCTTACTGTAATTTACACTTGGATTTTCTTAATAATTAGTGATGTTGAAAATCTTCTCATGTGCTTACCATTTATACTTATTCTTCACTGAAATGTTCATCAAAATGTAGACCATTTATAACTTGGATCTTAGTTTTCTTCATTATTAAATTGGAAAAGTTCTTTACATATTCTAGACACAAGTCTTTTTTCAGATAGATTTTATATGTATATATATTACAAGTGTTTTTTTCCCCAGGTCTATGGCTTGCCTTTTGATTATCATAGCAGTGTAATATGAAGAATAATTTTGATAAAGTACAATTTACTGACTTTTTCTTTTATATTTTGTACATTGTTTGTTATATGTCTTTGTGAAACCCAAGGCACTAAGATTTTTGCTGATATATTTATCTTGTAATTTAAGCTCTTACATTTATATTCAGGATTCATTTTGAGTTAATTTATGTATACTATGTGAGATTAGGAATAGAGGCTTTTTTTTTCCTTTTTAAAAGATATCACTATGCAATTTTTCTACCACTTCTTGTTTAGAAGATTATCCTTTCCTGGTTAAAGTGCTTGGAGGGTTTAAAAACAATCAGTAGGGGGATGCCTGGGTGGTTTAGTTGGTTAAGCGACTGACTTCAGCTCAGGTCATGATGTCATACTCCGTGAGTTTGAGTCCCACGTCAGACTCTGTGCTAACAGCTCAGAGCCTGGAGCTTGCTTCCTATTCTGTGTTGTGTCTCCCTCTCTCTCTGTCCTCCCCCACTCATGCTTTGTCTCTCTCTGTCTTTGAAAAGTGAATAAACCTTAAAAGAAATTTTTTTTAAACAATCAGTAGGCCATTACAGGTGTGGTGTAATTTCAGGACTCCTTTGTTTCTTTGCTCTATTTATCTGTATTTATACCATTATTGCAGTGTTTACATTATATCGCTTTATAATACATGTTAAAATCAGGGAGTATATGTCCTCAACATTTGCTTTTCTTTTCAGTCAACCTTTTAATATCCATATCAATTTTAGAATTTTCTTCTCTATTCCCATAAAAATAGAGGCCACTGAGGTTTTAGTAGGGATGATATTGAATCAATATATCCATTCATTTAGGATATAGACAACTTAGAAGTGTTGAGTCTTTTCCCCATGAACAAGATGTATTTCTTTCTTTCTTTAGGTCTTCCATATTTTTTCTTACCGATGTTTTTTGATTTTGGTGTATAGTTATATAATATCTTTTGCCAGATTGATCCTTAATTAATTAATATTTTTGATGCTATTATAAATGGCATTTTAATAATAATACTCTAAAACTTCCATTTCCAATTGTTTACTGCTAGTGTATAGAAATATAATTGTTTTGTAATTGGTCTTCTATCCTGCAACATTGCTAAATTCACTTATTAGTCCTAGTAGCTTTATTTGTAGATTCTTTCAGATTTTCTGCATTAATGACTAAGCCATCTATAAATAAGCAATTTCAGTTCGTCCTTTCCAACATAGATGTCTTGTATTCATTTCTCTTGCCCCAGCTATCTTGTTCAATAGAAGTGGCAGAATGGAAATCATTGCTTTGTTCATAATCTTAGGGGGAAAGTATTTAATCTTTCACTATGACATATGATGTTTTGTGCTTTCCTTTTATCATATTGAGAAAGCTTCCTTCTACTTTGAGTTTGTGGAGAGATTTTTATTACAAGTGAATTTTAATTTTCTCAAATGTTTTTCTCTAGACCTATTGATATTCTCATGTGGTTTTTTCTTGTTTTGTCTGATAACATGGAAAAATTCATTAATTAGTTTCCAAATGTTAGACTAGCTGGGATAAACCCCACTTGGTCATGCTGCATTATTCTTTATACATTTTACAACCGAGAAGTGAGATACCATGATATGTCAGGCCAAACATTGAAAGGTAAATGAGGTTATATTAAAATTTTACGGCTCGGGCCAAATTCAAAATTAATTATATGTAACTCAGGATATGAGTGAATTATCTTTAAAATGACATATTACATAAGTCACAAGATATATGAAAGTGTAAGTATTAACTCTTTCACAAATAATATATAATAATAAGTAGAGCAAAAGCCAGTTTTGTACCCTGTTCTGTAGCACACAGATGAATATACTGTAGTATGAAATTCCACTGTTACTACATGTTCTGTAGACTCCATGTTATTGTATAGATACCTTTAGTTGGGAAGTGTTATTTGGTGGCCAGAAGCCGTGATGACATAATTCTTTAAGTTATTCTACATCTAAATATTTATATATAGCCTATTCCAAATAAACTAATTGAAAAAAAAGTAACAAATATGAAAAAAAGTTAAAATAAGAAATACTAAAAATGTCTTAGACAATAACTAAAGCAAAGAATAAAAGGCCTAATGATCACCGGACATCTTCTAGTGAAAGAGAGAGAACATTATCTCCCTTATCACTCTGTAATCAGGTTCAGTAATAAAACTTGAATGGTTTGTCTGTGAAAGTGTTTTTTCCCTCTCTCATGCTATTTGCCCTCAGTTACACATCTCTAAACATTTTATTAAATATCCTGCCTCTAATCATCCCCTTCACGCTTCCGAGCAGCCAAGCACCTATATTTTGAAAACGTAAACTTGACACTTAGCTCTTGATTAGTTTCTCCACTGAAGCCCGTGTGCGCGCAGTCCCCCCGCGGATCCTGTGGTTATTGTTATGTCATCTCAGACAGCCACTCCACAGGGGCTCGAGGCCCTGCCAGTCCCAAACCTCTGCCATTTACCTCTACTGATTTTACTGCCAAGTTCAGCGCTCTGAAAAGAGAATAACCAGCCATGAGCAACATGTTCTTTTTCTGCAGACTGACAGGGCTGCGCTTTAATCTCCTCGTGTCTCATAACAGAAGCTTTTATAACGGTTTTTGCTGACTGTCAGACTGTTCTAAGCCACCGCTCACTATCCAGTGAGGGGGAGAAGACTTTAGAATTATTTACATTTAGTTGACAAGAAGGATGTTGAAAATGAAACGTACATATGGTAAAATGCTGGGGTATGCTTTAGAATTGGTATTCTGAATGGAGTTTTTTTTTTTTTTTTCTTTAAAACATTCACACATATAGAAGTTTTTTTGGCGGGGGGATTTAAGGAACACATTTATGGTATACCTCATGAAGTGGAAGGGGTGGATTTTAAATTACTAATTGTGTTTTTTTTTAATGTTACATAAAATGATTTCAATAAATCATCCTTCTGCTACTCTAGGCCTGACTCCAGCATCTCACCAGCCATCTTTCCTCTTCTTATTATTCAACAAGCTGAGAAAACCATTCTCTTAAGTGGGTAGAGTTGGATAGTGGAAAGAATACTGAAAATGGTTTAGTATGGTATATATTATAGTGTACAGTAATTGTTTATATGTTTTTCAACTTCACTAGACTTTCTTGGAAGACCAATCCATGACTGCCTTGTGAATCCATCTAGTCTAAATATAGTATCAGACATCCCCTAAGCACTCACATGTTTGTTAACACTAAGATAGCTGGCTCTAGCACTAATTTTTTTTAATGTTTATTTTTGAGAGAGAGAGAGAGAGAGAAAAGGAGAGAGACAAACAGAGCATGAGTCAGGAAGAGGCAGAGAGAGGGGAGGACACAGAATCTAGAGCAGGCTCCAGGCTCCAAGCTGTCAGCACAGAGCCTTAAGCAGGGCTTGAACCCACAAACTGCCAGACCATGACCTGAGCCAAAGTTGGAGGCTTAACTGACTGAGCCACCCAAGGCTCCCTTCTAACACTAATTTTGAGAACTTATTGCTTGACCTCCTGGACAATAGTTTCTTTGGTAAAATAGGAAGCTTTAACTAGATAAGAAGTTATAAATATTATATTTATCTTGCTTATTATTCATATTGCGAAAATAAAGGTTTTTTTAAATTAAGACATCACATAAAATCAAAACTAAGGAAGGTCTCAGTTATGTTTTTCTGTGTATTAAACCACCCCAAATTTTAGTGAATTAGAACAATTTATTATGTCTGAAAATTCTGTGGTTGAATAGACAGTTATTCTCACAGGTAAGATACAGGCTGAGAGGCCAAGACTAGAGGTGAGTGTGCTTGCTCTGCAGGAGGCTACTGACTGGGTGTCTTTGTATCTGTGTGTGGGCCTCTTCATTTGGCTGTTTGGGCTGCTTCATCTCATGATGGTGGGCTTCCAAAAAACACTGTAAGAGACCTGCCCCTAAGTGCAAGAATTTATCAGTTATCAATACTCTCTCTACTTGTGGCACACTAAGAAATATCCCATTGGGCAAAGCTACTCACATGGCAAATTCTGGAGTTATGGAAGGTGATTTCACAATGGCATGAATAATAGAAAGTGTGATTAATTGGAGGCCACCAAAGTAGCAGTCTACAGGAAGTCTTTGGGAAAACTGGAATCTCTACTTGAACTTTATAGAAGTTGATCTATCTGTATCTGTCTATCATCTATCTATCTATCTATCTATCTATCATCTATCTATCCATCTATTTTAAAGTTTATTTTTTTTTATTTTGAAAGAGAGTGGGGTAGAGAGAGAGAGAGAAAGAATCCAAAGCAGGCTCCACATGGTCAGCATGGACCACCACATGCAGCTCAATTGCACAAGCTGTGAGATCATGACCTGAGCCAAAACCAAGAGTCTGATGCTTAACTGGCTGAGCCACCCAGGTGCCCTGAAGCTGATCCCTTTAAATAGACCCTGCATTCTCTAAAATCTCTTTGTCATTACTCTGCCCACTTCAATGTTATATACAGTTACTTGTTTCTGTATGCTTATGAGTTGTCTAATTGACAGCTCTACTAAACGATTGCAACAATTTTGATAAGACCTGGAGTATGTGCTGTTAAAATTACTTTTTCAAAAATCTGACATGTAATGTGTTCAGATACTTTACAGGAACTCAATACTTATTTTTATAAAAACATTTATAATACTAATATTAAATAATTATTGCCTTAAAAGAGCCCAATTGTCTTGATTCTTTGCCACTGAATTAGTTCTACATGACCTAAAACAACCTACCTTTTTCTGGCAATCACAATTTCCAGTTATTTACTTTTAAAAATCTGATGTATTAATCTATGTATGCTAATAAGGCAAAATCCAAATGTGAAGCTTCATTGAAAATGTATTTTTCCAATTTGCAAGCATATGTATTGTATTTAATTTACTCAGTCTTTATTTTTGGTATATAATATAGTGAACCATACATAGTCCCATACTATATGGGACACAGCAAAATTTATGCAAATAAGATAGATACTAAAATAGGTATGTAAGTTTATATAATTTCACTTACAAGTAAGCAAAACCATGAATCTAGTTGGCTTAAAAATATAATAATCTATTGTATCTCTTGACGAGAAGTCCGGGGTTATGGCTGTGATCCAAAGCTGGCTTAACTGATTAACTAGTGATGTCATCAGAGGTATAGACTCCATTTCTCAATTGTGCATCTTTATTGTTTTCCTTTGTCCTTAATTAAGCCTAGTGCTCTTTTAACTTGTTAATCAGATAGGCATTATACACAGCTTAACAATTTTCAGGTGGAAAAAGAGCAGGGTCCTCTTTTTCTTGTATCTCTTATTTTGGAGCAAAGAAAAATTTCCCAGAAGACAATCAAGTGTGCTTTGTTTCAATATGAGTGTCAAGAAATGGTTTACATTGCTATTCCTAAGCCAAGTAGTAGCACAAAGAAAGAGAAAAATCACCACAAAGGACTTAGATTAATCATTCAGATGAAATGGGTCTTAGAGAATCAACTACAATGGCAATTACCATAAAGTAGCTATTTTTTTTCCAGTTAACCATGTATAAATTTTAATTGTATGATTGGGTACATTTTTGAATAGGAGATAACCTATTGTAATAGAAAAAAAGGAAATCGAAAAATCAGAACTATTCTATTCTAGTTACTCTGTTTCAACAACTTTAGAACCTTTTATTCAAAACCTTTAGTGAGATGTTTTCTTAATTCATGTGGTTTTTTTAACCTTAGATCACAATACATATATTATATATATTGCCTGCCACACTCAGCAGGAATAGGGCAAATCTCCATAACCAAATATATTAAAATTTTGGTGGGTAACTAGGGGTAATAGTGAGTGGTGCCACTCCCATTTCTAGCCCTTGATCCCTGGATCTGGAAATCATGGCTATTAGAGAAATAGCTCCATATAATGGATGCTGGGTCAGAGGACATAAGCCTTCTGGAAAACCTTGTCTCAGCCCTACATGGCATTGCAACCTAGCGGGTGCTGTAACTGAGTCTTCATAAGGCCAGTTAGCCTACCAATCCAGCTGCTTCAGAATGGTGAGGAACATGGGGGAATTCCATGAGAACAGGTCCATTGGTGTACTTCATTTCCTATAAAGTGAATTCCTTATTCAGAGCAATATTATGTGGAATATTATAATGGTGGATAAGGCACCCTGTAAGTTTACAGATGGTAGTTTGATAAAAGCATTGACTGTGGGGAAAGCAATCCCATATCCAGAGTAACTGTCTATTCCAATGTAATCACCCTGCCACCAGGTAGTTGGCTAATCACCTCAGGAAATGGTACCATTTCAGGGGCCAAGTCATAGTTGGTGAATATAAGTCCATGTTGCTAAGCACATGCATAACCTCCATCCCTGTCATGATGGCTATTTTTTCATGAACCAACTGAATGATAACAGGAGTGACTGGGAAAAGAGACTGGTATCCATAGTCAAAGTATGCTATTCAATTGATTATTAAAATCGTCCCCTGCTGAGGTCACCCTTTTGTGAGCATTCACATGTAGCTCACACATCTTAACATTTATTTGCCCATTCAGAGAAGGTGATTCACATACTTCTTCCCCTGATTTCTTTATCATCAATTTTCATGTTCTTTCCAATTCCCTGACCATCCAGCTAAACCATCAATCAGCCACAGCCCATGAACTGATAGCGTGTTTGGCCATTTCTCCTTCTAAGCATAGTGAATAATCAGGCCTGAAATTCTGTTCACTGGGAGGATTTCCCTTTACTACTGTCTTTTACAACTGTCCCAGAAAGGGGCTGTAGTGCTGTAGCTGTCCATTTTCAGGTGGTGTTTGTATATCATGCAGAACCATCTTTAATCCAGACCTAAGTCTTCTTTCCCTCTGTCACCTGATCATAGGGAACTCCCCATGAGCTGTAAGCACAGGCTGAGAATGAGATAGAAGTGTAAAGGAGTGGGGACTATGGCCATCTGGGCCATTTTTTTCATGTCACTTACTTATGCCTTCAAAGCCTACTCAACCTGATTATGTATATATCATTTCATTTTGGTCATAGACTTTTACTGTGCATGCTCAACTTTATGGCCTTGTGTAGTTAGATAACACCCTGTTTATGATGAGTAGCTCAGGTTTCATAGTAGCTTGGTGTATAGTCAAGCATTCAATCTATACTAAATCCTAGTAGAGGCCAAGAGCTGTTTCTCAAAAGAGTATTTGTCTGAAGATGACGGTAAGGCCTTGCTCTACAATCCTAAAGGCTTATACTAAGATTCACCTATAGGGACCTCCCAAAGTTTCCAAGAAGCATCTCTATCTGTCACTGATACTTCAAACACCATTGGGTCATATGGCACAAGTGACAGAGCTGCATGCACAGCATCCTGAACCTGTTGCAGAGCTGTGTCTTCTCTGGGCTCCATTCAAAACTAACAGCTTTTGGGGCGCCTGGGTGGCTCAGTAGGTTAAACGTCCGACTTCAGCTCAGGTCACGATCTCGCGGTCCATGAATTTGAGCCCCGCATCGGGCTCTGGGCTGATGGCTCAGAGCCTGGAGCCTGCTTCCGATTCTGTGTCTCCCTCTCTCTCTGCCCCTTCCCCGTTCATGCTCTGTCTCTCTCTGTGTCAAAAATAAATAAACATTAAAAAAAATTAAAAAAAAAAAAACTAGCAGCTTTTCAGTTGCTCAGTAGATGAGCTCGGTCACTCACCAAACTAATATGTTGGCCCCCAAATCCAAACAGGCCCACTAGGTATAGTACTGCCTCTTTCTTGGTTGTGGATGGATTGGATGCAACAGATTTCCTTCACATTAAGAAACGATATCTCCAACATGTCCCACACCACTGGACCCTTAGCAATCTCACTGCAATAGAAGGCCTTTGAATTTTAGTTGCATTTATATCTCACCCTCTGACATGCATATGTCTTACCAATGTTTAGAGTAGTTGCTGCTTCTCTTTTACCAGGTCAAATCAACATAGAAAGACAATCAAAATACCACAAATTAAATTATGACACAGAGGTCAAGCGTTGATATATTCCTGAAGTAGTATAGTGAAGATAAATTTATGGGCTTGCCAACTGCAAGCAAACTATTCTGGTGGACCTTATGGACAGGTATGGGGAAAAAGAGACATATCATTAACTACATACCCAGGCACCAAGGGATGTATTAATTTTCTCAATCAATGAAATCACATCTGGTATAACAGCTGCAATTGGAGTCACCACCTGGTTAAGCTTATGAGAGTCTACTGTCATTCTCCAGGATCCATCTGTCTTCTGCACAGGCCAGATAGGTGAGGTGAATAGGAATGTGGTGGGAATCACCACCCCTGCAATTTTCAAGTACTTGATGGTGGCACTAATCTCTGCAATCCCATCAGGGAGATGGTGTTGCATTTGATTTATTATTTCCCTAGGTAGAGGTAGTTATAATGACTCCACTCAGCCTTTCCCATTATAATAGCCTTTACTCCACAGGTCAGGGACCCAGTATAGGAATTTTGCTAACAGTTAAATATGCCTTTGCCAATTATGCATTCTAGAATTGAGGAAATAACCACAGAATGGGTTCAGAGACCCACTGAGTCTACTACGAGATAGACCTGAGCTAAACTCCATTGATCACATGACTTCCATAAGCTCCTACTCTGATTGGAGGTCTGCAGTGACATTAGATCTCCTGAAATCAGTGTCAGACCAGAGCCAGTATCCAAATTACCCTTAAAGGTCAAATTATTCTTTTTTCCCTAATGTAGAATTACCCTGGTCCAAGGCCATAGGTCCCTTTGTAGAAGGCTGAGAGAAAGAGTGCTGTTATAAATGCTCTGTAGTATACTAGGGTCCTTCCTCAAGGGAAGCTTGTCTCCCCTCATACAAGGAGTCTAGATCTATAAACTGGTTCAAGTCTGAGAACTGATTGAGGGGTCCTGACTTTCTGTTTTCATGATTCAGGCTAGACTTTTGTTCATTTCACCTAAAGCTTTTCTGCTTTTACAGATCAAGGAAGAATTTAGTAGGCTTTCTATCTATTTCACTTCTATGAACAATGTGATTAACTAGCCTAAGCTGCAGGTCTGCACATGCCAGACTTTCTGGATTCCAGAGCCATGAGTTATAACTTTAAGATGCCTTAAATTGTAAAAGCCTCTTTTGATTTTAAAGTAGACAAAATACTAAATTTAGCACCGACGAAACATTGTAAATGGTTTATCCTATTTTTCTTGGATTTCAGAGTATGAAAAGTGTGGTATAAATTAGTTGTAATTTTAAGATTTATGATTAAAAATTAAACAGCTGTTAACTTAGTCATTAGTTATTGAGGTTGATATTGGTTATTAATTTAACATAAAATTTGTGGAATAGTAAATATTTTTCTTTCATATACTGACACAAACCAGATATATTCATGCATCTCTCCTAGTTTGCTTATCAAGGAACATTTCATTGTTGACATAATATTATTAGGGTAATATGAGACATTTTACCCAAACAAATAAGTTCATAAATAATTAACTATTGGAAACTTATGGAACTTTTAATAAAATGTTAGCATATACTGTAATATGCATGTCATATAAAATGCTAAAAGACTGTATATGCTAGCAACATTTTTGCTAAAACTTCTTATTATATTCTGTACAAGTATTTTTTCATGCTTTCCATCTAGAAAATAAAAATATATAAAAAGTTAAATTCTGGGGTTTCTAGCACTGTTTAAGTGCCATGGCTCTAGGAAAAAAATTTATAAATGAGAAAATCTCATGTTAAAGTCACTCTACCTTGTCATTTAGAAATACATAATTCGAATTTTATGCTTTTATCATATTCTTACCTAGTTAGAGACATTTTTGTGCTAGATATTTCCTTATTTTATCCACTACTCAAGAGTAAGGATTTATTTAAATGGTATATTGAATGTGAGGTTAACATAAATTGCTTAATGCCTGAGACTTGATACTTGTATATAAGCAACTCATCTAATTAACAGAAAATCAGGATGTTACTTCAAATAGGTCATTTAAAATGGGATGTGATCTGGGAAAAATTCCTGTAATGTGTTATTAATATAAAATTATACAATTCTTTTGCATGAACTGTAGCTATAGTTAAGTTATATTGGATGTCTTTTATCTTTTATATACTTTAGAAAAGTTTTATTAGTTCTAAGAAAATAATTTTTAGTGTCCAGCACAACAGATTCTGAAGATAAAATATTCATAAAAATAACTTTTTTCCCTTTTTATCCATCTCTCTTCCTGCCCATCCACATTGCTATTGTTTATGGTAGCACATCTTTCATTTCGAAAGTATCTAGTTACCATTTTTTTAATTTTTAAAAATTTTCTTTGGGTAAATACCCAGTAAAGGAATTAATGGATTATATGGTAGTTCTGTTTTTAATTTTTTTTGAGGAACCTCCATACTATTTTCTACAGTGACTGCACCAATTTGCATTCCTATCAACAGTGCACAAGGGTTCCTTTTTCTCCATATCCTCTTCAAACCTTGTTATTCTTGTGTTTTTGACTTTCGCCCTTCTGCCAGGTGTGAGGTGATATCTTATTATGATTTTGATGTGTATTTCCCTGATGATGAGTGACATTGAGGATCTTTTCATGTATCTGTTGGCCATTTGTTTGTCTTCTTTTGAAAAATGTCTATTCAGATCCTTGAACATTTTAATTGGATTATTTGGTGTTTTGTGGTGTATAAATTCTTTATATATTTTGGAGATATCATTTACAAATATCTTCTCTCATTCAGTAAGTTGCCTTGTCATTTTGTTGATGTTTTCCTTCACTGTGTAAAGTAAAGTATCTTTTTAATCCATGAAAAGGAGTCACTGGAGGGAGCAGCGGTCCTGTGAGCAGTGACCTCGGGTCTGAGTATTGGAGAAGGACTTCCATTAAGACTGTGTGAAGAAGCTGCTGAGTCCTTAAACACATATGTGCACGTTCACACACACACAATACAAAACTGAATAAACTTGTCAAAAGCATCCTTTCAGGTTTTGCAAATTGCTAAAGGCAGATAACAAATTGAAAGGAGTATATTCTTTGAAAAGTATTAGAGCTTTGGGAAGGAACAGTGCTCTGTGCCAACTTGTGTGAGGTTCCTCCCACCGAGACTTCAGTTGGTTGGATCACAAAGGTGGAGGCTGCAGGGACAAGGATAAGAAAGGAAAGAGAGCAGAACCTTCTAGAAGAGGGAAAGTGATTTGTGGTGGGACACAAATCCTTGTGGTGTTGTCAGGTCTAAGGGACAAACTTGGTAGAACATTAGAATGTGGAAAAAACAGTTTTGCTGCCCTAAGATAGCAGTCTCAGTTGGGGTAAACAGAAGACTGACAAAAAACTTAGCAAGAAGATTCTAGAAATGAAAGCCACAGAAGGGATGATAATATTTGAGCATAAGCTCTGCACAAACCATTGACCGCTAGTCGATGCAGCCACTAGTAAGCCAGGCTAAAAAGTAATAATAATATGAAAAAGAAGAAGAAGGAGGAGGAGGAGGAGGAGGAGGAGGAGGAGGAGGAGAAAGACGAGGAGGAGGAGAGGAAAAGAGGAAAAATCACCCTGAGCAGAGACATCAGCAACTATACATCATGAAGAAGACACATTCTGAAGTTCCAGTCTAGGTAAAAAAATAAGAAATATAAAACAGAATACAGATATATTATGTGCATTATGCCATATAAAATTTCAAGTTTTCAATGGAATGAAGGTGATTCAAATGATAAGACATGCAAGGAAATAGAAAAATGTGACCCATACTGAAGAATAAATGCAGACAGTAGAAACTGATTCTGTAAAGACATGGATATTGGATTGAGTAGTCAAAGACCTCAAAGAAGTTATAATACACTTAAAGAATTAAAGCAAATCATAAGGATAACAACTCAACAAATAGTGAATTTCAACAGAGGAAAAAAAACTGCAAAGAAAACCAAATGGGAATTCTAGGGTTAAAAAGAACAAAAACAAAAGTGAAAAATTCAGAAACTGACTCAGCAGTAGACATGATATTGCAGAAGAAAAATCAGTGTACTTGTAAGATGATCAATAGAAATTAGTTCATAAAACAGAGACAACAGATTAAAGTAAAATCAACAAAGCCTCAGTGACCATGTAACAATCTGAAGCATTACATCACAGATGTAATGAGAGTCCTAGAAGGACAGGAAACAGACAAAGGGACTGAAGAAAAGATTGGAATTAACCATGACTAAAAACTTCCTAAATTTGATTTTGAAATCACATCATTACAAATAATTTCTGTAAACTCTCTGACCCTTGAGGAAGTGGAAAATAACTCTTTATGCCTTAAGTGCCCACTACCTATAGCGACTTTCTTTCAAAGTGTGGAAAGGAAGGGGGAAAAAGAAACTTTATGGTGAAGAAACTTTGCAAACATTACCTAAAGCCAGGTCATCAAGGTTAATATCAACAGTAGTAAACCATATTGATAATCTATACCTTTAATATGACGTGATAAAAATGATAATTTATCTCTGTGATCTTTTTCCTCAAGATACGTTATTCCAGTCAAATCATGGGGAAACATCAGAAAAATCTCAGTTGAAGGACATTTTGCAAAAGAGCTGATCAGTAACTTGAAAATGTCAGAGATCAAAAATAAGAAAAGCCTAAGAAATTGTTAAACCAAGAGGCCCAAAGGAGACAGGACTACTAAATGTAGATATCTTGAATGGGACCTTGAGATAACCAAAGAACATTAAAGAAACACTGAGGAAATTTAAATAAAATTTGGACCTTAGTTAATAATAATGTGTCAATATTGGCTCATTATCTGTGACAAATGCACCATACCTCTATAAGATTCTAATAATAAGGAATACTGAGTGTGGACTGTAGGCAAAGAAAAGTTGTTCCTCTATCCTTCAGGGTCTTCCAACTGGACTAATAATTAAATTTAAATGAGACAGATTAACAGAAGAAAAAAACCCAGTGCTTTATTTTGTGCACACAGAGGTTCAATAATGAAAATGAGACCTAAGGAAATGAACAAGGTAGGGAGTTTTTAGACAATGAGACAATAAATTTTTGAGAAATGGACAGGATAAAGCAAATAGGTGTTTGGGAGCTTTAATTAGTAGGGAATTTTAGGCATAATTTAAGCTGAGATAGTAGATTTGAAAAAAAATAAGGTTTGTTTTCACAGCTTTCTTGGCTTTAAAGTTTCTACCTCTGGTGATAAGGATCTCTTTTTTACTTATTAGGACATGCGGTGTATTTTTCATATGAGAGTTTTCTATTTCCTGTTTTCACAGGGATAGAGGAAGCTCTGAGTGTTCTTGCATTGATGGTTTCTTAAGTAACTTTTATTTACAATAATATGTCAAGGTATTTTTCATATGAGAGTTTTCTATTTCCTGTTTTCACAGGGATAGAGGAAGCTCTGAGTGTTCTTGCATTGATGGTTTCTTAAGTAACTTTTATTTACAATAATATGTCAAGGTTGCACATTTTGGAGCGGCCTGCCCTTGACCTCTATAGGGCTATTTGAAAATTCTCTGTACTATCTTCCCCAATTTTTTTTTTCAAGCTAAAATTCATCTAAAGTTAAAAGTTCATTTTTAAATGGAGGAAAAAATTGACCTACAGGTCCAAGCATCTCAAAAACATAACACAAACACAGTGATCCACTTCATGACAATTATATTCAAACTGCTGAATGACAAAAGATAAGCTTTTGATAGCGGAAAAGAAAAAAAAAAAAACTTTATTACGTACAAGGGAACAGGAAGTGATTAACACCTATTAAAGGTTTTATATCCAGAAAAAGTATTTATCTTCATAAATTGTCTTCTGAAATTTAGATTAAAGTAGTATGATTGGTTAACTGAAAACACTCATATTACTTGTGCCATGAAGAATGGAAAGACCATATATTCCTAATAATGAGCCTTAATCCCAAAGAAGTTTAGGAAGTTAAATATTCCCTTAATAAATCTTGCAAAACTTTGGTTTGTAATATGCTTTTTTCTTTATAAATTCTGCCCTCCTCACCAAATGTCTTCAACTAGATTGACATAAGGAATAAATGTACCTTAAAAATAAATAGTCACTCTTTTAAAATATTACTGCATTACATTTCTCCCAATTCAATACTATTTTGCAGTTCTTTTTCATCCAGACAAATATAGATAAAGGAAAAGTAGAAATCAATTAACCCAGCTTGTATTGTGCAGACAATAGAGAATCATTAGGTTCTTTAGAATAAAAAATGATAAGATAAGAGGTACTATGGAGAGATTAATCTAATAGTCTATGTGTATGGGATAAATTAATGAGAATCAATTAATATATATCTGTTAAGAAGTAATTTTGTGACAATACTAGAATGACCTGATCTCTACAGACAGATAGAATTATAAGGAATAACAGATGTTTTAACTGGATTCAAAAAATGGGGTAAAGAATGTTTAGAACAAAATTAAAAAGAGAATGAGTGATAGGAAAAGCAGGAAACAGGGTACAGATATTAGTATGCAAAATTCTCCATGATCTGATCCCAAATAACCTCTCTTGCCCTGTACTTACTCTCCCTTACTCAAATCTGGTGCTCCTGCCAAACAGAATTATGTGCTGTGTTCTAATTATGTCATGAACTTGTCATCTCTAAGGACATTTACTTGAGACATTCACTACCCTTTTCAGTACACAGTACTGCTATGTTCAACTGGGTGATTCATTCTTTTAGTAACATTAAATAGGTATTTATTAAGTTACTACTTGAAGGAACAGTACTATATTCTGTGTCTGACAGCTTAGTAGGGAAGTACTGGTAAAAAAAATGGTTTTAGTAGAACATGGCCAGTGAATCATAAAGGTATGTAAAAGCCCAGTGCAAAGGCTCCATTGCTATTAGGTGGGCAAAGACCAGTGAGCCTGGAGACAAAGTAAAAGAATAAGGAGAGCTTGCTTCAATGAAAATAAGTTAGATTTTACCCCTCAAGGTCCATTTTACTAAATTTGACTGATAACAAATATCATGAAGGCTACTTAAGGAGAGTATGTCTTTTGGGCGCCAGGTGGTTCGGTTAGTTAAGCGTCCCATTTCAGCTCATGTCATGATCTCACCATTTGTGGGTTTGAGGCCTTCATCGGGCTGCCTGCACTCAGCACAGAACTTGCTTTGGATCCTCTGTGTTCCTCTCTCCCCACCCCTGCCCTGCCCCACTCTTCTCTCTCTCTCTCTCTATCTCTCTTCCCCCTCTCTCAAAAATAAATAAACATTAAAAAAAAAGAGTATGGTCTCATAGAGATTCTGTGTTGATGAGCCTTTGAAGAATTTTAAACTAGGAAAATTACATAATCAAGTTCGGATGTCAGAAGCTTTTTTGGAGATATATAGAAAGAATTGAGGGGGTGTTGACTTTAGCAGCAGATGGAATACTTGAGACAAGTAATTTAGACGTCTAGAATTGTAGGACTGAAGATAAAAGGTGAAGATTTTTACAAAATATGAGAGGTTATTTGAATGATACGAGCTCATTGAGAATTTCATTGATCATCTTTAGACAGAAGGGATCTCTCTCATGAAACCTTGCATCTTGTTTATGAGGCTTAAAACACACTGCTAGAGATGATCCTTATTTGTGTACGTTTTGCACGACTGATATCTTTCAGACACACGTGCACATACACACACATGCACACACACATGCACGTCTCTGTGCTTGTGTACAAACATGCTTATATGTATTAGTTTGTAATTACTTTGTGGCTGTGAGATCAGACATATCGAGAAATTGTGTTGTATCAAGATGTTGCTCAGCTACTACTCACTGAATACTTGAATTAACTGAACTTACATGATTATAAGGTACCTATTAAAAGAAAACTTTGATTGAGGGTAGGTCTATGTAATAGGCTAGAATTCTGCTTCAGGGTTTTGGCTGAGTCACTACTCTTTTTTAACCATTTTACCCTTTCTTCCCAAGTATAAAATAGGAATAATAATGGTTACCTGCCTCAAAGGGTGTTGTGAGGACTAGCTAGTTGACAGTTTTAAACTATTTTGAAGATGGAATGTACTATAAATGCTCCAAGGAAAGTTTTTAAAAGCACAATGGAATAAAACCCTTGAACCATGGCATTAAGAAAGTTAGTATGTCTTTTAGGCTGGCAATCTTCAACCGATAAAGAATTCTATGGGAAATTAACTCCACAACATTCTTTATTTTCTTGCCTCTTTTCTACTTTCTTTTGTAGCTAATATCTGGCTAGTGACTCAATTCAATAGGAAAGTTCCAGTTATGCCATATTTTGAAATAGATGTTACTCATAAAGAAAGAAATGCAATGAAGATTATAAAATGGTCATTAATCACACTGGAAAATGTAGTCTCTTCAATATAGCACTGTATTCAGAATTCACCAGAACTCTTTTAAAATTCACTTCATCATTAGGAATTCAAGGATATTTTGAAGTTGCCTAGAAGCAAATGTTCATTTCTGTGTGGAAATATACTTTAATAATTTTCCTAAAACATAAATATCAGAACTAGGTCAGAACTTCATTTTTCAAAACAATTGCTTGTTTTCTTCCAAATGCCAAATGACATATTCAAAACTCTGAAAAAGAAATTATTTCCTCTAGTCGTTCTTATTAAGAATATTTACGTATTTACATACCCTAGTTAAAAACAAAAATCCTCATGCATAGAGGCTAGAGCAGAAGAACTGTACATTGGGCAATTTTTGTGCTAAAGAAATGTTTATAAATGAAACAAAATAACCAAGTTCATGTGTGCTTTAACAAAGCTGAGATGCATCCTCACCACTCTAGAAACAAGCAAACCAAAACTCTTAAGATTAACGACAGGAACAAAACCCCCAACTTCCTATGACATATCATTTAGCCTTGTGAAAGGAAGATATCCTCCTGTTTGCAACAACGTGGGTCCACCACAAGAGTGTTAAGCTAAGTGAAATAGGCCAGAGAAAGACAAATACCACATCGTACCCCTTATATATGGAATCTAGAAAGAAAAAAAAATAAAAGTCACAGAAACAGAGAGTAGAAAAGTGGCTGCCAGAGACTGGGTGGGGCGCAGTGGGGGGAAATTTGGAAAGGTTAGTAAAAGGGTACACTTTCAACTATAAGGTGAATAAGGTCTGAGGATCTAATGTATTACATGGTGACTATAGTTGGTAACACTGTATTGTATAATTGAAATTTGCCAAGACAGTAGAATGGAAGTGTTCTCTCTCACAAAAACAAACATAAATACCTGAGGTGATGGAGGCATAATTAACTCGATGGAGCGATTCCTTTCACAATGTATACATATAGTAAATAATCATGATGTACTTATTAAATATCTTACAATTTTGTCAAGTATACCTTGTAGGGTGAAAGGCCAAAATGTGCTGCCCTGAGTATGCCTCAAAATGTGCCACCTTGGCATATTGATTATTTTAAATAAAAGTTGCTTAAGAGACAGCCTGTGTAAGGACACTAAGACCCCCATCCATCCCCCTGAAAGCAGGAAATAAACTCCGTTTGTGAAAGGTATTTCTCCTGTACCGTGAGATACATGTACAGAGACATCCTTGTCCCCAGAGATAGGAAATTCAGGGCCAGAAGGCCTTATAAACAACCCTTACTTTTTACTAATTTTCTATCCCAGCCCAAATTCTGTTTAGAATTCCTTGCTTTGGGGCACTTGGGTGGCTAAGTTGGCTAAGCTTCCAACTCATGGTTTCGGCTCAGGTCATGATCTCATGGTTTGTGAGTTCGATCCCTGCATCCGGCTCCACACTGCTGGTGCAGAGCCTGCTTGGGATTTCTCTCTCTCTCTCTCTCTCTCTCTCTCTCTCTCTCTCTCTCTCTCTCCTCTCTCTCTCTCTCTCTCAATAAATAAACTTAAAAAAAAAAGAATCCCTTGCTAATCGAAGCTCACAAAGTTGAGTTATATTTTCCCTGTCAATTCCTCACAGATTTATTGTATCTTTGTCTAAAAACTATAAAGCTGCCTGACTTAGTAATTTCTTTAATACTCAATTTCATTATTGGGTTTCTGTGCTCATGTAATAACTAATTGTGATTTTTTTTCCCTCATGTTAATCTGTCTCATGTAAATTTAATTATTAGTCCAGCTGGAAGACTTTGAAGGGCCAAGAAAGAATTTTTCCTTTTCTTCAACCTCAATAAAACTAAAAAAAAAAAAAAGCAAGTTGAAAGTCAAAGAACTGAAGAAACCTACATTCTGTAAGTGGAGGACAGTGAGGATATACAAAGAAGCAATGGGATAACTATAATAGACTTGAGTTAGGTAAACTAGATGCAGAATTTAGAGAATTAGATAAATAGACTGCAAGGTTACTGAGCATGTCTGTGTTATTCACCACCGTATTTCCAGCCCCTGTGATGGTTTCACCCTATAGTAGGAACTCAATCAATATTTGTTGAGTCAATAAATAAAGAAATATAAATTTGTACTTTGAAGTGGTAAGCAGTGTAGATCAATTGTAGCTCCTTAAGCAGCAGAGTGGCAGAATGAAATGTGTTTATAAAGGTTATTTTGGCAGTGGTTATATGAGGTGACACCAGAGGAATAATCACATGGCACCGTTGACGGAACCATTTCTATGGGAGTTTGCTTGACTCAGCCATGTTTTGAACATCTCATCATCTATGCTTTCAAATGCAAGAAAATTCCAACATTACGGATACTATCAATTGAATCAATCTGACATTTATGCTTTACGATATCTTGCTGAGCTATCACAGGATTTGCATTATACATAAGCAGTGAACCAAGAAGGAAAGGCTTTGTATCCACTACATTTGGCAGCAAAGCTATATAAAACAAAGCTCTTCTACATTTGTATTAAAGTTGACATCAGTGTGCCTGTGCCTACAGAAAATGGAAGGCCAAAAAAGAAAAGGTATTTGCTCTTGAATTTTATTTTATTTATTTATTTTTCACTGTTTCTAGTTTTGTTTTTTCTTTTTTGTTTTTTAATGACAGATACAGAAAGATAATACAGGACCTCTTTCCAGAGTTCACAACCTAGATAAGAAAGCAAGAGCTATCACTTAATGGAGGCAAATTATTCCAGGAGATAAATGCCCATGAAGGTGCTTTTCAAAATACAAGTCCTTATACAGATGCTTAACTAAACGCTGACTTTGAGGTGTTTCCATTATATCTGAAAGGGCTTTGAGAAATACAAAATCTTGTGATTGGGTAAAACCAGTGGTCCAGCTAGCCAAAGGTCCTTTCCGGTGGCACCAATAACCACTGGGTAAGCAGAGGTAACTGCCAAATAATTTTTAACCCATGAATTTATCCAAAGTTTGAAAATACTGTGGGAAATCTTAGGAATCCCAGCAATCAGTGAATGGGTCATCCATATACCCAGTAGACCTGCATGTGCTATGCACGGCCACTCAAAATGCCTCTCACAGTAGCAGCACTTGAGAAGTCAACAATCTCCTGGCATCTGGTTTTGC
Organism: Panthera pardus; assembly: GCF_024362965.1. Classification (NCBI taxonomy): domain Eukaryota; kingdom Metazoa; phylum Chordata; class Mammalia; order Carnivora; family Felidae; genus Panthera; species Panthera pardus. The sequence goes on along the minus strand of NW_026526721.1, from coordinate 99,886,960 downwards.
CCTGTCCTCTCCTATCTTCAATCACCGGTGTCAAAGGACACATATCAGTAGTTGGAAAGCATTAAACTCTGATAGTAAAGCAAAAATCAGAGGTAAAGGCAAATGTTTAACCAGTCACATTCAAACACAAGCTAGTGAATGAAAAATTTTAGGTTCAAAGGGCCAAATACTCTGCATTCTGGAGAAACTTCCATTTAAGTTTCTCATTCTGGTGAGTATGTTCACATTGCACTTTGCTGCCACAAACTGGATGGGTGTACATTTTTGGTGTGGATTTATCACTTGAAGATTTGAATTAGGAGACAGAAAGAAAATATTTTGTATTCATGAATTTTTTAAATATCTATCCAAGGGGGCACCTGGGTGGCTCAGTCAGTTGAGCGTCTGACTTCATCTCATGGTTCCTGAGCTCGAGCCAAGAACTGGGATCTCTACTGACAGCTCAGAGCCTGGAGCCTGCTTCAGATTCTTTGTCTCCATCTCTCTCTGCCCTTCCCCTCTTTTCTCTCTCTCTCTCTCTTTCTCTCTCTCTCAAAAATAAATAAACATTAAAAAAATAAAAATACCCATCCATGGGAAAGGAGCCAAGGGTTAGTTTCTTATGGTGGGCAGTTGGGGGGTGGAATGTTCTCATGGAGATACTATAAAGCTATGTCAGTTCATTTCCTGTTCTTTAATAGATTCTGTGGTGCAGCTGTTGTCTTGTTCAGGTTCAGGAAGCTCATTCAGAAGTATTGCAACGTCCCCATGTGGCAGCTTGTCTGTTGCCAAGCATCGTCAATCAAATCCAAGACCCCTCCATCTCTCTGGACCTCACTGTCCATTCTCCTAAAGCTTTAATCTTGTTAAATTGGTGCCAGATCCAGTGTTGCACTCTGCTCTTGAATTTTAATCTAAAAACAAAATGAACATAAATAAAACCAAGACAAATGACAAAAATAATAAAACATAAATATTCTACACTTTTATTATAAATATGCTTGTCCAATTAGAGCCTAATTTTGAAAACATCAAGAAGCAAGAGGCTTAATTTTCAAATATTTGTTTTGACAATGAAGAAAAAGTCAATATGGGGAGGGCTGGGTGGCTGTCAGTTAAGTGTCTGACTTCGACTCAGGTCATAATCTCAACGTTCATGAGTCTGAGCCCCGAATCGGGTTCTCTGCTGTCATTGTGGACCCTGCTTCAGATCCTCTGTCTCCCTGTCTCTTTGTTCCTCCCTTGCTTGTGCACGTGCTCTCGCTCTCTCGCTCTCTCAAAATTAAACACACATTAAAATTAAAAAAAAGGAAAGAATTACTTTCTACTTATTCCAGTTTTATCTCATTTTCCTATTTAATGAAAAATAATTTTGGAGTTGTGATACTCCAGATGTCCTGAATTTATCATCGTTATTACGAGTAATACTATTGTGAATGTTATTATTATATTAGTAATTATTTTTGTCACTATGATCATGTAAAATATATATGTTATAAAATGTTAATAATAATGCATTCCATTAACATTTGTATTGGGCTTTATTTTCACATACATTATTTCATTTTTCACAAAATGCATGATCTTAGCATGGGCTTTGCCTGTCTGTGCCCACTTATCACCCTGCTTTAACCCTTTCCGTTGTATGGTAAAAATGAACTTTTTTCTATCTTAGGTCAGGTTTCTTCGAAATAGACTCTGAGAGAGAGAGACATGTGCTTAGGAGTTTAGGAGCTGAAAAGAAGTGAAGGAAGGAAAGGTTTAGTCAGAAGAAGTTGAATAAGGATACATAAGCACCATAAGCCACCATAAGCAAAGTGTTTGGATGGTGTACATTTAATTATCGTTCTTTTATATCAGGGAATCTGCTAATCAGAAATACTAGCTGACTCCAGGTCACCCAGTCATTATAGAACTAGAGTCTTTCTTGTCCTATTTATTTTCATCCACCATACTGCTATGCTTCTAGCTGCTTTGCTTTCACTAGGGATGTCTTTCTTTAATCTCTGGACAAAATTAAAATTTATCAATGAAATATTGAACGTGTCCAAATTCATTATTGACCTTATTGAGAATAACACATTTGTCTAAGCTTACAGGATGGAATTCTACTTTATTTTCAACTTGGTTACAGAAGATCTATATTCGATAACTTAATTATCTTGCATAAATAGATATAGTGTACTACAGCCCGATCATTTTTCTCACTTTTGCAATAAAAGGAAATTTTAGAAGCCAAAAGGATCAACTGCATAATTTTTAAGAGTTTTTCTGGAACCCATGTTTTTAATCTACCTATCTCTCTAAGCCTTTGCATAGGTACTGCTTTCCTAACCAATAATAAATTCAGCAAGTTAATGTTCAATAAATAATGTGCTACTCTATAGAGAAGCTCTTTCCCTCCCTCTTTTTCCATCTGAGTAATTAATACTGTTACCCAATATTAGCTCCTAACACAAGGATTTCAAAAGGTATTGTCTGCTATAGAATAGAATTGTCACTTTTAAGTATTGGAGTTGAATCACTATATGGTAGTAAAATATGACAAAAAATTAGCTTCTACCTAAGTAATAAACTTCCTTTCCCTGAAATAACAAAAATAACATAAACATCTTGAGCTAAATTATTAAATTATCATAGAGTTATGTCTGAGAGAGGAGAAAATCATTCTAAAAGTATGAAAGTACTCTAGCAAGAATTGACTAAAACCTCATTAAAGTAATTAACATAATTAAGAAAAAGTATATTTCTTTAAGGAGGACTCTACTTGAATCTGGAAACATCAGGAAGTCATATTATGCACATTCTTATTTAAGCACCAAGATACTTGCTGTCTTAATAAGCAGGAAAATCCTTATTTTGGATGTGAATGAATCAGGTTGTCTTAGAATGACGCTTTTACCCACTCAGATCACAGTGACTTTCCTTTTTTCTGATTCTGTGCTTACCAAACACATTTCTGATTGTAATTTGACTTTTAGACTAGCACATGTACAGATAGCATCTTAGTCATATTTGGGCCTTTAGTATAGCTTGCTCAAGGAGAGAAAATGTGCTGATCTACCTTTGAGTTCAGGCATTAAACATCTGTCTCTGGGGGCTTGGTTAATATGAGCCAGCTCTCACGAGACAAGTCTATTCTTAGTGTGTTGATACATCCAATCCTTATGTTTGCCAAGGCTAAGGAACTGACTACAGGCAGCTGCAGTGAACACTCAGAAATGATGAGGACAGATGAGGCATCCTGGAGAGAGCCAACGCCTTTCTTGCTACTCATGTGCCCAAGGCAACTTTTATTTTAACTTCAGTATCGAGCATTTACTATGTATTCAAAATCATGATAATAGCTCTTGAGAATTCACAGTTAGAAAACTTGAAGCTTTTCCAAGGAACTGAAAAACTCATTTATGAAATAATTTTATTCTTGTTCTGATAAAGGCAATAAGTGAGAATTCTAAGTATGAAGGACCACACTGTGTTAAAATTACAATATCATCATGACAGGAAAAGCATTCCAATTCCTTTATTTTACATCCATATGTGGAAAGAAAGCTTTTCCCATTTTATTTCCCTACATTGTCCAGTGTCATTATTTTAAATCATATTTGCTAAGTCTGATGTTCAAAAAACCTTTAAAATGGCCTCTTCTGTTCCACTAGAACAAAATGCATTATCTAAACATGGGCTTTGCCTAACTGTCTGTGTCCACATAAGAAACTGCTCTAACCCTTTCTGTCATATGGTAAAAATGAACTTTTTCCTATCTTGGGTCAGGTTTCTTGGAAATAGACTCTGAGAGAGAGAGAGATACATGTGCTTAGGAGTTTTATTGAAGCTGAAAGGAAGTGAAGGAAACAAAGTTCTAGGCAGAAGAAGTTGAACAAGGATACATTTAAAAACAAAGACCAAGTTTGTCACGGTGGGCACTCTAGAGCTTGAAAGGCCTTTCAGAGTGTTACTAAACTGTGACAAGAGGCAGGAACCTGCAATTCCATCCTGAAGGGGAAATCTAGATAGTGCCTCACAGCATCTACTCTGGCTTTTCTGAACAGATGAACATCTTTCCCTACAGAGGAGTTTTTCACATGTTTTTCTGTTCCTCTTGTCTGGAATGCTCTCTTCCTTCACCACCCTGCTACTGTTGTCTGAAAGTTTTGGGTTATTTGTCAAGTCATTTAAAATGTTATAAATTTCTGGGGCACTTGAGTGGCTCAGTTGGTTAAATGTCCAACTTTGGTTCAGGTCATGATCTCACAGTTTGTGAGTTTAAGCCCTGCGTTGGTCTCCAGGCTGACATCTTGAAGCGTGGAGCCTGCTTCAGATTCTGTGTACCCCTCTCTCTCTCTGCCCCTCCCCTATTTTCACTCTGCCTCTCTCTCAATAATAAACATTTAAAATTTTTTTTAAAAGTTATAAATTCTTCAGAAAGATTTTCTCTGATCTGTGAGTCTAAAGTACATTTTTCTTTTAAGCCCTATCATAGTAACCTATACTTTTTACGTAAAATATTTTTATATAAAATTAATGAAGTACATAATTATATTCACTTAAAAGTATTTATTTGTCACTGAGGATATATGCTAACTATGTAGATGTGACAGAAGCTATACTCTTCAAGATAACAGTATAATACAAATGAAGAACAGCAATACTAAACAGAAAGACCACACCAAAAATATAATTATGTACTTTATTAATTTTATACACTTTGGTGAAAATGTAAATTGTTTTAACCACAATGGAAAACAGTATGGAAGTCCCTCAAAATAATAAAAATGGAATGAAATAATAACAATACGTAACAGCAATTCCACTTTTGGATATATGTCTGAAGAAAACAGAGTCGCTTTGTTGAAGAGATATCTGCAGTCCCCTGTTCACTGCAGCATTATTCACAATAGCCAAGGTATGGCAGCAACCTAAGTGTTTGAATGGATATATGTATAAAGAAAATTTAATATATAGACAAAATATTATTCAACATTAAAAAAAAATACATCCTACCTTCTGCATCGCAGGAATGAATCTGGAGGATATTACGTTAAGTGAAATAATCCAGAAAAGATAAATAGTACATGGTATCACCTATATGTGGAATCCAAAAACACAGACAAAAAATTGAACTCATAGAGTAGAAAAGTTGTTGCCAGGGACTGGGAGTGGGAGAAATAAAGAGAGTTTGCTGAAAAGGCACAAACTTTCAGCTATAAGATGAATAAGATCTGAGGATCTAATGAATAACATGGTAACTGTAGTCGATAACAAAATATTGAAATCTAAAATTTACTAAGAGAGTAGAACTTAAATATTTTCACTAAAAAAAGGAAATATACAAGTTGATGAATATGCTAATTAACTTAGTGGGAGGAATCTTTTCATATATATATTAGAAATATATATTTTTATTATGTATATATACATATATACACACACACATAAATCACCACATGTACCCTTTAAATGCCTTATAATTTTATCTGTCAATTACTTCTCAGTAAAGTTAGAAAAAAATAAAGGCTTACAAATGAAAAATGGGAAAAAAAGGAAAAAAAATGATATGGTAACATGCATCATGAGAAGGATATGAAGCATATAATAAATTGAGATGGGATAAATTAGTCAAGTCATCAGTGTAAAAGTCATCTGCAACCAGGAAATGTCTGCATATTCTCCTTGTGTCCTCTGGATATCTTCTGTTATTTCACACTTGCACTGTGGATTCTGAGATTAATTGACAATCTTTATTATTGACTTCATCCCTTATAATCTAATAAATAACATATTCTAAGTTGTCTAAATACTGAGTAAAGGAAAAGTGGGAATCAAAATAAGAAAATACCAATTGTCATATGGTAGCTCGCTTTAATAAATGAGAAAATGGGGGTGTAGAAGATGGTATTTTTCTTTAATATTAGTTTCTAACAGAGACTCCTAATGTTTAATTGAGAGGTTCTGAACTTTACTCCATTTCCAAATGACCTCACCTTAACAACATCCCTGTTTCTTTCAAAAGCGTTTCCCAATGGAAAAACTGAATTACAGATAGGAAATGTGCTTTAACTAACATTACTTTAGAATACTCTGCCTATAATCATGAAAGTGATTGATGCTCTTCAAGCCTCCAAGAACAAAGGAACCGTATTAGTTTCAAAGTAGGGATATGTTAAAATGTCTGTATTTCCCAAGGCAATCTACAGATTTGCACAGAGCTAGAACAAACAATCCTAAGATGTGTATGGAACCATAAAAGACTCTAAATAGCCAAAGCAATCCTACAAAAGAAAAGCACTGGAGGGCATTATGCTAAGTGAAATAAGTCAATCAGAGAAAGACAGATATCATACATTTTCGTTCATATGTGGAACTTGAGAAACTTAACAGAAGACCATGGGGTAAGGAAGGGGAAAATATGGTTACAGAGAGGGAGGGAGGCAAACCATAAGAGATTCTTAAATATGGAGAACAAACTGAGAGTTGATGGGGAAGTGGGGGAGGGGAAAATGGGTCATGGGCATTGAAAAGGGCACTCGTTGGGATGAACACCTGGTGTTGTATGTAAGCGATGAATCATGGGAATCTACCCCCGAAACCAAGAGCACGCTGTATACACTGTATGTTAGCTAACTTGACAATAAATTATATTAAAAAGAAATAAAGAAATAAAAGTGAGACTAGGGCATCACAATTCCAGAACTCAAGTCTTATTATAAACTGTAGTCAAGACACAATGGTACTGTCAAAACAGATTCATAGATCAATGGAACAGAATAGAAAACTCAGACCCACAACCATATGGTCAACTAATCTTCAACAAAGCAGGAAAGAGCGTCCAATGGAAAAAAAGACAGTCTCTTCAAGAAGTGGTGCTGGGAAAACTGGATGGCAACATGCAGAAGACTGAAACTGGACCATTTTCTTACACCATCCACAAAAATAAATTCAAAATTGTTGAAAGACCTAAATGTGAGACTTGAAACAATCAAAATTCTGGAGGAAAACATAGGTAGCGACCTTGGGCATAGCAACTTCCTACTAGACATGTCTCTGGAGGCAAGGGAAACAAAAGCATAAATGAACTATTGGGACCTCATCAAAGTAAAAAGCTTCTGCACAGTGAAGGAAACACTCACCAAAACTAAAAGGCAAACAAGGGAATAGGAGAAGATATTTGCAAATGACATATCAGATAAAGGGTTAGTATCCAAAATCTATAAAGAATTGATCAAACTCAACACTCAAAAAACAAATAAGCCAGTAAAGAAATTGGCAGAAGACATGAATAGACACTTTTCCCAAGAAGACATCCAGATGGCTAACACACACATGAAAAGATATATAGCATTACTCGACATCAGGGAAATACAAATCAAACCCATGATGAAATCCCACCTCACACCTGTCAAAATGGCTAAAATTAAAAACTCAGGAAACAACAGATGTTGGCAAAGATCCAGAAAAGGGGAACACTTTTGCACTTCTGGTGGGAATGCAAACTGACACAGCTACTCTAGAAAAACAGTATAGAGGTTCCTCAAAAAGTTAAAAAGAGAATTACCCCACAACCCACCAATTGCACTACTAGGTATTTACTCAAAGGATACAAAAATGCTGATTTGAAGCAGTTCATGGACCTTGGTGTTTATAGCAACATTATCAACAAAAGCAAAAGTATGGAAAGAGCCCAAATGTCCATCAACTAATGAATGAGTAAAGAAGTGGAATATATATACAATGCAATACTACTCAACCACCAAAAGGAATGGAATCTTGCCATGTGCAATGACATGGATGGAGCCAGAATGTATTATACTAAGCTGAGTAAGTCAGTTATAGAAAGACAAATACCATATGATTTCACTCAAATGTGGAATTTAAGAAACAAAACAGATGAACATATGGGAAGGTGGTAAAAAAAAAAGAGAGAAATAGATGGAAACAAACCATAGGAGACTCTTTATGACAGAGAACAAACTGAGGTTTGATGGAGGGAGGTGGGTGGGGGTCGGGCTAAGTGGCTAATAGGTATTAAGGAGGGCACTTGTTGCGTTGAGCACTGGGTGTTATATGTAAGTAATGAATCAATAAATTCTACTTCTGAAAACAAGATTACACTATAGGCTAACTAGAATTTAATTTTTTTTTTTTAGTGTTTACTTATTTTTGAGAGAGAGAGAGAGAGAGAGGGTGGGGGCAGAGATTGGGAGACACCGAAACCAAAGCAGGCTCCAGGCTCTGAGCTGTCAGCACAGACCCTGATGTAGGGCTTGAACTCATGAACCTCAAGATCATGACCTGAGCTGAAGTCAGCCGCCTAACCAACTGAGCCACCCAGGCGCCCCATAGGCTAACTAGAATTTAAATAAAAATTTGAAAAAAAAAAGTACGGATAAAAATAATGCAATGTTATTAAGAGGGAAAAGGGTATTTCTGATTTTTTACACAAATTTGTAAAACAGTGTAAAGCCCAGTTTGGGGGCCAGAGGAGATGAACTGAGATGTGTCCACTCAAACAACAAGACAGGAAAAAAAATTCCTTTCCTCTACCTTTTGTTTTATTTAGGTCCTCAGTGGACTGGATGATGCCCAGTCACATTGGGGGCAAGCTACTTTGCAGATCTACTGATTGAAATGCTGATCTTATCCAGAAATAACCTTACAGTTACACTCAGAAATAATGTTTAACCTGGACATCTTGTAGCCTGTCAAGTTGACACATAAAACTTACCATCACAGCTATATAGCCATCAAAATTATTAATTAAATATATAAAGAGACTTTATTTATCTAATATGCATATCCTCATTCAGATATTCAGAAATTTAAGCTAAATGTAAGTTATTTCTCACCTTGTAAATTTTGTGCCTCAGTTAATTCTGAACATTAGTCCTTTTGACATGATTCATACACAAATAATCCTTTCTATTTAGATTGGGCATTGGCTTGGGGGCCTGAGTGATTCAGTTGGTTAAGTGTCCGACTTCCGCTCAGGTCATGATCTCCAGGTCTGTGAGTTCGAACCCTGCGACAGGCTCTGTGCAGAGCCTGCTTTGGATTCTGTGTCTCCCTCTCTTTCTGCCCCTCCCCCACTCACACTCTGTCTCTCTCTCTCTCTCTCTCAAAAAAAATAAATAAACATTAAAAAAATTTTAATAAGTAAATAAATATTAGAGTGGGCATTGGCTATGTGCCTCATTCTAGAGTTTTCTTTTGAAAATCTGAATTTTTCAGAGAGTAACCGCCTGCCATACTTGACTCTGAAGTTTCTTTAAATTTTCTTCAAGCTGATTAATGTGATTAACTGAAAGCTACTTATCTTAAGTCATTCCAAAACTTTTGCCAATTATACTTTTTAAAACATCAGAATATTTTCCTTTAGAATTTTTGAAAATTTTGTATTCTTTTAAACTCTAACTGATGAACATGTTTGTTCCTGCCAACTCATCTCTGCTTTGTTTGTGTTAACTCTACATTTTTTTCAAGATATTTATAAATTCCATTCCCAAGTCCTTCTTTTAAAAGAGGGAAATAGTCCTTCTTCTTTCTCCTGAGAGACTAGAAAATCCTTCTATATATAGAATGAAGGTTTTAATTATGTGGAAAGATACTTGAAAGAGAGGGATGAAATCAAGTGACTCTAGCCATAAAGTTAAAGTAAAAAGCAGAGCACTTGTGAATTGATTATTTTAATAAATCATTTCAATAAGCCACTAAATTCATAAGTAAAATATATCAATGCATTAATTAAATATTAATATAATTGAATTCTTAACATAGTCTTTATTGCATTCGAGGGTTAGGACAATTTCTATTTGTGTTCATTTTTATTTTGTTTTACTTAAAATGTCTCTATGTGAATTTTTCTATGCAGATGAACTAATTGTATAATACTTTCTTTTAAAATTTTTTAATGGCAGTTACTTTTGGAAGACAGGACTTTTTATGTTTACAAAGTAAAATAGATGTTGAGAGAGATATAACATGTTAATAAAAAAGTAATCTAACTTGCCTTTTCATAGTTTGAATGTTTTTGCTTGGAACACTGATTTATAAAGTAATAGTCAGAAGTGTCATCTTAAATAAAGTGCTAACAACTAAATTTAACTTAAATTTAATTAAACTTAACTAAAGTGTTGCAATCATAACGCATATATTTGATACGAGAGCTTTAATTTAGAATCACAAGAAACTGAAAAATATGATAGCCTCTTATTTTGGTATATGCTGAACATGGATAAGAGTAATTGTGGCATATTAAAATCACAACTATATTTGTAAGCTCCGTTTCCAGAGAACACATGCATTACTTGGCAACATGTGAAATGTTAACTACAGGTTAATATTTCTCTTACATACTGCACTATTTTCTACTACGCACAACAAAATATTCTTCCTAAACATCAATGATGAAATCCTATTAACAAGTAATTGCTAAGCAACAAATGGACACAAATCTCATGACGTGTTGAATCTTCTAGTGTGGTAAAGAGAGCTAAAAAAAACAAACAAGCAAATAAATAAACGAAATACATTTGCAAATTAACGTGGTGAAATAAAAAAGGGTTAGGCTGACGTAGATGATGTTTTCATAAAAAGTCTTCTCTAACTTGCTAGTATTTAAACTGACAATTGACGGGTGCCTGGGTGGCTCGGTAGGCTAAGCGTCTGACTTCGGCCCAGGTCATGATCTCACGATTTGTAAGTTTGAGGCCCACATCAGGCTCTGTGCTGATAGCTCAGAGTCTGGAGCATGCTTCAAATGTCGCCCTCTCTCTCTGTCCCTCCCATGCTCACGCTCTGTCTCTCTCTCTCTCTCAAAATAATTAAACATTAAAAAAAAGTTTAAACTGACAACTGAATGACGGAAAAATACAGAGGGAAATTATAGCAGGCAAAGGGAACCACACATGGAACATTACTAGACTGGAAAAAGGCAATGTGTATTCATATTCCATAGGCAGTCTGAGCCAAGGTGATAGCCGTTGTAGGGGGAGGGATGCTCAGGGCAGATAACACTGCTGTTTTGAGGCAGCAGTGAGGGATTTTTATTTTATATAACAGTAACAGGAAGCCATTGAAGTGGGAGAAGCAGAAATATGACCATGTCCAATTCGTATCTTGTTTGTTACAAAGGGAGAGATCTCTCACCTCAAGGAAACTATAGTTGAAAGATTCCCAGTCTTAGAGGAAGTATAAACTAAAACTCTCAAAAGCACCTCAGGAAATAAAGAATAAGCATTTAGAATATTAGAATACACTTTATCTTCAGAGCACCAAGAGCAAATGATTGTTCCCGTCACATAGGGTTTTTCTCTTTCCTACTACCTGTTCAAGCTCCAGAGCTGCCACATACAGCCTGTGAATGGGCAGAAAAGAGTGAAAGAACAAGCTATAGAAACAGGTCTATACTGAAGACAGGTCTATATTGTCATTTCCATTAGATGAGAATATTTTTGTTTTTTTAAAAAAATATTAGAGTGACACAATTTTCACTTACCTATGCGTGACAACGAAGCAATGGACCTATAATCGAGTTTATCCTGGGAAGTGCATAACTAGATACCGGAGAAAACAATGAAAGTCCTATTTGGACGTGCCTTATTGAGCCTATCTCTGTAAATAAACACTTCATTTGTAATGCTGAAAGGGCAGGAAGGAATTGGTCATTTCATAAACTGCAGTTTAAACAACTTTTTACAACATTTAAACATGAGCTGGTTTTCTTTGAACCCTAGGTTTGCTGTGTTTGTAGAATGCGTCACATGAAGTCCGCCAGGACGTAAGCCCCAAGACAGGCTTTGGCATTCTTTCTCACTTGCTGCACCTCCAGTGCACTGAAGAATACCTTGAATACCGTATGTGAGTCAATATTGAGTCAACCTGAGCAGACTACATAGGACTACCTCATTCCTATCATCCTCAGAAATTTTCAAAATGAAATCTTACCGTGTAGTTGAATTTGATGTTTAAAAATATAACTGAAATCTTTTGAAGACGATATTTATACAAATTCCCTTCTCAAATATTTCAAGGCAACATGATTATTGTAGCGAAGCAGAGAAAAACTGAATTTATTTAGATCTCTTCTGGAAAAAGTACTATTTATGATTTTATAGAACATGTCAACCTACAAAAGTCATAGTCCTATCTTTAATGATCTAAGAATTTGTCTAATGGGAAGTATTAATGCTGTCTTTAACTCATTGGTCAGGAATTCATTTCAGTATCTTGGAGAAAAGCACTTTGTATGATACTGTGGAATATGTAAACATGTTCAAGTCAGTCACACACTCAGGAGTCTAAGGATTTAATAGTAAAATTGGAGAGTTTGTGAGCATCTCTGGCAAATTGGTAAAGTAAGTCCATTGGATTGAGATTTCTCTGTAAGAATAAGTCTCTAAGCAGAGAAATCCAAGCAAATAAGCCAATTAAATAACAGTGCCTAATGTCACAAGGAAGCAACTTGATGACTGTTATTCACTACTGGGTATAGCCCAGGCCCAGATTTGGTACGAGTGGTAAGTAAAATGGAAACAGCCTTTTTACTAAACCTCTGTAAGTCACTGGTGCTGTGAGCAATACTTTGTGCTCAGGTGGAAGAATAAGGTTCTCAAGGGAGAAAGCTCTGCCTTTTCACTTCTGAGTCAGATAGAACGTGGCTTTTGTACAAAAAATACTAGTTTAATCGATACTGAAAGAATCCAGAACATTGGCATTAACAGAAGTGTTCAGTGCAGTTTGGCAATTGTTGAAAGATTCAGCATAGTCCAGAGGAAGCAAAAGGGATGACTGGAGAAAGTTATATATGACAGAAGTCACAGTATCTGTATATCTTGAGATATTGCTGTATTCCCAAAGTGTGGAAACCACACTTGACATTGACAGGGATATTCACTGGAAGAGGCCAAAGGGGGAGATTTCAGAAGAAAAATGGCCGAAAACATGTGATAGCTGCCGGGTATGTTTGAGAAATACCAAATATATTTAGATGGGGACTGCACAGGGATTGCTATGGTAGGTGGCTAAAAGAATAATTGAAATAACACGTTTCAGCTAAACTGATAGGTATATCACTTGGAATATACAATTTATTTATTCTGTATATATATTTTTTCTTCTTGATGCCCTTATCTCAATGAATGACACCATCAGCCACTGTATTCCCCATGTCAGAAAATTGCTAGTCACTATTAAGTTAAGATCTTCTCGCTCTTCACATCTGGTGCTAGAACCAATACTGTAGATTCTACCTACTAAAAAATTTTGGCAAATGCTCTCATTTAAGCCTTTGCTATTTCTCGTATGAAGTACAACATAATTCTGAGTAGCGTTCCTGCCGCTAATGCTTTTCTCTACAATGCTCCAGTGAGATCATTGTAAAAAAACAGTTCTCATAATTTAAGTCCCCTCCTCAAATACTTTAAGATCTTTCTAATAATTTCAACATAAATTTCAAATCCTCAACATATCATCAAATCTATTTCAAAAACTAGACCTTGCCTATCTTTTATAGAATGCCTCAACATGCATAATATTCTCAATATGCTTTACTCTTTCTTATTTAATAATTTATACAAACGGTTCACCTATGTTCAGTTATCAAGCATACACATGCCCGCATCCTTCAATTTTTTAGCTTAAATATCTCTATCTCTAAGAAAGTTCCATCTTTTTATCCCCATCCGTAATAATAACAAGACACTTTCAATTATAAGTAGAAACATTAACTAGTTTTAAAAAACAGATTGCGGCTGGAATCTGAGCTCAAGTTTTAAGAAACTTGTCTCTCTAATTTTTTGGCACAGCTCGCTTCAGCCTGGTTACTTCCATGAATTAATTTAGGGAATTAAAATTGTCATCAGAAGCTTCCTCCTCTGAACCTCTTGTCTTCTCTGGTCTGTTTGGTTTCATTCTTCTCCTAGCATGGGCAATACAGCTGCTGGCAAACCTACATTTACATCATCCTGGCTTAGTAATGTCAGTTCTTTCCCAGTGCCCGTGTCTCAATCACAATGCCAGGGAAGAGTCAGATAGGCCTGACAATCCCAGACCCAAATAGAATGTCCTTAGAGTTGAAGATGCTTCTTGGCACTCTTAAATTATTGGCTTACTCCTAGGTGGTAAAGCAATACAGTAACTGACAGTCTCCTAAGAACCATGTGTGGTAGAGATGGACATATTTAAATAAATCAGAAGATTAGATGGATTAACATGCACATACAAAGTTACAATAGTCCAATAGCTCCTTTACTTCCAAAACTTAGGCTAGTCATAGCTCCTGTATGCTCTTGTGGTAGCTTACATACACCTTTATCATGGTGCATATCTCGTTGTACCATGTTTTTAAATTTGTCACACCCTCTGATAAATTCCTCAATGATGATGATGACAGTGATGATGACAATGACGATGATGATGATGATGATGATTTTATTTCTGTATTATCAATACTGTGTATGGACTGGCAAAAAATAGATATTGCATAAATGTTTGATAAATAAATGTCAATATCACAGCATCTGCACCATGTTTCTCTCTTAAATTGCACTTAATTGAGATTTGACTTTCCATTTGCCTTTTTGTCTTTTATTGAACAATGGAAAAGACTAATTTTGTGCCTTTAAAATAATTTATTGTATGAATTACATATTACATTTAACATAATCAATTTCATCATATCTTTTTAATAATCTCAGGACATCAGGTTTGGAAAATATGAGTATTTCCATTTAATCTGCATGATGTATTGTATATTAGAAATAGGTTTTTTGTTTCTTTGTCGGTACCTATTTTGAATAACTTTAAAAAAGAACCCAAGACTAGCCAAAGCCACATCATTTTTTTTATTATTATATGACAGGAAAAATGCTTGTGCATTTACAATTACTGAGTACATTTAAATCATTATTCATTTATGGAATAACATTAATTTCTGAATAGTGTGGCACCACATATGAATGATTCAAAACAAAGCAGAGTCTCTTCAAGTCTTTTAGGTCCTCATATCAACCTTCTATTCGCTGTTGCCACCCACAAATACTTCTCAATCGAAGAAAAGCCATTATCAGTCAGATAACTAGATGAGACTTGTAAAAAAAAAACAAGACAATAAATTTAGTTAAAGAATTAAATCCTCAGAAGACAAAAAAAAAGGATATATAACTATTTTGAAGCTATTAGCTACGGAAATTCCAAAACACCTTTAAATTAATTTTAAAACAATAGTATTTTTCAGTTATTTTTCTCACTCAGAACAAATTCTATTTTTCATTTTTTAAATGTCTCCTTTATTTTAATGCAAACAAGCAACATATTGACAAAAAGTTATTCTCAAAATATAAGGATATTTATTATCTATTAAATTAAAAAATGTTAAACATGCTCAATGTATTTTCTGGCTTAGAATGTAATCACTGATTCATCCACTTGTGTAATGTACATTTATTAAACAAGAATTGAGTTATACAGTTAAATGTTGAACTATTTAGTTGATATAAAATTTAATATCTATTGACTATGTGTGATAGTCACCTGTAGTAATATTTATCTAGTTTTCTAATAATTATAAAAAATAATAGGTATTTAATATTATACATTAAAAGATAGTCCAATGCAACAGATTAGTTAAGAGTTTGCCTCCAGAATTCTGGAGACAAAGAATTCTCTTCCTTACCCATATACAAGATACTGAAACATTCTGTACTTTGATTTATTCATCTGTCCAACTAGAATGGTAATAATGATACCTAACTCTAGGAATCCTGACAAAATTAAGTTTTAGTTAATACTAGTATTTTTCTTCTGTCACTGGACACAATGAAAATAGATAAGGTAAACATTTTCTACTATCAAAAGAGGAAAATGTGGGGCCATAGTGTCATTTTAATAAGTAGCTAGGAAACAAATTAAGTGCATTTGAAACTAAAAATATTTCACATAAGGTTTTTAAATTATTCTGTCAAAATTAATACCTCAATTTAAAAATGAAATTAAAATATTTCCAACATTAATTTTAAGGTTTCAGGATCAAAGTGAGTGATTGTTTTTCAAACTGCATTTGTTTTTCTTTATTATATCTACCAATTTAAATATTCCCTCAAGAGTCATTGACAGAATTTACTGGCATCTGAATCTGCTTGGGAATTCTGGTTTGGGACTAAGATCATATTAAGCCATGTCATTGACCACCTGGTGTTCATGAACTCTGAGAGACATATGACTGTGAAAAACAAATAAATAAACAAACAAAAAAATACAAGCCGGCCATATATAGTATTATAGTTTTATGTAGGACTATGTAAAAACTGTTTTTAAGTAGTCTGGGGGAGCCTATGTATTATAAAAAAGTATAAGTTTATTATATATGTGTACTAATTAGTACAGACAGTGGTCCATAGTAAACATATATACATTTTTGGCTTTAGGTTTCATATGGGATGATGAAGAAACTGTGATTGGAGGCTGGAAGGGTAGTAATTTATATTATTTTGTGGTGAAACATTTTATAAAAAGTATCACTTGTGATAACTTGGAAGGCAGGTGACATTCTTGAATGAGCTTTGACCTATAGTTGAGGAGGCTGGGAAATAAGATGTAAAGAGTACTTCTAAGTTGCTATGGGTGTCATTTGACAAGGTATTACAAGAAAGAAATGAACTCAGAAAATAATTGCAAGAGAGAATAAAAGGAAAATAAGATAAAAGAAAATTAAAAGGATTCTAAAAATTACAGAAATATACAAAGTTGGAATATGGAAGATTCTTCACTCTATCCTGTAACATAAAACTGAGATATTTGAGCAAGGAAAGCCAATTTAATTCATGGAAAAGATGTTTGAGTCAATTAAGCTTGTGCTCAATAAAACTTTTCTATTGCACAAAATGGTTCAATTAAAAAGAGACTGGGGACACCTGGGTGACTCAGTCTGTTGTGCATCCCACCCTTAATTTCAGCTCAGGTCATGATACCAGGGTTGTGGGATCGAGCCCAGCATGGGGCTCCATGCTGGGCATGGAACCTGCTTAGGATTCTGTCTCTCTCTCCCTCTGCCCCTTTCCCTTGCTCTTTCTCTCTCTCTCTATAATAATGATAATAATAATAATTAATAAAGAAATAAATAAAGGAAATAAAAGGAGAGACACTAAGGCAATGGCTCTTCATGTTGGCTCACAGTTGCTTCAGGGTCCAAGAGATGACCGAGGTCAGCAGGCATATTACTCAAAGCACTAACAGACATGACATCTCCTGAGTTCCATGACAGATAGTGGTGGTAGTAAGACCAAGGCCATATGGGACTATAGCCAACTCTATAGGTAGATAGGGCTGCCTCTGGGTCTGTAGCTCCAACCACCATTACTGAGCTTGCCACTTGGGCATAGGTCTGCTTTCTTAAAACAGCCCTCCTCAGTCTTGAGCTCCATCAGGGCTTCATAACTTCCTACTTGGATCCCAAAGATCCCACAAGCCACCTTTATCTGTGGGTGGCTGCCAAATTATTGTTGCTATGGGACATATGAAAATGGGCCCTCCAATTTCACCATCTTGCTGATGTCCTGATTATATTGTTCAAAATCATTTTCCTCACCATTTTATTATTTATTTATTTATTTATTTATTGCTTAACATTTTTTATTTATTTTTGAGAGACAGAGTGCGAGCTGGGGAAGGGCAGAGAGAGGGAGATGCAGAATCTGAAGCAGGCTCCAAGCTCTGAGCTGTCAGCACAGAGCCCAGTGCGGGGCTTGAACCCACCAACCGTGAGATCATGACCTAAGCTGAAGTCGGACGCTCAACTGAATGAACTACCTAGGTGCCCCTTCTTCACCATTTTAAAGGAAGATTATATCCACCCTTTACTATCAAGCTTGGACATGTAACTTGCTTTCGTTAAGAAAAAGTAAGCAGGGATGACCTATATTACTTCAATGCAGAAATGTTAAAGGCCAACACATAGCTTGCCAGAGTCTCCTTTCTTTTCTCAAGATTGAGAATGTTTTGTTTTGTTTTTTAATTGTTTAAAATGTTTATTTTTGAGAGAGAGAGAGAGACAGAGCGTGAGCAGGGGAGAGGAAGAGAGAGAGGGAGACAAAGAATCAAAGCAGGCTCCAGTTTCTGAGCTATCAGCACAGAGCCCCATGAGGGGCTCGGACTCAGGAACTGCGAGATCATGACCTGAGCAGAAGTCAGACGCTTAACTGACTGAACCACCCAGGTGCCCCAAGATTGACAGTGTTTAAGAGACAATTCCTATTTTAGCTTGGGTCCTGGAGTGAACATAAATGACAAAACTATTCTGTATTTTTTCACTATTTTTAAAGCAGCATAACTTAATCTTATTTAACTGACACTCAAGGAAAACAGCCTACATTGCTCACTTCTATGCAAGCCTAAATCCAAGTCGTACATAGGTTCACTCTTACATAATGAGACAGATCCATATCACAATAGCCAAAGAGAAGAAACAAATGAAAATAACTTAAAGTAGACTTTTGCCCAATCCAGCCTTATTAAGGTTACATTCTTGAAAATGTGGCAAAATCTGTGAATTTGCACTTGATCAGCCAATACTACTCCTTGCAAAAAATATGGGTTTAGATGACAGGGCAGAGAGGATAAATACCATAGAGGCCATACTTATTATTAATAATATAAAATACAGACTTTCCATATAAATACCAGTAGAGTGTGTCCAAACAAACTCTATTTGAAATATTCTCTACACTTTGGATTGTTAAAATTACTTATATTCATGCTTTATAATTTCAATGCATTTTTTTTTTTACTTGAGAGAGAGAGAAAGAGCATGAGTGGGGGAAAGGGGCAGCGGAAGAGAGGGAGAGAGAGAGACAGAGAGAGAGAATCCTAAGCAGGCTCATTTCTCAGCGACACTGGGATCATGACCTGACCCAAAATCAAGAGTCAGATGCTCAATTAACTGATCATGGAGCCCCTCAATGCAAATTTTTTTAATTTAAAAAAAAAAATTAATTTAATTTTTTAAATTACATCCAAATTGGTTAGCATATAGTGCAACAATGATTTCAGGAGTAGATTCCTTAGTGCCCCTTACCCATTTAGCCCATCCCCCCTCCCACAAGCCCTCTAGTAACCCTGGAACTATTTGTTCTCCATATTTAAGAGTCTCTTATGTTTTGTCCCCCTCCCTATTTTTATATTATTTTTGCTTCCCTTCCCTTATGTGCATCCGTGAAAGACATTTTCTCTCGATTACTTGATCAAAGTCAGTGAATGCTCTCAATAAAAATCCTTAGCACTAACTAGTAGCAGAGTTTTATTAAATGGTTTATAAATACACAGATGCTCATTATCAAGGCTTCATAGGGTCTCTTTTTTCTCTACTCTATATTTCATTTAGTAGAGATTACTTCTGCCTGCACACACTGCTACCATTATTCAAGATCTCCATATTTTTATACTCAGACTTAGCACTCTCTGAAGTCTGAATGTTTGTTTTCCTTATTAGCTGCCACACAATCTTAAGTATATTTCCTCTATTCAACCCATAAAGGTATAAGATATGGGCAGTAATTCATAAACATTTATCTTTACTGTTACACAGTCAAATCAAGAAATCCAGAACATGCAAAATTGTTCTTAATTTCCAGACTTGATTTGAAAGTTTAAGGCCATGTATAGTCTACAGATGGTAAAAGTTGGTCATGGGTCATATTCAAATGAATGATCTTAGGACCTTGGTTCTAACAGACAAAAATAATATTTATAAAGGACTGGTAATGGGTGTGGCTGAGCCTGCAAGTCAGAATCAATATTGTGTTTTTTTCTTCCTTCAACACTCACAGCAAGACATGGTTTTTCTGCCTCCCTTAAAGTTAATGCCACCTTTTCCTGGGTTCTGGCAAATGGAATCTAACTAGAATTAAAGTGGGTAATGCCAGATAACCTGTAAAAAATGTCTTGTGCTGTGCTCAGTCTTTTTCCTCATCTGCATGTGGATTTTCATGACACTGAGGTGGGAAAGGTAAGACAGTAGAAGAATGCTGAGTCAGTGAGTCCTATGAGGTTCAGAGCCACTTTCTAGAAGTCACTTACTCCATCTGCATCGAATTGAAGTAAAATTGAGAAATAAACTTTAACTATTAAGTTACTGATAGCCATTGGAATTTTGGAGTTGTTAAGAAATCAACCTTCTCTGATTAATAGAAAGCTAGAAACTGTTCTTAAAGCATTTTATCTTTTACCACAATTATTGCTCACAGCGATCAAACAAAGTAGAGGCTCCATTTGCAGGTAAGGAAACCAAAGCCAAAAGAAGTTAAGTTATCCAAAGTCGCAGAGATGATGAGTGGCAAAACCGGAACTTGAACTCAAGAAGCTTGCTTCCAGATCCAGCTTTCTTAAATATTACACATCTCTTTAGGCATTACCAAAAGACCACCTCTTGTAACTGGCAGGGGAATTTCTATTTAGAACCATTTTGTCCCTTATTTTCCCCCTGATAGTCCCTCAATCCCTTTAACCACTCCATTTCCTTTGCTGTGAAACACAAAGGAACCACATCATTTATTACTTGGTCATAGTCATTCTGCTCTGTCAGATTCCAATGTTGGATGAAGCTGAGACAAGACAGGAAGGACTGGAAATTCTTTAGATACAGAAAAACGGTCTCAATATTGCATTTCTTCTTTTGGTCAAGAACTTATAACACTTACTTGGCATAGTTTCCAAATTTTTTTTCTCTGTATCTCTCTGTATGTAAAGATGAAATTTACCATAATCCCTTACCCTTATTAAGGGAATGTATACAAGCATAATTAATCTATGTTACATTTGAAATTTTTTTTCATTGCTATTTCGGACCAAAACGCAGTCTGTTGCCCATGTCTGGCTGATTATTACTCTGAACTTCACCAATGATAATTGGTTCATTGGTGGACACTTGAAACCAGGTGGACCAAGCTGTATTTCTGAAACTTTTGCCAAACTATTATTTTTCAGAAAAGAAGCTGTAAAGCCAATAGAGGCATAAACCAGTATAAATCTTGCTGGTGATGATGCAGAGAGTTTCCTGAAAACAATACTAATAAGAGAATGTAGAAATAAAGATTGGTGACCTTGAACCAGGATATCTCTGAAGCTGTCCATACCACCTTATAATTCTAGCAGATTAACATCTACTTCATGATATTTGCTAGATATCCACTAATATCCATACCTTGATAGTAAAGTATCAAAGGTCAATACCCTGAACCTGATATTGGGAGAATGCAATCTTAGGACTTGATGGGAGAACTTTTCTCTCTTTGTAGGAATTTCCAATTTTGTTTTTCTCTCCACCTTTCAAATGTTATTCAGGATTTATTCCCAAAAGTTCTGATGCAAAAATGCATACAAGAAGTATATTTCTAAAGTAATAACAACAATGATGCTAGAGAACTATCAATCTTTTGAGTTTGAATCTTGTAGGAAAGGGGAAATCTACCTACGTTAGACAGACAACATTTGAATTTATATTGACAAGCTATACATACTTGGGCTAGTGACAAAAAAAAAAATGACAAGCTTTTTGGTTTGCTTTCTTTGCTTTGCTTTTCATTTTTCTTTTGACTTTGCTTTTCTTGCTTTTAACCCCAGGGTAAGTCTCACTCCCTCACCCTGTGTTCTAGGCTATAAACTAAAACCCAATTCATGCATTTTATCCCTTGCAAATCAAATGTTTTCAAAAAAGTAAATGAAAATGGGGCACCACAGAAAGTTGAAAGGATTTTTTTCAAGTTTCTTTTGCTTCCAAAGTGATTACATATATATTATATTAGACCAGGTGTTGGAATTTTTCACCTGGTTTGCAAACCCAAACTAATAAACATGTTAAACTATTATTAATATTACAGACTTTACCTACAATGAGACCATTGCCCATGCCAAGTCATCAACAGGACCCAACTCATCCCTGTTTTCTGCCTTTCCATGGAAACAGTCCTTGTCAATTTTCCTATCATTACAAGGACAAGTGTTTGAGATCACAGTAAGCTAGAAATGCATCACAGCGTCATAAGGCCAGCACAGCTACTTTTGCCCACAGCCTGCTCTCTGTGCATAAGTAGGCACTGCAGGAACTCTGATACCATAGAGAATGGAATTCTTCTGCTCCTCCATAGGCCAAGCTTATTCAGGATGCTATATTGTCTTCCCTATACTTCTCAGTGCTCCATGACTTAAAAGTTCCACCACTGCATGAAGACCTCTTTGGATCTGTGTGGTGGATCTGAGGAACAATAATGTGCATTCTGGAAGTTGACTTGCATGTGCCAGTGCCTGCTCCTTCCTCAGGGACCTTCTGATCTTCTAGCTTATTCACCACTTGGCCTCAATAATAAGTAAAAAAAATTTTAAAGAAAAAAAAAGGCATGATATGAGGGGAGGAAAGAGTAATAAGCACTTAGAGTCCTTACTTTACTATGGGCACTTACAGAAGGTAAAGGAAGGTAAAGGTTGGTTACATTTTGCTATTCTTTTAGTATATTTGATATCTGTTCTCAAAACAATTATAGAACATTTCTTGACCATAGAAAATCACAATTTTGTTATGAATATCTTTTAAACCAAGTTAAAAAATGAATTGCACAAGTCAAAATTTAAAATGTTTCCAAAGTTGCAACTGGAAATTTTCTATATCAGTAATGGTGTTTCTTCTAAAAGGAAGAGGGTGACAAAAAATTGTTAACACAATGTTGTACTAACAAAGTCAATTCTTATGTTTTTTCATTAATAGCTATAATAAAGTAAGATTCGATAAGGGGATAATTGGGAGTAAGTGGGACCAACAGGACCAATATTTATTTAACACTGCTTTCATTCCCTTCTTCAGTCTTTTGAAGTCAGCTTAAGATATTTCAGAGAAAGGAAGTGTGTAGATATCTCATTTCCTTTCTGCCAGCTCTTTCTTCCTATCTAATTACACCAGTTTGCTTACAGATTTGTATTATTGTATCTTTTCTGCAATTAGCAAAGTGAGTATTATTTAACTTCTGATTTTGATGCATTCATTTAGTAGCAAAATTATTAAAGTAATTCTCCATGAGTCTTATTGTATAATGCTAACTAGCTTTAAAGAAGTTTTTGAGAAATAATGTACTTTTTATGGTATAATGGTATAATTGACTATTTCCATGATGGTTATTAAGAGACACTCAGCCTTATACAAAATATTTTGATTAGACAATCACTACCTAAATGAAAACAAATAAAAGAAATAAATTTGTGCACTGAAATAAATTAAATTAATGCTTGATTTGATGAGCATATCATGGAGATTGCTCAACTCCGGGGGGGGGGGGGGGGGGGGAAATTAAGAGAACTAATATCCATAGAATAATGTTATTTGGAGAATGAATTGTTTTCTTCCTTTCCATTTTCATTAAAGCTGTGTTAGGAATCTGAATGTTAATTGAATGTTGATTCTTTTATGTTGCAATACTCTACTATTAAAATATGTCCCTCATCATTGTTCAAGATATTGACTGTTTTATCTTTAATTATCTTTACCATCTAGTTTTCAATACCACCAAAGATAGCAATTTAATAAGATTAAAGATTTAAAAATTTAAATAATAATTATTCTTTTAAAATTATCATATAAAACTAATACCAGTTTTATTTGAAATATCTTGATTTTCTGTTGAAATACATTATCCGTATTTTATGCTTACATATAAGTATTTTGAAAATTTAATCAGAAAAAACTAATTATTTTCTGAGATACATTCTGACATGGGTTATGGGTTGCTTGTTTGTTTGTTTTTTATTAGTAGGGGAGTGCATTTATCTCTTTGTATAATATTTTGGCATAGCTTCCCCCTAAAACTGATGAAACTACATGTCTTTAATTCTAAGTGTTTTCATAACTTGACATCTCTGAAATAAAAATATGTTTCCAAATCAAAAATATGTTTCACACTTTATTATTGTAACTAGTAGACTTTTTTTTCTCAGTAAAGCAAAATACCTTGTGTTACAGTCGACAAAATCACTGTTCCAATAAAATAAGGTAGTATAACTATTCAAACTAAAGCATGAAATATTACTTGGAGATATCTCATCTTCCTTAGATTTAGCTACATAAACTGAATTTTGAAACTCAAATGATTTATTTAGAAAATAATTATTTTTGTTATTTAAGGTTTTTCTTCATATATATATATATATATATATATAATCTGGAACTCTTGTCTGTTGGCTCACTTTTTTAAAGCAATAGGTGACATTTTCCCTAATAAACTTCTTATTGGCTTGGTTTTTAAAGGAATCCAGTATCTAGGAAAAGCAGAATTGTTTGTTAAAGGAGATTTAAATAGTGAACCCATTACGAATACATCAAACTTAATTTTCTGTTCTGAGCAATGTATATTATTATTCCATATTGTCTTTCTCTTTCTATATGTGTCATAAGTGAGACTATTTCATGCATACATGCACATAAAATAAATATATTATAAATTTAAAAATGAAAGACTCCTTGTGAAAAAAAAAATGTGCTTTCTATCATATTAGTCTTGGGACTGGATTTCCCATTCTTGCCAAATGCTATAAAGCCTATCCAGAGAAGTTCTTTGAACCGTGGATGTGAATCAGCTCTTAGTTGAGGTATATTTCCTCAAATTGATGACAGTGATTGGTTCTGACCTACAATGGTCCAACTATAGTGGAGTTCAGGACCTTTAACTTATTAATCATTGATAAATAACTGGAGAAAGAGAGAATTACTTCCCACTGGAAATCAGTGTTAAGGGGAAGAGTCCAGAACATCTATCACACTTCCCATGACCAGGAAAGAAGAGCTTATTACTTTGGTGGAAAATATATACCTTCAAGAAAATATTTCCTCAATGGACATTTCAATTTTGCAAAGTGAGAGAAAAAAATCTGTGTTGAGACTGAAAAATGTACAAAACACTCATTTGTGCTGCAAAATAATAGACATGGTTTCTTGACTGTAGACAATGGCACCTATGGTTCTTTTTAGAAGTTCTTGTACCGTGAATATTGTGATATCTTTGAAAGATATAGCCTTTAATTCTTTTTTTTTAAGTTTATTTTGAGAGAGACAGTGCAGTCAGGGGAGGGGCAGAGAGGGAGGGAGGGAGAGAATCCCAAGCAGGTTCTGTGCTTATAGCATAGAGCCCA
Source organism: Panthera pardus (assembly GCF_024362965.1). NCBI lineage: Eukaryota > Metazoa > Chordata > Mammalia > Carnivora > Felidae > Panthera > Panthera pardus. The sequence continues at coordinate 99,861,823 of NW_026526721.1, read as the reverse complement.
ATATGGGGCTCCATCTCACAAACTGCAAGATCATCCCTTGAGCCAAAATCAAGAGTTGAATGCCTAACTGATTGGGCCACCCAGGTGCCCAGGTTTTTATTTTTGATGTATGTGTGTACTGATGCCAATCTTCACCAATAACAGATGGACCATAAATTACAGAACCCGTCCTTAATTGTAACTCTGAAGACTCAGTGCATATCCTTTCATTTTCTTGATTAATACTGATGTGGTTTGAAGTGCTAAGGTTTGGCCAAGAGAGAATTTTTGAGACATTTTCAGTACAAAATGTGTTCTTATTATAGCACTGGGGCAGGACCCAAGGACTGGGTGGAGGAGAGGGGGACAGGAAGCACTGCATTGGGGATGTGAAGAATGACTGATTATATGCTTTGGAATTGGGGGAGATCAAGACAAAGGAACATTCCAAAAGGACTTTCATATGTTAAAGAAGACTCACAGGATTCTGGAGGCACTAGCAGTTGTCAAGCTAGGGTTGTTTTTCCTTTTAGCAAAGCATTAACATTAAGACATTCAAGAGTTCCTAGAGGAGTGTCATATTCTGCCTGTCTCAAGTATTTGTCAACTGGCTGCAGATTATAAAGAAATTTAATTTTATCCACATTTCCTTTTCCTGTGTTCCCCACATCACTACTATGATGTGGTGGAGCTTCTTGGCCTTATACAATAAAGGCACACACAGAAATACACACAATTATAGATTTATATGATAAGTTGTTAGTATACATTTTTCTTAATTTCATAATCTTTGTGCAAAGGACTGACTACTATAAATTACTATAATTTTGTGTAATTATTTATATTTGTATTTGTTAAATTGAACAAAATCATCACTAATCTTCAAAATTTTAGCCTACAACTCATTAAATCAAATGGAAATATTAAATTTTACTAGTAGAATGACTTAGATATTTAGCCTTTGTTTATTTCTGAAATTATGTCTATCTATCTACCTATCTAATACACACTATTATGATATATAATATAATCTATATTGAATAGATCTATGTACATAATGTTTATATGTATATAACTTAACACTAAATTTAAAAAGAGATTTTTTTATATGTATTTATTTCTTTTGAGAGAAAGAGAATGAACAGGGGAGGGGCAGAGAGAGAGGGAGAGAGAATCCAACCCACAAACCATGAGATCATGACCTGAGCAGAAATCAAGAGTCAGATGCTCAACCAACTGAGCCACCCAGGCCCCCCAAAAAGAGATATTTTTTAAAGCTACAATACAATAAAATAATACCTATTTTCAAATGCTTTTTTGATAGAAAGGTTTTAGGTTTTAATACATACACTGTGATAAACATTACACTAAAACTTTTCCCCAGACTCTTAACTATAGAGAACAAACTGGGGTTGCTGGAGGGGAGGTTGGTTAAGTGGGTGATAGGTATTAAGGAGGGCACTTATGATGAGCACTGGGTGTTGTATGTAAGTGATAAATCACTAAATTCTATTCCTGAAACTAATCATTACACTGTATGTTAACCAACTAGAATTTAAATAAAAACTTTAAAAATAAAAAAATATATAATAAAACATTTCCTCAGATTTGTTGATATGTTTATTTAAAAATTTCTAGAATATATTCTTTATCCTTAGGCAGTACATTCCTTAAGGGCACATCTGTCACAATTTAAATATCATTAGAATAATTTACATTAAATGGAGACACAGGCAGAAAAGAAATTAATGAATATAGTTCACTCATAGAACTAATGTTAAGTAGAAATCACAGAAAATGTTGAAATAAAAATTGTCATATTCATTCCAGTGTGTCATGACTTCTAATTTTCAATATGAATTTATCATTATCTAACATTCAAAGGCATTTATTCAATTTATATATTCTGAGTGCCAACTATGTGCCAGGCTCTATCTAGGAACTGGTAATACTTCACTAAATAAAATAGATGCATTTCCTGTCTAAAATTTTAATTCTAGCAAAAGAAAATCAAGTATATAATGTAATATTTGTTTGTGACAAGCAACTGTTGGAAGAAACAAAGCAGAGCTCTAACATCGCACTATGTTAGTGAAGGTGGTTATTCCCTACTCCCTTGACTCCCCACGATCATGACTTTACTTCTTTATTCTTCAATTCTCTTACTTTGTCCCTATTTTGTCACTTCCTCTCTGAGGGTCTTACATTCAATTTTCCCAAGAGACTAAGAGTTGATTGGGTCAGTAAGTTACTATGGAATATGGAATATCATTTATCTCTCTCATGTTGAACCTGTAGGTAGTTGGCTCTCTTTGCCTGGGATGTTGATTCCTTGTCTAACTCATTGTCCCCATGATAAGAGTGTCATATCAGACTAAACATATCAGACCTAGAAATAACTGATAATATAATTTGAAAAAAATCTATGAAAAGAGAAACTACAGGATACACATAAGAGAGACATTTTTCCCAGACTAACATAAAAGTGAGCTCCACAGAAAATAACCAAGTGGTGTCTTGAATTCCCTTGAATATAAATCACTCTTTCATACTTAAAAGATCTGTAGAGATTATTTGCTTTGTTGGGAATGCCTTTCTTTTCTTCTCTAATCATTGCCTGGGATTCCACAGTGGATTCTTGTTATTCATAGTAGTTGTATTCTATGATGTCTTTGCAAACACTGAATTAGTGAATACTGAACAGTTGTTCTCAGAGGAAATGCAGGGTTAGTTTCCTGTGAGCCTTGGCTCATAACATTTTCATTAACTAATCAATACATAACCCTGTTTTATATGTGTTTCTGTTTAAAGATACCTTATTTAATATACTTACACAGGACTATAAATTATCCCTGGATGAAGCTTATCAATATACATGTTTTCCCTAGAAGTACATCAAAGCCTTCTTGCACTTAGGTACATTAGAAGATACTTCACTATTATGCTTAGGGGACATTTTAAAAAGTCAAATCACCAACAAAATGTAGAAATTGTGGCTCTAAATAGACCTTGAAAAGGAAACGTTTTCAGTATGAGAGTTACAACAAGAAGGTAGAATATTACTTAGGTTGACCTTGGCTGGAAACATGGGTGCTAAGCATCTTAATTTTTTGTCGCTCTGCATATGTTCTTAAGTGACCACAAAATCATCATATTGATTTTGGGATTACAGATAAATTTTAGTGAGCAGGCAAATTTGCAAATATGGACTTAGCAAATAATGAGGATCAACTTCTTTTCATGGCTTCTACTCACTCTTCTCTGATTCTTTGCTTCTTTCTCTTCTAGCATCTCGTAAAATTAGCCAGTTTTTACTACATGTGTCATAGTACTTCACTGACACCTGTTAGTATAACACTTAATTTACTGTAAGATTGATCTTCAAAGTCATCACTTTGAAATCATAGATCATGGATAGATCATTTTGATATTCCCACTGTATTCACATAGTAGGTATTCATTTAAGATCTGTGAAAAAAGGGAGGGAAGAGAGAGACAGGGAGGAAGCTAGGATGGAAAATGAGCAGTTCATTCTTAATAAGCTGTTAACACACAACTCTGTCAATAAAACTTTTTATTTTACTGCTGTATCACAATGTGCCCTCCAAGAATTCAGTTCAATTCTTTATTTCATTTTTCCATCTTTGAAATAAGAAAAATAATTCTTTTCACTTATTTCTGAAATGTCTGAAGACATTCAAGAGGAAAATCAAATGATTTTGTGCTCATTGGAAGGTCTTATCTAAATTTGAGGCCAGTGATATTGTTAGTGTTATTATTTTTGCCAAAGGAACTTAAGAGACTATATAAGTAAAATCTTCTGAAGTTGTTCATTTTGTTTGAAGTGGAATAAAATGTAATGAAAAATTTTCGCTTGTAAGCAGAAGGTCTTACATAATGAGTCTTCTTGGATTGAGAAGGAAAAGAAAATGCAACAAGCTTTGATAGAGAGCTTTGATACAGTATAGAGGCAAGCTGTTCGGTTCGGTTTAGTTTGGTTCTCTGGATTGAATTGTACTGTGCCCTTTCGGGGCTCCTTGCTTGAGAAATATAACTTTGTACAAGTTTTAATATGCATATACAGAGTACCAAACTACTTTTCTCTCTTCATCCTTGTTTCACTAGGCTAGAACAAGATTAGTAAAAGCCCCTGCTGTTCAACTGCATCCTATTAAGATCACAAGAGGAGGAAATGAACCAAAAAGTGGTGACGAAAAGGTGATAGTCTATGGATTAATGGGTAAAAAAAGGTTTATCTCCATTCATTTAGGACTCACTTCTTATACTATTCTTAGATATTTCTTTAAATTTTATGTAAGGGATGCATGTCATGATTATAAAAAGGCACAATCAAGTTTATTTTTCTTAATAAAATAGGCGATTATTTTTATTTGTGTATAAATATTTTTTTAAAAGACTAAAAAAGTTGTCGCGTTATGTGTTATACACATCATACCTTTAGGGTTTACATAATTTATGTAAAATAAATGAGACATTAAATGTTTGAAATTACTTCAACAATAGGGCTGATATGCACTTTAGAATAAACGCTATAATCATGATTAAGCATAGAAAACATTATCTTCCACTTTTTCTTTTTTTTTTTTAATTTTTTTTTTAACGTTTATTTATTTTTGAGACAGAGAGAGACAGAGCATGAACGGGGGAGGGTCAGAGAGAGAGGGAGACGCAGAATCTGAAACAGGCTTCAGGCTCTAAGCTGTCAGCACAGAGCCCGATGCGGGGCTCGAACTCACGGACCGCGAGATCATGACCTGAGCCGAAGTCGGCCGCTTACCCGACTGAGCCACCCAGGCGCCCCTCTTCCACTTTTTCAAGAACACAAAACAATTAAGTGTGTTACTTCTTTCAAAATAAGTTTTTTAAAATAAAGCAATCCTCCAGTAAACACAAAGGAATAAAAGTTTAGTTGTCACACCATTCTAGATACTTATAGATATTAGGACTATGCTATATTTAACTCAGTTTATTTTAAAATCCTGGTTACCTAATAATAATAAGATGTGTGACTACTTTATCTCAAATTACTTGTGTATATGTTATTTACTTATATGGGGTTTTGTAGAATTAATAATGGTTATGCCCAAATATGCAGAAAGATCATGACTAAAAGTCAACAAGATAATCGTAATTTCCACCCTGACTATATTGCCTTTACTATTTGAATAACACACATGACTAATCTTGTTTCAAAACTTTTCCCTCAAATTCAGTGTTCCTATTATGTATAGATAGATTACCAAAAAAAAAAAAAAAAAAGTTCCAAATGTAATATGTGACATTTATTTTGCTTAAGAACCTGCAATTTGAACGAGATTCCCTAGGAACAGCTCATTTTTGTTCCACTAGTCATCAGAGGCTCAGTGACTGAGGGCTGGAATCATCAGTGTCTTACTCACATGCCTGAAAACTATTTATCAGCCGAGGTTACCGAATAGCCCACATGTCTTTCTATGTAGTAAATGGCTTCTTCATAGTTTGGTGGCTGAGACTCAAGGGTGAGCCCCACAAGAAAAAGATAACCATGTGGAAGCTCTATTGTCTCTTATGAGCTATCCTCAGAAGTCATAAAGTGTCACTTCTGCTGTATTCTATCTACTTAGAAGCGAGTTACTAAGACTATCTCAGATTCAAGGGGAGAGGAATTAGGCTTTATATTACAAAAGCATGTTAGCGGGCATACTTGTAAGTATGGCTAAGCTTAGAAAATATTATTTGCCACAATCTCTTTAGTTTAAATAAGTACTGATCTATCCTAATTCTGCCTCTCCATCTTATGTTGTTATAGCTGTCATTTGACTTATTTCTGATCATTCAGTAGGTAGAAAAAATTTATCTTTTTCCAATTACTTGGGGTGAAAATAAAGCATTTCCCTGGGAAATTGATGATAAAACCATTTGTTGTTTATCAGCTAATAAAGCTACACCTTAGAAGTGGTCATACTCAGTTGGAGAAAAGCATTATACATCATTGGAAATACAAATATTTCCTTTATTCATTTCTGATGTCTGAATTACATATTATTTATTCCAAAAAAAAGAAAAGACATCAAAATTAAATTCAATAATAGCAAAATAACATTCCCAGGATTGGTAAGTAAGTAAATCATTGTTCTCTGTAGATGACTCTTCAGTTTGCACCTAAAAAAAGGTTTACGTAAGTGCCTTTTGAAGCTGATGATGAAATTACTTTGATGCTAAAATTATTTTCTAAGAAATATTTCAAACTCGCAATCTCTGTTGTTTCTTGTCACCTGTAGCTGTGGCAAAAGACTGCTTCCATATAAATGAATGAGAGAAGGCATCATAAAAGATTTATTTCTGCTGCCCCATTTTTCTTATTTATTTCTAACATTCTGCCCATTTACCATGAGCTTCCTCACATTTCAGAAACAGCTAGTCGTCTTTGAGAACAAATTGTGCTATTTACTTCTGTCCTCAGAGAAAACGAATGGTTTAGTGGGTGAGATGTCCAGAACAATAAGGAAAACTTGTGCTATGTATTCCCAACAGAAGAAATAGATCTTCTGTAAATAACTCCCAGCACAATCATGGCAGGTCTCAGCACTGCACAGAGTTATACATATTTTTTTCTTTACATAACTTTAAAACCTTTCAAAAGAAAAATCAGCAGAAGGCTTTATGCAGATGCATAGACTTACCCCAAAGTTATAGAAACAGAATATTTGAAATAAGGAAAGTGTTTTAGTTATATTCCTATATAATTTAGTACACACACACACACACACACACACATTGATTTTCAACTTCATGGACAGAAAATACTTTAGATGAAATGAATACAACCAAATAATAATATTAGGAAAAGAAAAATAATGTTATTTTGTATAAATCAAAGGGAACTAATGATGAAGTTTAATAAATCATTATATTTTTGTTTTGTTTATTTGTTTTTGTTTATTTTAAGTGGCTTCACACCCAGTTGGAGCCCAATGTGGGACTTGTGTTCATGACTGTGAGATCAAGGCCTGAACTGAGATCCAAGCCAGTCACTGAACCGACTGAGTCATCCAGGCCCCCCCAATAAATTATTGTATTATTTTAGTCAGAAAGAAGAGCTAGATTTCTAACATTTACTAAATCCATGCCACATGCCAGACTTATTTCATAAGAGATTTACATATTTATAAAAACTTAATTGAAGGGGTGCCTGGGTGGCTCAGTTGGTTCGGCATCAGACTCTTGATTTCAGCTCAGGTCATGATCTCACGGTTTCTGGGTTCAAGCCCTGCAATGGGCTCCATGCTGACAGTGTGGGGCCTGCTTGAGATTCTCTATCTCTCTCTCTGCCCCTCCCGTGCTTGCTCTCTCTCTTTTTCTCAAAATAAATAAATAAAATTTTAAAAAGCCTTAACTCTTACAGATATTTTATATGATAAACACTTTTATTCTCATTACACATATGAGAAAATTGAGATTGATAGAAGTTAGACAGCTTTTCCCAATCCCCTAAAAAAGAAATAGGAAATTATTATTCCCAGAATAATGGGAATCTCAAGACCACTCTCATATCTGACACCTATTGCAAGCTTCAAGGTCCTCAAACCCACTTTTACAGTCAATAATTTGCTAGAAAAACTTGCAGAACTAAGGAAAAATATTTTACTCATAGTTAGGGCTTATTGTAGTGAAAAGATACAGATTAAAATCAGTATAGGAAAGAGTCCGTAGGGCAGGGTCCAGGAGACATCAAAACATAGAGCTTCCAGCTGACCTGTCCCAGTGAAGGAGTACAGACAGCACTGATTTCTCCTAGCCATGATGTGTGGCAGTATGCATGGAGTATTGTTAACCAAAAAACTCATCTGGTCTTTAGTGAGAACTTTTATTGGGGTTTAATCATATAGATGTGATTGATCACCAACATGGCTGATCTTGGTCTCCAACCATGGCATACATTGAGTTGATACTGAGTGGTCCAAGGTCCCCCACTGCATTGTTAGCATAGATTACTAGACATAGCCAAAGACCACCACCTGAACAAAAACATTATTATCAGGGACGCCTGGGTGGCTCAGTCGGTTAAGCGTCTGACTTCAGGTCAGGTCACAATCTCACGGTCCGTGAGTTCGAGCCCCGCATCGGGCTCTGAGCTGATGGCTCAGAGCCTGGAGCCTGCTTCTGATTCTGCGTCTATATAAAAATAAAATAAATATATATAAAAATAAAAAAAACCATTATTATCAGACAGGACATTCCAAGGGTTTTGAAATTACCTTCTAGAAGCTGAGCACAAAGCCTAAAACTCTCTTTGGTAAAGTTATTCATTTGATACAGTTATCCTAACACAATTAAGTAATAAGTAGAAGCATAACCAGTGATACATATCTTACTGATTTAGCAAAAACAACAAAGCTTTAGAAAATTTCCAAATGGAATAGTTTGGTTGCATTTTCATACCTGTTCTCAATTTACCAAAGATTATTTTTTAAACTCAATTTTGACCTAAATTGTGTAGTAGGGGAAGGTATTTGTATAAATCCTACTATGAAACTATCTGGCAGACTAATACGATTTCTAACTTTACCAGAACTTTATTTTAAAGTTGAGTTTATATATTTTAGTTGAATTTATTATTATGGGAGAGCAAATCCTAGTAGAACTACTAAATATAAAAAGTTCTCTGTGACATTCTACAATGCTGTTTTCAGGTCCATTTTTAGTTATAAGATCAAATTTAGAATATAGTCCTGACTGACTCACTTGTTTTATCCTATGAACACATCATGTCAGCAAAAATTTCATCCTCATCATTATACACTGATCTATTACTGTGAATGCATGTCCATGTTTCAAATAAAGTGAACACTTGGGTGTAATAGATCTAATTAAATAGAACATGTTTTGGTTAAAGAAATACAGATTTCAAAGAGAATGATGAAGTTTTCCTAGGTAAACAGTGCTTGAAAATTTCCACTCTCAAGTGCTCTGGTAGAGAATTAAAGCATTAATGGCATTGCAGTTGTAATTTTATTATTTTTTAAAATGTTATTATCTCATCCTATTAAATGATTATTACTAAATTAATGTTTGATAACAAATATTAAATGAAGTTATAAAACAATGGTTGTATACATGTACTCCTATATGTGTACATAAGATTATTATTTCTGACATAAGATTTCTTATTTTACAGTGGAGCTATTTATTAGTTTTAAAACCCAAGACTAGTTTCTTTCATGCCTATCTCCTTTCTGATTACTCAGTAATAGAATTTGTTGTATTCCTATTTATTTGAATTGTGAAGAAAGCAATTATTTGGGGGAATGGAAGTGCAAGGGAGATTTCTGGACTGAATGGAGATAAGGCTTGCTGTTGCCAACGTCAGATTGCATCAAGTTATTCGGCATCATATAGTTTACAAGGATAATGGATCTTGATTCATTTTGACAATATGTCTGGTCTGAATATAATCTGCAATATGTGTCATGCTGCCTCTCAAATTCAATGGAACACCTTGTTTCCTTAGGAGTACAGTATGTTTCATGAGCCTTTCCAGATATTTCATATTGTTCATTGTGAGATTAGGAGCAGAATTTACCATACTAAATGAGACTTTATGAGAGGGACTTTGTTATTTGGATAAGAAGGGGAGGAAGATTTAGCCTAAAATCACAAATTCTTCAAACCTCCTATTAATCATAACTTTCAATTTCCCATATAATTATATAGTCATATTTCATTCATACAGGAAGAAAAGCATGGAAGAAGGATAAGCAGATATTTTAGATCTCTGTAGATTCTTTAGGACTTAAGAAAATCCTTGGTTCTACCAAATAGTACTGTGAAAAGCTCATATAAAATGAAGTTAATACATCTATAAAGGTGGGCTAGAAAGAGGACTTCTCTTACATAATTCAGAGTATTACATATATTTAGTTTTTAATTATAATTAGGTTGAGCTATCCAAAATCATTGGTAGGCAACTATTTTTGACCCACAGAAACTGTAAATTTCATATGCCTTCACCTAGTAAAACCATGGATAGATACTTGTCTACACAGTTGTTCTTTTCAGACACGTCTTTACCCAAAACTTTGTCCAGTTAGGTTTTTAATAAATGCTTTTTGACAATAAGGTCAGAACATAGGTTAAATATTTTTTAGGAAAATCACAGTAAAATTTCTTGGTGAATAGTAACTTCCAACATTATGTTTTCTCTTTAAACCATACACATCACAACTTTGTCATCAAAGAGTCACTTGACAGTAACAAAAATATGTCTGGGTAAACACTTAAACTAAGAAATGCATGCTGATTAGGTTCACAGGTCCAGTATTGTTTAATCAGGTATACAGTCGGTGAGAACTGAGAAAGAGACCTTAGTAACCAACTCCTTTGGCTTATATACTTTATCTAGTAAAGAACCTACCTCACCTCCTAATTGCCTGTTTGGATACTTCTAATGTTATTATTAAAACTCTAAATTGATTTTTACAATGGCAATGTAACTAGAATTCAAATCATTTGTTAAATTTTAAATCTAGATGAGAACTATATTTTTAAGAATTAATTAGGTGGGGTGCCTGGGTGGCTCAGTCAGTTGAGTTCAGCTCAGGTCAAGATCTCACAGTTTGTGGGTTGGAGCCCCACGTCAGACTCTGTGCTGACAGCTCATAGCCTTGAGCCTGCTTCAGATTCTGTGTCTCCCTCTCTCTCTGCCTCTTCTCTGCTCGCACTCTGTCTCTCTCTCTTTCAAAAATAAATAAACATTAAAAAAATTAAAAATAAAAAAACTATCAATTATAGTGGGATATTTGCCAATATTGCCTTTGGATTACCATTGGAGTATTCCACATGTTTCATGGCCCAAGAGTGACTTTATTTTTTTTCCTATCTGCTGACAATAGTATTATACTTTATCTTATTATGTTGTAAGTGTTTTTATTTACTAAATCTTAAGATTGCTTAAAAATATAAAATCAGTTAGGGTTCACCAGTCCCCGCCTCATAGAACTTGAAGTTGATGACTAAAATCACCTTTATGGTTTGGACCTATACTCTTCTTCCTTTACACTATTTTCAGGATGCCTTTGTCTTATCCCTAAGGTGTTTTGTGATATTTAATAAACATAACATTCTTCTCTTAGATATCTGCATTTTCCTTGAATGTACAATATCTTGGGGGATAACTCTAAGCGTTAGGAAAGATAGAAATTTGCCACATTCTACTTATTTACTATACAAAGCTCTCAAACCAGGACATCATCTTTAGCTTTGATGCATGGCTTCTAAAGGTAGTTGAACAGTACTTGGAAAATATACCAGAGTTGGGACTCATTGGTTGGGGCTGCTTTTTAAAGAATTTAAAGCCCAAACTAGAAAGATATTAACATATAAAGACAACACCTAAATTTACTCCTTTTCTTTTTTTAATATAGTGCCACATAACTTATTATGGAATGTGGATTTCATAGCATTGAGAAGGGGGACTAATTTGGCAGTGTTATAAAAGATAATTGGAAGGGAATTCAGACTATTCAAAATTAATTACTATTTTGTGAATAAAGCTTTAGAAGTCATAGTAGCCAACTCGGTGATGCTGGACTATATCAAGAAGTAAACATTTCCAAATTCAGTTGACTATACTTGTTTTTATTGTCCAAGTATTACCTTCACAATCATCGTGTAGGCATAGAGATATTAAATCCTCTAACTAAGATAATCATATTTCATAAGAATGAACTGTGACCGTGGGTTCTCATATGGTGAAATAAGCTACGACGATATCAAATCTCAGATAATATCTATAAACTCTGATTTAAAAATCTTTTTAATTATTTGAAGGTCCTGCACAATGAACAGAAAGAGGTATATTCTATTGGTAATCCAACTTCAGAAAAATGAAATAACATGGGGTGAGTTATCCATCTTGAGAAAAAGTCACAATTGGTATTGCCTAGAGCTAACAAAAAAATGAGAGAAAACTCCAAGAAGAGAGGGAACCAGAAAGACAGAACTTCATGCTCTCTGTATAAACCATTCAAGTCTCCGGACGACTCAAAGAAGCTGAGATAAGTATAGAAAAATGAACCACAATTTGAGCTGCTGCCCAAAAGACAAAGTTTGCAGTTCGAATGCAGTTTGCAGTTAACTCCTTGTTAAAACAAACGGTGCCTGGGTGGCTCAGTCCGTGAAGCGTCCAACTTCAGCGCAGGTCATGATCTCGTGGTTCCTTCAGTTCGGGGCCCCGCGTCTGGCTCTGTGTTGACAGTTTGGAGCCTGAAGCCTGCTTCAGATTCTGTGTCTCTCTCCCTGTCTCTCTCCAAATAAATAAACGTTAAAAAAAAATAAAATTTAATTTAAAAATTAAAAAAAAAAAATCCAGAGTCTCCATAATATCAACATTTACCATGCCCAGGATGGAATTGAAACAAACAAACAACAAAAAACAAAAAAACTCAACATACAAAGAGCTAGGAAAATATGACCTATGCTTAAGAGAAAAAACACTCAACATAGATCAGCCCCAAGATAACATAGATAGGCTTAGCAGATAAGGATCTTTATTTTTCTTTATTTATTTTTGAGAGATGGAGCCCTAGCAGGGAGGGGGAGAGAGAGAGGGAGATGAGAATCTGAAGCAGGATCTGCACTGTAAGCACAAAGCCCTACTGTGGGGCTGGAATCCAGGCTTCTTGAGATCCTGACTGGAGCCAAAGCCATGATCTGAGCTGAAGACAGACACTGGACCAACTGAGTTACCCAGGCACCCATTAGCAGATAAAGATCTTAAAGGCTATGTTACATCTGTACTCAAAAATGAAAGAAAGACATGTTCACAATGAATGTAAGGATTGAAAATTTTAGCAGAGAATTGGAAAATACAAAAACAACAGAATGGATATTTTAGAACAGAAAATTATAATATCTGAAATAAAAAACACTCTGGGCTAAAAAGCATGATGGAGATGGCAGGAGAAAGAATAACCAGCAAAAGATTATTTACAGCAATTATCCAATCTGAAGTACAGTGAGCAAAAAGATTTCAAAGTGTTTTAAAAGAATTAAACTCAGACATACCATTTAAGATAAGAAAGTATTTAAGTGAAATGTTCCTTTTTGACACTAAACTTTAAAATATAGTGCTATTTCCTAGGTGTTGTATGTAAGTGATGAATCACTGAATTCAACAGCTGAAACTAATATTACACTGTATACTAACTGGAATTTAAATAAAAACTTGAAATTACAAAAAAAGTCTGCATATACAGAAAAAATATAATGCTATTTCATTAAAAAAAAAAACAAATAATATTTATTTTCTCTGACCTCTTTCTTAAATCATTATTCAACAAATCAGTTACTTTATCAATTCTTATATATTTAAATGTTATAAAAATTGTATGAAACATTGTTCAAATACATCAAATAGTTGCCCTCTTTCTTTACATGCAAATTGAAATTGTTTTGATTGAATCCCAGGAAAATACGTGGCAGATATTTCCAAGTGCCAAGTACTTTTTTTCAGATGTATGGAATACTAAATTTAATATGAAATTGGAATTTAATTAAATACTTATTATTTGATCTTGCATTGCTCTTTTATTTTCTTGTAGCCAATTCTTTTCAGTTTCCTTGTTTTTAACTGTTTATTTTGACTGACACAATATTATTTGATAATATTATTATCTAATATAATATTATGCTATGACATATAGTCTGTATGTAACGTAGAAGGAGATTTTTAGGGAAAGCTTTGGTGTTCTCTGAATCTCCTTCCCTTCCATCCCTATAAAGAAATAATAACTTGAAGCCTTAGAAACATGCAACACTCTGAGAAAATGATTTATATCTTGGAGCTTCTGATTTATGCTTATAAAATCTGTGGCTGGCCAATGGTCTAACAATAAAGAGAGATTGTGGAATTGGCAACAGCTGATGCTGTTTTTGTGTGGAAGGAGGAGAAAAGGGACAAAAGGATATATGTGTTGTTGTTTTCTATGGATCACATGTGGAGTGCTCAAGACAGAGCTGGCAGGAGGCTCTTTTGGATTCCAACCAAGAAGGCTGCCCAGAGGTCAAGGAACTCAGTAAAAAGAAGCTAGATGCCAAAAGAAGCAATTGTAAGTGACCCGATGGAGAAATTGTGTCTTTCCACGTTAAAAAGAGAACTGCAGGTGAGAAATGACCAGTGGCGGGGTGTCATCAAAGAACAGATAGCAGCAGACATGAGAGAAAAGATTTAGCTTACACGAGCCGAGCCCAAGGAGCCCAGGAATCAGCTTGTGATGGTTATCAATTGATAAATACACTTCCTACTCCCTTACTATTACACTGTCTTGTTGCTCCAAACTTAACGCAGACAAAAGCAGCATATTAAGTGAGGGAGTAGGAGTAAACACTCTTAATTTTACTGATTACACTTTCAAAAAAATGTTATTGGATCAAAATTACATGTGGAAAAAAAAAATCCCATAAATACTCCAGTTATATGCTCTCTCAGTCTTCTCAAATCCTCTGAACAAAATAGTTCATTGGCTAATTCTCTGTCAAATACTGATGAATCAAATCACCCATTGTAAGGCAGCTGTCTTCTGAGTAGTAGATCACAGGCTCTGAAATTGTCTGTGTACCACTGGTAAGCCTCCTTTGCAGGATCTTAGCTTTTGCTATAGATTACAGCAAATCCCATTAACCCTCCATGCTTTTCTGCTTAGATCACACTCTCATTTTATAAGCACTTTAAAATTTCATTCTTATGCATTAGAGTTGCTGCGCTACAATGCCCCCATAAAAAGATTTTTGTGCTTTACAAAGTCAGTTTTTTTGACTTTTTTACCTTTGTTTAACACTACGCTAATGTAGCATTCAGCCATATAAGAAATGGTCTAAGGTGATTTCTTTTCATCAAGAACATTGTATGTCTTTAGTACCTTGCTTCAAAAATTGACCTGGGGTGACCTTGGCCTCATCTTATTAAATTGCTATGTCAAACTTTAACCTATATTGTTCAAATCACAAGATTTTAAGTACTGCTCTATTGAATACCTCCTCTGATATATTAAAGGTTGAACAGATAGGGTGTCCTATTTCTAACCTGATGTTCAGTATTCAGATCTGTCCATTTTTCAAAGTTCAATGTGAGTCACTTGAGGGAGTCCATTATAAGTAAGTTGAATATATTGATATTAATGCTGATTATAATCAAGGTTCATTAACTTGTAAACTGGATAAATAGGTTGCAGTTGAGAATCAAGGACTAACTAAAAACCATCAACACTAAACGTATTGAAGTAAGACTAAAATTGGCAATACTTAATGTATAGCCCAATCAATGCCTCAATTTCTATAATGGATTATCTATTATATTTTCCAAAATTTATTTAATTCATTTTCGAATTTCCAACAATGTGACCCTTTGTTCTATACAAATGACAACCATCTTACTATATTGAGGAAATTAGGGAATTCATGTAAGTTCTCTCATTTTTTCCCTTTCCAGCTCAAAATTGTTTGCACTTTTCTTCTCACAGGAAGGATTTTTCCTTCACTTTTTCAAGAAGTGTGAATTCCATTTCTTCTGATTTTATTAATAATTCCCTTTTTCTTTTGTGTGCTTTTCTATTTATCCACCAAATTCCTTTCAATTTACAATTTTTTTTTAAAGTTTTGTCATCATACATGAGTTATTGAGGTTTGTTGGCTGAAGTTACTCATTATCCATTTACTTTAAAACCCTTCTGTCTCCATCATTTTATTAAATGATTTCTGTTCACAGTCCACATTTTTTTGACTATGAGGTGCCGCTGACACTGCTGGTCATTTTCTTAGAGGTAAGTTGAGACCCGCAAATGGCAACTATCAGTCAGTTTTGTCCCTGGAACTGATTTGTCTGTATGGTCACTGATTTCTTTTTCCCTGCATATAGGTTACTTAGGATTTCAGGACAATTGAGTATCAAATGAAACTTTAACTACCCATGTTTAATTTCTTAGGGAGCGGGCTTCATCTTGTGCCTTCAAGGTTGATATCTATAAGAATATTCTCTATGATACTTTCGTGGCAAAGAGAGTCACATCTTCTGGTGGGCATCTCTAATGTATCAGCTTTTTAATGAGGACAGCTTAAGAGCGGAAAGATGTCTGTTACAATTGTGCTAATATTTATAAATCCCTAAAAATATATAAAACATTTTGATGCTACTTTCCAACATACTGATTTACATACTTTTAATTTGACTATTACCTCTGGCCTAAGCCCCAACTCTTTGAAGTTTTACTTTTTTTCTAAAAATGCCTCAAAAATGTCTTTAAACCAACTCAACTGCTGCTTCTTAAAGAGATAATGCATTTTAAAAATCTGTTTATCATAAAATTTACATAAAATCGTATAACTTAATATAAACTTAACAAGATTTCCAAAAGGTTTATTATAGTATTCTTCACATAGGTGAATCAGATGATGTTAGCATATATTATCTAAAGGTTTAACTGGTATTTATAAAGTCTGCCCCCTTCTTCCCTTTTATGGTATAAATATCTGTCAGACAACATGCCCAAGGGTAGGATTTTGCAAGTACTATTTATTGATTATATACATTTAATAAGCTCTAGATCCATTTTAAGTATTATGATAATTTCCCAATCTCTCAATTATGAACCACCAAGAGCATTTGCTCTCAAAAGAGTATTTGTGTATAGTCTTTTTCAATACTTAGCTCCATTCCCTTTGAGATTTAAATAAATGGGTTATTCAGACCTACAGCACACCACAGTATTTATCTAAACTGGTGCTGACTATGCAGGTGTCATTTGGAATTTTTGAAATGCTGATGTTAAAAATGAGAAACCTACATAATCAATTTAAAAACCATCCTTCATAATTCCAAGTTTAAATTAAGAAAATAATGCCTAAAGGAAATTCAGACTAAAAATCTGCTTCTTGGTCATACTGTTCCCACAGGGAATTTACATCCTATCAATTTCTTTAGGGCATTATTGCCTTAATTTAAATTTGAATAGATGAAGGATGAGTTCTTAAAATTGTGCTGTGTATTTGCAGAACTGGGCATTTATTATTTTTTTCTTCATGGAATATAAGTAAAACTTCCCCAATACTGATCTAATTATATTTTTGTATTACTGTGTTTTACTCAAAATTAAGGATGAGAAACCCAATAAAGTAAATAAATAACATTATTTTGACCCATTTTAACATCATTTTTACCCATTTTTGAGGCTCTTCAAAAAGTTTATTAATAGTCACATGTTATCTAATGTGACATGAGATAATGAGCGTCCACGAAATTGGTCAACTTACAAGTCTCTGAGACCTAGAACTCCACATTTCCTATGAAGGGCATATGATATTGAGAACTTGAGTTGTCTTTTAGTGACTGTGAGTTAGACCTAAAGCAGTGTCTAGAAGGGATAGTGCCACAAAATGGGTGGAATTCGAACAATATGCATGAGGGATAGCTAGCAAGACATGACAACATATTTACGAGAAAGACTAACGGGAGTCTAGCAACATCTAGAAGTGACCAAGAAGCAGATTCCAGAGTCAGGCAGCAAAAGAGAAGGGGTGCCATGGGGTCTGAGCTCAGACACTTGTTTCTAATACCATAGGGCATAAGTGAGAGCTGAGAGATCTTCAATGATAGGAGTACAGGGCAGAATATGTGAATAGTAGCTCAAATTTAGGTAAATAGACATTGGAGTAACAAACTGAAATACAGGATAAAACGGTTATGTATCTTAGAACAAGCAAAAATTCAGTAATAGAATGGGGACATGACAAAGAGAGGAACAAGTTTAATTTAAATAGTAATTTGAATATTAAAATAATTTTTTTCCTAAAGATACTATTGTACCCAGATACTTGGCATAGATAAGCAACTAGTTAGCTCTCAAATACGTATTGATAATGAAAGGTAAATGTCCATGGGATAAAGATCCGTATAAGCTATTTTTGTGAAACAACATAACACAATGTGAAATACATATGATGAAAAAAATTATTCTCTTAATAAAAGCAATTTTAATTTTTTAACAAATTTTATAGCTCTAGTTTTGACATAAAACAAATTGCCCATATTAAAGGGTGCAATTTGATACTTTTTTAAAGGTTATTTATATATTTTTGAGAGAGAGCTCACACATAAGAGGGAGGAGGCAGAGAGAGAGGGAGAGAGAGTATCCAAGCAGAGCCTGACATGGGGCTCAAACTCGGGAACCGTGAGATCATGACCTGAGCCGAAATCAAGAGTCTGAGGCTTAACTGACTGAGCCACCGAGGAGCCCCTTGATACATTTTATAAAAGCCTATCTCCACGAAATTACCAAAATGGAGATGATGCATAAATACATCACACCCCCAAAGTTTCTAAGTCTTTTTTTTTAATCCTTCCTTCCTGACACTGGCAACACACTCATCCAGTTTCCAAGCAAACAATGACTTATTTTCTGTTACTATAGATTTGTTTTCATCTTCTAGAATTTTTTATAAAGGACTATATACAGTATACATTCTTTTTTTTATTTTTTTGACTCACTATAATTATTTTGAGATTCATCCATGTTGTTGCCATGTCGGTAGTGTATTACTTCCAATTGCTGAGTAAAGTGGGTAATACCAAAAATGTTTAATCCATTCACCTGTTAATGGACATTTAGGCTGTTTCCAGTTTTTGTGTGAACATATGCTGTGACATATAAATGAAATACTGTGTCATATAATATGTGTATGTATAACATTTCATGAAACTGCCAAACTATTTTCCATAGTGGTTGTGTCATTTTACTTCCCCAAGGGCAGTGTAAGAAAATTTCAGGTGCTATACATCATATCAATACTTGGTAAGATGAATATATATGGATGGATATATACATATATATTTTTTTTAATTTTAGACATTCACTTTTCACATCTTGGTATTTCACAGTAATTTTAATTTACATTTTCCTAATGACCGATAACCTTGAAAATATTTACATGTACATATTCTCCATTCATATATCTTTTTGGATAAAGTAGTTCACATTTTTTGCCATCTCTTAATCGGGTATTTTCAAGAAAATGATTTATTCTTGTGACGTTTAGCAGCTTTGCCTTTCAAAGAATATGTTTATTTAATTGAAGTTTAATTTATTGACATTAAGTTATTTATATGGCTCCCTTATTATCAGTTTCCTGTCTGTTGCATCTGAAGTAATTTCACCTCTGTCATTGCAGGTATTAGACATATGCCTTCTCTTCTTTTTTTTCTTGATCATTCTGGATAGTTTTCCAATTTTATTTGTCTTTTCTAAAAACTGTATTTTTGTTTCATTGATTTTATTCATTGCTTTTCTTTCACCTGTTTCAATTACTTCTGGTTTTATCTTTATTGGTCCTGTACTCTGCTAATTTGGATTATAAATTAATCTTCTTTTTATATTCTTACCATCAAAGCTAGATCATTGATCTCAGGTCTTTCCTCTTTTCTAATATAGGTTTTTGTGTGACATGCACTATTTAAATTCCTCCTCACACATTTTGAAATAGTATGTTTTAATTTTCATTAAGTAATTAATGCTTTCTAATTTCCCATTTTATTTATTTCTTCTTTAATCCGTGGGTTACCTAGTAGTTTATAATTTGGTTTGCAAATATTTTAATATGTTTTGGTTGTCCTTCTGCTATTGACTTTAATTTAATTTCTGGTGATTTTAGAATGTACTTTGTTTGATTTTAATATTTTTAGATGTGCTGAGGGTTTTTAGATCACAGAATATATTCCATCTTGGTAAATGTCCTGTGATAACTTTGACAAATGTATACTTTTTTTATATTGACTTTCTTTTAACTTCTTTTTTCAGAGTAGTTTTAAAGAATTAGTTTTCTAGAGGAATTTTTTGAGAGCATTTTTAAATTCACAGCAAAATTAGAAAGATACAGAGATTTTTCCATACACCCCCTTACCCACCCATATGCATAGCTTCCCCCAGTATCAATATTCCCCGCCACAGTGGAACATGGGTTACAATTGATAAACCTACCTTAACACATCATAATCACCCAAATCCATAGCTTACATTACAGTTGATTCTTGGTATTGTACACTCTATAGGTTTTGACAAATGTATAATGACAGGTATCCATCATTATCATATCATACCAAGTATATTCATTCGGGCTGGAACTCATGAACTGTGAGATCATGACCTGAGATGAAATCAAGAGTTGGATGCTTAACAGACTGAGCCACGCAGGTGCCCTGAGTTCAAAATATTTTTAAGTTTCTCTTGAGATTTCTTCTTTGACTCATGTATTATTATTCAGATATACGTGGTTTAATCTCAATGCGTTTTGGGATTTTCCAGTTATTTTTCTGTTATTGATTTCTAATCTAATTACATTATTATCTGAGAAAAGACATGGCATGATTTCTATTCTCTTAAATCTGTTAAGGTGTATTCTGTGGACCAGAATATGGTCTATCTTGGTGAATGTTTCCTGTGAGCTTGAGAAGATTATGCATTCTGCTGTTGCATGAGGTAATCTATAAGTATCAATTATATCAAGGTGATGATATCACCTATAAGTATCAATTATATCAAGGTGTTGCTGAGTTCAACTATTTCCTTACTGACTTTCTCTCCTGCTAGATCTCTCCATTTCTAATACAGGAGTGTTGAAATCTCCAACTATGATAATAGATTCATCTATTTCTCCTTGCTGTTCTATCAGTTTTGCCTCACATAATCTGATACTCTGTTGTTTAGGTACATATAGATTAAAGATTGTTATGTCTTCTTGGAGAATTGTTGTCATTATATAATAGTTGTTTTTGTCCCTGATAACTTTTCTTGCTTCAAAGTCTGCTTTGTCTGATATTAATACAGTTATTCTTGCTTCCTTTAATTAGTGTTAGATTTCTATATTTCTCCACCTATGTATGTATTTGTATTTAAAATGATAACATACAGCTGGGTCTTGTTTTTCTGTTTGTTTGTTTGTTTCCTTCATCTGACAATCTCTGTCTTGGTACATTTAGATCGTTGATATTGAAAAATATTATTGAAATAGCTGGATTAAAGTCTGCCATACTTTTTACCATTTTCTATTTGTTGTCCTTCTTTTTTGTTCCTATTTTTGTCTTCTACCATTTTTTTGCTTTTTAGGGGGCATTTTATATGATTCAATTTTCACTTCTTTCTTAGATCTACTCTTTTAGTGGATACATATAGTTTTCAATATACATTTATAGCTAATGCAAGTCTGCTTTCAAATATTTCTATATCACTGCACATGTAATGTGTATACCTTATGAAAACAAAATAATCCTATTTCCTTTCTATTATCCCTTGTATCATTTCTGTCATTCATTTTACTTATATATAAGCATATGTATGCATATATCTCCATAAAATATATCTATGAGAATATGTAATCCACTACATTTTTGCTATTATTATTTTGAATAAACTAATGTCTGTTGGATCCACTAAGAATCAGAAAAATAAAAGTTTGTGTTTTACCTTGACTCATTCCTTCTTCAATGCTCTTCCTTGCTTATGTAGATCTGAATTTCTGAGCTATATTATTTCCCTTCTTTCTAAAGAAACTCTTTTAACATTTCTTGCAAGACAGGTCTACAGGCAATGAACGCTTACATTTTTGTTTGTCTGAGAAAGTCTCTATTTCTTCTTCATTTTTCAATGATAATTTTGCAGAGTACAGAATTCTAGGTTGGTATTTTTTTTTCTTAACACTCTAAGTATTTTGCTCCACTCTCTGAAATCTTAACCGAAATATTAGCAAATAAATATAGCAATATATATAAAGAATTATACACAATGACCAAATAGAAATTATCCAAGAAGTCTAAGATTAGTTTAACATCTAAACATCAACTAATGTAATATTCTTTATTAATAGAATAAAGAACAAAGTCATATAATCATTTCAATAAATATAAAAAAATTATTTGACAAAATACAACAGACATTTATGATAAACACTTGTAGCATTAAATTCCTTAAACTGTTAAAGGATATCTACAAAAGGTATATAGTTAAAATTATACTTAATGACAACTTCCCAGTGTTTTACTCAAATAGCAGTGCCAGATAAAATAGAAGATAATAAGATTTAAATATTAGATAAACAACAAGGATTTTAGTATAAATATCATCTATTTGCAGATCTCAAATATTGTATATGACACACTAATATAAAAAAACTTATTGTTGGGGTGCCTGGGTGGCTCATTTGGTTAAGTGTCCAACTTCTGCTCAGGTCATGATCTCATAGTTTGTGAGTTTGAGCCCTGCATCAGGCTCTGTGCTGACAATTCAGAGCCTGGAGTCTGCTTTGGATTCTGTGTCTTCCTCTCTGCCCCTCTCCTGCTCACGCTCTGTCACTCTCTTTCTCAAAAATAAACAAACATTAAAATTTTTTTTAACTTATTGTTTATATGATATATCAAAGTTTAACTGAGTGTTCTATATTTTTATTTGCTAAATTTGGCAACTTATCCCCTAATTCAAGAACAAAACAATTATATTCCCTTTCATCATCTATCCAGTACTGTATAGAAGGTTTTGCTTGTATATTGGAGGCTTTTCTAGTGTTAATACTAGGTACAGTATTCCCATGCTGAGAAAAGGTGAAAAAACAAGAGCACCTAAATTAGAAATAAATAAGTAATATTGTCTTCACTCACAGATGACAGAATTCTGCATGTAGATAATCCCAAGAAAACTAATCACAAAACAAAAAGCTACTCTAACTCATACATGGCTTTAGAAACTATGCAAAGGAAAAGATTAATATACAAAAATCAGTTATTTTCTCTATGCTATCAATAAAAACAAAGATCAGAAAAGAAAATTGAGAAAATTGAGAAAATTCCATTTTCAACAGCACCACAAAGAAAAATACACTTAATAATAAATTTAACAACAACAACAACAACAACAAAAGGATAATAACTATACACTGAAAACAACAAATATTGCTGACAGGAATTAATAAAAGTCTAAATGTCTATATAAGTGGAAAAATTTCATGTCCCCATATCAGTAAAAAGGAAATTCCTTCCAGATTGATAAATAGATTCACATAATCTTAATCACAAATAAGAAGGCTATGTGTAGAAATCAACAGGTTAACCTTAAAATTTATATAAAAATGCAAAAGCACTAGAAGAGCCAAAAAATAAAACAAAGAACAAAGTTTGAATACTTACATTTCCCAATTTCAAAATTATATAAAGCTACAGTAACCAAAACAGTATGGTGTTTGTAGAGGAATAGACAAAGTCCAGAAATAAACTTTTATATTTATTGTTGGTTAGCTTTTGTGAAATGTATTTAAAAAATTCAATGAAGAAAGAAAAACTTTGAGAAGTGGTGATGGACAATTGAATACACAAAAATTAAAATTCAGTCCTGGCCTGATACTATACACAAAAATTAATTTTAAATGGAGCTTAGTCCTAAATATAAGCACTAAAACCACAGAAGAAGCAGGAGAAAATCATTGTGGCTTTGAATTAGGCAAAGATCTTTCCTATATGAAACAAAAAGCATGATTTATTAAAAAATGATAAATTGAATCTCATCAAAAGTAAAAATTCATGGGCAAAATTCATTCTTGGGGACTCAGTTGGTTAAGCATCTGGCTCTTGACTTTGGCTCATGTGATGACCTTGTAGTCAGGCTCTGCACTGAATATGGAGCCTCATTAAAATTCTCTCTCCCCTTTTCTCTCTGCCCCTCCCCTGCTCATGTGCATGCTTTGTCTCTCTCAAAAAAAAAAAAAAAAAAAAAAAAAAAAAAAAAAAAAAGCAAAGCAAAGCAAAACAAAACAAACAAAACAAAACAAAAAACTTAAAAAATTATTCTCATAAAAACACATAGTTGAGAAAATAGTAAAACAAATCACAGATTGAATTAAAATATTTATAAATCATTTATGTGATAAAGAACTTGTATTCATAGTGTATAAATAAAACTGATATAAATCAATAAAAAAATAAGTCCAACTAAGAAATGGGCAAAATAATTGAATAGACATTTCATCTAAGATTCACAGATGATAAATAAGCACATGTTTTATTGGATCGTTTCTATTTTTAAGTCTTCAGGTTATCTAACATTTCCTCTGAATTTTCTAATCTGCTGTTAATCCAATACAGTGAAGTTTTAGAAAATCTCTAACCTATTTTTCCTCTCTAGAAGTTTTGCTTGGATATTTCCTATTTCTCCGATCTCTCTCCTTAAATGTGGTAAATTCTTCCTATGACTTCTTGAAAATATATAATAGAGTTATAGTAACTTTTGTACTTGTATACTAAATCTATCATCTGTGTCATTATTGTATCTGTTTCAGTTTTTTTTAAAATATTATTTATTATTGAGAGAAAGAGAGAGAGGGAGAGAGAGAATGAGTAGCGGAGGGGCAGAGAGAGAGAGAGAGAGAGAGAGAGAGAGAGAGAATCCCAAGCAAGTTCCACTCTCAGCACAGAACCCGACACGGGCTCAATCTCATGACCATGAAATCATGACCGGAGTCAGATGCTTAACTGACTAAGCCACCCAGGTGCCCCTGTCTCATTTTTTACCCACCCATTGATACTACCACCAACCATTGCCTGACATAATATTTCACTGCTCTGGTTTCTCTCATCCATTTAATTTTTCTTCTCTCCTTTTTCTTCTTATTCTTAGTCTTTAAATATATCAAGTCTGCATCTGTTTCTCTTTAGCTTTATTTCCTTTTTCTCTTAACAGAACAATTAGGTAATATTATTTTTTTCTTTATTTCAGAAGTCTCCAGTATATCATTTACTTTAACATTTTGTGTTCCTAATTTTTTTAACTATATGTGCTTTCTCCTATTCACTTTATCTACACTCTTTCTCTGTGTTTGTCTGATCATCCATAATACACACACACACACACACACACACACAATATAATTGATTTCTGTCTAAATTTATTCCTCCTACACTAATTCCTGGCCTCTCTAATAGGTTATAGCATATTCTTATTTCAGCCTTGTTCATTTGGAAAATATTAATTAATACTTCCCAAATACTTCCCTAATACTTAGTTGCCTCATCTGTAATATTGATATTTTTATATCATTTCACTCACTATGAACTCCTGGTACTGGACCATGCTAGGGTTCTATCCTCAAGCCTCTTCTCTGTTGACACTCAACTCCTTATGTGACCTCATCCAGGACAATGGATTTAAATTACCCCTGTACCATTGCAGTCCCCACCTTAGCACAGCCCTGAATGCCAGACTCTTCTATACACTTAGAATTATGATTATGACAGACATCCCAAAGTTTACAACTCCTGATTTAGTCTCATCAAATGTGCTCCTTCCACCACTTCTTCATTGAAGTAATGCCAACTTCACACTTCTAGTTGCTGAGACCACAAATCTCTGGGCCAATCTCTCTCTTTCCTTTCTGTCCCACTGCAGAGTTAATTCACCAACAAAATGCGTTGGTTCTACTTTCAAAGTACATTAAGAAACTTTTGACTTCTCACAACCTTCATCTCCACCCTCTGGCTTAAACCTTCCCGATCTCTTATTTAAATGGTTGGAAGAGCTTCCTAACTTGTCTCCATGGTTCCATTCTTGTACCTCTCTGGTGTCCAGCTATCTTTTCAAAGCATTTATTGAAACTAAACACCTTCTCATCTCTCTGGCCCCATCACCTACTGTTCTTCCTCCTTATTCATTATCCTGTAGCCCCTTGGGCTCTGCTGTTCATTTGCATGGAATATTTTTAATTTAGGTATTGGCACAGCTCAATCCCTTACTCCCTTCAGGCTTCTTCTCATGTGTTACCTTATCACTGAGGCCGTCCTTGCAGACCATATAGAACAATAATCCCTCTCCCCACTCCTGGCACAAGTTCCTCTTCTACACCTAGCAGGAGATGAATTATTTTTTTCCAATTATTCATTCTAATTCCATGTAAATGGATTATACGTCCTACCTGCTGCCATGTGATTTGTGGTACCATTCTGCAAAAAGAATATATCTGCCTGATTCATTGAAATAATACTCTGCTATATGACTTGTTTGACCAATGAAATAAAAACAGAAGTGGAAGTGTTCTAGTTAGGTCAGAGGTTTTACTCCTTAGCTTATGGTTTTGCTCAGTTTCTTGTACCTTTCAGTCTGCCCTGAGAATGCTTTGTCCCAGATCGTTATAGTTACAGTAGGACCACATTGGACCACAGTCAATGCAAGGCACATTGATTTCAGAATTATTATCACAACATAATAGGTGAAGATGGCCATCTGGATATACTGTATATTGCCTATTTTATTTATTTATTGTCTTCCCTACAAAAGTGTTAACTACCATAGGAGGAAAGACTTGGTCTGTTTTGTTTTCTCTTGAATCTCCAGAACCTAAAATACCACCTGATACATGGTGACCTTCAATAAATGTTTACATAATGAATAATTCAATAAATAAGTGGATACACTTATACATCTTCACATATATATACATATATTTCAAAAATATTAAATTTTCAAATATGAAATTCGCATTGTTTAAGTACCATGCTTTTCAAACTTTTATAGTTTCCACAGTGTAGAGATGAGAGCTCTGTAATAGTATGTACTTAATATAAATTTTCTGGTATAGTTAAATTGGTATTTACCATCAGTTTGTGTCATAAGGATAAGAAATTTCAAACATGTTCTTGATTTATTAATGACTTTCTAAAGTAGTGTAAATTTTAATATCTTTGCAGATTGTGAAAGATATGGTTTAATTGACTCAAGCTGTCTACTGATGATTTGAATACTAATAAGTCCCCTCTAGGCTCGTATTGGAAAGATCATGAACTTTCAGTCTTATTAGACATTAACAATTAAGGTCAGATTTGATTCAATATGTCAACAAAGATGTAGTGAGTACTTATTATGTGGAGGCATCATTCAAGGAGCTGTGAAAATAAATTAAAAGGTGATTTTAGATGCATATATAATATTACTACATTGAGAATGCTAGTTGAAAAGTCCAGGATAAAGTGAAAGATATCATTATATCTGAACTAATATATGCAATGGAATTTTTCTTTTACTTCTTGAAAATGATGAGAAAAGAAATTACATGAGGACTTTTGATTTTCTTTTGCATGTTATTTTTATTTACAGGATTCCAACAGAGTTAATCATTAATTTATTCAACATGTACTTACTGCGTATGTATTAAGTTCAAGGCAACCTGTTAGGATTCATGTACTAAGATGATGCAGAAAAATTCTTCCCCTTAAGAAGTGCCAAAATAGCTACTTCCTATACAGATATTGTTAAAAAATAAAGAAAATTTTGGTTTAAACAATAACCATGATATTGTATATCAGCTAATTCCAGGCTAAGAAAAATGGATTTATTTTCCCCTCATGAAGAGGAAAAGTCAATTTGTGTAATCAGTGTACCTATAAGACTGATTCCTCCAGGGAAGCTAAGCAGGTCCTGAGATGGCCAAATGTTTCAGTATAGTTACTACCAACCCCAGGTAACCTCAGTTACTCATGTGCCATATAATGTGATAATTTTCTATATGCACCATAATATGAAAAAGGTTGGAAAATGATGCTTTAGGGAGTTTTACAGTGTCATTAGCACTACCAAAGGTTTTGATTAGAAAGTTACATCACAAAGTTTATTTATCTCAGAAATGTTACTCTCATTATTGAAAAACAATATGATAAGTAGCAAAAGACAGACAACATTGAAATAGGCCACAAAATGCCCTGGGGTGTCTCTTATGTCTTTCTGATTTCAATCTCTGAATTCACAGTACTTGTTTTTTATCCCCTCTCTATTTTTCTCTCTGATTTCACAATTTTGAAATTTTTGTTTTAAAATTTTAGGTTACTAATAACAAATCTTTTTTTTTTTTAATTTTAATGTTTATTTATTTTTGAGACAGAGAGAGACAGAGCATGAATGGGGGGAGGGTCAGAGAGAGAGGGAGACACAGAATCGGAAGCAGGCTCCAGGCTCCGAGCTGTTAGCACAGAGCCCGACACGGGGCTCGAACTCATGAACCACGAGATCATGACCTGAGCTGAAGTCGGACACTTAACCGACAGAGCCACCCAGGCGCCCAACAAATCTTTTACTTCATCTCTAAGTACTTCTATGACCTTTAAAAATTTACACACAGCTACTTTGAACATTCATCATGGAAACATGAGTTAGTATATGAGCAATGTTTTTCAAATTCTATTTCAAAGTTCCTACTTCCTCCAGAGACTAGATATAGATATAGATATAGATATAGATATATTCCCTCCCTCAGGATCCAACTTCAGAAGTGTTCCATTATGCTAAGTAAAACAATTTTCCTTCTTCTCACAAACTTCCAAGATCTGTAATATCTTAATGTGCCTATAATATTTTATATATAGTGTTCAGGATTTTTCAAATTTGTTTAACCATATACATGGTTTTTGTTTCTTCCTTGAGCCCTAGAGTATTTCATAAGAATAATAGTGTTCAATGAAACACTGTTTTGAAAATATGGATATTATCTTAAAATTGTAAAATTTCCAAGTATCCTAATATTGTTGTCAAAGATTAAATGCAATCCCAAGACCAATCTAGTGATTTTTTTTGTTTGGTGAAAATTGATGAAGCGAATCTAAAATTTATTGGGAAATGCAGTGTCAGGAATAGCCATAGTACTTTAAGTATCAATTGCAATATTTAAAAAAGGCTCCCAAATTTAGGAGCTTAAAACAGCATTCATTGTTTTTACTAATCCTGTGAGAGTAAGAAATTGGCTTTACAGAGGCTAGATGGTCCCAGACAGTCACATGTTGGAGGTTGGCACTGGAGATTGGCACTGCTGGCCTCTCTCTCTACGTGGGTGTCTCATCCTACAGGAGGCTGGCCCAGACCTCTTTACCTGGCAGTCTAAGGGCATCAAGAAAACAAGCATACATGCTGCAAGGCCTCATGAGACCTGGGCTCAAAAACACATAGTAATTATTTCTTCCACAGTGTCTTTATCAAAACAATTCAAAGGCCAACCCAAGATTCAAACATAAGGGCAATAGACTCCACCCTATTATATGAATAGCTGAAAAGAATTTGTTGCCATTTTTAACCTACCACAAAAGAGAATCTTCAAAAGAGATGAAAAAGTTGAAAGGCTATACTAGCAGATATGAAAATTTATCATAAGGACACCTAGGTGGCTTGGTCAGTTAAGCATCCAATTCATCATTTTGGCTTAGGTACTGATCCCAGCTCAGGTCATGATCCCATGGTTTGTGAGATCACACCCCACGTCTGGCTCCTCACTGACAGCACAGAACCTGCTTGGGATTCTCTCTCCTCTCTCTCTCTCTGACCCTCCCTCGCTCACACTTGCTCTCTCTCACTCTCTCTCTCTCTCAAAATAAATAACTAAACATTAAAAAAAGAAAATTTATCATAAAGCTATGTTAAGTGGGACGTTGGGTATTAGTGCAAATAGAGAAAAATAGACCAAATAACAGATTAAGAATGTATAGAAAGAGATCCTCACGCAATTTATGACAAAGATGAGACTGGAATTCAGTGGGAGAAAGGTGGTATGTATCTGGATTTATCTTTCTTTTGGCTTTACTTTCATAAGATTTTTATATTAGATATAAAATTCTTTGTTCAATATTATTTCCTTTTTAAAGTTATTTTCCTTAAGCGCTCTAAATCTTTTCTATTTCTCTTTAGTATTCAGTGTATTTACTAAGCTCTATCTAGGTAGAGTTTTCCTTCAATTTTTCCTTTTGGGGTTTCATAGCTAATACCAAGTCTGCAACAATCTTAGCTTCAAATAGAGGAAGGACAGTAGTAAATTAAACAAGAACAGCAGTAAACTAGGGCAGTCATAAGTAGTAACTATAATTAGTAAATTCAAACTGCACAAGGACAGTGATAGTTTATTATTAGTAGTAAATTATAACCATTTAATATAATAGCAATCCATAAGTCCACATTGATATTAAATAATTAGATAGAAAAGCTAGAGAGTTAGAATATTAGCCTGCTAGGGATTCCATAACAGAATACCACAGGCTGGGTGTCTTAAACAACAGAAATTTATTTTCTCACAGTTCTGGAGGCCAGAAGTCTAAAATCAAGGATTAGGCAGACTTGGTTTCTCCTGAGGCCTCTCTTCCTGGCTTGCAAACAGCCACTTTATTGCTACATGCTCACATGGGCTTTTCTATGTGCATGTAGGCTCCTTGTGTCTCTTTTCTTAAAAAGGCAGCAGTCTTATTGGCTTAGGGCCCCACTCTTAGGACTTCACTTAACCTTAATTATATCTTTAAATGGGGGTTAGAGCTTCAATATATGAATATTGGGGGAACATATTTAAGTTCATAAGAAGCAGATGATAGGTACATACATACATACATACATACACGCCTGCATGCATACATTTAGATAGTTTACAACCATTATAGTAAATTTGGGAAGAAATAATCAGCGAATTGACTGAGTTGATATTTTCACAGATAGTAGGGTGTTTGCATGGTTTTATGGTACCTCCTTACAAACTGTTTATTAGGAGAAAAAGAGTAACTATATAATGGAGAAAACAGACAACTGCTTGACTAGGTGATCAGAATTGACATCACCAATGCGGAGCAGAGGGGTATTATGTACTTCCCTATGTGATACCCTGAGAAAGACACAATATCACTTTTATAATACTCTGGTTGAGGATGTTTTTTGTTTGAATTTATCTATTTATTTATTAATATTATTATTATTATTTTAATTTTTAAGTTTTTATTTAAGTTCCAGGGGCCTCCTGAGTGGCTTAGTTGATTGAGTGTCTGACTTGATTTCAGCTCAGGTCATGATCCTAGGGTGATGGGATTGAGCCCTTCATTGGGCTTCATCCTGAGCATAGAGCTAGCTTGGGATTCTCTCTTTCCTTGCCCCTCTCCCCGTTCACACTCTCTCTAAAATAAAAAGAAGAAAGAAAGAAAGAAAGAAAGAAAGAAAGAAAGAAAGAAAGAAAGATAAAGAAAGAAAAGAAAGAAAAGAAATCCCAGTTCGTTAACATTGCAATATTAGCTTCAGTAGTAGAATTTTGTGATTCGTCACTTACATACATACTGAGCGCTAATCACAAGTGCCCTCTTGGGCAGAAGACATAATAGACATTTTTCCAAAGAAGACATACAGATGACTAACAGACATATGAAAAGATGCTAAACATCACTCATCATCAGGTAAAAACAATTCAAAACTACAATGAGATATCACCGCACACTTCTAAGAATGGCTAAAATCAACAACACAAGACACAACAGGTGTTGGTGAAGATGTGGAAAAGGGGAACCTTCTTAAACTGTTGGTGGGAATGCAAACTGATGCACCCACTCTCGAAAACAGTATGGCATTTCCTCAAAAAGTCAAAAATAGAACTATGTTACGATCAGCAATTGTACTACTAGGTATTTACCCAAAGGATACAAAAATACTGATTTGAAGTGACACATACACCCCAATGTTTATAACAGCATTATCAACAATAACCAAATTATGGAAAGAGCCCAAATGTCCACTGACTGATAAACAGATAAAGAATATGTCACACTCACACACACACACACACACACACACACACACACACACGAATATTACTTAGCCATCAAAAGGAATGGAATCTTGCCATTTGCAACAGCATGGATGGAGCTAGAGTGTATTACACTTAGCAAAATAAGTCAGTCAGAGAAAGACAAATACCATATGATTTCACTCATATGTGGAATTTAAGAGATGTAGCAGATAAACACAGGGAAAAAATGGGCCAACCATAAAGAGACTCTTAACTATAGAGAACATACCAAAGGTTTTTGGGAGGTCTGTGGTTGGGGATGGGCTAAATGGATGATGGATATTATGGGGGCACTTGTCATGATGAAAACTTGTTACACATAACTGATGAATCACTAAATCCTACACCTGAAACTAATATTACACTGTATGTTAACCAACTGGAAGAAAAAAAATTCCAGTTAGTGTACAGTCTAGTATTTCTAATATGCTTTTATGTTTTTCAGTTATTAGAATTACTAGAGGTAGCACTCCATGACACTTTCATAAGATATTTCTTAAAAATTTGCAACTTCTTTATTCATAATGAAGAAATAAAAAATGCAATGAAATATATATGCAGATCTAGGCCCATAGAGGTTTTTATTTCCTCTCCAATAATATCAATTCAAAGTATATCATTCAATACGTATGCTCTAAGTGTCTTTGTCAACATTTAGAAAAATAAAAGGGCTCACTTTGTAAAAAAATAAAAGTGTCGATGGCATGAAAGACACACACACACACACACACACACACAAATAAACACACACACACACACACACATCTAGATGTAACCCATGATCCTGAACACTTGTACTCAAGGGGAAACAATTTTAAAGGGGTTATTGTTGAGATAACAGAAAAAACTAGAATATAGACTAAGATAGATAAAATTATTTTATTACTTTCAAATTCCCTCAATTTATTATGTGCATGTAGTTGTGTAAAACAATTTCCCTGTGTATAGGAAATGCACACTGGAAATTTTAAGGATCAAGAAGCATGATATAACCTGAGGCTCTTCTCATGTAACATGAGGCTCTTAGACTCAGCAAGTCATTCAGACTCACAGGAGCCTCCCAAGACACACTGGGCACCAGTCTAATCAGAAGGAACACAGGGTGGGCATCTCAGCCTGCCAGAAGGGGAAAGTCAGCCATTGCTCTTTCCCAAGAGTCTTTGCTGCATTCCAACATTGTAAAGGCTGAGACATAATCCAAACCAGGATGTAGGAGGAGCTGATCTAGTTTAAAATTGTCAGGCCCCACAGGGCCCGATATCTCTAGTAAAATCTTCATTAGCAGTGATTCCAGCGTCCCTGCAAAGGATGTGCCAGCTATAAGAGTGAATACATTCACGGAAGCCTGAGATACGGTTTACTACCAAGGATTCAGGCAGTTTATCAATTATTATTATTATTAATAATTATTATTAATTAGAAATCATTATTCCCATAAGCATCCAGTAACATCGTTGACATTCCAACATTTATCAGGTAAACTAGAGAAACAGAGCTAGTGAGTTAATCAAAGATCAAATTTGCATGCAAATGAGAAATATTTTTGCTAAAATTTCGATCATAGTAACCAATTCTCTGGGGCACCTGGGTGGCTCAGTCGGTTGAGCTGCTGACTTTGGCTCAGGTCATGATCCCAGGTTCGTGGGTTCCACCCCGGCATCGGACTCTGTGCTGACAGCTCAGAGCCTGGACCCTGCTTCGGATTCTGTGTCTCCACCTCCCTCTGCCTCTCTCCCATTCAGCCTCTCTCTCTCTCTCTCTCTCTCTCTCTCTCTCTCTCTCTCTGTCTCTCTCTCTCAGAGGTGAATAAATGTTAAAAAAGTAAATAACCAATTATCACTTGGCTCATCAGGAATGATAATGGTAGTGTGCATTGGTCTCTGTGTGGGTGAGTGTGTATACAGAAGAAATAACAAGAAAAAAGGTGTAGCAAAATAATAACATTTGATGAATCTAGATAAAAGGTATATGGGAGTTACCTGTACCACTCTTGAGTCTTTTCTGTAAGTGTGATAAATTTTCAAAGTGAAAAGTTTTTTGTGAGTGAATTGTAATATGAAAAAAGGTAAAATCATTAATGTTTGAAATGACTCTGTTTTCTTAAATTATCTTTGACAGTTTTATTTCCAAATAACCCAGATACAATATGTTAATGTAAATTTTCAGGGAAAAATAACCTCTCTTAAGTTCCATAGTTATCAATGTAATGTGCAATTTCTCTGGGCTTGTAGAAAGCCTGCTTGCCTTTTTAAAAATTCTGATAAAAGAGAAATATAATCTGTTTATATCATGTAGAATGATGACATTCAAATAACATAACATGTGCTTTTTAAAACTCTGCTGCTTTTTTCTCTACAGTGGTTGAACACTGTCAATAAGAGTCAAATTTAATTATGCAGATGACAGAAAACAAGGCATATTCTGTCTTTCCTCACTGGTGCAGAAAGTTGCCTTTCAAGATTTTCTGTCTACAATCTAAAGATCATTTGGAATTCTAGACACTTCCATGGAGTTCAAAAGTGCAGTCCACTTCATTTCTCATCCATGAATATCTGGATTGCCCTTAAAGCTATTAAAGGAAATGAGAATGAAAGCCTACATTCAAGTAGTGAGGCCGGTCAGGAGTAGGTAATAATGAAATGAGATGAATCCATTTTACTGATGTTGTTCCTATATCCTCTTTCCTGATCAAATGTAATGAAAATGTGGTGTATCAAAGAAATATATGTGGAAGTAAAAAAAAAAATCGATGTTTTAAATTCATTTTATGTGGTCCAGTCATTTAATAATCCCACTTAAAGATTGTTGATCATGGACAATACATTAGGGATGCATTTTAAAATATAATTGTACTAAAAAATAATAAAAAATAAAATAAAATATAATTGTACTTTATATTTTCTTAGTAGTTTATAGTCTTTAAGCATTTCATTACAAATTCTTCACAAACATTCCTTGAACATGTATCACATTTCAACATGTGAGAAATTATTTAGAAGAAATCACTCCTTCTGAGGTTGATGTTTTCATTTGCATTTTATAGAGAAGTCAAACTAAGAGTAAATATTCAAGTCTAATCAGATAGGAAAAGAATGATTTTTAATATAGAAAACAATACTTCTATTTTTCATGTTTTAATGCATATATATTTTTCTTTTATGTTGGCATTATGGGACTATGTACTAATGCTATGTGGCATAATGTATGTTTTTGATACTTTAGATGATCTTCACATGACACAAAAAAATCACCCCTAACTTTTTCAGTGGCACCGTCTTCTCCTGATCATTGTTCAATGAGATGTGGATGCACATTTGTTGTCATTTTAAGTGAGTCAGAGATAGAGTCTGTTATTGTGTTATATTAAAATGAATTTCTATTTAATATATAGCATTCCTTTTTGAATATAGCCAGCACTATGTCCACATGAATATTATATAACCATAAATGAAACTTCTTATATTTCTGTAAATTGCCAACAAATAGTTATCACAAATATTACCAATTTTTATTCTCACAGCAATCCTACATTGTAGACATTATTATTTCTCAATTAAAGGTGAGAAAACTAAGATTCATTTTTGTTCAGAGACATACACTTAGAAAGAAATAGATATAAAAGTCATATCATGTTTAGTTTCAAAGTCTTCTTCTCACCTCCATAAACATAAATAAATATTGTTTTATTTTATGAAGTAAGAAAGATGAGAAATTAACTGTCTTATTTCCTCAGATGAAACTCTTTAGGAGAGAATAAATGTAGCCAAAACTCAAAGTCTTGGAAAATTTGACCTTTATCCCAAGAGAGATTGGAAAGTTCTTAGATATTTAAGGGCTATGTTAACGGCAATTGTGCAAAGTCGTCCTTAAGCGCTGCCAGGAATTGAAGGAGAGCAAGTGGCTAGATCTCAGAGAAAGTTGAATTCTCCTATACAAGGTGATGAGTGGCTGAAAATGTATCCCATTACCACAGAGGACACTGGCCTGAAAGCTGAGGTAAAGGCTGTGATGGTTAGTGACTGGGCATGAAACACCCTGAAAATTGCAATGAAAATGCTGACTCTAAGCTTGGCAAGTGGAGGAAGTGGATTCCTTGAGCTTTAGAACCACCTAAACCCTGACAAACCTCGTAGACCCAAGCAATGAGCAATTCAGCACTATCTTTCATGGACTGGAGAACAACGCACAACCTTAAAAATCACTCACATAGAGTAAGCCTTGGAGTCTATGGGCTCCTGATTTCTCCAGAAAGTACAGTTTGAAAGAATTTTAATGTAAAATGTGATCCAGGGAGCAAGAGTGTGGAAGACATATGGCGCAAGAAAGGAGAGTTACTATAAAGATGCACAATTCAGTTAGCCAATAATTGTTCGTTCTAAAACTACCTCCTGAAGAGCCATATAAAATGCATCTCAGGACTGACTCTCAGGGAAATAAAAGGGAAAATTATACACCATTGGTCAACATTGTCTTTTCTTCAAGGGGCATAAACATCATCAATTGAAGAATGCAAGAGCTGCACTTTAATATCAACAGCTGAGTCCTGGGGTAGAAGCAAGAGGAGCTTTGCAACATGGATCACATAACCGGTTACAGGAGCAGCAGCTGAAAAAAGAAAACTATGAGGGCAAGAGAATCTTAACTCACAAGAGAGGTTCCATATCAACTACTCTGATTTAACTCAAATACACCCATATGCTCTATTAAGTCTAATTCATTACAGAATTGCCACAAAGGGGAAGGTCCGTGTCAGTCTCTGAAAAGATTTAAAATAAGTCAACTCTGGGAACAAATCTTCTTTGCTGTATTTGTTTGTGAAGATATTCATATTTCTTTTCCATCACCCATTTTTATTTGCTTATACCTTCAACCAGCATTCCAACTATCCTGCGTGGTTTGTCTTTATCACCAAGGGATGTGAGTTGTTATATGCTTCACGTCTATCAAACTGTGATTGTTTTAGTTACACATTTGCCACTTAGTCCTCTGTGTTAGGACATAGCTTTCCATGCTTCTGCTGTCTATTAGCAGTCCTGGCTCTTGATGGAAATTAGGGTTCCATTATTCCTACCAATCTAGTAACTTTTTTCCTGTGCTTACTGCATTATCAGCATTAAGAACTTCAACATGACCAGGTGGCTTCACGTTCAGTGAAAGCTTTATTGCATTCCTTCGAAGAGGAAGCTCTAATTCTGGACCTCTGTTCTACTAGATTATCTGCATCTGGGTTTTGGAATGTATGAAAAAAAAAAAAACTAACGGACCCAATGGCCATGCATCCATTGTATCACCTCCTTTGCCATAAAAATGTATGTTCTGGTAGGAGACAGTATTGTGCATGGTAGTATGTCAATATGTTACACTCCTGTGTGACCTACGAGAGCAAGATAGAGACTCTGGCAGAAATTGTGCATTCAGGGAAGGCAAATCCATGCCCAGACTAGACATTAACTCAGAAAACCAGGAGTGAGAGAGACAGGCACATGGCCTGGGCCCAAAATAATCTATCCTCAGGCTGTACCTGTATGAAGCTAGTCGAGGCCCACACAGAATGGGGTTTGTGGCTTTATGCATGTAAAATAGTAAATACTATTCACTATGGTGAATAAATCACTATAGTAAATGCATAAATAGTAATGTAATATTCTAGGTAACAAGGGAGAGGAAGGAGATTCTTAAAATCACTGAAATTTGATTTT
Source organism: Panthera pardus (assembly GCF_024362965.1). Taxonomy (NCBI): domain Eukaryota; kingdom Metazoa; phylum Chordata; class Mammalia; order Carnivora; family Felidae; genus Panthera; species Panthera pardus. The sequence continues at coordinate 99,824,501 of NW_026526721.1, read as the reverse complement.
AAGGCACATAAAAGGCACAGAAGTCATTCAATTTTACTTAGAAATATGACCTTCCTTGCAATAAAGTATCCCATTAAAAATCAGACTATATTCAGTGGTACTTATATCTATGGGAAGTAATCAAATGGATCAAAGAAACTTTTATTTTAAGGAAAATAGCTAGGACATTGCTAGAATTTATATCCTAAACAATCCCCAAAGTATCTCACGAAGTGTTGATGGAGTTTTCCACAGCTAGGTATTAGATTTCTGACCCATTTGGTGATATATGGACAAATATCCCATGTGCTTATCCCAGAGTGATAAGTTATAAATATTCCTAACTCAAGGACAGTGCTCTGAAATGTAGCAGTCACTGATTTTGGTCTTTAAGATATTGCCTTCCCTATCAGTGGATCCCTCCTAACAGTTAAAGAAACTGGACAGCATTAACCCCAAGTAGACTGCCCTTGTCTTGTTAAACTCTTGGTCACTCACTGTTGTGATTATGGTTTTCTCTCCATGTTTATCATAAAAATCAAAACAAACTGACCTTTTAGCAGCTGACATTTGTTTTTCTAAAGGGAGAATCCTGCTCACAGTAAAAATCAGACACCAAATGCTTCTCTCAGATTGCTCAAATTCCTTTCTTTGGCTGACTCACTGATAAGGATATTGTGGAGCCCATGCTTATTTAGGGTTAATGACTGCTACAATGCTTATAAGGGTGAATTCTCAACTGGAATGAATGAACCGAAAGAAAGTGCATATACACCTTCAAGACCCCTGGAATTTTCCTCTGTAATCATAAGAACTGTGCATATGTACAAAAGGTGGTAAAATTGGAAATAAGATTTCAGCATCTCTCTTCTTTGGTGTCATGTCAATTCCTTGGTGATTTGAAGAGGAAGAGCAAGGAGTCCTAGGAGTAATAGTATAGATTGTTTAATATAAATACTTCTCTGTTAGAAAATGGAAAGAAAATGATATACGATAGTAACAAAATCTAAAATACTTTGCAAGAAATAACATATATAAGATACATGCAAAGAATGTTGTTCAAGAGCATAAAACAAAACCTCAACAAAAGGAAAACTGTATCGTGAGGTTAGATAGGAAGATTTAAAGTAAAGATTTTGGGGGCACCTTGGTGGCTCAGTTGGTTAAGTGTCCGACTGTTGATTTCAGCTCAGGTCATGATCCCAGGATCTTAAGATCAAGCCCTACATTGGGCTCTGCACTGAGCATGCAGGAGACTGCTTGGGACTCTCTCTCTCCCTCTGCCCCTATCCCCCACTCATGCTCTCTCTCTCTTTAAAATCTCTAATATATATATATATATATATATATGTATATATTAAACAAAGATTTTCATCATTCTGTATTTATTATATAAGATCAATACAGTTTCAACCAGAATCTTTATAGTCATGCTTTTGTAATTTTTAACTACATGAATTTATAATAAGATTAATATAGAGCGGTAGATATTTAAAATAGCCAAAATGTGGAAAAAGAATACATGCATATCATGTATTCAAATTAATTTTAAAGTTTCAGTAGTTAAAGCAATTGATTTGAGAGCTACAGGGCAAGAATAGATTAAATAAAGAAAAGACTGGGGCCACCAAAAGCTTGGGGTTGAAATAGGAGCCCTTACAAAAGCATTTTACATGAAAGTTGGCATTTGTATTGCATACATATGAAATTATAAATTTCAACATTAAGAACTGCTTTATCAGCTTCAAAATTATGTATGTACACTTTTGACATTCTGCTAAAGGAAAACTGAAGGGAAATGGGATGTATTACACCAAGTGAGTCCATTGATGTCACTATTTGTTGTATACGGAAGGGAAGTCACTAACATAGAAATTCATGCCTCAGCAAATAATGTTGATAGTATAAAATTTGAACATTAAATTTGGGGCTTTCTGTACTATGAGTTATGCAAACTTTTAAGTTCGTACAGCAAATCGTGTGGTGCAATCTTGACTGAGTAAAATCTCGCAGTTTTACGTTAGATTTTCAGAGAAACTGATAATCATATGATGTCAGTTGATTTGGGAATTGACTTGTTGAAAGCACAGTGGGATAGTGAGGAAGTGAGGCAGAGAAATGAAGGAAGGCAATACAGATGGTTAATGACCAGATTCTGCCATGACTACAAGAACTCACCCCCACTAGCGATTTCTGAGGAAGTGAATATAGTCTGACTCTGAGTTGTCCCACTATAGGGCAAGGAATCTGAAGTATTTATCTAGTAATTCCTATCTCTGATTTTTGAGGAATGCTCCTCCGGTCATTAATTTCTTAGCACTTTTGGATAACTTTATACACGAACTGAGGAACAGAGAATTATGTAGATGGCAAAAGATTTTAGACCAAGAGGTGTTGGTGTTTTCAGTAGAAGCCATTGACACATAAGGAATATGACTTTATAAGATACAAAAAGGACACCATGCAAAGGATCAGTGTCTGCTAAAGAATATGAGCAGGACATTGACAGAAACTATTATCCATACTCTAAAGGGCTGTTTTGTCGATATCTATAATTCAAACAATTTAGTCATATCTAGTCATTATTAAGGCGCCCAGCAGAACCAACAACATTCCCACCAAGGAGAAAGCTTTTCTGAGCTTGGGGAAAGAAGTCCAACACATAGAAATTTAGCCTTTGTGCTAAATGACATTTCAAATCAGTGTTAGAAATGGTTCATTGCATTTTAAAAGGATGAAACGATAATTAGTTTCTAGTAGTGGATAATTATTTTCCTTGCTGTTCAAATCCATTTTCTTCTCTCTTATAAAATTACTCAAAATCTCTCCCAACTTTACTACCATGCAGATCAAGGGGTAGTACCTGTAGTTTAAGGGGGGGGGGGGGGATAGGAGGAAGAAAAGCTCACTCAGAAACATCTCATGACCCACACCATATTTGCTGTGAGAATGAGCATTAGACTCAATACAAGTCAATGAGAATTTATCCTAGGACTTTTCTTCAAACTGTAGAAAAAATCATTTCTTTTCCTTTGTATGTGAAACTATAAATCATAAACTTAAGATTCATTAGCCAAGTTGACATGAGTCTGAAATGAAGCCAAGGCAAAGCTGAGATGAACTTTTTATTTTGTTTTTTGATGTAAGTATTTAATGATACAGGAAAATGACATGTTATGAAACAAGCTGGTTACAAGTAGGGGTTAGAAGATGATTTCACTTTTGATTAAAAAATTTAAAATTGTGTATACAAAACACTGGATGGTTACATACTACAAAATCAACAGTATTTACTCCTGTTCAGTGATTAAATATTCTTCTCTTTGCTTTTGCGTATTTTTTGAAACATGATTATTTCTGAAACAAAAAAGAAAAATGAGTTATTGGATGTCTTAGAAGAACAGTTATTAAATGCCAGAAGTCCAGCAGTCAAGGTGCAAACCCCAGGACAGGTCCAGCCAGGGTGACAGTGGTCAAGCCCAGATGAAGAGTATCATTCTTTTTTTTTACTACTGGGATACTATTTTTATCAGACTGTTTCCTCCACATTTGATGTTCTCAGTGTACTTATATTTAACAGGAGTCTATGAATATTAACTGGCACAGCAGCAAAATGATGCTAGCACCTTTGGTTTCAAATTGATAAAAATGTAATAACCATTTTATAGTTATAAAATGCACTAGAAATAAAACAAGATGGATGAAACACTCTCGCAATGAAAATTTTACAAAAGACTTCTGTTGTCATTGTTTGAGCCCTGAGAATGAAGGTCATTGAAACTCTGCGATGAAGGTCAGACTAAGGTCAGACCTACCACTGGAATTTTAAGTGATACAAGCCAATAATGTTCTCTATGTTATAAAAAGCTTAAATTAGGTTTTAAATTAGTTAGATTTACAATATGACTGTAGGAGAGAAAGGAAAATTAGATCTATTCTTTGCACCATTATTTTTATTTCTTCAATTTCCACATTGAAGAATGATGATTTAAATTTAGACCTCTGCTAATAACCAAAACAACTAACAAACAAAAATGTACTGCAAAACAAGCAAGAAGAGGAGTTCTAGATAAAAATACAGAACACCTTCTATAATTAGAAATGTGGAAAGCTTTTCTTTGCCTGTTTCTGAAGACACAAACATAAAAGAAAATGCTATATTTAAAAATTTTTAAACTTGAAAAGATACTATGAATAAATTTCAAAGACAGTTAACATATTGAGGAAACTATTTTAAAGGACAAAATGCTAATTTTGCTAGGAAAAAAAAGAGCTCCAACAGGTAAAGAAAAATGGAATGACTAGATATAAAAATGGCCAGTTTATATTAAAAAATACAATAGTAGATAAAGATGTAAATAGATATAAATCTAACTAAATAATCTAATTAATTTAAAACAATTAAAACATATTATTGTAACTTATCAGATTTATGAACGTTAACAAAAAGTTAGAAACAATTATGACAGAGTTTGGTGAAAAAAATCAATCTCACTTCTGTAGAACATGCAGTATGCTATAATTATTTAGAGCGATTTAGCAATATATATATATATATATATATATATATCTCAATATATAAAACATTCAAATGTAATTAGGCATTTCTACATTTAAAAAGTGTCACATGGAGGCACTTGCAATAGTTACAAAATGTTCCTTTCAATATTATTGGTAATAGCAAAATATTTAAAGGAAGCACATGCCCATCAGTTGGGAATATTGTCATAAATTAACTGTTTTCAGTGAACTATTCTTTAGTATGTAGGGCCACAGAATTATAAGTACTTTAAACTTTATAAGTAAAATTTACCAAAGAATAGAAAATAAAACACAAAACCAACAGCAAGTTATTATGTTTAGTGTGGTACATTTGTACCAGAAAATAATATGTTTATATAAGGATGTTAAGTGTGAAAATATAAACAAAGACAAATAAGAATGATTGTGAAAAATCCAGGAATGCACTATAAATTCAATAAATGATTATTTTTACAAGTTATGAAATTATAGTACTTTAGTCTTGTATGCATTATTATAATTTTATCAATTGTAACCAGCATGCATCATTTTTAATAATCAGAAATAAATTAATTAACTAAAGTGGGAAGAAAAGGGAATTTACACCCGTTACTCTATGCCAAATGATAACAAATAAACAAGACTTTCTTTTCACAAACAAAACAGTTCCCATACTGTTACAATCAAAGATTCTTATAACTAGTTATATAGAGATTGATTGCCATTCTCCCCAAATTATAAGCTTCATGAGTGCAGGGATCATATTGTTAGTAAATGTACACCCAAAGCATCAAGTCATTCATATAGGCAGTAAATAATTCAATTACAAATTACTTTAATTTAATATAATTTGAAATGTTTGATAAGTATTTAATAATTTTATATATTTGTTTTTATCCAATAATTCACAAGCATAATTTTAAAGGATCAACAGCATGATGGATTTGTATGAAAAACAAGATTCTACTATTTCACAGTGCTGTTCCCAAAAGTTATCATTTTAGTTACTTTTATAATGCTCTATTTCTATTTTTAAGTAATATATTTTCAGAAAAATTTGTCAATTGAAAAAATTATATTGATGTTATTTTTTGATGATGATGATCTAGTTTACACTAATCCTATTTCCCTCATATCATCTTTCCAGTGTGGGGGCTGAGGAGAGGGAGGGGGAATTTGTGTGCGTGTGCACGTGTGTATACATGTGTTGCCCCTGATGGGATTTAGTGGGAGTACATAGCCTATTAGTGGAATTTGTAAGACAAATATATATATTACTCCATTATCTTTCAGATGTTGAAACTAAAGATACCCCTGTGATTTCTTCTAATGTGATCCATTTATTTTTGCTTATTTTGTTTATTGTATAAATTCTGAAATAGTTTAGGATAGTTTCCTTATTTCAGATGGTTTAACATTTTTGATGCTGTGCCTTAACTTGATTCCTTCCTCCCTCCTTACTTCTTTCCTTCCATTCCTCATTCTTTTTTAAATGCCAGAGGCTGGACAATTAGTAGGTACTTAAAATATGGAGATTCTTTCATCACTTCTGGACTATTTAGAAATTATTTATTTACACATATGCTTCCTCTCTACTTTTTTCCCTAAGAGCTCCTACAATCAGATTGGCAGATGGAGTACACACAGCAGAGAGTTGGGAAGCACTTCCTCAGATAACTGGCGTTATAACAGTGTGATGAATTCAAAGTGAAATGTTGGCAAGGCTTCAAAGCCTGATAATCTCCTACACTCACAGCTCAGATGGACTCCCTTGGGCAGCAGCCACCTCTGGTCACCAGAAATCTGACTCATACTGATCCTTTAAACTTACCACGGGTCCCAAAACTGCAAGTCGTTGGGCCAGCCTGAAACTTACCTCAGGACAATCATGGACTCAGGCTGCCTTAAGGACCCACAGCCCAATTACTTTGCCTTTCTTTTCCTGTTCTACATCTAGGGCACTTCCATCTCCATCTTTATACCTAGGAGTACAAAAGCCTCATGTTGCTTCTTTTCCCCACAATAGAGGTTGATTTCTCATCAGAAAAAAAAAAATGTCCCAGAACTTATAAGGATAAAAGCCTCTTTAGCCTCCTGCACCTCCAACTTGACAGAGGAAAGCTTTGCTTTCACTATTAAATAGAAGTTTATAAAGAGTCAGTTTCTGTCTAGTTCAATCTGAGGAAACAAGTCAGGTAGCACTGCTGGGACTTTTTTTTTTCTTTTTCTTATTTCAAATGTTCATTTGAGTGAACAAGAGCACGTATGCTTGAATAGGAAAACTATGGAGCAGGAAACCAGGGAATTACATGTACTGAAATATTGGCACAGAAAAACAGAATAGAAATCAGAGTGGTTAGTACTTACAGAGTAAAAACATATTGAATTAGGGGAGAATTTACACCACAGTTAAAACAAAGCAGTCCACAAACCTCTGCAAATATTTTAAAATACTCCATGATGGGGCGCCTGGGTGGCTCAGTGGGTTAAGCCTCCAACTTAGACTTAGGTTATGATCTTGTGTTTTGTGGGTTTGAGCTCCACATTGGGCTCTGTGCTGTCAGCACAGAGCCCACTTTGGATCCTCTGTCCTCTCTCTACCTCTCCCCAGCTTGCTCTCTCTCTCTCTCTCTCTTTCTCTCTCTCTCAGTGTCTCTCTCTCAAAAATAAATAAACGTTAAGCAATATATGTATAAAAAATACTCCATGATGGAAGTTTTCTTCCTATCTGATTATATGTCATTTGAAGTATCTATCTATTATCTATTATCTATCTATCTATCTATCTATCTATCTATCTATAAAGCAATAGCCATAAAAATAGCAAAAGCACTTCTTTATTAAATATCAGTATATTTAAATGAAATATAACACATTAACCAGCATCTATAAAATTATAAATATTTTTAAAGAGAGCTCTTATAATCAATTTTGCAATAACAACTTGATGCACTTTTTAAATGGTCTACTTAAAGACACAACCAGCTGTTGATTTTGAAGCTGAGTTGTATCTGTAGTCATAGTCTCACTGTCAAATAAGTGAGTTTGATGTTAAAAACAGAAAAAATACTTTATGCATTCATAAACCTATTCTATATTAAATATTCATTAAGTACTTATTTTTGTTAGGCATTGTCTTAACTAAATTGATTTCTTCTCTTACAGAAGTTTAAGTTTCAGTGTAGAAACTTACGAAGTCCAATTAAGTATAATTAAAATTTTAAGTATATATAATCTATATAAATACATAAACAAATATTAACATATACAATACATACAAATACACATATATGAGAATTTCACTGTAAAGTTATAGGGGCGTCTGGGTGGCTCAGTCGGTTGGGCATCTGACTTCAGTTTGGGTCATGATCTCACAGTCCGTGAGTTCAAGCGCCACATCGGGCTCTGTGCTGACAGCTCAGAGCCTGGAGCCTCTTCAAATTCTGTGTCTCCCTCTCTCTCCGCCCCTCCCTTGTTCATGCTCTGTTTCTGTCTCAAAAATAAATAAAAACATTAAAGTTTTTTTTAACTGTAAAGCTATAAAAGGAAGATACATTGTCCTAAAACCTATGAAAAAGGGATGAAAATTGGAGACATTTGCACTGAAATCTGAATTATAGGTTGACACTACTTAGGATAGGAACCTGTAAACCTTTGCATAATTTCTGAATGACAGCAGAAACAAAGTAACATTTTTTGTCTGATTCAAATGTTCTGTTGCCCCAGAGTGGAAATCATTAAAAAACCCTTTACCACTGCCTGAATATCACCTTCTAAATCAGGAAAGACCTGAGACTATCCAAACATAATACACATCAAAACTAGACACTATCTCTTGGGGCACCTGGGTGGCTCAGTTGGTTGAGCATCCAACTCTTGGTTTCTGCTCCGGTCATGATTTCACAAACGGAACCCAACATCAGGCTCTGTGCTGACAATACAGAGGAGCCAGCTTGGGATTCTCTGTCTCCCTCTCTCTCTGTCCCTTCCCGGCTCATGCTCTCTCTCTCTCAAAATAAATATAAATAAACTTAAAAAAAAAAAAAACTAGATTATTTCTTAACTTTACAAACATTAGTTCTATGAAATCCATCTGCTACCAGGTTCCTGGTAAAGTTGATTAAAGAAAACTTCCTGTGCTTACCTTGGAAGTAAAAATTTTGTGACAAAAATTCCCTAAAAATTCTAACACAGCACAGTTCTCTTTAATATGTTTTAAGTATTTTTGGGTAGGCATAATTAAAGTCTAGTGTCTTTATACCCTTCTTTTATGCAGATTATCTTTTGAAGACACAAAAACACCAACCAAGCAAATATGGACTGTGGTGTAGAAATTGTTTTGTTAGGTAATTCCCACAGTTTGGTCAAATTTCTTTCAATCCCTTTAATAACTTATCTATCTAGCGTATTTTTTAAAATGGACACAACAGCTTTTCAATGTATTAAAAATGCAGTTTCTAAGTTTGAAGTTTGCTGTGTTTAACAGAAGTTTTTGCAGTTCTATCAGCAAATTACTGCTTTTAGAAACTTTGTCCTTCTGCCCTGTGTGAGCTCTACAATGAATTACTGACATGTGAATAGGCAGTTGTAAAGGTTCTGGTAAAGCAGCCATAAATTTTTCATGAGATGTTTTAGTCCTCATTTTAAGTAGAAAATCCTCTATTTAAACCCTTTTTTTTCTGTTGTATTACAGACATCACAGCTACATTATATATATGTAAGTATATATGTGTATTTGTATATGTGAACATAGTATATATTTTATTTATATGACCAATCACATAACTAATCACTAACATTATCAAGTATGCGATAAAAATAGAAATATCAGATAAATAGGGCCAGATTTTTCAAAATTTGATATTCTCAAAGCTTAAGGAGAGGCTATAGCCAATTTTAGCTTTCAAAGCCTCTTCAGATTCTAGATCTTTGGATTTTAGATCTCTAGATCCTCTCCAGAGGATCTGGAGAATTATCACTCAATTGTTCTGGCAGAGATTTTGCTTGTTAAGCTGTAATCCACTATCTGTAATACTGTACTAGTCCACCAAATTGTCCATTTTTGTTTTTAAATAGTTAAAGATAATAGCAGGAGGGTCCCAAGAACCTTGAGGTATTCTTTACCAGAAACACTGGGCATCTTCATAAACAAAAGCAAATACGAATTTAGACTTGTCCATTAGAGGAACAGGAGAGAAGGAAGGAAAGAAGAAAAGGAGGGAGAGAGAGAGGGAGGGAGGAAGAAAAGAAGGTAAGAATTGCAGATCAAAGATCAAATACCCAGAAATAAATTTTTGCAGTGATACCAAAGTCAGAATTTAGAACAGTTCAGCATAGTTATAGGATTAGGAACTACAGAGATTAATGGCTAACATTTTGTACAAATCTATATAGTGGCTGACCATCTTTGTTAAATTTACCATTCTTCTTTACTGGAAGTATGGAAATATTATGGGGTGAATGCCCATTTTCAAATTATTTCTTCTTTTTGTAATTCTTTTGTAACTGGTTTTACTCCTTTTAATTGAGCTTTCCGCAAATAATATTGTTTTACATATAACCCTGGTCTATATTTCTGGTAAACTATTCTTATTGATTTTATATCTCAAGTTAAACCAGTGTCATTATATCCTAGGGCACTGATGTTTTCATTAATTTTAGAACAGTGTGGTTTTCAGGTGTGGTATGAGATTGCCACTCTCTGCAATGTCCCCCCCTCCCTTTTTTTAAATAACCAACTCATGTGCTTTCCTCCAAACAGTTCCATAAATACTCCATCCAGAATACAGAGTATGACAGACTTGAAGTTACATAGCAGGCCTATAGCTTGTAGATTTACAGAAAGATCAGGAGGAAGTAAGAATGCATGTTTCTCAGTAAAAAAAAAACAAAAAACAAAACAAAACAAAAAACCCTACCTATAATTGTAACAATGGTGATGAAGGAAAAAGTAGAAGGTTGACCAAAAATACCAGCAAACTATATTAATCTATACCAGATAGAAAGCAAGAAAAATTTGAGAAAATTGCAGGGTAACACCAGTATCTATCAGAACAGGCAAAGATCGTTTAGCCTGATGAAAAGTTATTGATATATATATGGATGGTTCACAAGTTACCACCTCTAAAATCCCCTCAATCTGTCCATTTTAAGCAATTTACCAGTTATCTCCTAGCTGAGGATTTTGTCCTTCAAGACTTTCCTATTCCCCTTGTCTCTGTAATTACTGAATCCTGTGGAGCCTCTTTCTACAATCCTTCTTCCAGCATCCTAGCTTCTTGCAATAGGGCATACAGTCTCCCTTCTTCTTTTCTTGCCTTCATGAATTGGTCAGAGTGAGAATTATTCCTTTTAGGGAGTCCTAACTGAATAGCCAGTTCCGTGGTCTTTAATTTATTTTTCTTTTTTTTTTTTTTTTTTTGTCCTTGTCTTTCTCTAGCTCATCCTAAAACTTGAGTCCGTCTGGCAAGATTGGAGTAGTTATCTGTCCTTGCCATCCTGCCACCTTAACTTGGGTATGGACAATGAACACGAGAGTCCAAATAAAGACTGACAAGGCTAGAGCATGGTTTTAATCTGACCCAGGGTCAATGCCAGTGAATTCTGGGCCTCAACAAACTGCTAATGGAAATCAGTGGGGGTGGGGGACTCACTCATCTTCTCTATACACGACTGCACTTTCAGATCACCTTCATGGCTTCAAGTACTGCCATTGGTAACCCCTTTTGATGAGTTGCTAATAATGCCCTTAGTTTTTCTGTAGTTGTGGGAGGTGGTGGATAACTAAGCTTCCCTTGGCCACAGAATCTCTTGATGTGGTGATCTGTGGCCCACTATGTGCTTACTTCATCAAAAGAACAAAGTCTACTTGTAGCTGAATTCTATGTAGTGCCAGTGCCCATCTTCACACACAGGACCATGAACTGAAAACGTACTCTAAGTACTTCTACAAAGGGAAAAGAAGCTTTTAAATGAATCATAACTATTGGTGAGGAAGGCATTTGGATAGCTTGGGAATCTTGGGTAGCTTCTCAATGGCATCAGCTTTGCTGAAAATCTAAATAGGAAGGGCTGGTTTTCCATGCATTGAGACAAGAAAAATGTAAACTATATGACACTCTGGTTTTCCTTCCCATATTGATATCCATTAGCTTAATACCTTCTTTGCCTTTTTTTTTTTCCTTGTTTGACTTTTTTTCAAGCTATTGACTAGTTCTACTACTCTCAATCCTGGTGCTTTCATATGGGTACATTATTTTATCCAAGTTCTTAATTATTCATTCCCTGATCAGGTCTCTTCATTTTGTCTGCTTTTCTTTCTTTCTTTCTTTCTTTCTTTCTTTCTTTCTTTCTTTCTTTTTCTTTCTTTCTTTTCTTTCTTTCTTTCTTTCTTTCTTTCTTTCTTTCTTTCTTTCTTTTCTTTCTTTCCTTCTTGCTTTCTTGCTTGCTTTTTTAACGTTTATTTATTTTTGAGATAGAGACAGAACAAGCAGGGAGGGACAGAGAGAGAGGGAGAGAGAAAATCCCAAGCAGGTTCTATATTTGTCAGCACAGAGCCTGATGGGAGGGGCTGGAGCTCACAAACTGTGAGATCATGACCTGAGCCAAAATCGAGAGCCGGATGCTTAACCATCTGAGCCACCCAGGCACCCACATTGTGTCTGCTTTTCTAGCTATATGGTCTGTGGATGATAAGGGACTCTTGGAGGCAGAGCTAAATGAAATTTAAGATTTATTGTTGCTGTGGTTATGCTCAGTGCTCTATAGCCATGAAATTCCTTTAGTGGCTTTCTGTGTGCAGGATGGGAGTTACCCAGCTAGTCGGCCTTTTCTGTGTCTATTCCCTTGGCATTTGGTTTTCTATTTGCACTGCCTCATAGAGAATATCTGTCTCTCGCCACTCCCCCAGCTGTAGTGGATGGTTGTTTTACACGAAGTATGTTAACCTCCTGATGAGGCTGATATTTGGATTGTTTCTTTTTTAGGAAGACACTGCATCCCTGAAGATAGAATATGTGGCCTTCACAATTATCTTGCCCTTCTTCAGCTATAATGCTGGATTTAGCACATATTTCTGTCCATCCTTCATGGATAGAGGTCTTTTCTTAGTTCTTCCTGAAATGCAGTGAGTTTTCATTAGTTTCTTTAGGGCTGCAGGCTTTGTTGCCCATACTGCACTAATAAAAGGACAATAACTGTTGCTCTTCTCCCTTGATATTGTGGCTTCTTTTTTCAATAATAGATATAAGGGAGATGGGTCCACAGCTACCACTGTTTCTCAAATATCCAGCACCGGGAGGAAAACTTTCTCATGATTCTCCATAAACAAAATTCTTAGATTTGTGTTATTATCACTTTTCTTTCATTTAAAAATGTTTATATTTTTGACTTCAGAAAAATCAGTATACATACCACCATCATAATTTGAAGGTTTTACCACAATCTATGGACATTTGATTTTGCTTCTGAGAAATCCCATGAAATTCCAGGGAACTATGATCCATTTGCACAATAGATATACTCAGACGTGGGAAATCTGTCTGCTGCTCGGTAACAAATTCACTCAAGCATTGTGTTTCATTTATATAACTGCTTATGCACCCAGGATCTTATTCAGAGTTTAGAGGTAAACCATTGTTTGCATCATCACTGGTATTTCTCTGAGTTGTTTTATCTAAGATCTTATTTGTTGCCATAAATTTGCTTCCTTATTTTAATTCACACTTTCTTGCCTTTGGTGCTTATTACAAAATATCCCTTCATATTTTCTCCTTTCATGAACCAACTTCCATTAACTACAAGTATATACTTAAACAGCAATTATGTTTTATTCATTTCCTTGAGAAACTCAAGTTAAATATAATTATAATTTGTAATTATATTTCTTCCTCTACATGATTATTATATACCCTCAGGACTTGTTGATCTGCCTGAGTCCATCTGGCATTATTGGATCTCTCCTCATATATTAAATAATACTAATCTCATCGAAATATATTAGCATGATGTTACAATATCTGATACTGTGAATCACAAGACATTTCTTACTGGTTATTTTTTAATAGTAGACATGAGTGTAATTTAATTATGTGAATGCACATCACTAACAAAAATCTAACTTGATAAAATATGATGCATAAGCTGTCCTGTAATGTTAAATATTGTTAAAATGTGTCATAATATGATGTGTTCACCATTCTAGGTAAATACAGGTTTGAGAGAATTGAGTTGCAGAATGAAATGCAATTATCAATAAACTACTTTGAGTAGAAAATATTGTACGAAAATTCTAAATTATTGCTAAAATTTGCAAAACACATTTCAACTGCTGTTTTTACTTTCAATTCCTAATTGATGGATATAGCAATTATAGGACGTTCCAGTGTGTAGTACCACATCCTTATTTATAAGTAGATGCTTTCCTTTAGTGCCGCAAATTTGACCAGCTGCTATAGAAGTATCTGGAAGTATTGGAAGTGATGCCATCTATTATTCTTTGAAAAGGTATTTCCTTTTGTTGTCAACAGGTAACTCTTGTTATTACTCTACATTTTGTTCATCTGATATATAATAAGCACATTAAAAATACTTCTAGAAAAATATCACTACACACATTAACATGGCAATGGAAACCAAAAAAAAAAAAAAAAAACCACACCATTAGTGAATAGTATGTGTGTGTGTATACACACACATATATATGTATATATGTATATATATAATGTAGATATTTATGTAATATATACAATGTAATATATATATGTTTTCAGTGCATGTGTTTGGTTGCCTATCACATATGACATGCCATGGATGGCGGGAATACAAAGATGATTACTGGTAGGGTCTCTCCTTTCAAGGATGTCAGAGTCTAATGGGACTGTAAACAATTTTTTTTTTTCTGGGAGAAAACTATAAAACATAATGAAACTGAACTAAGTAAAAGAAAGGTTATGTTTGTCATTCTTATTTTGGTCACAAGTCAGAACCTACTATATGTCTCTTTTCTCTTCTACCAATTATCAAAAAAAGAAAAAGAAAGTGAAATTACTTGGTATAAATTAGACATAATGAACTGAAGCAAAGAAATGCAAAGTCACCTAAGACAGTCCAAATATATACCAAGGTCGCTGCAATACCATGGAACTTCCAATTCATCTTTAAGAAGAATGGATTTATAAAAGAAGAAAGGGGATATCTACCATAAAAGAAGAATTGGAAAATTGAGATAAATAGCAGCTATATCAGCACTATCAGGGAAGAGGACATCCTAGCCAACTAGTAAAAAAAAAAAAAAAATCACAGTTCCATTGAAATGACTCGGATCATTCCTAACGTGGACTTTGATACTTCAGGTAATTTTTGAACTGTTTCCATTACGGATTTAATCTACCTAATCTGTTTGTTCTGATTCCAAGATTACCAATCTAAGCATATCCTTAACCAAATAAAATCCAAACTAATCAATGAGAACTTCACTAAGAGAATGTGGCTCCATCCATGACAAGACTAAATATCAATATTGGCTATACTGTACCAAATATTTGTGTAAAACAGAAAGTTCCTGGGCTATCAGTAACAATTTGAAGCCGAGGGATGACATTATTTAATTTTACTTACTGTTTCACCCTTGATTTTAGAGAGTTCTGTGTGATTCAGAAGGTTATATATGAACAGCTGGACAATGTGAGACATCATCAATATGACAAACAGACATAAAAACTATAAGAAGATAATCTGGACCAGCCTAGGGGTAGATATAACACCTTAACTATAGCACATGTGGAAAGTTCTTACTGTTATTTTCATGATATTTAATATCAAGAAGGGAAAAAGACTTTTCTAGGAGAGTGAGAACATCAATTCGGAAATAAAGCAAATTTCCTAGCTTTGACTGTGATGCTCAATATGGCCATCACCTCACTCAATACACATTAGTAATTCTCAAAACTGAGAATTCTCAAATACTGAGCATTCAGGAGCAAGGACGGGTAGTGTTTGTTGATTTTGTTCCCTTGAAGTGATTTGTCATTATCCACATGCATTATTATTGCTATTTATGTATCATGCAGGTTACCCACTCAGCAATGGTAACTAGATACATTTGCGTCATCCATATGTTTGCCTAAATTTCCATCCATGTAACTCACCAGTTTGCAATTCCACCATTGCTTCATTTGTGCTTGTCATGTGAACAAAGTCTGACCCAATATTTATCTCCTGGATCTTTCTGGGTTCCCTGCCTGACATGTCTCCTGTGTTCTACCAGCACTTGCAAAGTAAAGGTCACAGAAAAAAATAGCTGAGTCATTTACCCATACTCTTGGTGTGAAAAATATATTCAGTCTAGAATCAAAATATCTTGCCCCAACCACTAACTTTGCTACTTAGAAGCTGGAGGAACTGATGCCAGGTAAACTCCCGAAATTTAGTTCTTTCCCTAGTAAAATGAGATAAATAACACATTTTTCCACATTAATGTATTATCATAAATATAATTCTATTTTTTGCAAATATAAAAAGCCTTGCTCACTCACAGGAACCAAATCAGTCAATGCTAAATTGACATCAAGCCACTTAAAAAACTAATAAAAAATCTCATCATCAGGAAGTTTTTCCTCTGCTTTTGGTAGCTTGTCATAATGTAGGAAATGCTTCTACATAATTGACTTAATTTTTTTATAAACCAAAGTAATTTATACACCAAGGTAATTTTTTTATAAATCAAGGTATTTGCTTATTTATGTTCCATCTACTTCCAAAAAGCGAGTGAGTGGATGTACCATAAAAATGTAATACAACAAGATGAGATATTATTAATAAAACATAAAGACAATTTGTAAAGGAATAGAGAAGGAAATATATCAGGACATTTTGATAGCAGAACTATGCAACAACCAAGCACAAATTATCTCTGAGCTATCCATCAGTGGAATGTTACCATGAAGTCTTGGGCTCCATTCTTAAAATGCCTATGAATGGCCATTTAGCCAAATTTTAGAAATCTTATCTGTATTTTAAGCATTTGGATTTAATTTCCTGGAATTTCAGTTCCACATAGTGAAATGTTCACTGCGAGGACAGAGGCATTGTTACGGAATTTGCTAGTAGTTTGCACAAGTGAAGGCTCAGAAGAGACTAGAATACAAGGGGTAAGGCCTGGGCTTTCCAGCCAGACTCTGTCCTTCATTACCTATACAACCTTGGGAAGTTATTAATATCCTAATGCCTCAGTTTCCTTACCTGCAAAGATCCCCGGAAATTCTACCTCGTGGTGTTTTTGGTCTTTTTTTTTTTTTTAAGAAAAATGAGTCAATACATGTCAAGCACTTAGAGCAGTGCCTGGTCGTAGTCACTGTTCGATTTCAGTGCTTTGTTTTAAACTGGTAGTTCCATGAAGCAGATTTGCTTTAGAAATATCCTCAGTGTAACCCAATAAATATATCCTAAATAACTCAGTAAAATAAATGGATAGTGCCTGCCTGCACAATGTTCTGAGAAAAACCTGTGAGGTCATTTTAAATCGGGATGCAGGTACATCAGGCTCGATATGTCTGCTAGTGATACAAGATGCATGTACCATCTTGATTACAATTTAGAAAAAAGGGGAGAGGACGTTCCTACCACAAAGAGAGCAATTAGTGTGTCAGCACGTGGAGGGGGGTGTGGAGGGAGTAGTAAGGAGATAGAGTGTCTAATGACCCCTTGCTTGCTGCTCCTGCATGTGCAATTTTTTAAAAAATTGAATGATTAAGCCATGCTTATTGGAAAATGTACTGTAGACTAAACTGATTACCTTACTTGAAACTTAATGTCTCTTACTGACTATTATCCCAGGACACCAGAATATTAGAGCTGATACAAGAGAGGGAATCTTGTATTTGGATTTGGGAGCTCTCACAGGAGATACTAATGTCATAGTATTAGCACAAAGCAGTATAATGCTCTCGACTAGTGGATCTAAGCTCTAGATGCAAATTTGAGTGACACGGTGAGTTTTAAAAATCAGGTGCTTAACCACATCCCCCTAATGTGGATTTAATTGGTCTACATTTGGAATATTGCTATTTTCAAAAGCTGGGGTACAGTCAGGGCGACTGCACTTCCCTGGGTGTCTTGAACTGAAGAGAGTGATGGCAGCAAAAACCAAACCAAGAACAGCTCTTTCCACTTTTCACTTTCAGCAACAGAAATCTGCACTTGCTACTTTGGATTGAGTAAGCAAGTATCAGAGATTCTTGGGAATATCTGGTAAAAATAATCCAGTAAGAACACTTCTCAAAATAGTGACAATTAAGTGACATGACACTTTATTTGGTATTTCAAATTTGTTGAGTAAGAAATAGCAGACACATATGTCTATATTATTTTTTATGCAATCTCAAGATTATATATTTTTAAATGTTTATTTATTTATTTTGAGAGAGGGAGAGAGAGCAGGAAAGGGACAGAAAGAGGTAGAGAGAGAGAATCCCAAGCAGCCTCCGTGTTGTCCGCACAGAGCCTGATGCAGGACTCGAACCTACAAACCATGAGATCACGACCTGAGCTGAAACCAAGAATTGGATGCTAAACCAACTAAGCCAGCCAAGTGACCCCAAGATTATATTTTTGTCTGAGTTAATTGAATAATGTCTCAAGATTATAGATAGATGTAGATAGATAGATAATCACAAATATTTTCTGTAATAACTTGATTTTTCCCAGAATGTTTCTATTTTGATTTAAAAATAGAAATACATTTCCAATCATAGCTATAACTCTCACCTTGATAAACAATATTTTTAATGGTAAAGGATAGGATACTTTATAAAATTAGCCAAAGGATTATATGAAATTCACCTTTATATCATTGAAGGGCTTAGATATCTATCTAATTTTAAAGGACTTTTGGAAAAGGAAGGATGAACTGACTGGATTTTTTTTCTCGTGTAACGTGAGTAGGCTTAAGTAGGAACCAAATGTCAAGGCCATGTTACACAAGTTTTACCAAAGGAAAGGAACAGTTAATACAATTGGCAAAGGAAGAATTCTCTCAGAGCTGGACATTGCAGAATATCTATATATACTATATTCTAAACGCCAGAAAAATTGTTTGGAAAATATAACTTAGGTTTCCATGCAGATTTTCATCGAAAAAGAACAATAAAGCATGAATACATTGTGTGCAAATTTGGCCTTTTTGTATCCTTTAATACTGCATTTACTATTTATTGTCAATTAAATTTTGGGTTCAGTCTTCAATTCTTCAAAAACCAATAAATAATAAATAAATAATAATTTTTTTTATTTATTCAGATTTTATCTACTTATCTCTTATAGTATTTTCCAACTATCAGCTCTATTATTTTATATAAATCATGTAATTTTTTAGTAGATCATTAGGAACAATTGTAAAATGTATAATATGTATTGAACTTTGTTTAACTTTGACCAAACCAAACATGGATATTTTAGTATCCTGCCATGGCGTTTTGACATTTTATTTTATTTTTTTATAATATTAAAAAAATTTTTTTAATATTTATTTATTTTTGAGAGACAGAGAAAGACAGAGCATGAGCAGGGGAGGGGGCAGAGAGAGAGAGAGGGAGACACAGAATCTGAAGCAGGTTCCAGGCTCTGAGCTGTCAGCACAGAGCCCAACACGGGGCTTGAACCCACGAACTGCGAGATCATGACCTGAGCCGAAGTCTGACATTTAACCAACTGAGCCACCCAGGCACCCCTATTTTATTTTTTTAATGTTTATTTTGTTTATTTTTGAGAGAGAAAGAGAGGGAGAGAGCAGAGGAGGGGCAGAGAGGGAATGGGACACAGGATCTGAAGCGGACTGCTTGCTAACAGCAGAGAGCCCAATGTGGGGCTCAAACTTACCACCTGTGAGATCATGACCTGAGTCAAAGTCAGATGCTCAGCTGAATGAGTCACCCAGATACCCCTGTTTTGACATTTTATGACTAGAATAATATCAGGCTCTGGGGTTTTGTCATTTTATTACTGGAATAATAGCACAGATTTATTCTCCCTTCCCCTGGGATTTTAAACCTCCAGTCTCTTCTTACGTCGTCTAATCTGTGTGGCATCATTATCCAGTCAGTGGAGAGTTGGTTACTACATTTTCCTGAAGGCAGCCAGTGAGTGAAATCTATTCACATCAATTTGTTCCTTCAAGTTCCTGGTTTTATTCTGCTTTGGTTAGTTAACCTTTCAAAGATATAATTACTCTGTTTGTGCCAATATAATAAGATCAAACAGACTGTATCCTCTCCATAAATCTATTCTTTGTGGAAAATACTCACACAGAAATTACTGAAACAGAAAAAAATGATTTAAGAAAACATTCACCTTCTATATGTGTTTCAATGTTTTACTGTGATTGTTTATAGCTACTATTAGTTAAAATTGTAATTTAAAATTAAAATAAAAAAAGATTCAGAACATACTGGAAAAATATGGTAGAAAATAAGTAAAATTTGCATAATTATGTTTTAAAATATGTTTTATTCATTCGACATTTATATTCACAACCATGAGGCTCTGGGTAGAGATCTTCTTCAGGGGCCTCTGCTGCGACCTCATGGAAGAGGAAGAAATTGTGAAGACATCTTTCTCCACTATGACTAAGTCTTCATTACTTGTATGTTCCTAACTCTTCCCTCTTCCTCTCAGGTTCTGGGGTCCCTCAAGAGTGAAATGACCACTGAGATGATCCACCTGCTTTTTGCCAATGTCACCGTTCCTGGGAGAAGATGGAAGGAGGCAGTGGTCAGTGCTTCATTCAGTTTTGGACTCTCTAACACCACAGCAAGTGATGAAAGGTTTAACTCTCATTTTGGCTTGCTGCTATACCAGCTACTCACATCTGGCAGTTCAGCTCTCTCTCAGGTCAGCTAAGCTCCTAGCATATCCTTGAGAAAGACATGCATCTTCTACCAAAACATGAAAGTAATGGCAAGGCCATATCCATTTTTCTCATTTGTAAATAATTCTAATTTAAAAGCATTAGGAGAAAGTTAATAACTGCTTTCTAACATTGATGATGACACTGGAAAACATAAAGCAGTCTGTAAGCGGTTAATTGTTATCAATGACTTAGATGGCATAATATTTGAGTCCAAGGAAAATCTAACTAATGCTGAATTCTTACACAGTATCTTCAGTTTTTTGTTTTCTGTAGCCCTGATCTCCAAAAGCAAATTATAATTTTGGTAGCATAATTGAACAAAGTGGAAATAAGTCATAAAAAATGTGTTCAACTCTCTAGTAAGTGTGAATACTCTGTAATTACAGAAAAGAAATTGTCATAAGGTCCTAAAAAAATTCTCATTGGTCCTTAAAAAGTGCCACCTGATTAATTTCTATGCCATCATATATTTCCATTTTATAGTGACAAGAAAAGTTAAATGAGAAACATAAAGGTAGATGCCAATTATCTAGTTATTTAGAAAAGCATCTTATTGTCTAATTGACTCTACTACTATAAAATAGTTTCTGAGGAGACTGATAATTTTTATTTTGAATATTAATATCATTAATTCTTCAGACACCAGCTTTGGCTGATGTAAGATTCTCCTTTTTTTTTTTTTTTCTTTTTTTTCACCACTCACTTTCTCTTCATTAATACTTCCCAGGCACAGAACCTTGTGCATTGTTTTCCTGTCACTTATATTTTACTTTTCTCTTAGCCACACAAATATTTCCTTAAGTTAAAACATTTCTCATTCTCAAGAAGCAGTGTCTAAACCAAAAGTAGCCATTTCCATGCTCTAGATTTGGGGATTCATCACACTGGTAGATCCTTTACGTTTCTCCACTCTTTTCTCAAGATTTTTAGGTTTCTAAGAATATTGTTTAATGACAAAAATATAATAAAGCATATATAAAGTACCTTTTTCTCTTCCAATCCTTGAAAAGACATTTTATATATGTTTCATAGGTCTTTCCATTCTGAAGATATCAATGTCAGCTACAAAGCACTCCTTCTGTGGCTCTATCTCTCCTACTTGTAGGAAAACCAGCTCTTTGAAGTTCTTCCAAAATAGTTTTGTCAATCGGGAGGAATTGGGCTCCCATAATAAGTCCTCCAAACATGTGACTTTTTAATATTCCATTGTACCTGCTCTAGATTATGAAGATTCTGGTTTCTACTGGTATTAAAAGATATGATGTCAAGGCATCCTGAAGGCACCAATGAGTTGGTGCTTCTATCATCTATTCCAAATTTATAGATGCCCAAGGTTTAAAAGAGTGGGTTTTACAGTAAGAGTATCAATTTTCAATGTTAAGGGGGTCAAAAATAGCTGTTGTCAGGGCCAGTGTTACTATTTCTGTTGTCAGTACAGTGATTACATCCTGCTGAATCTATTGCCATCTTGGTCCCACTGTTCGTGCTGGGACTAATGTTCACACCTTGTACTTACTTCTAATGTCACACGGACATTTCATAGAAATGATTTCTTAGATTTTACAAAACTTTATGCAAGTGTTTGTTTGTTTTGCAGTTGCTACCATTGCACACCCGTCCACCAAACTTGTGCATAAATATACATGAGGAGAGCCAGTATACATACTAAATATCAGACAGGTACAGGTCTTAGAATACAGGTCTTTCCTGGCTTCCATGGGGTTTTGTCCCAATAAATCCATCATATGTTGAAAATATCCAGTCAAAAATGCATTTAATACACCTAACCTACTGAACATCATAGCTTAGCCTGGCTTGCCACAAGCATGCTTAGGATACTCACATTAGCCTACAGTTCAGCAAAATTATCTAACACAAAGCCTATTTGATAATAAAGTGTTGAGTTATCTCATGTACCTATAAATCTGCCTCAGATTATGTCTTAATTTGTTAGCCTAGACTAGAGACTTCCTATTAAAAATGCTATCTGTAAACAACATATATAAATAACAATAAATAAATAAATATGACTTCATTCGCAAACACTGTTATCTCTTACTCTTTGCATACTCTCAGACATTTTTATGTATAACCCAAATTGATGGATTTTTTAATGAGCAATGCTAGTTGTAAATATCATTATTTTACTTTAAATACATCGAACTTCATGTTGAACTCATATTTAACATAGTGCTACCTAGGTAATTTCCTTTTCTATTTCACTATTAGTACTTTCCAATTTCCTTCTGTTTAAGTAACTTTGGAAATAGAGTTGGCCCTTGAACGACACTAGTTTGAACTGTGTCAGTCCACTTATACACAGATTTTTTTCGATAAATAAGGTACTGTACTATAAATGTATTTTCTCATCCTTATGATTTTCTTGACATTTTCTTTTCTATGCATACTTTTGTTATAAGAATACAGTATATAAGTAACATACAAAGTGTGTGTTCGTTGACTGTTTATGTTATCAGTAAAGCTTCCAGTCAACAGTTGCTATTAAGTTTTTGGGAATTCAAAAGTTATACATGGATTTTCGATTGTGTAGATGATGTGGGGAGGAGGGTGGTCAGCGACCTTAACCACTATGTTGTTCAAGGCGCAACTGTATTATATGTTACATCTTGTTTAGCAAAAGTCTTAAATCTAACGACATAATAAAATGATCAATGTTACTATTTCTTGTGTTAGCATCTGTATCTATTGTACTCTGAAATATCCTGATTATTTTTTACAGAATTACTTAGTTCCCTAGGCCTGCAATATTCTCAGGGTACTTAGCAATGGATGTACATCAGAATCACCAAAGGGAGGTGGTTCTAATTGCTAATAACTGCTCTCTACGCTGAGATTTCAATTAGATGGAAGTGCAAGTTTCTCTAAATATACACAGTTTTGGAAAAAGAGAGAAAGAGAATCCAGCTAATGCTAAAGTGAAAATCACAGGGCACCTGGGGGCTCAGTCAGTTAAGCGTCCGATTTCAGCTCAGCTCATAATCTCACGGTTTGTGGGTTTGAGCTCTGCATGGGCTCTGGGCTAACAGCTCAGAGCCTGGAGCCTGCTTCACATTCTGTGTCTCCCTCTCTCTCTGCCCCTCCTCCGCTCACACTCTGTCTCTTTCTCTCTCGCAAAAATAAATAAACATTTTAAAAAAATAGATTCTGGGGCACCTGGGTGGCTCAGTCAGCTAAGCGTCTGACTTCAGCTCAGGGCATGATCTCACGGTTCATGAGTTCGAGCCCCACATAGTCCTCTGCACTGACAGCTTGGAATTTGGAGCCTACTTCAGATTCTCTCTCTCTCTCTCTCTCTCTCTCTCTCTCTCTCTGCCCTTCCCCTGCTCACACTCTGTCTCTCTCTCAAAAATAAACATTAAAAAAAATTTAGAGTGAAGATCAGTTAAGAACCACTACTCCAAATTAGGAACTAAACTAAAACTTTTGCAAGTGCCCCTCTTCATTATTAACAATATATCCAGTTTTACCTCAAAATCAGAATAGTCCTTTTGTATAGATAGGAATTAGGCAGTGACTATTCATGTTAACGCAATAATTTCTATTTCTATACTTTGTGACTGAATTCCATTTAAGCCTTTAGCCTCTCAGGATTGGAATTTTTTTGCCCTGAACCACAACTTCTTAGAAAAACAAAACCCTCCTATGCATAGGGACTGCCGGCCTCCTCATTACACTTACCTCCTGCTTGGAGTTCCACTGATTACTGTTTTTCTCTCACTGTGATGGTCACCATATTTCTTAGATTTAGCTTAAATTTAGCTAATTCCCTTGCATGCAAACTTTCTCATTTTGTACCATGACTTTCCTTATTTTCATAATATATTTTTAATTTTAAAACTTATTTCTGGTCTTCCTCTCAAAGACAGACAGTCTATCCCTCTCAGACAACAGGTTCTTCCAAACTCCTCTTTGCACCTTTCAATACTTGTGTCCACATCATAATCTAGCCATTTACCCCACCTTTGAAAGAGATAAGAGACATTCCAAGGATAGCAGGCAAAGGCCTACTTTAAATGTCATAGACTGACTCTAAGAAATATGACAAAAATAATTGTTCAGTGTAGCACCTTTTAAGATGGTTTTATTTTTGCAAGGGAGGGAAGAATACTCAATAATAGTTCGATCAATGGTAGTTGATAGATTAATTCATCAACCCCCAACTGATTCAATTTCTTTCTCTTTGAATTTGCCATCACGTCTTCATTGTTGCATGACCTTGGAAAATATTATTATATTTTGAGCTTTAATTTATCATCTGTTCTATTGGGATAATAGAAAATACCATGAAGACATCTTGTGACATTCAACTATAGTTCCCATAATTTTATATTCCATGAAGCCACAGCACTTCCCAAAACCTCTAGCAACTCGTGTAGAGTTCGACATTCTTCCAAATAAAAATGAAAAATCCCCACAACTATCAGGTACTATCATTTAATTAAATGAAATCACTTTGGGGCACCCAGGTGGCTCAGGTGATTGTCAGATTCTTGATTTCGACTCTGGGACTGATCTTGCAGTTCCTGAGTTCCAGCCCCACATCAGGCTCTGTGCTGGTGGTGCAGAGCCTGCTTGGAATTCTGTCTCGCCCTCTCTCTTCTCCCCCACTCATGCTGTCTCTCTGTCTTTCTCTTTGTCAAAATAAATAATAAAAAAAAGTTTTTAAAAATAATAAAAAATAGTAAAATGAAACCACTTTAACACTAAGAAATCATATAAATTCAGAATAAAATTAGAATATTATAAACCTAGAACATATTTAACTTTTTAAAAACCTTCTAATTTGCATGTTTTTCTCACTTTACTTTGGACTTCTGAACATGTTGTCATGAACTGAGCAATGTGCTTCCAGCACAGTATAAGCCATGGAGCAGGTGTTCAAGGCCGATTAGCTCTCCTTGATAATGGTGCAATTAGCTAGAATATTTCAGGAGAAAAATTATTTTACTTTGTTGGAGATTGAATTTTTTACTCACTCTTTAGACAAGTACAGATATAAGCACTTATTTTTATTCTTACTACATTTTCTATGTCACATAATGAGACTCAAATGTGAGTCCTTTGTTAATGTTCACAGTCTCCTCAGATAATTTTTATTTGAGAAAATGCAATTTCTTTTGGAATCTCTATCACATATATTAAAGAAAAACAATGAGGATGGAAATCATAACACCCATGGGATTTCTATGGGACTTTGAAATTTTGTGATTATTATATTTAGATAAAAATATTAACTATAAAAATATACAATTATAATTGCCTATAATTTTTAAGATCTCTTTGAATGTAATGCATAGAATTCTGCTAAATTGTTTAAACAGAAACATGTTAAATACTTCAAGAAAGGGCTTGATCTTATTATCACTGCCTATTAGCTTCTTCACTAGATAATCATTATTTTCTTTTCATTTTTTAGAAATGTTTATTTATTGGGTCACCTGGGTGGCTCAGTCGGTTAAGGGTCTGACTTTGGCTCAGGTCAGGATCTTTCAGTTCTTTAGTTCGAGCCCCTGTGTCAGGCTCTGTGCTGAAAGCTCAGAGCCCAGAGGCTGCTTCAGGTTCTGTGTCTCTCTCTCTGTCTGCCCTTCCCCCACTCTCACTCTGTCTCTCTCAAAGATAAACATTAAAAAAATTAAAAAGGAGATGTTTATTTATTTATTTTGAAAAGGGAGGAGGGGTAGGGGCAGAGAGAGAAAGGGAGAGAGAGAATCCCAAGCAGGCTCCCACTGCCAGCACAGAGCCCAACGTGGGGCTCAAATTCACGAACCATGAGATCATGACCTGAGCTGAAATCAAGAGTCGGGACACTTAACTGACTGAGCCACTCAAGCACCCCTAGATATTCATTATTTTTGCAGCTAGTATTTTTCTTTTAAGAGGTAACACGCTGTTCATTGTTATAATTCAAAAGTTCAGTCTTACTTTCAAAAAATAAACATTGTACATTTCCTAACAGACTGTGTTCCCTTGAGTAATATTATAATGCATTTCTTTTGATTTATTTTTGTCCCCTGGTGGTCCATTAGCTGAGTAGAAACTGTCATTTATTTCAGTATCTTAAATTCTATGACCAGAGGTTTTCTAGTATGTCATCTGTCAAAATGTCAAGAAGAAAAGGTAGTTTTGTTTTTTTTTCTAAGTTTTGGAAATGTTTTCCAGAATTACTATTTTATCTGGTTTATTTTATCTGGTATATGTTTAAAGTAGGTTTTCCTCAAGTAATTTGTTAAGTCATGAAAACGTCAAAGTTCATACACAGATGCAAAAAAGAAAACTTCAGAATATGCATTTACTTGCTAAATCACTAAAGGATTTTTATTTAAACAATCAAAAATAAATCAACCAAAGTAGACATAAACAAGTGGAAAGGTATCTTGTGTTTGTGGATTGGAAGAATTAATATTGTTAAACACCCAAAGTAATCTACAGATTCAATGAATTCCCTATCAAAATTCCAATGGTATTTTTCACAGAAATTTTTTAAAAATCCTAAAATTCATAGAGAACCACCAAAGCCTTGGAGAGTTAAAGCAATCTCGAGCAAAAAAATTAAACTGGAACAATCATGTTTCCTGACTTCAAACTACGTTACAAAACTGTAATAATCCACAGTATGGTACTGACAAAAACCAGACATATAAATCAATGGAACAGAATAGAAAATCCAGAAATAATCCCATGCATATACAGTCAACTAATATTTGACAAAGGTGCCAAGAATACAATGGAAAAAGAATAGTCATTTCAATACATGGCGTTTATAAAACTGGATATCTATATGCAAAATAATTTAATTGGAATCTTGTCTTATACCATACATAAAAATCAACTCAAAATGGATTTAAGACCCGAAACTGTACAACCCCTAGAAGAAAGTCTAAGGGAGAATCTCCTTGACGTTGGTCTTGGCAATGACTGTTTGGAATTGACATCAAAAGCACAGGCAACAAAAGAAAAAATAAGCGGGACCACATTAAACCGAGAATTTTCTGGACAGCAATGGAAATAATCAATAGAATGAAGAAGAAGTCTGTGGAATGGATGGGAGAAAATATTTGAAAGCCATTTTTCTGTTAATATATTAGTATTCAAAATATATACAGTACTCAGACAACTCAACAGTAAAATAAGAGAAACTCAATTAAAAAATGGACAAAGAGACTGAATATACATTTTTCCAAAGAAGACATACAAATGGGCACCAGAAAATGAAAGGATGACCAACATCACTAATTATTAGGGAAATGTAAATCAAAACCACAGTGAGATATCACCTCACACTTGTCATGATATCTATTATCAGAAAGCTAAAAGATAACAATGCTGGAAAGGATGTGGAGAAAAGGATACCCTTGCACACTGTTGGTGGGAAAGCAAATAGGTAAAGTTGTTATGGAAAACATTATAAAAGTTTCCGAAAAAAGTTAAAAATGGAATTAACATAGTAATCCCATTTCTGGGTATATATCCAAAGAAAATGAAAATCCGTATCTCAAAGAAATATTTGTACTCCCAGGTTTATTGCAGCATTATTCACAATAGCCAAGACATGGAAACAACCTAAGTGTCTATCAGTGGGTAAATGGTTAAAGAAAAATGTGATGTGATATAGACATATTTTAAATTTCAAATATGCATATATTTCAAATATATGTGTGTGTGTGTATGTGTGTTTATCCGTAAAACAGAAGGAAACTCTGCCATTTGCAACAACGTGAATAACATTATGCTAAGTATCAGAATAAATGAGCATTAGTAAGAATCAGTGGCTTCAGTCAGAAAGCTCCTGTATGATTTTACAACCTGAAATTACTTTCATACTCTCATCTCTTCCTCTATCCACTATTAATGAACACTTCCTAGATTCCAGAGTTCAAGAAGCATTTAAAAATATTCAGCTCCTGGGGGGCCCGGGTGGCTCAGTCAGTTAAACTTCTGACTCCAGCTCAGGTAATGGTCTCACGGTTCATGTGTTTGAGTCCCACATCGGCTTTGTGCTGATGGTGCAGAAGCTGCTTGGGATTTTCCCCTCCCCAACCCGTTTGTTCTCTCTCTTGTTCTTTCAAAATAAATAAATAAACTTAAAAATATTCAGCTGCATTTTTATATAGCCATTTAATGATCTCTAAGTGAAATAAGCCAGACACAGAAAGATAAATATGGCATGGTATTATTACTTATAGCTGGAATCTAAAAAACAAACAAACAAAAAATGTTGAATTTATAATAAAAGAACAGAATGAATGGGGGTTATGAGAGGTTGGGCACTTTGGTGGCTCAGTCAGTTAAGCATCCAACTCCGGTTCAGGTCATGATGTCCTGGTTCTTGGGTTCCAGCCCCGCATTGGGCTTTGTGCTGACAGCTCAGAGCCTGAAGACTGCTTCAGATTCTGTCTCCCATTCTCTCTGCTCCTCCTCCCTCGTGTTTTGTCTCTGTTTCTCAAAAATAAATAAATGTTAAAAATTTTTTTAAAAATTAAATAGAGATACTAATCAAGAGTTACAATTTCAGTTATGAATAAATTCTGAACACCTAATGTACAGTAGGAAACTGTAATTAATAGTAATGTATACTTGAAATTTGCTAAGACAGTAGATCTCAACTGTTTTTAACACGCACACACAAAAGATAACTATGTGAGATAATGGAATGTTAATTAGTTTGATCTTGATAATCATTTCACAATGTATACATACATCAAAACATCATTTTAACCAGTAAATAAAAATATTGATTTTTGTCAAAAAATGATTAATTCCAATGTTTTTACACAAAGAGAACTTTAGAGCTAGAGTAGTGTCACATAAAATTATGTCATTCTAATAGAATAATAAATAAAAATATGGAATATGCTCAAATTACAAATTCCTATCTTGCATGCTTGATGTCTCAAAATTCTGTGGGTCATTTGGCAATTGGCCTACCTTTTCCCATACCAACAATGTTTGAAACAGTAGGTCAAATTGCAGAATCTGATGCCACCCCCAAATGCGCATAAAGTGTAATATGTTTTCATATTTAATATTTTAATCAGGAGACTAATAGAACATACTATTGTCAAAACTATATAATACTATAAAATTAAATATACAGAGATCAGGGAATGACTATATATGTGAAATGTCAATGAATGTTTTTAAGTGCTTCTTGAACTCTGCAACCTAAGGGGAAGCACTTATTAGTAGTGGAAAGAAGTAGAGATAAGATTGTGGAGATGATTTTAGGCTTTGGAGACTTACAAAAGTCTTTTCTGACTGATGCTTCTGATTCTTACAAATGTCCTTTTATTCTGATACAAGTATTGTACAAGCACTATTCTTATTGTTACTCATTTGTGACTATGGATGTTCAGAAACTTGTAAATAAAACTTAAAAAGAGGATAAAAAATAGAAGTGTTTTATTTTTTATTCTCCTGAAAATATTTGAGTAAAAGAGAAAGGAGAGGGGAAGGAAGGAAAAAAGTTTAAAGGTTTATTTATGCAGATATGTATATAGATTTTTGGATTTATAATGAACTGAGGAAATATTTAGAAAGGGTTGGAAAGAAAAACTGGACCTGATGGTCCAGTAATCATTGGTCTAGAAAACTTTGTAAGGTCAATTGAAGTGACAAATATGACCAGCTACTAATACCTGAAAAACCAAATAGCTACCAATATATGCAAGATAATCAACAGTAAATACTTGTTAAGCCTTTAAATTATATGGAATAATGAATTTTTAATTCTTTAAATAAGATGATATCAAAATATTTTATATACTACTCACTGAAATCAAATAATTTTTTGGTTTTTATTAAAGGCACATAGGAACACTTTTCAGGAAAAAAATTCACTTAGGTTAGGCATTAATGTATGGCTATTTTTAACCAGGATTATAAAATATATTATATTTCATTAATATCCAAACTGCCTGGATTCAACTCCTTGTTGCACTAATTATCAGAGGATTATGTAAGTTATTTATCCTCCCCATGGCTGTTTTATTTTTTTTAATGTTTATTTATTTATTTTGAGAAAGAAATAGCAAAGAAGGGCAGAGAGAGAGAGAACCCCACGCAGACTCCGTGCTGTCAGCACAAAGCCCAATGTGGGGCTTGAAGTTAGAAACTGTGCAGTCATGATCTGAGTTGAAATCAAGAGTCGATCACTTAACCAACTGAGCCATCAGTTACATATTACAAACTTTCTTCGTTTGTAATATGAGTCATATCAATCTGGAAATTGAGTTTTCTTTTTACTCATCCTTGAGTTTGATTTGAGCCTATTTGGGAAAGGACTAGTTGTAAAAGCTTTCCCACAAATCTTTATTTAATATTAGGTATTTGTAGGGTCTTCATTGGGGAACTTACAAAACTCATTTCACTCTCAACTTTTCAATCAGTATCCGGAAGATAATAGATGCCTCTTCTGATATCTGAAAATGGAAGACAGGAGAGTATGTGGAGTTAATATCACATTGCCTTGGTCTTAGCTGTCAATCAGCTAATGCTTATTCATCTGCTCAAATGCCATATCAAATAGAAACTCAGCTAGCACATGGAGTTATGGGCAATAAATCCCTTAAGAGTGGGCATATGTTTCTGATTCAGAAGACAAACTTTGAAGTATGCTAGAAGTAAATTTTGATGACCCTTTTTCTATAATATTGCCTGACTCAAAGTGCTTTTCAAGGCATTTACTGGAAAAGCCATGTTAGCTAGAGGCAGAATTCTTTTCCCTTATTTATTATAGCAGCCTGGTCAATGAACAATATATATTAATATGCTTAATCATACCACCCAGAATGGCATAGTTTTTAAGGTAGCAATTACCAGAGAATGGAAGCCAAACAATATACTTGATTACAATTTTTTTTTCTGCCACTAACTAACTACGTACCTTTGGAAGTGTTGGTCAAGTTCTCTATGTCACAATATTGTCAGCTCTGTAATGGAGATAGTCCTTCAGATTTTAGTCATGATATTACTTTTCATAGAAAAGTATCTGATTTGAACTGAATTGTGTCTTTCTAAATGCATATGTTAAAGCTCTAATCCCTCAATATGTCTTATTTGGAAATAAGGCCTAAAAGGAGGCTATTCAGATTCAATGAGGACATCAGGAAGGGGTCAAGATTCTCTAAGATAGGTATCCTTACAAGAAGAGACACCGGGGAGCTCTTTCCTTCTCCATGAGCACTCAGGAAAAAAAAAAAAAAAAAGCCCATGAGGGCACTACAAGAGGGCAGCCTACTCTAAGCCAGGAAGGAAGCTCTCACCAGAAACTGAACCCTGCTGGACCTTGATCTTGGATTTCCGACCTCCAGAAATGGGAGAAATGCATTTTTGTTGTTTAAGCCACCATGTCTATAGTATTTTGTTATGGCTGCCCAAGCAGCTTAAGAAAATATACCTTTGGAGCGTCCAAAAAGTCTTAATTGTTCCAGTTCAGAGCTATCAAAACAAAATGAACATTCTCTGTCATAGCCATATCATCCTCACTTATTATTGAAAATAAACACAAAAAAGTGCTTACACTTACCTTAATGCTTTGCTGTGCAACAATTTTTGAAATATGGAATTAATAGGGGACACTAGACATCTGTGTATCTCATCAGTCTTTCCTAGTTTGGTTGATTACTTTTCTTCCCACACTGAATTTAAAGAAGTTGGTGCTAATATAATAGACTCCTGACATTTGGGGTACATATAAGAGAATCTCATATCTTCCAATATGTTAATCCCAGGATACTATATAGACTCCTCTCATTTGAAGGAAAAACTGCAATAATTCTAAGTAGATACCAAGTAGAATTGGTTTGAGAAGCAGATTTTGAAATCATTGTTAGCCTTAACCTCTGCTATGATTTATACCCCGACACCAGTTCCCCAATATCATACCTCCATAAAACAGCAAATTACTACATAATCCCTTAAGCTCACTTGTGACTATTCAAATTAATGAATGTTAAATCTGCAAATGCTGAGGATCATGTACACAAACAGTTTGTAGAGTCAACACCACTTTAGATTTTATTCATTGTTCTCCTCTCATCTCATCTCCAATCATGTAGTACCAGTTCATCCATAGGTCATTTTATGAAAATCATCTGGCTATTTTTAAAGGATGATGCATTTCGAACTCCTACATAAAACACACATGTTTATAAAGACAAGTAATTCTATTTGGAAACCTTGACCAGAAGTGAAATCATCAGATTGTAAGTGACTTTCAAAAATGAGTCTCACCATCTCTCTCTAAATAACAGGGTTTTTCTTTTTTTCAAGGATCTTTACCGTCTCTATTAAGAATCATCATTCACATTTTTTTTATTTTTTTATGTTTTTTATTTATTTTTGAGACACAGAGAGCAAGAGACAGAGCAAAAGTGGGGGAGGGGCAGAGAGAAAGAGAGAGGGAAACACAGAATCCAAAGCAGGCTCCAGACTCTGAGCTGTCAGCACAGAGCCCGACGCAGGGCTCGAACCCACGAATCATGAGATCATGACCTGAGCCTAAATCGGATGCTTAACCAACTAAGCCATCCAGACGCCCCTCATTCATATTTTAAAGTACATATTTTCTAGTATTTCTGGCTTAAAAAATAATTTTCTTTGGAGGTAATAATAAATAGAATAAAAAGCATCCTAGGAAATGTACCTCTATACAATTACACAATTCATACTTGTATACTACCTACAAGTGAAACACTTATAACTAATCCTTCATCGTTTATAGCAAGTTTTTTTAACCTGAATATAGTTCCTATAGTGTCCATATTATAAAGTGCCTGGTAAGGTTACTGTTAAGATTTATAACAATGAATCTTGAGGTTTGTGTCTACTGCCTAATACTGAATTACAATAGAACTCTAAATCCATACTGCTAAATATCAGGTGAAGATCTGAGCAGAAATTCAAGTTTCTGATCAAATAGAAACAGGTAAAACATGGAGTCCTGGTAGATAGCTGTGCTCAAGAGAGCATGAAAACATATAGGGAAAACACAAAGTCAACAGCAGACCTGTCATTTATTTTAGCCATCTTGTTCTGGCTTCACCTTTTACAAATCATTTCTGAAGTTATAATTGAACAATTCTCAATGGTGAATGGATTGGCATCAAGACTTTGAAAAATAACTAATGTTGAGGTGTTAAATAATGTCAGTGCTATTGGTCTACAACATTGGAAGAGAGCATAAAGAAAAAGCACACCAAGATAAGAAGCTTATTTCATTGTTACTGAAAAATTAAATTCAAAATTTGAAGCTGTGGTTGGAATCAACTATAGGAACAAAGCTTATGGTACTGGAAAAAGTAGAATCTCAACAAAAACAAAAACAAAAACAAAAAGAGTTGCAACTCACAAGCGCAGCTTCTTATCCGAAAATCTTCAAACTCTTAAGGAGAATATGGATGTGCTTCAGAATATCTGGAAAACATCTAAAATTGTATGCGAAATTCTATGTGCAAACAATTTCAGCACATGAAAAACAGTTAACACCCAAACATTTTTGTCAGAAGAGAGTGCAATAGATCCATAAAATTCATTAGATAGTTAAAAGCATCAGTAAATTGACATAGATGAATAACCACATGCACAGCCCAGATAGGCGGAAGAACAATTTGAATATACAAGTAGGCTTAGTCTCTAAAAATTTAAATAAAATACAAGGGAATAAGAACATTATGAGCAAGAGACCGAAATAATATCTCAAAATATGCTATTAACTGTATACATAAGATGCTACATTGAAAATATAAATGTCGAGGGGTGCCTGGGTGGCTCAGTCGGTTAAGTGTCCAACTTCGGCTCAGGTCATGATCTCAGGGTGACTGAGTTCGAGCCCCGTGTCCGGCTCTGTGCTGACAGCTTGGAGCCTGGAGTCTGCTTTGGATTCTGTGTCTCCCTCTCTTTCTGCTCATACCCTGGTCTCTCTCTCTCTCTCTCTTCCTCCATCCCTCCTCTCTCTCTTTCAAAAAAAAATGAACATTAAAAAATTAAATATACATATATATGTTGATTACAAAATCTCAGATAGTTGGGATATATTATTATTTTAAGCATTCTCTTTAATGTAGGAAAACCAATACTGCTAGATTTGCTTGCATGCAGTGAATGGCTGGAAATCCTTATAACTAATTTTCAAAATACAGACATTTGTAACCATGGGGACAGCAGCAAAAATCTCTCACAAAATGAAAAATATTCATGTCTATTAAGACAACAAATTTATCCTGGATTTGACTAAAACTACTTTGAATGCCCTATTAGTCAAATATCTTTTCATAATTACATATAAATACACATTGATTAAAATGTATTATTTCTTTATTACCATCCAAGAAATTACACTTTCTTCATTTGTAATATGAGTCATATCAATCTGGAAATTGAGTTTTGTTTGTTTGTTTTAATTTAAATCACTATTTGTATTTTTACTAAAGGGTAATAATGGTAATAGACATCAAAAGGATAATAAGGAAAACTATGAACAACTTTCTGGCCACAACTTTGATAACCTAGATGAAATGAAAAAATTATTTGAAAAACACATTCTGTCAAAATTCACATAAGGAAAAATAGATAATCTGAGTAAATCTGTATCTATTAAAGACGTTGAAACAATAAATAATAACCTTCCAAATAGAATTACCAGGTCCAGATGGATTCACTGGTAAATCCTACCAACCATTAAGGAAGAAATAAAACCAGATCTTTGCAATCTTTTCCAGAAGATACAAGAAAAGGGAATACTTCCTAACTCATTCCGTGAGACCAGCATTACCCTAATACCAACACTAACAAGAACATAACAAGAAAACTAAAGACCAATAGCTCTCATGAAAATAGATGCAAACTCTTCAAGAAAATATTAGCACATCGAATCCAACAATGTATAAAAATAATTAGACATCACAACCAGTGGTGTTTATCCCAGATATGCAAGTCTGGTTAACATTAGTGTAATCCATCACATCAATAAGCTAAAGAATTAAAATCACATGGTCATATTAACAGATGCAGAAAAGGCATTTGACAAAATCCAACGTGTTGATGACATATAATGGGGTATTACCCAGCTATTACCAAAAAAAAAAAAAAAAAAAAAAGAAAGAAAGAAAGGAAGGAAGGAAGAGAAAGAAAGAAAGAAGAAAGAAAGAAAGAAAGAAAGAAAGAAAGAAAGAAAGAAAGAAAAGAAAGAAAAAGAAATCTTGCCATTTGCAACAACATGGATGGGCCTTGAAGGTATTACACTAAATAAAGTAAGACAGAGAAAGACAAACCACCATATGATTTCACTTATAAGTGGAATCTAAAAAACAAAACAGAACAGATGAATAAACAAAACAGAACAAAACCAGACTATTAAATACAGGAAACATACTGATGGTTGCCAAAGGAAATGGGGCTTGGGAGGTGAGTGAAATGGATAAAGGTGATGAAGTTATAAAATAAATAAATCATGGGGATATAATGTATAGCACAGGGAATATAGACAATAATATTGTATTGACTGTGTAAGGTGACATCCAGTCACTAAACTTGTGATCATTGTGTAATGTATAGGAATGTCACCATCTTGGGGCATCTGGGTGGCTTAGTAGGTTGAGTGTCCAACTTCATCTCAGGTCATGATCTCACGGTTAGTGGGTTCCAGCCTCCCGTTGAGCTCTGTGCTGACAGCTGGAGCCTGGAACCTGCTTCGGATTCTGAGTCTCCTCTCTCTGCCTCTCCCCTGTATGTGCTCTCTCTCTCTCTCTGTCTGTCTGTCTCTCAGGAACAGATAAACATTAAAAAATTTTTAGACATGTTACCATCTTGTATTCCTGAAACTAATATAATATTGTATGTTAATTATATTTCAATTTTAGAGGTGTCTGGGTGATGCAGTTGGTTAAGCGTCCGACTTCAGCTCAGATCATGACGTGCCAGTTGGTGGGTTTGAATCCCACCTGGGGATCTGTGCTAACAACTCAAGAGACTGGAGCCTGCTTCAGATTCTGTGTCTCCCTCTCTCTCTCTGCCCGTCCCCCACTCGTTCTCTCTCTCTCTTTCAAAAATAAATAAATGTTTAAAAATTGAAAAGACATTGGAGTTTTAAAATTTTTAAATACTATAAGCTTATATCTTTATTATGATTTTTATATGCTTATAATATATTGGGCACTGTGGTGTGGTGGTTGAAAATCTCTAGATACTATATTTCTCACTGGATCTTATTTGTAAATTATGCTAACAAAATATATTAATTTCTTTAATACAAGCCAAATGATGATAGTTACTTTAAAGTTTTGTCATGATGTATGTATAGTCTATAATATTAGTGATAATCTGTTACTGTAAAGGAATCCATTAAAATTCATTTTCTTTTAATTCTTTAGATGAATGAAACTGATCTTCTAGGTTAAGTATTATTTTACATCAATGTTAACATGAACTTTATCTTCCTCAAAAAGGAGACATTTTGAAACATTCTTTTCAATTAGTCATATTCATTATGACAATAAATTTAAAAACATTTAAAATATTTTTATTTACTATAAAAAGATTAGGGAATGTATGATAATTTAGGAGCTTGTTGCCTAAAAGTCACGGGAAGACAATCAGTTCAAAGAGCCGAGAATCTTCAAGTGGAAACTTACCTCAAGATGGGAGGGAAGGAGGAAATTCCCCGATGATTCCCTTCTCCATCAACATAAAATGCACTCAGCTGCTCTTTGTTGGCAGAAACTTAGGCACTGTATGTCACGGATTTTACATTCTTCTGCAAAAAGAATTAGATGAAACTCAGGACACCTGGGTGGTCCAGTTGGTTAAGTGTCCAACTCTTGATTTTGGCTCAAAGCTCTGCTCTGAGTGTGGAACCTGATTTGGATTCTCTCTCTTCCTCTCTCTCTGCCCCTTCCCAGATTGTATTCGCCTTAGCCCTCTCTCTCTCTCTCAAAATAAATAAATAAACAACAACAAAAAAGGAATTAGATGAATCTTCTAATCAATCTGTAAAGGAAAAATAAAATTAAATTAAAATAAAATAAAATAAAATAAAATAAAATAAAATAAAATAAAATAATAAAGTCCCTATAAGTGTAAGCTGACTTATAGTTACATTTTTATATACTGCCAACATCCCAAAAAGTCTTTACAATGACTTATAATAATAATACCAAACAAAATTCAAATAATAAATGAAGACGGGATTTCAACACGTAAACACCACTGAGTAGAAAACAGTTCCAATCTTACAAATAGTCAAGGTAGAGAGAAAATTTTTAGATAGTATCATTTTATCTACAAAAACTAGATTTTTTTTTGGAAATATACCACCTTGTTAATATCTATTAACTCTGAGAGGACTTTTTCATTGGAGTTAGAAATAAGAGACCCTTAATAAGATACTGGATAATGTCCTAGATATTTTTTTTCCTGATTATTTTTAAGACTTCAGGTAAAAATCAACTGTTAATTCAAGCTAATGCTTACCTACTCAAATCTGATTTAGTTCATATTCCTTTCTGAAAATATCCTCTCAGTTTTAGAATATGATTGAAAAAGATAATGAAAATAGTTAACTATTCATCCCACTTTATTTCAACTTGACAATTATCTCTCTCTCTCTCTCTCTCTCTCTCTCTGTCTCTCTTTTGTATATAGCATGAACTTTATATTAACTAATGTTATATTTCAAAGGCCAGGAAATTTTATATAGGAGTCCTCTTTTTTTTTAAATAATAAAAACAGATAATATTAAAAAAGGTAACAGATGATGACTAAATTATGAAAAGGTGACTTCTAGCTCAATGTGGTAGGCTGAACACATGAATTTACTTCCCAAATAATATTTACATAAATTGTACCAAAAGAAAACATAAAATCCATTAAAAAATCATTAAGGATATGGAGGGACAGTCATCAGAAAAAGCATGGTAATTTGTTGAATTCCTGGTAGATGGAACACACAAGTGGCTATATCAGTGAATCTAGAGTGGAGGAAATCACAGCCCTGATCCTTGGCAATAAAATCCAAAGTACAGGTAAACTTTGTCATATGTGGAGAGGAGTTGCAGGGAAAAGATTCAAAGTAATTAAACGATTATCTACACATATAGCTGGTCTTTGTGTTTGCTTCAACTTGTTGCCCTTTTACTCAGATTAAGCCACTGGCAAGAGAAAGTAAAATTTCTCAGGGACATCTAAGCTTCTTATGTATATTTAGATGCTTAAAATGCAACTGAATATAGAATGTGGAAAATGCAAACCATCAAAAAAGTCAGGGACTGGGGCGCCTGGGTGGCTCAGTCAGTTCAGTGTCTGACTCTTGATTTCTGCTCAGGTGATGATTTCATGGTTTGTGCGTTCAAGCCCCATATCAGGCTCTGCACTGAGTGTGGACCCTGCTTGGGATTCTCTTTCTCTCTCTGCTTCTCACCCCCTCATCTCTCTCAAAATAATAAATTAAAAAATTAATTAATTAATTAATTTTTTAAAAAGTCAGGGACCGTGGGGCAAGGGCACAGTGGCTAGAGAGAGAGGGAAGAGACAGAGTCTACTAGAGAGCTGTCCTCTGAAAGAAATACATAATAGTGCAGCTACCCCAGGAGTAAGAAAAGATTGAGGACCGGTGCTTTTATTTCAGAAATAAACCTATTTGAAAAAGGAAATTATAAACCTAAAGGGCAAATTTGCTCTATGTATATTATTCAATCTAATTGTTTTAATGATTCGAAAGTCCTGGAATCTGCATTGCAGAAAACCAACCATTTGCAAAGAATTGAGATGAGCCGTGGAAGGCCATGGCTAACCAGGTAGACTGAAAACACAAGTAGACTTCATTGCATAGCAAGAAAGTGATTGGAATGTTAGATATGGGTGATATAAACTGGTGTCCCTTCCTCTACCCATCCTCTTCTATGCCCAAAGAGACAAAAGGAAGTAAAACTAATATCTCTATGTCCCTATGACTGGGAGACCCCTTACCATCACAGCTTGCTGGGTCCATGTTACTTAAGATGGCAAGATACTACACTGCAGACCTGTCCTTGAACTTGGGAACACACATTTCGACTCTTAGAAAAGTTGGAGTCTACTGGTATGGGGTTTAATTTTTCTACCCACACCCCTTAAAGAAGCAGAGGCTTAGAGACACAGAGTGTCATAATTATTTCATGGCACCAATTTTAACTTTTTTGTGAGTGTAAACCTATTTCTGAGTTTCCCAAGCAATAGCCTTAAAAGTATTTTATTCTTTTTTTTTTTCAGAAGGACTTTTAAGATGTCTCTTTAGCCACGAATCTTCAATTCAGAGCAAATTACTTCAACTCTACTCTTAATTTTTTTCTCCCCTGTGTCTCTTTCATTTACTGGTTACTTTATCTTCACATCAATTACCTTAGTTCAGGTTCTTTTTTCTCTTCACATCAGAGCCCATTTGGTTTTCATGACCCTTGTTCCTAAACTTGAAAGCATCTTAAAACACCATTTTCCTTTTATATCACTTTAATTCACTCTTCACAGAACATAACAATTTTAACTTTCAACCAATCAAAATGATCAAAATTGTTCTTGCTCAAGCTTATGCCCCAGCCAAACCTTCATACTTTTCAATTTTCACCTTCCAGGGTACTGACATCTTTTAGGCAAGTATATGGCTATTGTCTTCCATTTTTAAATATTGGTCTCAAGGCATAGGGTGACTAAATGTAGATATGATTTGTAGAAAAGAGATGTTTTCACTTGCACCGATATTTTCAACAGAAGGGCCTATTACTCCCCACTCTTACTTATCAATCATAAAATTTATTTTAGGTAATTTTTTACCTGAGAGCCTACAGTAAAGGAATTTTATATTACATATAAATATCCTGAAAGAACATGCAATTTTTCTGCAACTGTATTCCAATGGATGTGTTTGTTCTGGAACAAGAGTCCAAAGTTTCCATGAGAAGCTAAGGAAATTTGGAACTATTTAATACAGACCATTACCAAGTCATATTTTATTTATTTCATTTAAAAAATTTTTAATGTTTATTTTTGTGTAAGAGAGAGAGAGAGAGGGAGAGCAGGGGAGGGGAAGAGAGAGGGAGACACAGAATCCAAAGCAGGCTCCAGGCTCTGAGTTGTCAGCACAGAGCCTGATGTGGGGCCTAAACTCATGAGCCATGAGATCATGACCTGAGCCGAAGTCAGATGCTTAACCAACTGAGCCACCCAGGCACCCCTCCAAATTGCATTTTAAACATGAATTTCAAGCATCTAAATCCTTTTATTTCTGATATCCTGAAACAAAGCTGTTTAAAATTGATAAATCATTAGAAAGGAATTGGGCAAAAACAATAGAAACAAACCAAATATTTTGTGATCCCCAAATAATATTTAAGTTAAAATTAATCAATATTTCATAATGTACACACATTATATAAATTGTCAAAATAAAATTCAAGAAAGCATTTATAGAATAATTTTCAAGTATTTTGAGTTGAATATTTAAATTTAGACTTTAGAGATACAATGTTTAATTTTCTAAAATCCCACAAATTTAGATAATTTTAATAAATATGTTTGATGTATAAAAATGGAGTTTCAAAATGCATATAAATTTTTTAACACAACGCTTATATTTTCTCATAAAATGAAACAGTCTTCATTTCTGGCATTCTGCCCACCTCATGTCACTCTTTTTCCCCATAGATGCCCTGTTTTCATCTTCTACCTTAACTGGCACTATCTCAGAAAGCTCATTTTCTGACACTATTATCTAAATTGGGTAATTTTAAAAAATTTTCCTTTCACATTCTCTTATTTGTTTCTGTCACTAAGCAGAATTTCTAATTATTTTCTTATTTTATTACTTATTTGTTGCTTATCTTCCTTTTAGACTGTAAATTCTATAAGGACATATTTCTTTGGTTACTACTATATCCCCAATATCAATCACAGTGCATGACATATCTTAAGTATTCAAAAACCTTTTTTTCTTTCCTTTTTTAATGAATGAATGAATATGTGGTTTATTTCATGGTTTTTATATGATGGTCAAATAAGTTTCTCGGTTCTGGTGTTCCAGGTTCTGTTTTCTTTCACAGGATCTTTTCAGGCGTCATCCCAAAATGCATATTACTTCTTTAGTCCACACCACACTGGTATTGTTTTTTGTATTTCCTTTGTACTTGGCATATTTGGCAGTCCACTATGGACTCCTGTTTCCCAGAGTTGGGATTTTTCCCGAAGTATTATTACCTTTACAAAAGTTTAGTATGCTGGCAGTTAATGTCAGGTCACCTGTGTTTAGGCACTCCCCAAACATCGGTTACTTTGCCAGTAATCAAGCTTTGGTTACTTTGTCACTGCTTGTGACATTCTGAACTCGCTTTGATTGATTAGAATGCTCTGCCCATTCTTTGTATTCTCTGTGTTAGCCTCTGGGTCATAGTGTGGGTGGCTTGGGATCTCATTTCTTTCTCTAAACTGCCTGAGTTTGTCATATTTCTGTTTATTTCTTTTTAAATTGAATTAAGAAGTACTTTATAGATTTTAGGAAGCCAGAATTCTCAAACTCTTCTGATTCCTTTTAGATATTTCTGTCCCCAATTCTACAATTATAATTTACCAAAATGCTTATTAATTTTACTTCCAAGAGGTAGGTTAATACTAACAGGATCACAGCAATTCATCAAGACTTGCAATTGATGTGTTGCTCCTAATCACCCCAACTGTAGTTCCTTAGCCTTGTTTCCCAGTGTCTAAGCCCAGTTTGTTGCCCTGAACCATAACATCTCTCTCACTGCCCTCTCATGGTATCAAGAACCTTAAAATCCTAGAGAAGAAAACAGGCAACAATCTCTTTGACCTCGACTGCAGCAACTTCTTACTTGACATGTCTCTGGAAGGAAGGGAAACAAAAGCAAAAATTATTGGGACCTCATCAAGATAAAAACCTCCTGCACATTGAAGGAAACAATCAACAAAACTAAACGGCAACTAACAGAATTGGAGAAAATATTTGCAAATTACGTATCAAATAAAGGGTTAGTGTCAAAAATCTATAAAGAATTTATTCAACTTAACACCCAAAAAACAAGCTCTGCATCAGGCTCTGTACTGACAGCTCAGAGCCTGGAGCCTTGGATTCTGTGTCTCCTTCTCTCTCTGCCCCTTCCCTACTCATGCTCTGTCTATCTGTCTCTCATAAATAAATAAACATTGAAAAAAATTTTTTAAATAAAAGAGTGGAAACTCAAATACATAAAATAACAAATTTGAGTGCTGGTTATGTTGTTTACAACCCCAAGCGCCTTATAGTTCAACTAATAATTTAGAAATGAACACAATCTAGATAGAATGTGACTTAATTATTCCATTATTTATTATTTCCATATTTATTACAATGGATTCACCATTATTTATAGTTACATTATCCATACTTCATTCTCATTATATATATGTGTATATATATATATATATATATATATATGTATATATATTTATATTTATATTTATATGTATATATCTCCTTTGTTTTATGAAGGCTAATTGATAAATTGGAACAACCCATCAAACTACATTCCTTAAAAATTATTCGCATTTCTGGTTCACTATGAGTATTATAAAAGTTGTACTTACCTGGTATTTACTAAACTAAATAAATATAAATTTTTAATAGTATAGATTTTCAGCAACTGCTTCTCATATGAATGTCTAGAAATTAACTGACTACTACATCTGGTCATTTACTTTATCCTTTCCCTTGTGAAAACAGTTCATGTCACAATAAGTTGATGCACTGTTAATCCCAACAATCAATGAAGATCTGTTCCAGCCATCTGTGATGTTGTAATAAGAATTCATC
This sequence comes from Panthera pardus, assembly GCF_024362965.1. Taxonomy (NCBI): domain Eukaryota; kingdom Metazoa; phylum Chordata; class Mammalia; order Carnivora; family Felidae; genus Panthera; species Panthera pardus. Next base: position 99,781,248 of record NW_026526721.1, on the reverse strand, counting down.
CATGCAGGCAATGACCAGTGAGTTGCAATAATCTGATAAAATGTCTGAATCTGGCTACAGCTACAACACCCACGGTGCCAGAATTAGACATTGTGTAATCAAAAGTACAGCTTCTCCATATGGGAAGTGTCTGTGGATATACCCAGCAACTAGTTTGTCTACCGTATTACCAAACAAACAAGCATTGGATACAAATAATATTTAAATAGAGTGGCTCCAGTCTATTTTTTCTTAAATGGGAAAAATCTAGAAAATTGATTCTAGAGAGTACTACAAAGGATAATTTAATAAGAAAGATAAGATGGGACATAAAGCTAATTTTAGATAAAATATTGCCTTTTTTAAAAAATTTGAGACCTTTAGCAGTTTATATACTATATGCTACCATAAGAATGAGTTGTTGTTTTTTTTAATAACTGTCTCTTTATTATTCTGAAGATCAGGAATTTAATGTTATGTCTATGCTTTCTTACTAAGAAAATAATTTATTGTATTGCATATAGATTTGTCAAAACTATCAAATTTACTCATCTGTTAAAATACAGGCAACTAAATCACAATACACACACACACACACACACACACACACACACACACACGATGCACAGGGCATTAGGGAAACACTGGAGTAATTCCAGACAACTTCAGTTAGAGTATTGTTTTACTAGACCAAACTTGTGGACCATCTACCCTATTTCCTATCTCTAAGAGATAGCCACAGATACATATGTTTGAAGAATTCATGGAAGACATCAAAGTTGGATTGAATACTAAATTCTTTAACTTAATAACATATATTCTAACATCAATATTCATGAATAGGTCAAAATACCTCAAGCAGGTAAATTAGTATATTCAGGAGCAAATGTACAGATCAGTTAGACGTTAGAGAGAATAGAGTCTTGTAGGAAGAGAAAGGCAAAACAGAGAAGGAAAACAGAAAATTGTGGATTGATTTGCATTCTTTTATGCACAGTAATGAAGATGGTTGAATGTCTCATGGCATGTGAAGTTCTCCTAGTTTCCCCAGAAGTCAGACCCCTATTTTATTATAATTAGAAAATCATTTTCTTTTAATGTAAACATTAATTAGTTTAGAGTTCACGTGTGATTTAATTAGTTCCATTTCAGGGGAAAGTTTGAGTAGGAAATTCAAAGGTGATTGTATCACACAGAAAGGTGTCAATTAGGAGAAAAAAAATATGAGATGTGTTGAGTTACCTAGATCTAGCTAATCTCCAGTTAATTAGATTCTAGTTAACTAGAATGCAAATTGAAAACCTCTGTGATTCACAGACTTCTTGTGTTTTCCACTCTCTTTGGTAAAATCAGTAGTCATCCCCTCATTATTTCGCCTGGCCAGTTCAGCATCACTGCTTTCAAAAGTCAGGTACGCAGCTCTTCTGTTGCTCTAAAGAGGAATTCAGATAGACCTTATTTCTAATCAGATATCATTGATCTTGCCAGGGAAAAATAAATATGTTCAGACTCTCCTTCCAGTTTTCTGAGGGAATCTAATCGGGAAAAAAAATCCTTACTTTGTTTCCCGAGAAGCTTTAACAAAATCCTTCAGTAATTGATAAAGATAATGGTGGTTCAACCACTGTAACCTAAGTAAGTCATTGTTTCTCTGACAATAAAGATTTAAAAAGTGTAAAACTGTGAATATGGGTAAATGAAAATATATACCAGAGGTTTTTTTTTATTTATAAATGTAGCATGTAGCCTTGTTGAGAATTGATAAACTAGAAACTAGATATAGTTTGTCACATGTAAATACTCTTATCACCTTTGCCATATTTTCTTTTCCCACTGTGTGTGTGTGTGTGTATGTGTGTGTTTCTGAGTGTAATGTATACATTATGTAGCATCTCCATTTTGAAAAATCACAGTATTCTTTAGCATATTAAGGGTTCTCTGTTGTCCTACAATAAATTCACCTATTTAACTGTTTTCACTGATATTTTGTTAACATATTGAGCATGTAAAAAACTTAACACCTGACAGAAAATATTGTTTTACAGATTACTAGCCAGCTAGATGTGGCTATAAATTCTTTTTTTTTAAGTTTTTAAAAATGTTTATTCACTTCAGAGAGAGAGACAGAGTGCACAAACAAGGGAGGGACAAGAGAGAGACATACACAGAATCCGAAGCAAGCTCCAAGCTCTGTGCTGTCAACACAGAGCCCGACGTGGGACTCAAACCCATGAACTGTGAGATCATGACCTGAGCCAAAGTCGGGGGGCTTAACCGACTGATTGGCTATATTTTCTTGATATATATTATACTTTGCTCATATTTTTTCTTAAACTGAATAAAGGAGATATCCAATTTGATAGGATATTGGTCATTATAAACAGCATGGAAGTTTGCAAGGATTGTTTACTGCAATAGCTGCTGGAAATAGATGTGAGACTAAGAGGAAAAGAGGTTTGTCATAAGAAACATCTCTTTCAAAGAGTGTCCTAAAACTGTTTTAGCCGGTTGGCAAAATATAGATTACAATATTTTTATAAGAAAATGATGACTTTTTTTGGCTAATTAGCAAAACTTCCTATATAGATAGATAGCTTGAAAACTCAAAGTATTCCATTGTATATATAAATGACATCTTCTTTATCCATTCATTAGTTGATGGACATTTAGGCTCTTTCCATAATTTGGCTATTGATAGTGCTGCTATAAACATTGGGATACACTTGCCCCTATGAATCAGCACTCCTGTATCCTTTGGATAAATTCCTAGTAATGCTATTGCTGGGTTATAGGGGAGTTCTATTTTTAATTTTTTTAGGAACCTCCATACTGTTTTCCAGAGTGGCTGCACCAGTTTTCATTCCCACCAACAGTGCAAGAGGGTTCCCAGTTCTCCACATCCTCGCCAGCATCTGTTGTTTCTTGAGGTTTATATGTACAATGGAATACTATTTGGCAATTAGAAAGAATGAAATCATGCCATTTGCAACAACATGGATGGAACTGAAGGGTATGATGCTAGGTGAAATAAGTCAGTAAGAGAAAGACATATATCATATGTTTTCACTCATATGCGGAACTTGAGAAACTTAACGGAAGACCATGAGGGAAGGGAAGGGGAAAAAATAGTTACAAATGGAGAGGGAGGGAGGCAAACCATAAGAGACTCTTAAATACAGAGAAAAAAACTGAGGCTTGGTGGGGGAGGCAGAGGCAAGGGGAAAATGGGTGATGGGCATTGAGGAGGGCACTTGTTGGGATGAGTACTGGATGTTGTAAGTGATGAACCACAGGAATCTATCCCCCAAACCAAGAGTGCACTGTACACACTGTATATTAGCTAATTTGACAATAAATTATATTTAAAAAAAAGAAAACTTAAAGTAGTGTCTCTCAAGTGAGGTTTTTCCAATTATGTGTTGACTATCCTAAAGTATAAGTAACTGATCTGAGCAAATGAATTCACATGGAATATAACCTAACACACACATATGCATATGCACACACACACACACACACACACACACACACACATGATACAGTGGAGCCAAACTAAAATCATTTTCAAAAAATTACAAACAGGGAGGCCTGGGTGGCTCAGTCGGTTAAGCATCCAACTCTTGATTTCAGCTCAGGTCATGACCTCACGGTTCATGACTTCCAGCTCCATCTGGGGCTCTGTGCTGACGGTGTGCAGCCTGCTTGGGATTCTCTCTCACCCTCTCTCTCTGCCCCTTCCCTGTTTGCTCTCTCTCTCTTTCTCTCAAAAATAAATAAATAAACTTTAAAAAATTACAAACATCATAACAAATGTTATTTGGCCATGATATACAGTTGAGTAAGTAACCTGTCCGGGGAAACCATGTGGAGTGGAATCTTGCTGTCCACCACCGCATAGATTCCTGTCTAGACTGTAGACAATTAAACCTTTGCTGCCATTTAGTCAGGAGATTATCCCTGTGAACAAGATAATGGAGGTATAACACAAACATAGTAACTTAAATGTAAACAACCTCTAATTGTCATTTCCTTGTTTAGTCTCAGAAATTTCCATTAGAAGAGGGCTTTGTATGTAATTGCAATTCTAAGGCTATCCAGAAAAGAGTGATGTAAGATAACAATTTTTTTTTTCAGGTTTACTGCAATTTGATAGAAATGTTCTCATTGGTGTATGTAATCTATACATCTTGATCTAGTTTTTGAAAAGAAGAGGGGTCAGTCCTGACATATATAATTCTGTTATGTCAATATGATATCTCAATATAAACATTTCGGAATGTTTTAAAAATTATACTATTAAATTGAAAAGAAATTCTGTCACTATTTAATTATGAGTCTAAATTTTGTGCTGAACATTGTTTGAAGCTATTTAGATACATCTTTATCAAGTGCAATTGTTGAAGGAAATTGTCACTTAATTGACATAGAATGAATCTAATTTTAGAAATCTTTTTTTATCTCTCAGGTTCTACTTAAATTCATTCATCAAGAGTAAACAACTCTTAAAATGATGTACTGTTGGAAATAAAATGATTCCTGCTTTGAATGGGAAATGAGGTATTCTTCATTTTCCTTTGCCTTATGCAGAAAATTAATATGAGGAAATGAATCAAATGCATAAGGAAATCCTGAATAACTTAAAATTGATACCTAATCTCTTTGTCTTTAATAATTCATGAAAAAACAAGGTGACATAAAGTGTTTGGTTTAATTTGATTTCATATAAATAATAAAATTATGAAAAGATTGGCTTATTTCAGAGCCTATGAAATAAGACAATCAAAGATCAGTTATTACTTAGTATATTGGCTTCCCCATTTTCTTATTACTCACCCGCCGCTAACACATACTAGTCACTTGATAATTATTTGCTGAAGGATTAGAATCCAATTACTCTCTGCCATTAAGAGTTCTTATTTTGTGTTACTGGTGTCTGTTTTAAATTGCTATCGATACCACCTTGTGTGCCTTTTCAATTTGACACACAAAAATAAACCAAGTCTAATTTAAGAAGTTCTTTAGTAGGAAAGAACACACTAGACACATTTCACTACTTCATATTTACCCTGATCCTAAAAGACTGGTTTATATTTACTTAAATTCTAGCAGTATCAAAACATGCTAATTGCAAAATATCATCCTACAGTTAAATCTAATAAACATTTTAGGCTATTTGGTTACACAATTCTTTTCAGTTTGAATGGAAAACTCATTAAAAATCACAGTGTCACAGTTTGTTAAAAAAGGGAAAGTTTTAAATAAGTCCTAAATCAGAAGTAAAACATGGCAATTGTGCTATTACTGTGCTCTGAAAGAAAATTGTGAAATATATAATACCTGCAAAATAGAATAACAGAAAGAAATCTTATCATATAAATGAAAGTGAAATGACTGAAGAAAGGTTAATACATTTTACTGAATTTTATAAGTATACATAACAAATTTTTTCATTCATCCTTTCACTGGGAAACCAAACCTCTCAAGGTGGGGGAAAAATGAATAGAAACTTAACACAGAACATCATACATTTTATTTGAAAAACCATATGCTTTTGCAGAGATATGAATAGCTGTCATTTTGGGAAAAAATACACAACTTTATACAAACTTTGATCACATTTAACTGGTACATTTAAAAATAGACATATTATTAAAATCTGTCAATTATAATAACATACCTAGAGAAAGTCATTTTATTAAATTGGTATGTGTTGAAAAATATGAATGAAAAACAAATTAAGTGATATATGGATTACCAAGAGAGTGCAAGCTCTATTTGTTCTAAAACTAATTTCAATGCCCTCTCTGTGTCCCTCTCCCTCTTGCATTTTCTCTCTCTCTCTCAAGAATAAATAAACATTAAAAGATTTTTTAAATATTTCATTTATTCTTGAGAGAGAGAGAGAGAGAGAGAGAGAGAGAGAGCATGAGTGGGGAAGGAGCAGAATGAGAGAAGGACACAGAATCCGAAGCAGGCTCCAGGCACAGAGGCCGACGTGGGGCTTGAACTCACAAGCCCGAGAGATCATGACCTGAGCCAAAGTCAGCTGCTCAACTGACCGAGCCACCCAGGCACCACACTTTAAAAAAAAAAAAAAAATTTTTTTTTTTTTTTTTAAAGTGGCTCAATTGGGTAAGCGTCCGACTTCACTCAGGTCATGATCTTGGGGTTTGTGAGTTTGAGCCCAGCGTTGGGCTCTGTGCTGACACCTCAGAGCCTGGAGCCTGCTTCCATGTCCTCCTCTCTCTCTGCTCCTCCCCCACTCGCATTGTCGCGCTTTCTCTCTTTCAAAAATAAGTAAACATTAAAAAATAAAATAAAATAAAAATAACTTCAATGTATATACATCTTAGTAATCTTAAGATTTTTTTATTATCTCTGATGTTCATAACCTCCTGTAAACTAAGTTCATTATTGCCATTTAATAAATGAGAAAACTGAAGGTCATGAGAATAGCTAGGGATGGAGCTAGTGTTCAAAAACAGATCTTTTGACTCTAGATCCACAAGATACCCTTCGAATTGGAAGAGTTAATTTTATTTTTATCTGTTCACATGTTTTCTGCTAGATTAGCTATGACCTGGGGGTAGTTTGAGATTTTGTTTCTTATCTTGGTGCTGACTGAACAATAGGTTCAATAAAAATTCATCCACTTTAAACATATGATATGTGTACTTAATGTAATCATGCTGTTCTTCAAAATTAAACAAAAATAAAATAAAATGGTATTTTTTTCCAAGATTGCCCTTTCCATTCAGAATAAACGTCAAAGCATTTATCACTTACCCCACCCCATCCCTCCTGCTTTATTTTTCTTCCCCAATCCACACTTTTTTTCATGTAACTGTTCACAATTTAATATACTACCCATTTTACTCTTTAAAGAAATTTATCTCCCCACTAGAATAGAAACAACACGAGGCCAAGAATGTTTGTATTTTATTCGCTGTTATACAATCTGTGCCTGGAACATACTAGGTGAACAATAAATACATAATGAATGAATGGGTTAACAAACCAATTAACCAGCTATGGAGAAAAAAATGCACGTAGTTGCAGTGCTCATGTACTACATTCTTGTTCTACTCTATCCTATGCAATATTCTGTGAAAAAACTCTCACATTTCATTGTACTATTTCAATTGAAATTGTTGACATAATTGCATACTTAATATAGTTGTAAGAAATAATACAGACAGATCCCACATACACATTACTGTTTCTCCCAATAGTGATGGTTTACAAAACTATTATATAATATCACAACCAAAATACTGAAATTTGTTCAGTCCGCTGATCTTCACCATTTTTATCTTCATTCACTTGAGTGTGTGTATTTAGTTTTACATAATTTTATCACATTTCCGTGTTCATATATCTACTACCCCAGGCAAGATACTGAACAGTTTATGACAAGTGTCTCTTATTGCCATCTTATAATAATACCTACCTCCTCCCACTGACGACTAATCTGTTCTCCATTGTAATAATTGTATTATTTCAAAACTATTATATAAATGGAATAAGGCAGTTGGTAACCTTTGGGATTTGGGTATTTTCATTCAGCACAATTCCTTGGATTTTCATCCAAGTTGCTACAGGATCAAAAGCTAGTTCCTTTTTATTGATGTATGTGATATTCCATGGTAAGCATGCATCACACTTTGTTTAACATTTTGAAGGACAATATGGGCTGTTTCCAGCTTTGGGCTACTATGAATAAAACTGCTATAAACATTGGTGTACAGATTTTTCTTTGAATACAAGTTTTTATTTTTCTGGCATAAATTCTCAGGAGTATAAATGCTGAGTCATAGGGTTTTAACATGTTTAGTTTTATCAGAACCTGCCAAAATTTTTTTTTTCTACAGTGGTCAAACTATTTTGTTTTCCCACCAGTAATGTGTAAGTGATCCCATTTATTCACATCTTTGCCAGCATTTTGTTTTGTTTTGTTTTGTTTTGTTTTGTTTTGTTTTAGCAAATCAGGTAGGTATGTAGACTTTTTGTTTGTAAGATTGTCTCTCTTTCCCTAACACACTGGGGATATGAAGCCAACACTTGAATTATTTATTTCTGTATTTTAAGTGCTTAATATACCACCAGACACATAATAGGTCATCAATAAATATTTATTGGATAAAAAAATAAATATGTTAATGAAATAAAAAAGTTTGTATTCTAATATTTAAAGTCTAATATAGGTAAGTATTATATTAACACAAAACAAATGAGAGGTAAAAATAAAATCGACACTGTAATTCAAATAGGTTATCAAACATATAAGTAAGACAGGGAGATATTTCTGTTCTACTAATAGAATTTCATGGATATATTGTTTGAAGTTATGATGTTATCAGCTGATTAAATTCCGGAAGGCATTCACTGTATTATAAGTATGTTGTGAAAAATAGTCTGAAATGTTGCTAATATTATTTCACAATGAAAAGATTATCGTAGGGTAATCATTATAGTTATTTCACAATAAATTCTTATTGACATTGAACATAGTATAAGTGAATGTTTTTAGAGAAGATAACATCTCATAATGAGAAATTATAGCAACATTATACTATATTAGCAATAACATGTTCACCTCCCTTCACAAAGCAGGTCAGCTTTTATATTATCACAGCAAATTACCAAAGGCTCCATATATAAAAAAAATTCTCACCATTAGGTGAGAAAATAGAATTTTGTGTTTAGTATTCATTTTGGGCAAAATACTCTTATTATCTGAAAATGTGAATTGGCATAGAGTAGGCAATGAACCAGCTGAACTCGAGGTTTCATTTCTTTTTAATTTAAGGGGGAAGAAATATGAAAGGCTCAAAATGAAATTACTTCATCAGAATTCACATTTGATTTCCATCTTTTCAGCTACCCAGCTGCATCAATGCTCAACTGACTATACTCCCAGCTGCATTATTCAAGGAAGTTATTCAAGGAGGAATACTTGCAATACGTGTTATACTGAGTAGCGAGCTAATTAAAAGAAATTCACAGCTGGATTTTTAGAAGGCTTTGATCTTAATTGTAAAGTGCTAAAAATGCTTGTTGGTTGGATTTTGTTCCTTCTACCTTAAATCTGTAGTCTTCCCTTGTAAGAAAATTGGTAAGAACTGTTAATGAATGAATGAGTGAATCCTTATCTCTGTTCTCTTTTTTCTGTTACAGCTTAACAAGCTATACATCGTATATAATTTCTTACATTTCAGAGAGATCCCCTGCCCAGAAATAATGGTTAAGAATGCAATACTACATCCTCCAGGAAGGTTCTATTGTTTGTTGTCAATTAAAAACTCTACCTTTAAAAAATATATATATTCTGAAAACTGCATTGCTCTAATTGAAGACTTATAAAATACTTGCAGTATTTTGCTTTGGGTTTATTTTTCTTCACCATATTATAAGACTTTATCCTTGATGTGCACAGGGTTAGATTTAGGCTATGTGATGTGTAACGGGGGGGTGAGAAGATAAAGATAATATGGGGACCTAAATAGAAAAATAATGTGAAGGCAAATTGAATGCACAAATACGAAAAGAACATTGAACCAAAAAAGCAACAATGGACTAGCTGAGTCCTAATCCAGCTTTATCAATGGCAAATAGTGTGTGACCTGTGAATCTGGCTTTTAGGTTGAGCACATCAATTTCTTTAATTGCAAATGTGTAAACTGAGCAAGTTAGTGTCTTTTATTACAGAGGCAGGTTATTTTGCTAGAAGTAACTAAAATTTACTCCTAATGGCTTAAACAGATAAGGGAATTTAATATAAGGGAAAAGGCTGTACTATGACTAAACCAAGAGCAGAAAGTATAGTTGGGACTTGCCCAAAACTGGAATCTACTAGGACATAGTCTTTCTAGAGCTACTTGGTTTCTTTTCCCTGCCACGCTCTGAGTTTGATTCCGGTTTTGTTTGTTCGTTTGTTTTATTCCCTCTCTCTCTTTCTCTATTTTCTTCCTCTGCTTCTTTGGCCAAATTCTCATTCTAGTGCTGACACAATCTACACAGAATTACTGCATTCTCAATACAAATTCCAATTCCATAGACAGCAAAACAGATTAGTTAAGTATGAATTGTTATCTGCCCTAGCAGAAACCCTGGTATCTAAACTGAGAAAGGAATCAAGAAAATAGAACAGTGATTGAACATGTCCACCTCACTGAGGAAAATTTTAAAATTTTGGAGCAGCAAATAAAAATCTTTTCTTTATATATGCAACAATAAAATATTTGCTTTAAATTGTGACATGTACATATATTTCAGTTTCAGAAAGTGTAAAGAAAGTAAAAGTCTTTGGAGAAAGAATTCACAAATTTTTTGTAGCCTAAATTGATTCTCATTCTTAGGACTAATTCAGTGAATTAGTCTTACTTGTGACCTTCCATACACATAATTTTCTCTTCTTGGTTTTATTTGAAAATGAGCTGTCAAGCACGTTTTTGATGATTTCCCTTTCCTGTAAAATAATGTGAAAAGAAGTTAACCTTATAAAAATCACTGGATAATGCTTAGAAAACTGGAGAGTTTATATTTGTCAATATTAAGCTCAGTAAACTGAAATCTTATTTCCCAAAGTGGTCCATATTCCTAGGACATGGTTTATTCATTAGTGTAGATCACTTCAAGTTTCCCTTATAATTTATTCCTTAACCAGTTAATGTCACGCTGAACTGTCTGAATTTTGAATTAAACATTGCAAGTTCTTGAAGGAACTTAAAATAAAAACTGAAATTTAGAACTTTAAATTTTCAAAAAGATTTTCTCATTTAACTAAAACTTGAATTATGTGAGGTCAGTCAGATCAATCTCTGTCAACTGTAAATATTTTTAAATTATCATTAAGTATTTTGTTATGCATCTGATTTGTTTAAAAATGACCATGGTGATGACTCAGTGGGTTTGTTTCCCTGATTAATCAGGCAAAATAATAATAATAATAATAATTTGTTTTTGACATTGTTTTAATGTTTTAAATATATATATATATATATATATATATATATATATAAATTTGTGTTCATCTACTTTAAATTAAATTTGTGAAGTAAAGATAGGAATTATTATTCACTTTACATCTGCAAAATGTTCATAGAAAAGAATTGTCTTCCCAAGCCCATGTAGCTATACGGAAGCAAAGGCACCTCGAGTCTAATTCAAATTCACCATTGTATTATACTGCAGAGTCTAATCTTCACTAATAATTTCTATGTACATGATAATCATCCTGCTCATTTAAAATAATCCAACTGGGATAATATTTTGTCTCTAATAGGAACAATAAAGATTGCTTTGGGAAGAGAATTATCATTTCTTTTCAAGCAGTTTTCCTTAAAAAATCCTAGAGTGTAATTATGAAACCCAAATATCCATAATTCCTTTGGTGCATTATTTATGATTTATGTAAAGTCTTCTTGAGCCTATTTAGAATTTTATCCTGAACTCCTTCTTAATTATATCCACAAAAACACTGAACACTGTAATCCTTTTATTTTCTCCATTTAATCCCAAGGCCAGAGTTTTTATGCTAGAATTCTATGATTTGGAGATTACTTTCACATTTGACTCCATTTAAAATATTTTCATCTTTTTTTTTTTAAATAAATAATTAGGTTCTATTTACTTTGAGCCAATTTTATTTGAGGTATTACTAGACCCTGACTCCTATAGCTTATCTTGCATACCGAAAAACAACTATTATGATTGACATCTCTTAAAATATTCCTTGAGTAAAACACTAACCAGAATCCTTTTATTGACCATACACAAAATTCAAACAAATTAGTCAAAATGAAAGTATATTTGATTTCTCTAATTTTAGAGGCTTTTTGAAGATAAAATATTTACCTTATTGTAGTTAACATTCAGAATGTCATTGCTACAAACATAAACTCTTTTAATCTTCACAACAAGCACAGATGTGCTGTTATTTTCAAGTTTCACAGTTAAGCACAGAAAGCGAGACACAGAGAGGTTAGTAGCTAGCCAGCACTAGAGCTGATATTTGAACTTAGGCAATTTGGATATTCTGCACCTATTTTTTATTATTAGGATCTATTACTGGACTTCGCTGGAAATAAGATGATTCTCACTGGTTTTCTTGCTGGCATTTGCAAGAAGTATTAGATCCAGTGGCAACCTATTAGAACCTGGCTAAAGGACCCTCCACTTGAAAGCAACATTACCCAGAGGCTCTTTCTGTAAATTTCTGACATATTGAGCTTTCTTCCCTTGCCATTCCCTGAGGACTTGACACCTTTGCCTGACTGTCCACAAGGGCATCTTTTGTTCAAACTGAAGGCTCCTCCTGGCTTTCGATGGCCTGTCTTTTCTAAGCTGGACAAACAACTCAAAACATCAAATCAAGACCTTGTAAACTATTAAAAAAGAGGGTGACATAAGATCATTCAGGGGACCTCTAAATCATCTTTGTGGTAACTAAGTGGAGAATGCTTTTAACAAATATCTTTTGTGGGCAATGTAAATTTCACAGGGAAGAAAATCAAATTCCTGATGACAGCTATAGAGAAAGTTAGTATCTAGGTCACAGTATCATGGCTTGTAGTGGAAATGGCAGAGATAGGTTTAATTCCTGGTAGAGAATCAACTCTTAAATCTGAGGTTGGCTCTTTGCCTTTAATCTCTGTAATACAATTAGACTAACAACTTCAAGTCTTGTAATCTAACTAACTGCATAAATGGACTATCACAAGATTTACAGTATTGATCATTTCTTTAGCTAAATAAAAAATCAAATTGATCTAACTGGTTATCAGTTAGCTTTCTGCAAGTAGCATTTTAAAATCAAATATATGTTTAAGTTGACTTCTCTAAAGTTCATCCTGAGGTGCTTAAGCTAAAAAAGTGAAGTCTCCTTTTTGTTTTCCCAAAATCAGACTATAAAAAGGGAATAAATTTTAACTTCGTTTAAACAGACACAGATTAGTCCCAATTCTAAGCAGTTAGCCATGTAGAAAAATGTAAATTGTCCAGGCAGAATGATATGCTACTCCATCCAAACTCCACAACTGTATCTACAGTAAGCACAATAAATATTTGTTGAACTGAAGCATTATAGCAGCAGTCCAACAGCATTTTTACAAGAAAAGACTGCTGGAAAAATGTGCACTCTTATTTTCACAGAGGTCACATTGCCAACATGATTATCCGATGCCAAAGAGTTCACTTTCACCTAATCTCTAATGCACAAAAGAACAAAATTATAAATTATATCAATATATACCTGTATATGTGTTGTGTGTATATCTCTTATACTCTATAATCCATGAACCATGAGATCAGCATGGTTTTATACATTTCTGCAATTTTCATCACTTTTCCTTCAGCTGCTGATGTTAAGAAATCTGGAAATGCTGTATGATCTTTGGAAGTCTGTAGCATAAGAAAGAAAGAAACAAAATAAACCATGGACATGTTTATAGAATAGTGCCACATTTACAGAAATTGTTTGGCTAATTTAGTAGTTTTCCATTGAAGAAGTGGAGTAACTCTGACCCTACCTTCATTAGTGAGTGCCTTCCAGCAGGGTTTCTCAACCAATTGATATTTTGGGGCAGATAAGTCTTAGTTTAGAAGGTCTGCACTGTGCATTGTAGGATGCTTAGCAATATTCCTGGACTCTACCCACTAGATGCCAATGACATTCCTCCTTTCAGAGTTGAGACAACCAAAAGTGTCTCCAGAAAATTTGAAAAATTCGCTAGGGGCAAAATCACTGGTTAAGGACCACTTAGCTATACTTCCTAGTTTAGGCAAAACCAAAAGAAAGTAGTTTATTTTGTTTTATTCTAATTCCAGTCTAGTTTCTTTACTCTGAAACACTAAAAACATAAGATAGATGCAAACTTTGTAATATGCCTGAGGAGCCTAGATATATACTTGATAATGCAGATAATGGAGTCCAGATAATGTACTCTTCATTGCTGCTTGATGCTACAAGTTTTCAAATATCTTTCTCTAGAATAGGAATTCATCATCAGATTTACCTAAAAATCTGACCTATAGGTTAGTTATGGGCAGTTCCCACGCCAGCTCAGAAACATTCTATTTGAACAAAAGAATCTATTTTCCCAACCGTAGAAAAGCCATTCATCTTGCTAGCAGATGATCATCTAGAAGTTGCAAATAAAGCTGCAGAGTTTAGGTCCCTAATTGTTAATTCTTTGTGGGAAGTTCAAAAGGAAATTTTTAGAATGTACTTGAACATCTCTGAGTGCTTTCATTTTGCACCAGCAGAGGTGCTAACCGGAAGGTTGTTCCCAGAAGATGAATTGTTAAAAAAACATGGTGTGAATGAATGTTTGTGCTTCTGTTGTGTGTCTATACTCCCCTATCACAGTTTGGTTTCTCTGGAAAACAGACTCTGACTCTGACATTTTCATAAAGTGAGTTTATTGGAAAATGCTCTGAGGATCAACTATGAGGGGAAAAGAGTAAGGCCGTGTTGCGGAAGATGTTCTGGAGCTGGGGCAGTCTTGCAGAATAATCCTGTCTTAAGACAAGGGAGTTCCCTTTCCTGTACCTTTACAAACCAGTCATTTAATGCAAACTGCCCTGGAAAGGGGACATGGACGTAGGAAAAGCAGATCTTTTCAGTTGAGAACAATTCCTGGAGAGGGGATGAATTGAGAGCTGTTAGCCCTCAGCACTCCCGACAACTAGGGTAATTGAGGGTTTCAGTCCTCACTGGGCAGCTACTAAATTTACCTTTTAATAGATAGAGAAAATGCTACATAACTACTTCCATACTGTTGTGGAAGCACTGAGATGTTCTTCTAAGTGAATCTTGGGCTCAGCAATTTGTCTGAGAGATTTACTGGAGTTTGAATATTTTAGACAAAAGATAGTTTTCAGGACTTTTGGAATGGTTACTTTTCCTTTCCTCTAATCCTTTATCAATACCTAGAAATGAATCTAAGGTTTCTGGAGTTTCTCTGAAATTCAGAGAAAAAGGCTGGAGCAATCATCAAAAGGATGTAAAATCTATCATCAAAGAAAAACAACACTCTTCTCATTACAGATTATAGCAGTGGTCTCAGAAGTGCACATGAATGACAGAGAATTGGTCGTTCACAGAAAATTAAATCAGATTTTCCCAACTGACATAAATAATAATTATGCAAAAATTTTTCCTTCATGCAGTGAAAATGACATCACATAAAGATAAAAGTGAAAACTAAAATACATATTTTTTAAAAATAACCAAAATTATCTATTACAACTTAAGTTTCTTCTATTAGCACATAAGTTCAGAATAGTATATGAAATATCTCACACAGGATGAACATTAATTATGTCCTTTTCATTTGCAGTGTCTGACTTTAGCATAACTCTTCCATAAGATTTTAGAAACTAAAAATCCCAAACAACAACAAAACCTACCTTTTAAAAAATTTTATTTTTTTATTTTTAGCAGCTTTATTAAGGTATATTTCACATACAAAAACTGTATATTTTTATGGTGTACAACATAATGTTTTGATATGTGTATGCACTGTAAAAGGATCGCTACAATTAAGCCAATTAACATACCCATCATTTCCACATAGTTACCACTATGTGCAAGTGTGTGTGGTGAGAATATTAATTTATGATCTATCTTCTGCATATTTCATGTATCCAATATATAATTGTTAACTATCGTCACAAAAGTACAAAATGCTTCATGAATTTTTGTGTCAACATTGAGCAGGTGTCATACTAATCTCATATCAATTTTAGTATACATGCTACCAAGGTGAACACAAAAAATCTTATTTTAAAAAGCACTTAATTTTGGGGGGCACCTTGGTGGCTCAGTTGGTTAAGTGTCCAGCTCTTGATTTCGGCTCAGGTCATGGTCTCACAGTTTTGCAGATTGGAGCCCCATGTCAGGCTCCATGCTGATGGTGTGGAGCCTGCTTGGGATTCTCTGTGTCCCTCTTTCTCCCTTTCCCTCCCCTGCTTGTGCCGATTCTGTCTCTCACTAAATAAATAAATAAATAAATAAATAAATAGCATTTAGTTTTCATAATTCCAAGTATCCTGAAATTATGTAAATATTTTTTCTTCCTTCAGTGAAAATGATATCACATCATAATTTGATTCCAAATAATTTATGTTTATCATCATTTTAAATGATACAATATACTGAAGAAGAAGAGAGATACCTGAGTTCTAAAGGTAAATGAAAAATATGAGAGCAGCGCCGGTACATCGGTAAGTGGACGCTTGACTGTAGACAGGAGCAGGGTGCTATAAACAAGGAAGTCCTTTGCCCTTGAGCTTCCCCAAGCTGTCTACTTAACTGGAGAAGAGGATTAATTTAAGTAAACAAAGATTGTATTAACTCGTCGTTAGCTGGTTTAACACTGAAAGCATATATGTCTACTTCTTCCCAATCTGGAGGGTGATCTGACTTCCCATCTCTAACTGGAAATACCCTGCCCTCTTTACTAGTCTTCAGTGCAGTACATCATCTCTTTACAATTCTCTTTCATGGTCCACCATTTTGAAATTAAATGTGGCCATGTAACTTACTTTAGTCAATATAAGGAAAAGTGACATGGGTCTCCTCTAGTAGAAACTTTGAGAGCTAGGTGTACAGTTTGCCATATACTCTTTCCCTTGCCAGGAGACCAAGAATTTTCCAGATAGTAAGGAAGACAGGAAGCAGAATGCCCTGATGAACTACAATCAATATGGAGTATGAGCAACACTTATACCTTTGTTATTTTAAAGCACTAAATTTGGGAAGGAGAATTTGTAACCCCAGCCTAATCTATTCTATCTTCTTTCATTTTATGAATAATAATTTACCCATGTTTCTTCAAAGTAAATGCACACTGAACAGTGACGAGAGTTTACCAACTTAATGCACAGGGGGTCAGATTTCAAGCATGTACAGGAATGGGGAATAAGAAACAATATGTCCCAGGGCTTACTGACTCCCTTTTATTGTATCACACAAGAGGCAAACTTGCTAATTTTATGTATAGGGAAGGATTGGTAGAGTTTACTGATTTTATATTCTTAGGAATTTCCCCTAGTATTCCACCCACTTTTTTTATAATGTAAGTATGAACATCTCTCCCTACATAAATAACCTAAGTTTATGGTTATTGAAACACCTGGCAGGGACACCCGGGTGGTTCAGTCAGTTAAGAGTCTGACTTGACTCAGGTCATGATCTCATGGTTCATGAGTTCGAGCCCTGTGTCAGGCTCTGTGCTGATAGCTCAGAGCCTGGAGTCTTCTTTGGATTCTGTGTTTCCCTCTCTCTGCCCCTCCCCCACTCACACTCAGTCTCTCTCTTTCTCTCAAAAATAAATAAAAATTTAAATAAATTTTTAAAAAACAAACCTCTGGCAAATACGCCCCAAAATGACCTAAATGATTCTCATTTCTGTGTTCACATTTTTATATAATCTCCTGTGAGTAGGCAAGGGACTTGAGACTATCTTGTAACCAACAGCATGCAGCAAAGGGAAGAGGATATCACTCCATTAATATTAGGTTATATGCTGTAAGACTTCATTTTAGCAAGCTGGTGGTAGATAATTTCCTTGTAGTGTTGAAGTAAGCAGCCAAGTTGAAGAAACCCATGTGACAAGGAACTGTGAGCTGTCTCTAGAACCTGAAGGCTGATTCCAGCTGACAGCCAAGAAGGAGTTGGGGCCTTCAATCATATAACTGCAAGTGATATTTTGCCAAAAACTTAAATCAGCATGAAAGTAGATTCTTCCCCAGTCAAGTCTCCAGGCATGAATGCAATCTGGTCAATACTGTGATGGCAGCGTTGTGAGACTCTAAGTGGAGGATACAGGGAACCGTGCCTAACTCTTAATCCATGAGGAATATGAGATAATAAATCTGTACTGTCATAAACTACTAAGTTTTTGGTAATTTGTCATACACACACACACATACAAGATCATGCTTGAATCTAACACATAAGATGTCTAAGACTTATCTCATTTGTCCATTTCTGTTGCTTCCTTATCATAAAAAGGTAAATTCTTTTCCCAAGTTGTTATAATCTGCTAGAGGTGGGGATACAGATAGTTGGCCATGGAAAAGGGAGGGAGTTCCAACTTGCCTATGGCTTGCTTTCCTCCAAAATACCTACAATTAAAAACATTCACCATGAGAATTAAAAAATTAATCAATTGCTCTTCCAGTTAACATAAGTTTTATTTCATGTGCAAAAGTATCTGCGCTTTTTCTCTCAGATTAGCATGGATGTTTTTCTTCTTTCCCTAGCCTGAAGTTACAAAGAGTGATATATAAGAGGTGAGTGAGAGATGAGCTGCTATAATGAAAATGAATATATAGGTAAATCTAAGTAATTGAGGATCCCAAGGGAAGGAAATAGAGTATAAACATAATATTCTATGTTTAATAGAGCCATAACAAGTACAGAAAATATGGATGGTGATTATGCTGGTTATGACATGGGAAAGGACCTCTCTACATTTAAAAACACTGGAGAGGAGTATTACAAGGAATGGTGCATTAGGTAATGTCAGGAAGGAGCTCAACTCACAGTTCAGCAAATAATTATTTCATTGACTACTGGGTTCCGGGCACTATGAGTTCCTCATCATTGGTGGTAACAAAAGCAGAAGCAGAAGTATGTTAGGGAATATGTAAGGTTCTGTCCTAAAGCGGGTTTCTAAATGTTTTAAAGAGTAAAATAAAATCTATTTATATATTTATACATGTGCTAATATTGACTAATAATCCATACTATTAATTCCAACCACTGGTTCTCATCCCTGGCTGAACATTAGAATCTCCTAGGGAGCTTTTGAAAACTGTCTTTCCAGAATGCCATCCAGGCCAATTCAATCAGCATCTCTGGGACTGCGTCCTCAGCAGTGATACTTTTTATATCTCCCCAGAGGGTGATAATGTGCATTCAGGGTTGAGAAATTCTGCTTTAAACTATTGATAGAGACTGCTATACATAATTTTACTTTATATTTATAGATTTTGCCAATATGTTTTTACATTGTTTATTAATTCCTGTAAGTATACACATCACATGATGAAAACTGAGTGCTATGCATTTTAAAAATTCAAAGACCTTAATTTGAAACTACTAATAAATCCTGATGTGAGCATTGGGACATCAGGTTTATTTTTGCCATTTCTTATATTTGTTTTGTTTTGTTTGTTTGTTTAAAAAATTTACCCCATTATAAATCTAACTTTTCTTGGATGTAAGGCAATTTTGCACCATAAAATCTAATTTTTATAGCTAAATTAAGGCAGTTAATGTGCAACATGACCTATATTATTTTTTCTGCACCATCATTCCTCAATACTACAAAACAGGTATAAAACTAGATATATTAAATAAAATCATCTTCTCTCATGCTACAATTTATTAGGCTGTTATGTAACATCTTTTATGTAATATACTTTATATATAATGATTTTATTTACTGTGATAAGTGTAAATACAATATATTATATGGTATATATTAATATTTATATATTAATATTTATATATTAATATTTATATATTAATATTTATATATTAATATTTATATATTAATAGTATATAATATTTGATTTCAACAATTCTACCAGTATCTTTAAACCAGGTGATATAAACTGATGACCAACAACTTCAATTGCCTTGTATCAGGAAATTATATCAAAACATTAAAAATATAAATGAACTTACATCTATAAAATTAAACTTTTTGCTTATTTTCAACTTAAAGAAATAGTTTCTACCATTTTTTCTTATTTATTCTCCTGTATTCTCTCTACTGTCCTTAAAGATTCTTCTATCACACAGATGTATCTTCCAAACTTCACTTTATATTTTTATTTTATTATTTTTCTTCTAGTATTTATATCTTTGACTTTTGTAAAGACAGTTTATGCATTTTGAAGGACATGTCTGAGAATTTAAGATTTTTTTCCTTAACAATCTATCAGTTCCCTTGTCTAACTCACTAATCCAATCTTAGAGAAAGGCTGGGGTCAGCTCTCCTAAAGACAATATTTTAATTATCTTCATTTATATCCCAGGACTCCCCTTTGCTCATTGTATTTATTGTTTCTGGGCCTGGAATTGTTCTATTTTTCTTCTGAGATCTAGGCTGTGACTTCACATTCCTACTTTCTGTTTTTTAAATATACCTAAGAAAGGCTGTTCTATTTATGACACTTGCCATGTTACAGCTGATGGACTCTATCTAAAATATTTCCTGTGATTCAGATGGGGTTTGATTTGTGTGCTCACTCTACTGCCTTGATGCAATCTCTATCCTTCCATGTACAAAGCAACTCTTACTAGCCACACACATTATATTTCTCCGTATAAGGATTATGAGATGGCTTTTAGAATCTCCATATATATTTGGAAACCACAAATACCAAAGAACTCATTTAAGGCTGAGGCCTCATAATACAATTTCATTAGAAGTAGCAATATTAACATACCAGACACAATTATATCTCTGGAAATGTCTCAGATCTCAGAACATTTGAAAAATATCAGTGAGGGAGGTGTTTGGGGTGTGGTAAAAGGACTGGGACTCTACCTTATATGAATTGTTTTAAATTGGATTCACAATGTATCAATAAGATTTTATTCACCTAATTTCATTCACCGTTGCACTTTTAAACCACCGTTTATTACTCAATATTAGAAGAAAGACATGGTTATTGCATAAAACCCTATGGACTCTAGCACTCTTTTTCATATTTCCCTTCCTCCATAAAGCAGACCAGTCAGTAACCAGTGTGATTATCAAATGTAGGAAATTTAGAGAAAATAGTTAATTTCTCTTGCAGACTACTATATCATCTTTAAAAGAAGGGTTCATTGACTTGGATTATGTCTCAGTGATTCAATCTATGAGGCAACTACTTTTGGGGTGGCCATGCTAGTCCCTCATAACAGATTCAAATCTGGAAGAACAAAGGGTAGAAATAAGATCTACTGCTTCAAGTCAATTCCACTTAACAAACATCTATTGAGAACTATGTGTATATAAAACATAATCATTAAGGAACTTCTATACAGAGATTTACATTCAAATAGATGTATATGTTGAGAGAGAACAGTTTAAAAAATTAGGATTTAAGATAAAAATGTGTTCTCATTTTGAATGTAAGGTAAAAGAAAAGGAAATATCAAAAGATACAGAACACAATAGACTAAGATTGCCACAAGAATCTCAAGTGGACAGCCTCAGAGTCAAATGCAGTAGAAAAGCTAGCTGGAATAAACCCTAAGAGAGAGGTTTGTGATTGATAAATCAATTTTTTTAGAAACATTTTAGTGAGGGCTGTTAGCAGAAACCATGTGAGATGATGAAGCAGGCTGTAAAATAGTACAGGGTATAGCCTATGGTTTTAAAGCAGTAGATATAGAAGGGCAAGAAAAAAGGAGAGCAGAGTCAATGACTGAATTTCTTGGTTTCTTGGAAGCCAAGTAGAAAGAGTCACCAGAAGAAAAGAGAAATTAAAGACACAAAAGGAAATCCTGGCAGGGTTGGGCAGAGATAAGACCAGAGACCAGATGTTCAGATAGCTGAGTTAAGCATTTCTCTGAAGCTGGAGAGAATAAAGTAATTTAAAATATGGTGAAATTCTAAGTGAAAAGTAGAAATTTGAAAGAATTCTCTCCTTGGACAGTTTCTATTATTCTATTGATGTAGGACAACAATGCCATAGGACGAAAGTAAGGGCTTTATATACTCCTTCACTAAACAAATCACACTTGAGAGTTTATATAAATTAAGCACAGTACTGACCATTGAGGATTTGTTGAAAAATGAGATGTATATGATTTCTGCTCCGGCAGGAAGCCAAATCAAAAGATAAGAAAACAGATAAATAGAATACCTATAGAGAGATAATGTGCTTTTAAAAATACACAGTGAGTATAGATAGAAAAAGATAGTTGAGAGAAGGGGGATCAGGCTTTACAATAAGTAAATAGAGAATTATTTCTTAAGCGGTTGAAATTTAAAATGAGACTCACAGGATTAAATATAACTAGCCAAGTAAAAAATTGGAGGAAAGTCATTCCAGATGAGGTTACTGAAGATAAGAAAAGGCTTTCTGGAAGAAAATGGTACAGCATGGTGAAAGAACTGAGATAGTTTGACTTAAGACTAGAAATAAGTAAGCAAGTGAGAACATAACAAAACATAATAAAAAAATATCAAGCAATGATACTGTTTAAAATTTGAATCCTGATTTAAATCAATCAACAATAAAAATTGTAAGACAGCTGGGGAAATTTAATACCAAACAGATATTTGAATATTAAAGAATTATTGTTAAATTTATTTACGGATAACAATAAATAGTATGGGGAATAAGTTTTTATTAAGGTCGTATATTTTACAGATATATACTAAAATGAATATAAATGAAATCATCTAATGTCAAAAATACTCTATGATACAACCCAGGAGCAAGAGAGGTTGTAATTCTTCATCCATTCATTCCACCAGGGTTAGGATACAGCCACGGACACGCAGTAGCTGGTCAACATTGTGCAGGTTCTCACTCTCCTCCAGAATGTTCTCTCCAACAAAGATGTTGGGGTTTGCAAACAGGAAGTCCTGATGAGCTGATGCTCATTGATGCAGCCCAGGTACTTCTGCCACATCTCGGGTTTCCTGTACGTGGCCAGGTTCGATTGTAATCATAGAGAGAGGCAATGATACTGGACTTGATCTTGACTATGACACCCTCCCCCAGGTTGTTTTCAGATGCAAACAGAACTAGCAGCTGTAGCAGCCTAATCTAGGCTCCTTGATCAGTTCCCTTCTTGCCTCATGCCTGCAGGATCTCATTCAGTTTCTTGATGACAACAGCATGGGTGATCTCCATTCCATTGGCAAACATTTTTGGTTTCTCCTTAACAAGGGGCACTTCCCCTAATCCCCAAATTTACCCACTCTCCACCTCCATTGTCCTCTGCCTCATCCAGGTAGGTAGATTTCCTATCATGCTTCTTCTTGGCTTTGTCCTCCTGTTTCTTTGCAGCTGTCTTATTTTCCTCCTAGTGGTGGAGGTCTTTTTAAGGAATCTTGAGGATGTGGTGTCAGGGTGTTGTGGTTGATGTAGATGAAACAAGACTGATTATGAACTGATAAGTTTTGAAACTGAGTGTCACTCAAAAAAAGAGTCCATTATACCAGTTCTCTATGTGTTTGAAATTTTTTATTATAAAAAAGATGAAATGCGCACTAAAAATTTAGAGATTGAAAACTACTGTGGTCGTAATAGAATGTTTGATTTTTATGAATTTTACTGTATATTTACACTTCCCAAATACTATTTTTAAACTGCAAATAGCATAACTTGTTTGATAAATATGCAAAGATAAGAGAAATAAGCCACATTTGATACTTGACTTTAGTGCCTTAAATCTCCCAACCATGTTTGCATTCTAGTCTCCTTCAGTCATTAACCTTGTTCTCTAAATATTCTTTCTTTTCCTTTCTCTTTAAATTTTACTTTAAAAAACCCTCATCTTTTCTCTTTATATTTGTTATTATTTCTAGACAACAGTACATTCCATCTATCTGTCTTTCTATCCACTCACCCATCTCTGTTCCATAATAATTAAAAACAATTATTACCTAGGAGTGATTTGGGTTTGTTGTTGTATTATACTTCTACCAATAAAAGACAATAAATTATACTATACAGGGAAGATAACACTGGGACCATTTGGTTCAACCAGTTCATTTGGTAAAAGAGTAAAGCAATACTGAAAATAATTTACTAACAGTCATGTGGCTATTGAGTGGTGTTTTTTATTATTATTTTATTTTATTTTTGAAAGTTTATTTATTTATTTTGAGAGAGCTAGAGCATGGGAGGGGCAGAGAGAGAGAGAGAGACAGAAAGAACCCCAAGCAGGTTCTGCACTGTCAGCGCAGAGCCCAGTTCGGGGCTCAAATCCACCAACTGCGAGATCATGACCTGAGCCTAAATCAAGAGACACTTAACTAACTGAGTCACCCAGGTGCTCCTGAGGTTTTTTTAAAATCATTTTAAGTAACGTTGATACCAATGTCTCTTAGTAGAATTATATTTGAAAGGTTTTTGAATTACAAGTAATAATCCAACAGCTAGACTCCAGAAAATGGAATATGGTAACTAAAGCATTAGAATGATTTTTTAAAAAATCAAAGTGTTCTAGAAATGAATTTGACTTTCACTTAAGGTGGGATTTACACAATATAATAGCAGAAAACAAGTCAAGCATAATGAATTTAACTTTATGCTAAATGTACAGAGGCTAAATTAATCTTCAATAATTGTTCCTTATTGAGTCAAAAATTACTTAGACTTAACTGTTCACAAGGGACATAATTCAGCATTTAATGGGCTTAGATGCAAAGTGTCTCTGCTACTTTTAGCTGCATGAGTTAGGACTAGTTACCAGTAACGTTTCTCAACCTTGGTTTTCCCATCTATAATGTGAGGATAATAATCTCTTTAAAAAAGACTTTTTAATAGATTGACTAAGATAAATGCTATGGAATGTCTAGTATAAATAAATAGTGGACATTAGAGCTGCTACAACAACCACTACTACAGCTGTTCTACTATATTGCTCAAAACTTGTTAAATAGGCCGCTAACTAAACCGAGTGTTGATATTAAACGTTTGCTCCTGGCACACGCTTTAGAAATGTTCGTTGGGCACAAGTAATGAAGATCCTTGAATTCCAACCTGATTCACAGGGTATTTGTACAACAGATATTGGGGACTCCCAGCAGATTTTTTACAAGGTGAGTTTTTGGGGCGCCTGGGTGGCTCAGTCGGTTAAGCTTCTGACTCTTGGTTTCAACTCAGGTCATGATTTCACAGTTCAGTTCATGAGATGGAGCCTTATGTCGGGCTCCACACTGACAGAGCCTGCTTGTGATTCTCTCTCTCCCCCTCTCTCTCTCTCTCTGCCCCTCACCCACTCCTGTGAGCAAGGGTGCGTACACACTCTCTCTCTCAAAATAAATAAATAAATTTAAAAAACAAGGTGAGTGATTTTATGGATTTAATATTTTAGAAAATGTGACCAATGATACTAAACAAGACTAAGCATAGATTTAAAAAGACCAGTTAGGAAGCTATTGGTACAGTCTTGAGGAGAGATTTTATAAATAACAGAAAGTACTGAAAGGCATGACAATGATAACTGAATGGAATATAAATAAGTAAAAATTAGTTGAATAAGAATTGTAGAAAGATGGTCAAAATAGTCTTTATGTGTCTGTTTAAGCATTACATCTAGATTACCCAGACTTATATTTAGATACAAAATAATTAGGTTTTAGTCACCTTATTCACATCATTAAAATTAAAAGAAGGAGCAGGTGTGCTTTCTTGATTGTTCATTCACTGTAATTGATGTAGGTCTTTCTTTTTCAAGAACTTGAATTCAGGAAAGCTCAAATTTGTTCATGTAGCCAACAAATTGTGAATGAGTACAATCAATGCTAAATAACTCTGAAAAAAAAAATATTGTGAACATTAGCAATCGGATTATCTATGGAGAACCTAAAATAAAGGTAGAAATATCCTTGAGAACGTAATACTACCACATTCTTAACATGCTTCAATATGCTTCAACACTCCTCTCTTCAAAGTAGGGTGTTAACTGCATATACATCTCTTTTTACAACCTCCCATTGTAAGAAATGACACAACAGTCAAAGGTACATTAATTTCTTTAAATAAATCATAAACTATAAATTACCATAAATGTATTTGTTTTATGATGCTACAAAAACTCACACTGTCATCAAGATAAATCAGTTTATAAAAGCAATGAGCAATTTATTCCATCTCATAGAAGAAAATTATCACTACAACACAGATATCAACAGCATTCTCATAAATGTTCTAGTCAAGCTGCCTCTCTGCTCAGTACCTATGTGATTTCCTTGAGTGCTAACCTAAAGCGGTCTACACTCATTTTCCTTTGTTCTGCTTCTGCCACAAAAAGGATAAAAGGACAGCTAGTCACTATTCACTAGTTCAAAAATGTATTGAGAACTGACTAAAATTCAGTTGTATAATTTGTTTCATTGTTAATTCATCATTTGCCTTTTTTTCCCTCCTTTATTAATATTTGTCAATAATGCGAGAATTTTCCAAAGCTGATCTTCTTCTAAATATTAAGCTGAAAATACACATTGATTTAAGGAACAAATGAAGTCTATTAATAAAATGATAATGAAAAAATTACTAATTTTGACTCAGTAAACATAGGGAACCCATATAACTATGTACTTTATCTTATATGTACCTTTACAGAAGTATTCAGCATATTTTTTAATAATAAGGCATAAATACAATGAAATATAAAACTTTTTATTATAAAGATCACAAGAAACATTTTACTGAGGAAAATTCTTACATGAGAGATTGAAAATGTATAGAAATGCAGTTGCATTTCTCTATGCTATTTGAAAAAGAAACAAAAAGATTATTCCAATGTAGAGCTACAGCATTGTTAGTAAAATAATCATTTTTTGTTTACTAACATATGTATTGCTTCAAGAGGCAGATTAACTGAAATAAGCCAGGAAAAATTTACTAAGTGGATCGGTTTGTCCAAAACTACAGGTATGTTCTTACTCTTAATCTAAACATACCCATAATTCTTGATTTTTATTCTTTTTCTCAAGATAAAATATGATTGTATGTGAAAAGGAAGAAGGATCTTTCCCCTCTCTCTCTCTCTCTGTGTCTGTCTCTCCCCTCCCTCCCCTACCACACATGCTAAATAAGTTTTTTATAATAATTATGTGAGGGGTTTTTTTTGTTAAATAATCATTTTGCAAGAGAAGAAGATGAATCATCAGAAAGTTGTAACTTACCCATAGTCACATAACTAGTTTTGATCACATCCTAAATTGTAACTGGGTCTGTTTGATTCCAAAGTGGGTGCCTAGAAGCATGCATTGCGCTGATGAAGTATTTAATTATAGGGGAAAAAATGGGAAAGGTGCCAAAGCAAGGAAAATGAAGCAGACTAAATTAAATTGGAAAAGGAAAAGGAAAAAAAAAAAAAAAAGAATCCCCCTTACACCTTATGCAGGTGACCACTTTTTCTAGAATTCACTTAAATGTATGTTATAGTCTACTGAAATGGAAGTTCTGAATCAGACCCCACATGCAGCATGACTGGAAAAGTCACTTGCAAATTTTAAAGACAAGTGTAGCATTCATTAAAGTTCAAAAAAGTCTTGCACTTTGGTAATACAATATGTAAATGATGAATTATGCCCGTATTCCTTTCAGCCTATTTCACAATCGTTCTTACTTGACCTCTTAAATTGTCCATACAAGTTTTTAAAGATAGAAAACACTTCTTTGTGAAAAATTTCCATTCAGCATATATTGTTTAACCAAGGTAATGTTTCATTATAACAGACATACATAATAATTGCAAATGGTTCCTACCATTCTTATAAAAAATATTAAGAATTTTTACTATTATTGTAACTACTCATTGTCCTCAGTGCCAGTAATTGTGCTTAGTGATAAACATACATTTATATATCTGAAAGTAAATTAAATGTATATTATTCTAGAATAATGCTAGCTCAGGAAAATTTTGGTGAGTTACCATTGGTTATCACTCATGATGCAAAAAATTTATAACAGCATATGAACTAATTACTAGAATATTGGATAATTAACTTTAGTATGAAAATGATTAGTGTCCTTTTATTTCCTTAATATACTGTGAATTTTTGTTGAGCAGAAATTAAATGTTATAATTATGTATTTTTTACCCATCAACTCATAATTAGTACAAACTATGTTCAATAAATTTTAATTGAACAAATAACTTAACCAATTGATTAAGTTGTTATGATACTGAAAATTACAGATTCATAGAAAGAATGCCTAATTTAGAATCAAAATGCCTGAATCTGAATCCCTTCTTATTATTTATTGGTTATAAGTGTTTGGAGAAACCATACAATCTCTCTGATTCTCTGATTCTAATCTAAGAAATGAGGCCACCAATGTTACACTCAGGATTACTTTCAGCATCAAATGAGACAATGCATGCAAAATTATTTTACTCTCTTTGAAATTATGATTATGGATTTTCTAGTTTTCATTTATTTTAATGATACACATAAATAATACAAGCTATTATATACTACTCTCTTTTTTTTAATTTTTTTTCAACGTTTATTTATTTTTGAGACACAGAGAGACAGAGCATGAACAGGGGAGGGGCAGAGAGAGAGGGAGACACAGAATAAGAAGCAGGCTCCAGGCTCTGAGCCATCAGCCCAGAGCCCGACGCGGGGCTCGAACTCATGGACCGTGAGATCGTGACCTGAGCTGAAGTCGGACGCTTAACCTACTGAGCCACCCAGGCGCCCCTATATATTACTCTCTTAATAAATAAGAGTCAAAATCTCCCAGTGCCTACATGACAGAAATTGCATGGTACAATAAAAAAGAGAATTAAGAAATGTATGCCTTTGCTTAATTTTGTCAGTACAATTTTTATCTTTACTAAACACCTTTATTATCTCTGAAACTTAAGTACTAGAATATTTCTGTGTTTCTCAGTTCTGCTAGGCCATTAAGGATTCTTTAGTAGTTATAGTAACATTAAATTGAATTATGTACAATATATTCATTTTATAAAGTGTACATATTTGTGACTATATAATATTGAGATTTTTATAACATTAAAATATGAATACACCTAGATTATTCTTCTCCTTCAAAAGATGTATCTTCAAAACCCATACATTTCCTTTTTTTCCCTTTTCTTTAGTGTTCTTTTCTTTTGGCTTAGTGAACAGAAATTTATTTTCCTATCATTTTGGAAGCTCAAGGTCCAAGATCAAGATGTCAGCAGGTTTGGTTTCTCCTGAGGCCTCTCTCCGACGCTTGCAGGTAGCCACTTTCCAGCTATGTCCTCGCGTGGTCTTTCCATAAGTATTCATCTTTGGTGTCTCTTTGTTGCCCCGATTTTCCTCTTCTCTTATTTAATAAATGAAATGTACTTGGCGTATAACATTATATTAGTTTCAGGTATACCACATAATGATTCAATAAAAAATAAATTGTATGTAATATAGAAACAGGTCACCACACTAAGTCTAGGTAACATCCATCACCACACAGTTACAATGTTTTTTCTTGTGATGAGAACTTTTAAGGGGTATACTCCTCCACACTTTGATTGCTGTCATAGTGGCCCACTGCTCTCATCTTTTACTACAGGACATTCAACCATCAACCATTTGATACTCACTGCAATGTTTATTGTAGCAACAGTGCCAAATACATTGTCTGCCATATCTTTCAATGTCTCTTTTATGAGATACTATGCTCTTGGGGCCAGGAAAACTTTGGCTTCTTAGGAGCAACTGATATTAGTTTTTATGATGATGACTGAATCTTATGTCTAATCATGCATTTCCTTTTCCTTTAGCTGCTAAGAATATCAGAGCCAAATATTTAGTCTGCATTCAATAAATACTGCAGAAACTTAAGGAACAGATTTTTTAAAAGCAAATCTTTTCTTGGTTTCCAATTAACCAATTCTTCCTTCCTTCCTTCCTTCCTTCCTTCCTTCCTTCCTTCCTTCCTTCCTTCCCTCTCTCCCTTTCTCTCCTTGTTTCTCTCATTCTTTCTCCTTTTATGTCTTTCTTGGATCTACTTCCTATTCTCTTTTTATTTTATACTTATTTATCTGCATGTGTATGTGTGATACAATGGTAAATTATCTCAGTAACATTTATCTATGTGACATTCCATCTTGACTTTCATAAACTAGGTATGAAAATCAATCTTAGTTATACTTTAGTCACCCTTAATTTTAGATCAAAACAAAATGATTGTGCTTAGCTACTAGTTTTCTTAGACTGGGCATTTAACAATTTACCTCCTTCATCTGTGAGATATATTATATATATAATAAATATGTTTGCCTTTAGACTTTCTATCATCCCAGAAATACTGAATTAAAAATTATTTTCATTTAGGGCAATTGTGAGCCCTATGGTATTCTAATGTTATAATAAAATAAAGTATGAATATGATTAAAACCTATTTATGGCTACAAGTATATTCAGAAAAAAATTTAATTATCCACAATTGCTTAATTATTTCAAATGGAAGAGTAAACCACTAAGTGAATAAAATGATCATATGGAGGACAGAATTGAGAATTAGGTAATAGATAGAAGCTGTACTCCTCTAAATATAATCTATTGTGTAGATCAAGCATTGGGAGCTTATAAAGGTTTTGCATAATTATAAAACAAATTAAATCAAAGTAGAAAAAAATCCCTAAAAACCATGAGAAAAATAAAACCAATAAACCTGAGTTGGTGATTCCATCACACAGAGAAGAAATATTTCAAGTGACCTTAAAGAACAGTAATTTGATTATAAAATAAACCAAAATAAATAGACTTGGAATAAAAATAACTGGGGCAGGAAGAGCAAACCTTAAACAACTTTCAGTAATACTGTTAGAGGTAATACTAATGTCTTCTAATGTCTTCATTTTGAAATAAGCATACCAAATAAATAATTACATTAATATTTAGGAACTAATATTTTTAGTGGATGAAAGAAAAATTCGAAGATATATTAAAGAGATAAGCAAAACCCTACAGTCCTAACCTTTTTTTTTTTTTTTTTTTTACTGTTTTCTTATTTTTGAGAGGCAGAGAGAGACAGAGCATGAATGGGGGAGGGGCACAGAGAGAGAGAGAGAGACAGAAAGAGACAGAGACAGACAGACAGACAGACAGAAACTAAAGCAGGCTCCAGGCTCTGAGCTGTCAGCACAGAGCCCCACATGGGACTCAAACTCACAAACTGCAAGATCATGACCTGAACCAAAGTAGGACGCTTAACCAGCTGAGCCACCCAGGTGCCCTGTTACAGTGCTAAATTTAAACTGAAATACCAATATAATTCCTAGCATACTTCCTCTTTTATATCATACATATTTCCTAGCTTTGATCATTGTAAAGGTCTAGGAATGGTGACAAATTCTATGAGCAACAAATACTCTATCATCCAGATGGCAGACTCTAAATATCATTTTTTACTAAAGGGAATTATGACTACTTACAGAAATGCAAAATTCTAGGTCCAGAGCAGGAAATGTAGAATAAGTCTCAGCATTTTTTTGCTTTGTTTGTTTTGCTTTATTTTGTAATCCCTAAAACCAAAGAATGTTATCAAGTTTACTGGAGTTGTATTAAATAGATACAGGAACCAAATTGAAGAGGTTGACAAGAGAATTTGAGTGCAAGTTTGCCTTGTGGCTAACATTCATTGCAACATAAACCTCATAACTACATACCTCATCCACAAACCTCTGTTCCCATAAGCCACATTCAGAAACCAAATAAATTACCAATGGTCTTAATTCCCAAGAGCCAAAATGTGGGCTTTTTTCTTTACAGTTATTATTATATTACATAAACAAAGGAACTATTTTTATTAATTAGATCTTTCTCTGTGGAATTATTTTTACCTTGCTTCAATATAAAAGGGATTTGAAATAGCTTACAAAATATATTCAAGGAGGTAAAATGTAACAGAAAAATAAGGTGAAGGAAAAAATAAGGGAGGTAGTATTAAAATTTAAATTCCATGCCATTTATAAGCAAGTTATAAAAAGTTGCTAAAGGAAGTCAGCAAATCTTTGGGATATGGACGAACCATCATGAAGTAAGACATAGTTGTGATTAAATCCTTTACACCCATAAGATAAACACAACCTAATTAATCAGTAGAAACACATTTCCCACTCAAGAATATCCATGAAATGGTTATTATGCTATGTTATGAAGAATTCTTTATAATGACGAGTCTATAGAAAATACAACAGAGACAGAAAAGGGTCATTGTTTGAAACACTATGTGGGGGCAAAGTTCAGTAAATTCCAAACCACACATAGGCTAAGTAGCACTCTGATCATGAGCTAAATCCAAAGGACATCTTTTAGAAATCTCAAAACGGACAGCTGCATTTTCTTCAAGTTGTCCTTCCTAAATAGTATTCTTTCTAGCACAGATTTGGTAAGGATTGAACCATCATAAATTCAACTCCATTTCTCCACACTACTCTGTGAGTTTTCAAGCGATGTATTAAAGTATCAACAGCAAATGGGCATTGAAGGTCTTCTTTACTGAACTAACATATGATTTCCCTGGAAGTATTCTCCACTATTTCAAGTGAGAAAAAATAAAATGAGTGTGTAGCACAATCCAATCACTGTAAAAAACAAAGAAACAAAACCCAACAACTAGATGAGGAAGCCACTGCATGTATTTACAATTAAAATGCCCAGCAGGATATTCAGTGGTATGTGAAAAGTAGGCATCTCAAAGTAGACGAGGGCTATTTCTCTATTTTAAAATATTTTAAAAACATTTTAATAACATACATTTCTTTAGATTGGCTATTAATTTTAGTTATGATCATAATCATTGGGCTGTAATATTGATCCACAGTAAATTGAGCCAGATAAAATTGCCATAGCAGCATGTTAAATTGAAGCATCTGAGAAAACACTCTGTAAAGTTACTTATTCAAT
Organism: Panthera pardus; assembly: GCF_024362965.1. Taxonomy (NCBI): domain Eukaryota; kingdom Metazoa; phylum Chordata; class Mammalia; order Carnivora; family Felidae; genus Panthera; species Panthera pardus. The sequence goes on along the minus strand of NW_026526721.1, from coordinate 99,748,660 downwards.
TCTTTGTATCAGCATTTACTTTATATATTGAAACATAGAATACTATTTTATTATAACATGTCAGTATGTATGTGGATGTGTGGATGTGAAATATGTTGGTTTGTTTGTATATTTGTTTTGTCTGGATTTTTGTTCTATTATTCCCCAACATACCAGTTAGGGGAACATTGAAATGACATGTAGTCTACTGTTTATGTCATAGCAATGCATAACCATAGATATATATGCATGGTTTAAATAATACTAAAATGAAAGAGTTTGCATTTTTGATTTACCATACGTATATGCAATTCATTATTGCGCTATCTCTTGATGGTGACTATAGGGTATTTAACCTCCCCAAAGGGTTGGATTCAGACTTCTTGCTATGAAAAAACTGTCTTTCAAAAATAAAACAAATGCTCCATACTATACTTAGTTACCAAGTGAAAGCAATAGTCATTGAACTAACATTCTCGTAGTATCAATCTTGCTATTCATTTCTAATTTATTTAAACCTAAACTTTTTATTATTTTACATACTTTTAATAAAAATCTGTAACCTGTATTAAATATTTATCTTCCTTCTCAAAGGATGCAGAACATAGTTTTATGATTCCTTAATGATGCATTGCTGAGTTTCAGACATTGGTGTAAAACAGTATCTTCCAGGAAAACTGAAATGTAAGTACTACTAGATCCAATAAGTTAATATTGATAAGGAACTCCTGGCTGCCATGCTGTTGTAAATTCTTGCATTTTTTATTTTTTCAATTTATTTTTAATTAGATTCAACTAATAAAGAAAAACATCTTTATTTTTTTAATTTTTTTAATGTTTTTATTTATTTTTGAGACAGAGAGACAGAGCATGAGTGGGGAAGGGGCAGAGAGAGAGGGAGACACAGAATCTGAAGCAGGCTCCAGGCTCTGAGCTGTCAGCCCAGAGCCCGACGCGGGGCTCGAACTCACAGACTGTGAGATCGTGACCTGAGCTGAAGTTGGACGCTTAACCAACTGAGCCCCCAGGCGCCCCAAGAAAAACATCTTTAAATGAATGAGGGGTTAAGTGCAACCGGTTTTCTCCCAGCCAGAGAAGCACACAGAAGGGTAGGGATGAAACATTACCAGAACAGAGCTCGTTAGACACCTGCCTAACATGAGATTGAAAATGCTTAGATGAAGGTTTGAAGCATTCTCCTACACACAGATAATATAATATAATATAATATAATATAATATAATATAATATAATATAATATTATATTATATTATATTATATTATATTATATTATAATTGTGTATATATTGAATGTTTAATAAGATATGCTTATATATATTTAATAACCAATATTTTCTGGACACTGCCTAAGGAGAACAAACACCAGCCACAGCACTGAAGTAAGATTCCAGGGATCTCCATCTATGTCCTTTGGTTGCACCATTATTAAGAGGACTGAGGTTCTTAGAATACAGGACTAAGAGCAATTATGACTGTCAAGGGATTTGAGCTAGTTGCAAAATAAAAGTGTTGGCAAGTATGTGGAGGATGGAAGCTATAGAAAGTGTTAACGGGTAGGCAAAATGATGCAGCTGCTATGGAAAATAGCGTAGGTTCCACGAAAACTAAAATAGGACTACTCTGCGATCCAGCAATTCTACTTCTGTATATTTATATAAAAGAATTGAAAACAGTATCTCAAAAGAGATACTTGCACTCTCATGTTCACTGAAGCATTTTTCACAATAGCCAAGAATCAGAAACAACCTAAACTTCCATGGATGGTTGATATACAGACAAATGTGGGTGTACATATAATGAGATTATTCAGTCTTTAAAAAGAAGGAAATCCTACCATATGTGACAACATGGGTAAACCTCAAGCACTATATGTTAAGTGAAATCAGTCACAGAAGGACAGATACTGCATGATCCCACTTATATGAGGTATCTAAAGTAGTAACAGGGAGACAGAAAGTGCAATGGTGGTTGCCAGAAGCTGGAAGGAGTTAGACACGAGTTGCTGTTCAATGAATATAGAGTTCCAATCATGCAAAATAATTAAGGTCTATATATCTACTGTACAATAATATGCCTATATTTAGCAACACCATACTTCCACTTAAATTTTTGTAAAAAGGGTACATATTCTGGGGTGCCTAGGTGGCTCAGTCGGTTAGGCATCTGACTTTAGCTCAGGTCATGATCTCACAGCTCGTAGGTTCGAGCCCTGCATCAGGTTCTTTGCTGACAGTTCATGCAGTCTGCTTTGGATTCTGTAACTCCCTCTCTCTGCCCTTCCCCTGCTCACACTGCGTGTCTCTCTCTGTAAAAAATAAACATTTAAAAAAGGGTACATTTCCTGTTATATGGTTTTTTTTACCATAATAAAAAAATTAAAAGAGAAATGCAAAGGAAAAAAATGGAGTGTGGGAGGGGTTATTAGATATTGTTTATTTGGCTAATTTCAGTTCCCTGAATAATATTTAAAAGCATTACTGCCACCACCTCCAGACCATTGTAGTGAAAAGACAGATAGGTTGGGGCACCTGGGTGGCTTGGTCGGTTAAGCGTCCGACTTCAGCTCAGGTCATGATCTCACGGTCTGTGAGTTCGAGCCCCGCATCGGGCTCTGTGCTGACAGCTCAGAGCCTGGAGCCTGTTTCAGATTCTGTGTTTCCCTCTCTCTGCTCCTCCCCCGTTCATGCTCTGTCTCTCTCTGTCTCAAAAATAAAATAAAACGTTAAAAAAAAAAAAATTAAAAAAAAAAAAAAAGAAAAGACAGATAGGTTACAATGCAAACTGAATTTGTAACTCATTAAAATATAAAAATTCTAGAAGGACATATGAAGGTGTTAGGTTGTTTTATTTTTTTAATGTTTTTCATTTGTTTTTGAGAGAGAGAGAGAGAGAGAGAGAGAGAGGCAGAGAGAGAGGGAGACACAGAATCCAAACTAGGCTCTAGGTTCTGAGCTGTCAGCACAGAGCCTGACGCGGGGCTCAAACTCACAAACCACAACATCATGACCTGAGCTGGAGTGGGACACTCAATGGCGTCCCTCTAGGTTGTTGTACTTTGAGGAATTATCCAATTTTTAATAAAATATCCTGGTTAAAGTCAGATTTGTTTGGATATGGCTTTACATATTCTTCCAGTAAGTTCAAAGAAGAAAGGGTTTTGTATTTTGTTTAGTGTTCTATTCAAGAGGAAACATGTACACAAAACACAAAGCAATCTTATAGCTAATAGTAAACTATAAAATAATTCAACAATTGAGTAAAAAAAAAAAAAAAAAAAGAAATCACCTGATATACGTTACTGAATCTGTAATGTGTAAAGTGTAGTAAGAAGGATAAGGGTTCTGATTCCAGTCAGACCTGAGGACATCGGGTTGTACATGACTAGCAAATTAAGGCTCAGTGTGAAAGGTAACTTTACATTACACTTGTCACTAACACTACCACCTGGAAAGTAGCACTGCTACACAGACACACACCAAACGGTCAGATACGTGTTTCCTGAAACTGGTAACTGACTACAATCGCTTCAACAGCTGGATTCCTAAACTGTCCTGGATATTTAGGTTTGAGATCCATAGATTTTCTGTAAAGATATTCTGGTTAAAACCTTTTCCTTTTTCTTTTTTTTAAGTCACAGGTTGGCACAGTAGATGAACCTTGTTCACACACACACAAAAGAGTTGAAGGTAAGATCCTGACAGCTTTCCAGGCCCATTCTGATTATTGCCCTTGGTTCTGTGTAATAAAAGTTTCCACTTTTCTGATTCAAATAACTTTCTGTTAATTGAAGGAAATGGCCCTAGCTCACCACTTCAGTTTCCTAACATATAAAGAAGCAAACCTGTTGTCTTACTACCTTGCAAAGTCATGAAACAAGGTAATTTGCATAAGGGTCCAGTCATCCTTAGTGCAGTTGGAAGGCGCTCCATAAACCTTTGCTATTACTTTTTACTTAGCATCTCCTCTTGGAAGCTAATCAGATGAAGTCAGAAAGCAGCCCAAAGCATTTACACCCAGAAGGGATCTTAGAGCTATGAATCTGAAGCTAGAGATAATCTCTGATTCATGTAGTGTTCCTAGAAACTCATCAAATTAAGTTTTTAAAAATAATATTCCATATTTCAAATCTTATCCTCATTTAAAGAAATCTTCTGTCAAGTAAGTATACATTACTCATGAAAGGATTTCCATATTTAACTGCTTAAGTTTTTTTCAGTAATTGTTACCAAGGGATCATATTTCACTAGGAATTAATTCAGGTTTTAATGAATACAGATATGGACTATGATTTCACTGTGCAATACTGCTGATCACCTTTTACTATATCAGCCAAGCTATTGCACTTCTAACATAATTCTCATGAAATTCATTTTTTGGAAAGGAAATTATGACTTAAATAGTTTCTATTATTTAAAAATTATATTTCCAGGGAAGCCTGGGTGGCTCATTCGGTTTAACATCTGACTTCAGCTGAGGTCATGATATCATGGTTCATGAGTTCAAGCCCTGCATTAGGCTCTGTGCTGACAGCTCAGAGCCTGGAGCCTGCTTTGGACTCTGTGTCTCCCTCTCTCTCTGCCCCTCCCCCACTCGCACTTTGTCTCTCTCAAAAATAAAGAAAGCATTTAAAAATTTTTTTAACAATTAATTAATTAATTAATTAAAATTATATTTCCAGTGTTATAAGAGTATAAACATATATAAAAATTAATCAAGTTGAACACAGTATTTGTGTATTTTACAGTATGTTATCTATTAATGTTTTAAATTTATTTTTTAATTATTTTTATTTTTATTTTCTTATTTTAGAGAGAATGAGAGTGTCTAAGCAGGGGAGAGGGGTAAAGATAGAGAGAATCTCAAGCAGACTTCACATAAAGCCCGACATGGGGTTCAATCCCATGGCCCTGGGATTATGACCTGAGCCGAAATCACGAGTGTGATACTCAAATGACTGAACCACCCAGGCACCCCAGTATATAGTATGTATTTAAAAGTGAAAATAAAATAAGGCATTTACTTAAAAGAAGCGTATTTCTTACTATTGTTTAAACCTACTCTTTTGCATATGTAACACTGTCACATTTGAAGTATATAATAATATTATTGTGTCCTAAAATTTTACTAGTTATCCATAGATAGAAAGTGATCATCTTAGCATCAAGATATTGATTGTCTCATATCGAATAAATGCATTACTATCAACTCTTGTTTAAAAATTTACTTCCAATCTACAGAAATCACTTTTTCAGGATAGTCATGATTACTTTCAATGAATCTGCCTACCTTGGTAGTAAGAAAGAACCCAGGGAATTAACTATTATTGAAAAAATCTAAGGGAGCCAAAGCATGCATAGATTTCTTACAGAGTCCCATAGTTCATTTGATGAATAATTTTGACAATTATTATCATTAGGAGGCATTTACAACAACTAAAAAGAGCGATCTTATTTCTTTTATTATAATATAAACCCCATAACCTTGACTTGGTATAACAACTGATACCAATTACAGTGTCATCAGTTTGGCCAGTGAATCAGGTTGAGAGTGGTAAGAGGGCAGATTTTTATCAGAAACCGTTTGGAATAGAGGCGCCTAGGCGGCTCAGTCAGTTAAGCTAAGCGTCTGACTCTTGGTTTCAGCTCAGGTCGTGATGTCACGCACGGTTCATGAGTTTGAGCAGTGTGGAGCCTGCTTGGAACTCTCTGTCTGCCTGTCTCTCTCTCTGCCTCTTCCCTGCTCACTCTTTTTTTTTTCTCTCTTTCAAAATAAATAAATAAACTTTTTTTTTAATTTTTATTTATTTTTGAGAGACAGGGAGAGACAGCATGAGTAGGGGAGGGGCAGAGAGAGGAGGAGAATCAGAATCCCAGGCAGCCTCCAGACTCTGAGCTGTCAGCCCAAAGCCCCACTCGGGACTCAAACTCACGAACCATGAGATCATGACCTGAGCTAAAGTGCGATGCTTAACCAACTGAGCCACCCAGGCACCCCAATAAATAAACATTTTTTTAAAGAAGAGTTTGTAATAAATTGATACACTTAAAGAAAGGTTTTACAAACTTGTCTCAACCTTAGACAAACTAGGGTGCAGTTCTATCAATTTAGAATCCTAGACCGAACTGTAACCTACTAAGTGACTTTTCCATCAAAACAGTTTTGGTATCAACAACTTTGATACCAAGTGGTTCCTAATTCCTATCATAACATAGGAATTATTAACATAGGTTTAAGTTTTTTTTTTTTTTTAATGCTTATTCATTTTTGAGAGAGAAAGAGAGTTGGTGGGGGAGGGGCAGAGAGAGAGGGAGACACAGGATCCCAAGCAGGCTCCAGGCTTTGAGCTGTCAGCACAGAGCCTGACACAAGGCTCGAACTCACAAACTGTGAGATCATGACCTGAGCCAAAGTCAGACGCTTAACCAACTGAGCTATCCAGGTGCCCCTTTTTAAGTTTTTATTTAAATTCCAGTTGGTTAACATACAGTGTAATATTAGCTTCAGGTGTACTCTATAGTGATTCAACAATTCCATAAAACACCCGGTGCTCATTACAAGTATAAAATACTAACATAGTTTTTAAAGAAAAAAATATGAAATATGAGGATATTCACTAAACTGTTAACAGTGACTATCTTTTGAATAGTTTAATTATAGGTGATTCTATTTTCTTCTTTAACTTTATACTTTGCAATGTATTTTCATATATAAATGAATATATTTTTGCAATATAAACATAAATTAAAATAAACAACTAAGAGGATGGTACTCTGGAATAACTGATATCAGAAAAAATGCTCAAGAATAATAATACTAAAACCCAATTATTTGCTCATAGCAAACACTGTTTTCATGCTCAATATATAATACTAAATAATTCTATCCAAGCTTCCCATTTATTCAAATTTTATGTAGATAATCCAGATTGACCAATTGTCATTCTTTCCACTTATTCTCAAATATTGTTTGCACACTGACTGCATATCATAGATAGCACTGTATTATAAGCTATTTTGTTGTTGTTTTGCTTTTAGTAATTTTTAAACTGTTCCATGCCCCAATAATATTTTCCATGTTTTGAACAACAATGTCATGATACACAGATTGTGACTATCCACAGTAGAGTAAAATAAAAAGTACAAATCACAGTAAAAAATCAATACTTGTATCTTATTTATTTATGCTTTTCTTATTCAGAGGAGATCAAACTTTAATATTTACAATAACATTATCTTGTCAATTAAGAGATTCCAGGACCAGAATACCTATGTTTGAATCCAGTTCTGCCATGAGCTAATAATGTGACTTTGTATACTTTGTGTTTCTTTATGTCTCAAATTTATCATTTCCCTTAAATGGTATGACATTAATACTTGTTATGAATGTAGATCACTAAATGTAAAACACTTAATAGAGCTTGTGGTATATACTAAGCTCTCTCTATTATTCTCACCTACCACAGGACTGAGTGCTGCCAGAAATATTAGCAATAGTGTCATATAAATTACATGCAAAACATTTGAGAATTGTAATTTTCAGGCACAGAATTCCAATGTAACTCCTTGAGTACATCTACATCTCAATCTAAATATACATATTAAGAATAATTCTACCCCACCTCCCTGCACATTTGCATAGAATCACCAACTCTCATTGGCCTGAGTTTTCAATTTCACCCTGAATAATTAATAGCTCATTAGGATACCCTTTAGGCTGCAGAACTGAAGATGAGTTCCACTTGGGAAACCGTTATTTCAATAATGAGATTAATTATGTGTGTGAAAACCTGCTGATAGCCACTGACAGTTTTATTCCAGAAGAAGAAAAATAAGTGGCTCATACCATGTCACTGGTAAATGCTATGTAAGGACAGAGAACATGAGCCTATAGAACATGTTGCCTTCATATGTAGCAATAACATGACACTGTTTGGAAAACAGGAATAAACTTTCTATACAAATTTTTATACGCCTCCCCAAAGAAACTGGTATGAATGTTTTCCTTTCAGTGGCTACCCTTGAGCAACTCAGTTAGATATGTTCGTAACAGAGCTCATTGCTCTTCTACGGGCAGCCAACCATTTCCCTACAGTAGAAATCTGAAAGCAATTCTAGAGGCATCTCTCTCAAGCTTTGTCGCACCCCAATCCATTGAATCATTCACAAAGCCCAAAAGTTTTAATATTACACATATTTCTTAAATCCATTCCTCCCATAACCTTACCTAACCCATATCTCTCCAATTTTAGATACTGTATTTCTCCCCTGAGGGTTTCAACAACCCTCTGATTGACTGCGCTGACTCTAGCCTTGTCTCTTTCAAATCAATCATCCATGCATTTGCTGGAGAGATCTATTGAAAATGCAAATCTCTCATTTAAAATCCTTCAACGTTTTCCTTTGGCTATAGCACACTGGCCAACTTCCTTAATGCAGCAAATTAACTTTGTGCTACTTCATCTTCTATCTTCACGGAGAGAAAACTCCGTTATATCCAGTGTTGCCTTCTCTGAATCTGCTTTTTCTTTCCCTTCCCCTTCCGTCTACATTCAGCTCTCCCCTCTCCTCCTCCAACTCAATTAGGTAGCAATTGTATCTGCTTCAATTATATCCTGGGGAAAAACACTACAGTTGTACTTATTAAACTGCATTGTTATTATCTATCTGCCCACATAGGTATTTAGCTCTTATAAAAGGAGTGATATATTGTGTAAGAGTGAGAACATTGAAGTTAAACAAGCCTTTATCATATTTTGATCAGTAATATACTACTTTAGCTTTAAGCTTTTATGTTTAAGCTCTTTGTACATCAACTTTTGTATCAGTAAAATGAATAATTGTGAGGTATAAGATCGCCTATTATTTATTTTAAAATATCTCAGTATGTGCACAATATTTAACTGATCAGAAGTGTATACTCAGGGTGCCTGGATGGCTCAGTCAGTTAAGCATCCAGCTCTTGATTTCGGCTCAGGTCACAGTCTCACAGTTCGTGAGTTCAAACCCAGCATCGGGCTCTGAGCTGACAGCAAGGAGCCTGCTTGGGATTCTCCCTCCCCCTCTCTCTGCCCCTCCCTGTTTGTGTGCGCTTTCTCTTTCTTTCAAGATAAATATACTTAAAAATAAAAATAAATAAAAATTTAAAAAAAAAAGAAATGTATACTCACCCCCAGAGTGGTAAATTAATATTTGAAAGATTCTAATCCACATTCTACATGAAGCTTCTCAAATGGCTTCAACTATCCTTATTTCTGTTAAATATCACAGAGTTCATTAATTAGCTTTATAAGCATTTAATTTTTTTTTCATTGCTGAATGAGATATTCAAGATATGTACATTGGCTAGATAAATTTTTTTCAGGCCCTCCACCTTGTGTAAACTAGAAAAAAGAATCTAGAGCAACCAATATCTTATACCCTTTCGAAATGCACCTGAAGTTTAGGATTCTGATACCTGTAATCAAAGCTGACAAGAAAGCTTGTCAATATTTCTGCTAGAATACTGTTGCATGTGTCAGAAAAAGCATTCTATGTGAGGTGCTGGTGGGAGCACCTCAAGGACAGAAAGCTAAAGAACAGAATGAAGACTGTTACTGAGCTTGTTTGCTAAGAAAGGTCTTTATGTGGGCAAACTCTTGTATGAGACTCACATTCAATTGAAATATACTTCCTAGGGGTGCCTAGGTGGCTCGGTCAATAAAGTGTCTGACTGTACCTCAGGTCATGAGATCGCTGTTTGTGAGTTCAAGCCCCACGTCGGGCTCTGTGCTGACAGCTCAGAGCCTGGAGCCTGCTTCGGATTCTGTGTCTCCCTCTCTCTGCCCCTCCCCCACTTGCACTCAGTCTCTCTTTCTCAAAAATAAACATTAAAAAAATTAAAAAAGAAAAAGAAGTATATTTCCTAGTAACAAGGTCATGGTTAAAAACATGTAAAGCTTTGCCCACTGCTAACTAGTAGAGGCTGCTCATACCTACATAAAAGCCATATAGTTGTAAGTAAAGCCTTTCCTTAGACAAATATGCAACGATAAGATAACATTGTGCAAAGTGACAACCATAGAGTTTAGCATATAGTAGATACAATTATTTAATACATAACTGTGTTTACTTCATCTTTATATCCCTGCAGCCTAGTGTTCAATGTTGGCAATATTGACATTTTGGACTAGAAAATAGTTTTTTGCCGTGGGGTGGGGGCGCTATCCTATGCATTATAAGATGTTCAACAGCATCGTTGGCCTCTACTAACTCAATGCCAACAGCACTCCCCAGCTGTGACAACCAAAAAGGCCTTCAAAGGTTAAGTGTCCCTGAATGAGACAAAGTCACCCTTGGGTGGTAACCACTGCTGTTACCTAAAATGTAGTGCTAGGTATATACCACAAGTTCTAAATTTTATTAGAAGTTTCAGGGGCTGCATAGCTCACATGAAACTCAATTAGTGGTTTCAATCCTCAAGTGTCATAATAAATTTTATTCTTTTCCTGCAACTTTTACTATTACCTCAAAATTTTATGTCATTGATAATTGAGAGATTATCCTAAATTTAGAATTAGTAAGCATCAGAGGGAGAAGGGTATTTTTTTCGTATCTTAAATCTATGGATGGGAAGGATGAGATGAAATAGTGACAAAACCTGAATTTTCCTCGTCTCCCTCCCTTTGTATGAATGGGATTGTTTCTGAACTTTTAATGCAAAACAATTAGAATTACAAAAGAAGAAAGAAAGAAAGAAAGAAAGAAAGAAAGAAAGAAAGAAAGAAAAAAAAATTTATTAAACCTGATGGGAAAATATATTTTGTTATGTATGAATCGTACCAATAACTGGTGTCATCATTTTTTTAAACTTAAATAAATGTAAAACAATTACTTACAATTTTAAGACCAGTGAATTTTACTTTCTGGTGAATAAACTCATACTCATTCACCCAACAATTTACAAATGCCAGATTGGTAAAGTCAGGTTACAAAACCAAATCCTGATCATACCTAAAAGACAAAAGATTAGTATGTAACTTATGCCATGTATCTATAGCCAAAAGAAAAAAATTACATAAATAATATATTTTTCAGACTTAGAACTTGAAAATGGTTACTCTATTTATCAAATATCTCCCAATGGGACTGGCTAAATGCAAAACAAAAATTTTGATTTCTAATTAGAGTTTAAAATCCCATAAGATTAATGGGATCAATTAACATCAACATAAAAAAGCACACTATACATATTAAGAAAATAGCCTCCTTTAATTCTCAGAATTTAATATAATGGCAAATTCATACTATGAAGATGGACAGCTTTGAAGTCCCCCCCCACAAGTCTCATTTATGGATTTAAAAAATGTAACTCTTTGGGGCGCCTGGGTGGCTCAGTTGGTTGAACGACCGACTTCGGCTCCGGTCATGATCTTACGGTTTGTGAGTTTGAGTCCCGAGTCGGGCTCTGTGCTAACAGCTCAGAGCCTGGAGCCTGCTTCTGATTCTGTGTCTCCCTCTCTCTTTGCCCCTCCCCCACTCATGCTCTGTCTCTCTCTGTCTCAGAAATAAATAAACATAAAAAAAAATTTTTTTAATAAAAAAAAGTAATTCTCCAATAATGAAATAAATTGCATGCATGAACTAACTCCAAAATTATGCAGTTCTGTATTACCAATAGTTTTCCTTTCCTCCATTACTAGCTCTCCAGTTATGAAATAATACACAGTTTTAAAGAAGAAAATTTAAATTTTGTAATACTTGGTTGTTTGGTATACCTATTATTTTTTTATATATACAAAGTGTTAGAAGCATCTACGTATTTAGAGAACTTTTACTGAATCTCTATTACGTGCCAAATATTGCACTAAATTATGGTAAACAGCTGAGCAAGAATATTGGAAATTATTTTTGGTCACAAATCAGAAAATGGGAATTCTAGTCCTTAGAATTGTTAACATAATACTACTTTTCATTATACTATTATTGGCAAATAGTTATTAAGTTCCCTCTGTATTAAACCTGTGCTTTTAGCTCAATGCATTATGCATGTTGAATCATTTATATCCTCTTAAGAATCCTGCAAGAAATGTATGACCTCTATTTTTAAAATGAGTAACTTGAGCTTCCCGGAACTTCTCTTTTTCGACTTATAAAATGAGAATAATCATTTCTGTTACTAGCTATTAGGATTGTTGTGGGAATCACATTCACTCATGTGCATGTGTGGGCAAGAGTGACCCACACAAACCTCAGGTGATGTTGTTACAATGAATGGCATCCAAATAGTCCCTTTTGAGCATAATAAACCTTTTAAGATTTAATTCTTAATTCCTTTTAGGAACTAGAAAGCATGCCCCCGCATATAAGTCAGAGCCTCTGATACATCAGCCTGTCCTTTAGTGGCCAGGGATTGTTGCAGTTAAGTGCCTCATGACTACCAGCCCAGCAGGGTGCCCTGGATGCTCTGACAGGGCACTCTACTAAAGTGTTGTTGAGAAGCAGGAATGTGACCAAACCCCACGCAGCTGATGGTGTTCAACCCCAGGGAGAAAACTGGACTCAGAAACAGGTTTTCTAGTTTCCTTTAAGACTGGAATTTGAGAAGGGACAATGAACTAAGGTTGGTTTGGAGAAACAGTTACTTTCAGAAAAAAGAATATATTCCATTGCTAAGAAATTTCTGTTCCTTGGGGGAAAAGGGGGCATAAACAAAGGGTGCGAGGTCTCAAAAAGAGGAACCAAGTGATCTGGCAAATTATTGGCTTCTATAAATATTTCCAAAGAATCTATGGAGACCTGTGGGCTCTTGGACTGGATGGAAAGAGGAAGTCCCTGGAAAAAAATATGGTGCAGGAAAAGAAGGCTGAACTTTCTAGAACAAGGGATCCGCAGAAAAATGACTATAATTTTCCCAGCAACATCATGCTTATCTTTTCTATTTTCTCTTCTGATACATTTAGGACAGATTCATTGCAATTTTGACAATAACTCTCCACCTGGCAGCTGTTTAGCAGAGTGATTCTCAAGTTCTGAGTTATGTGATTGAGGTGAGGGAAATGGGGCCATCCTATCCTCTCAATTTGCTCTTCCTTTCCAACAAGTTAAATAACATAGTGATTGGTTCAAAACTAGGTTTTTACTAGTTACCTCTTCAATAACTGGTGTAATGCCATCAGACTCATTAATCCACACTTTTTGTACTCTTCTTTTATCATAGAGTTCATATGCTCCTCCATTTCTACATTTTTTCTATAAAAAGAGCAGGATCCTTAACAAAAGAAAAGGGAGAACATAGAAACAACAATTATGTTTTCAAAGGAGGAACTTAAATTAGTATCTTTTACCATTTCCAGAATGCTGACATATTTTTGACCATGGTTGTGAAAATCTTGAGCAAATTCAGGAAGGTCTTTGAATTTAACTTCATAATAACTGAAGTCTTATGTCTTTCATGACAATATCAGCGAACTGAACATACTGAAAGGCAACTGTGCATATCAGTAACCAGTAGTATTTACATGCAGTTTAAACTATTCAACATCCGCGTGTCTAGGTGGCTTAGTCGCCTGAGTGACCAGCTCATTATTTCAGCTCAGGTAGTGATCTCAGGGTCATGGGAATGAGCCTTGCATCAGATCCTGGTCTGAGTGTGGAGCCTGATTAAAATTTTTTCTCTCTCTCTCTCTTCTCTCTCTCTCTATCCCTCTAACCCTCTTCCCCACGCATGCTTTTTCTCTCTGAAAAAAAATAAATAAAATAAAAAATAAAATAAAATAAAATAAAATATTCAACATCCAATATGCATTTCATAGTTCTGGAATTATGAAAAATTTATACATTTCTTTGGAATTACTTTTAATATAAATCAATCATAGTATCAATATATTCTTTAAATGTTTTCAAAACTTTAATATTAGTTACTATATATTTTGTTTCATGGGATAGCATAAATATTCGTCCAGAGTGTACAAGTAATTTTCACTGAATGAGAAAAACATGTTGTGAGGTTTGGCATTTTCACACAAAAAGTTACAGATAAACATGAAATACTGCATTTTTACCAGATTATAATGACTTTTCCTTACGCTAATTCTCATAAAAAAAACAAGGCAATAAAAATACCGATAAAATAATGACTATCTAGTGTTCAAATCTATCAAATGATATAATTTTATGTACAAATATAAAATATATATGCATGTATATTTAAATATACTTATGTACATATGAAGAAATAATGTCAATATTGGTCATTTTGGAAATTGTTAAGTAACACATTTAGTCACTGAACTAACAAAAGAAATGCCTGTTTCCCAATTTCTAGCCACTATCTCTTTCACATCATCTATAATTAAATAATTTCAGTGGCTCAGGTGGAGTTCAAGCACCTAATATTAAAGTATCGATGGTAGTCCAATAAGCTGAAACAAAGAAAACAAACAAACAAACAAAAAAAAAAAAAAAAAGAGGTAAGGAATAAGGAATTGATTTGATGAAACTTTAATAAGTAGCCAAATTCCCCTGAATTGTGAAAAATGATCTCACAATTCGTGAGTTCGAGCCCCACGTCAGAGGCCTTGGTGCTGACAGCTCGGAGCCTGGAGCCTACTTACAGATTCTGTGTCTCCCTCTCTCTCTGCCCCTCCCCTGATCATGCTCTGTCTCTCAAAAATAAATAAATGTTAAAAAAATTTTTAATCACTTTAATAAGCCAATTCTTTTTCTAGTTGAATGTGTTCTACTATAATTGTAATAATGTCTTATTTGTCTATACTTACCCTAAAATTTGTTCCCCACATGACTTAAGGCAGTTTTAAATACATAAGTCATGTAAGGTAGAATAAAGGCAAAAATGTTCATCAAGAAATCCAAATGGAGAGAAATTTCTAAAAGAATATGTGCCAATATCATGAACTTAATACCTAATAGATTACATTCAATAAATGCTACAATTTTTAAATTGTAATAGCAGTTATTTTCCCATTGCATTTGCAGTACAATAGCAGTTATATTTCCATTTCCATATTGTGTCAGATATGCAAGATGCCTATATTTGCAAAACAATGTACCTCTAGTACTCCTTGGGTCTCCTGGTTCAAAATTGCAACTACCTATTCTACATCATTTCTTAGATGTCTAATAGACAATTGAGACATAACATGTCTAGAAACAACCTTTAGATTTCTGTTCTCATCCATCTACCAAACAAATCTGCTCCTTTTCAATTCTTCTACAATTAAGTGGCCGAACTTTGCTCTCAGGCCAAAAAATTTCCAGGGCCCCTATCTTTGTTTTATAATCCACCTCCATCTATCAGCAAATCCTTCCTTCTTACTATATTTTCCTAAGTACACCCAAGTTTCAACTTCCAATAATGCCACCTTCACCCAATCAATTTTGATTATTACAATTACAGCCTATCCATTCTGCTTGCTTGCATTCTTGTTCCATCTAAATATTTTCCTACATAGCTCTCAGACATTACTCATCTGTCCACAACAATAGGTGCTAGCCACTAAAAATCAAAGCCCTTAAAATGGCTTCCACTGACCAAAACAATCTGCCCAGACTACCTTTCATTACCTCATCTACCTATCTTCATTTTACCAATCAACAAGCCAAGATCTTCCCAATCTCATTTTTGTTCTTGCTGGCCACTATGTCTAGAAATTATCTTCCCCAGACACCCAAGCATCTCACTTTCTACAGGTCACTGTGCAGATGTAACCTTACCAGAGAAACATTCCCTGCCACTTTACACTTTAGCAGGAACATACTCTTTTTATGTTCCCATTTCCAGTAAGCAAGACTAGGGGAAAGAGTTAGCAGAGTTATTTAAATGAGAAGCTATTTTTTAAACCTAAGTAGTTCCTGGCATATTGCCACAATATCAATTTTTATAACTGAGAGCAACAGTTCCAAAGAAAGACAAATGCAGCAGTAGGGGCTGAAGTCAAGCAAAAATAGAGAATTTGGAAGTAATCTGTGATGAAAAAGAAGTAAATCATGTTGACCTTTGTCGTGAACTTGCTAAATCCCTAGAAGGTGGTTCTGAGTTGGGAAATGCCATATTCAAATGCACTTATAATTTTGAAGAAATTATTTATGCTAAGTATGTTGTTATACTTGCCTCTTTGTTTCCAATGTCAGCGGCAATTTAGACAGCCATTGTCATAATAAACTTACTCTACTCACCTTCCTTTCTACAGTGTGCATTTGTACTCACTAAAACAGTTTAAAAATAAAGATTTAATCTCTGATAGTTTCCAAATATATTTTCTGACATATTGATCTTTGCTATTTCCTAAATATAATTTTGTACTGTTATAATTACTTTTGTCTTTTCCTTGATATCCCATATCCATTTTATCTTTTTTTGTTTCCCTAGCAACATTTGTCAAAAGATTTAAATGACAACATTGGCGGGGCGCCTAGGTGGCTGGGTCGGTTGAGCGTCCGACTTTGGCTCAGGTCACGATCTCACGGTCCGTGAGTTCGAGCCCCACGTCGGGCTCTGGGCTGATGGCTCAGAGCCTGGAGCCTGCTTGGCGATTCTGTGTCTCCCTCTCTCTCTGCCCCTCCCCCGTTCATGCTCTGTCTCTCTCTGTCTCAAGAATAAATGTTAAAAAAAAAAAATTAAAAAAATAATCAATGACAACATTGGGAATAATGTAGAAGGTTTTTCATATTTTATATAGAAGTGTCTGCTAGGGAAATAGCAAAGTATCTCATATTTTACAGAAACATTGCCTACCAGAAAAACAAAAACAAAAAAACAAGCAAACAAACAAAAACTTGTACCTTTTTATCCTTGATTTCTAAGTGTAAAAAGCTCAGATACATGGGGGCACCTGGGTGGCTCAGTCGGTTGAGCATCCGGCTTCGGCCTCAGGTCATGATCTCTCAGTTTGGGGGTTCGAGCCCCGCATCGGGCTCTGTGCTGACAGCTTACAGCCTGGAGCCTGCTTCAAATTCTGTGTCTCCCTCTCTCTCTGCTCCTCCCCTGCTCATGCCCTGTCTCTCTCTCTCTCCTTCAAAAATAAATAAAAACATTAAAAAAATTAAAAGAAAAAAGATCAGATACATGTTTGAAACTGGAGAAATGTCAAATTAAAAATCACTACAAAATGTTCCTTTTTCTGATCACTTTAATGCTACTGAATGTACTGTAAGTGACTTCAAGAGATTACTGAGTGTTCAAAGTTGCTGATCCACTGAACTCTTTTAACATACTGATGAGGGACTTCATATTTTTTGTTATTGGGATCTATAATCTAAACAGATTCACACACACACACACACACACATATCATAATTATGATATATTTGGACATTTGCTACTTTCCAATGGTCATAATGGTCCTGTGTTCATTAATTAAATATAGAACAAGATTGTCACATACCTAGTTTGCATAATTAGTAAATTGAAGTTTTCTGCAGCTTAGAGAATACATTATTTAAAATATAAAAAATGTTACTTTTAAAATGTTTAGAGTGGCACAGTCAGTGAATATTTTCTAATTCTATGGTCAATCTGTAGGTGAAATTATGCTAAAATATAAGTGCTGTTTTTGAGTTAATATAAACCTATAGGCATACATTATTAGAATATTTTAAAATAATTTTCATATATTTTAAAATAAAAGTAAACAAAATAATTTGAGGTTATGTTGCTTTACATGATTTTGAAAATTAGAATTTTCCCCTTGTACATTGTCTCTTAAAATTGATGGAACTCTGTTGCTGCTGACATTACTATTGCTTGAACTAGGTGAATAAGTATTTACAAAGTTTTATAAATAGCAACCTAATCTGCTTTTCTAATTTCACTAATCATATTTACTTAGCAGTTTAATTTCTTTTTGCAAATATTAAACTTAAAACAATATTGAAGTCATTTATATAGTTTCACATTTTAAAAGTATTAATTGATCATTTTCACTTGCTAAATTTAGGGGACAAGAAGATTCTTATAACAGTTTGGCATATAATACACAACGTAAGAATCACTGTTCCTAGATAAATTCAATCTCCAAATGTAATGATTTTTCTAGGTGGTAAAATTATGTAACAAATGTAAAAACATATTTTACTTTTTATTCTCGTCTTCTAAAAAGCATAGGATGGATATGAATGGGGTTAGTATAAGTATCTGGACACAAAATGACCATTAAAATGGATATAATTAATATGAAAGTTTTATGAAGTTTATACAAATATGTAGCAATATACATATTTGTGGTAGAACAGCAAAAGAACTCTTGGGGTAAAATACAGATGCTCATTTTAAATCTTGATGCTATTTCTGTGTGATAGATACATTGTCTTCTGAAATTTTAATTTCTTAGTTTAAAGTTAGCTTGATTTGATTGGATCACTAACTCTAAACCAGTGGATATTTCATGGATGCATCTCAGGAATTTCCCTGAAACTACATGCAAAATTTAGTTTGTATGTGCATTTTTTTTTATTTTTTATTTTTGGAGAGGAGTTCATAGCTATTATTAGAATCTCAAATAGTTAGGGACTACAAAGAGAGAAAGAGAGAGAGAGAAAATAAACAACTTAATAGATTATCATATGGTCCTTTTTATTTCCAAATTTATGTTATTCAACTTTAAATGGAACCCATACACTCTCTCCATTTTATATATCATTATTGGCAAGGAATATACGTAAGCCTGTTATAAATAATTTGCACAGGGAAGAAAAATATAACTTAAACAACTTGAAAACCAAACCTTGACCTGGAAACAATTGGGTGTCTTTGTGTTGTGAGAAGCACACTGTTAATATCATTGCCAAACCAAATAGGTAAATTTATCCTGCTAAATTTAGCTTCTAGCCCTTAAAAGAAATAGAGGGGAAAAAAAAAAAAAAAAACAGAGGGAGCTGGAAAAAGAACACACATGAACACCCCTCAAGGACTGTATAATTAAAGAGCATGTTGCTTATAGAGAAACGTCAGCCTCACCAGCATTTGTTGTCTTTTGGTCAACCTCATAGCTATGATTGTCTGCAAAGAAGCACCAGGGAAGGAGAGACTCATTCAGTGGATGCCAACAGCAGCCGCGCTGTTCATACACTGCCTGGTAAAGCATCACAAAGAATTGTATTATTTGCCATTTTCTATTATGTCTATCTCAAATTTTCACATAGAGCTTCATTTGGCCCATGGTAATGAAAATACTCCTCTCTCTTTCCTTCAAAATGTGTTTTATCGTGAAACTCAATAGGATTTAGTGGGGGGAAAAAGATACCTTATTGTCAGAGAGCCAAGGATGGAACTGCAAATCTGCCTCACTAGCAAATAAGTAGTTTATTTAATATACCTGAGTCTCCATCACCTATGTCTGGAAAAGGGTTGTCATTTTACCTACATTGAATGGTATAATGAGTATTAACTGTGATAATGCTTGTAAGTGTTGGCATGGCACATGGCATGTAATAAATGATTAACAAATTGGATATCATAATACATCACATATACAATTGGAAATTGGAAGCTTTCTACAATTAATTATAAAACTCTGAACTAAGATGGCTTTTATTATCCTTAGTTATATAAGTAAAGAATAGTCAATTAAACTGCTAGTAAATTAATCTTTGCAAATCACTTGCTTTTTTAGAGGAAATACATTCAGTCAGATTCTCATGTGTATACAACATGTGTTATGTTCACACACTTACAGACCATAATGCAATGAACAGTAAGACCTTTATCAAGGTGATGAGCTTTATCAAATACAGCAACTTGATTTTACAAGAAAGGAATTTATATACATATGCACTGATACGATACCCGAACTAAAATGAGAATAAATCACAAAGGTAAAAAATAATATTTTTTAGCACTTTGAAAGTCTTCTAAAAAGAGGAATACAATATATCAGGTCTGGGTTGTTATCATTTTGAAACATCTGGTGTTTCCTTTACATTCTTTTTATTTCCTATGTTTCAACTGAAATTCATCCATTTATCTAACTTCATTAGGTGTGTGTGTGTGTGTTCCAGGTGTGGTGGCAAAATGTGTGCATAAGTGTATCAAATTTTGGTGTTCTTTGGTGTCATTATTACACTCTTTGTTTTCAAGACAGTTAAAAAATTTGGACACATTATATTGTATTATTTCAAAAGAAGTAACAAGAAACAACATTTTGATCTCCTGGGTTTGTTATTGTTGTTGTTCTTTTGTTTTATGATAATAAAGGAGATTATTTAATTTCATTAGAGATATAAATCACAATATCTGCACGAATTAACTTCTACTAACATGCCTGGCAAAAAATGTTCCATAGTTCATTTCTGAGTGGTTTTTTTTTTTTTTTTTTTGCATGGTTTTTTATTGTTGTTCCTTTAAGTGTATTTGACCACAAAGATGACTTCTCAGTTAGATTATGTTGTGGACATTTTCTATAAATCAAGCTAAAACTTTAGCTCCCCAGTTGTAATGAAAACTTACCTGAATCGTGTGTGCTAAAATGACATATAAAAAAAGAAGAATTGTGCTTGAGTACTCTGTGAGTAGAAAAGAAACATTTAAGTCACATAAGCCAAACTACAAACCTTAACTTTTATTACGCATTGTAAAGATAATTATAAGAGAAATTTAAGTTACCTTTCTAAAAATGGTATGAGATAATGACTTTTAATCAATACTCTGCCATCTGGAAATCCCTTGTAATAATGAGTTACTGCAAAAGTTAAGTAATTTCCCCATTTCGCTTTATAAACCATCCTGTAATGTCTTTGAATTTAAAAGCGCCCGTTTCATGAACTTTTACTCTACTTTAGTAAAAGTGTATATACAATAAACTCTCACTAAATACTATTTAGTGATTTGGTGGTTATAATTTTGCTAATTCTGGATTTTTGACACGTGATAAGATGAATTATAAAAAATGATGTTGTTGTAAGATTTAGCAAAACTAGTAATACCTTTTTTTTCAACCCAGAGCATATTGTATTAAGCCATGTGAGTCAAAGTGAAATCTGTTTGCTAAATCTCCGTCAAGTATCATGGGTACACTCAGACTTCCATAGCCTGAATAACTAATGAATAACAAGTCCTTCTTTGCAAAGTCAGATGTTTCTGATTATTTGCCTTCAAAAACAAAAAGAAAACAGAGAAGAGGAAATAACAGGGTTTCTGGCTAATATATTTTTTAAAAGAATAATTCTTTTGATGATATGCAATTATGTGTTTTAAGATAGAACTCAGACAAGTTTAAGGAACAGACTGACCTGTCTTGTAACAAATCTCTTTAGTTACTTTACTTATGTGAACAAAGTTTATCAACTTGAACAAAACTTAAAAGAGAAAAATAAGAGTATATCTGACATGGAATTCTATTTCATTCTATTAATAATCTATGGTCACTCACAGATGCAAGAATGTGGGGGAAGCCCCATTAAGTGCATTAAGAGATGTATGTTCAATAACATTTTATTTCTTCTTTCATAAAATATGCAATATATTTAAGGTATTTTGAGAAATTTTGTATTACTAGTAGTTGAAATGATTTCTTTACCAGAAGAAACGTTTGTAACACTTGGAAACTTAAAGCAATAGTAAATAAAATAAATTTATAATTTCAGTTTATTTATAAAATTTTGACACTGCAAGTTATAATATGTTTACCAACAAAGGACTTCTAGGCATAAAAATAGGTAAAACTCTCATGGCAAAGGTGAGGGGATGGTAGGGTATAAATACAAGTGCAAAAGAAAATGGAATAAAATTTCCTACTGAAAAAGAACAACTTGTATGTGTATATTTTTGGATGGATTACATAGTATAACAAATCATTATGAAAAATTATTTTTATTGATATATTTCATTTTGTGGATGTGATAACTTTTTTATTATGGGATTTTTATTAAATCTGCAATTATTCAAACTCTGATAACGATTTTTTATATTTTCACTTAAAGGAGTTGGAAGGAATACATGGTTTTTCATATTTTTTATTGGCCAAGTACTCTTGTCTACTCGGTTACTCCAGTTCAATGGAAGGGCTTCATCAAAAGTTTTCTAAATAACAATTATTTTCATTCGGTTGGTAGAAAATGTGATGGAGACAATAAGTTTTGCTTGTTCTCCCAAAGTTTTCTATTTCTTCTCAAGAAGGAGCCAGTACTTTGTAATTCTAAGAGTCAGGTTTTCTGCAGAACTAAATTAAAAGCTCTTTGAATTCAGAGTTTCCTCTCCCAGACACTCCTAGAGGTAAGACCATCGAGGAGTTTGATGGCAGCCAAGAAGAAGAGAGATTTGCTTCCCAGCGTGTGGAAAAGTCAAGTGTCAGTAGCTCCCTGGGTGACCAAATCCAGCACCCCACTCTGCATAGTGTACTGGACAGTTGGCATGACCCTAAAGCTAGGACGACATGACACATTTGAGGAATACAGACCTGAACCACAGGGCTTTTCCAGGATTGCAACAAACTGGCAGTGCCTCTTCAATTAAAGGGACTTGCTTTGCTGGATGAACAAACCTATAACCAGAATAGCAGCTAAAAAGTCTTGCTTCACAAAACTACAAATTTAGCACAGCCCTGGGAAGCAAGAGAAGCCCCAGCAGTGGCTAAAAATGAATGTCCTACCAATCGGACAGATTAAGGAATGAAATATTATATTTAAGTTACTTAAGGGGAAAATACTTAATGCAAATATGGATATTTCTTGCAGCCAGAGGTTGTGCACTAAATATTACATTTATAACATGAATATTAGGAACATAAAATCCATGATAGAATTTAGGAAATCAGATTTCTTATATTCCTCAATAGAAAATATTACTTTAAAAACCAGAACCAGTGATAAATGAAAATAGCCATAAATTTTTCCACTTAGGAGGCTTTTGTTATCATATAGTAGTTCTATCTGTGATAAACTGAAAAAGGACAAACAATTACACATTTGACGACTGTAAGTCCTTCCAAAACACATGGCTGCCCACTCAGTCCTGCATTTGGAGAACAAAAGCAGCCATAATTTAGAAATTCCTTACATTAGCATAAATTGAGTCCTTTTTTTAGAGAAACACAGTAGACTTGATGCTTAATAATTTGCTTTTTTGCTTAATTTGTTAATATCAAATATAGACCTTCATACTTCTTAATGATTGCATAGAACTCCATTTCGTGGTCGAACTACCACATGTGCTGAATTCCATCTTGAAGGATAAAGAGGTTGTTGGCTGCTGTTGTCTTTCATTTTTCTTGTTTTTTTTTTCTCTTCTTGACCACCTAGAATATTTTACTTTATTTCATTTTTCTTTCTGCTTTATTGAGATACCATTGACATATAACTTTATGCATGCTTAGGTTATACAGAATGTTAATTTGATAGACTTACATATTGAAAAATGATTACCACCATGGCATTAGCATTGACACTTGTTAATTACAAGTTTCTGTCCTATCAGTGAATTTCACCCACTATTTCTGTCCTATCAATACACAGAACTGGATGCCTCTAGTTCTTATATTTTGCCTCTGTATTACTTTGTAGACTTCCGTGTCTGTAAGACTAAAAGACTTTTCTATAAGACTAAATTATTTCTTGTAAATGTACCTGATTTAAAATGACTAAAATTCAAAGTGATATATCACACACCTATATACATACACACATACATGCAGGATAAACATTGCAGTAGGGAGGCTGCTGGTGAAAAAGACTCTGGGGCATCTAAGCTGATTAGTTTGGTATTTCTCTAGAAGTTTTACAAAAGAACGAATATGTTTTTTGTTTGTTTTGTTTGGGCAGATTATTCCTTTGACCATTAAAGTAGATCTCAATAAATAACTGACAAAATTTAAGCAGTTAGTATGAAACTGTATCTTTAGTTAACCAAACCTTGAGATTTTTAGTTATAATCCATTTAGATGTAGAGCAGTATCTTAGAATTTTATCTGTATATTTGAAATAGTTGATCTTTTTAGAAGTAATGAAATAGCATTAACTTGCTTATTAGTTAGTCCTATGTAAAATTTCAATAAAAATTATATTCTACTTTACCAGGGTTTCTCAACCTTGACACTAAGTTTCCCCCTAGGGAAAAAAAAAAAATTGCTCCCATTTGAGAACTGCTGTGTTATATCAATCTGTGTTTGCAGTAAAATTATAATTTATTTATAATTTTGATTATAACAACAATCTAATTTCATTCTAAAATTTATTTTATACATTATTATTCACAATATAGACAATAAATGTATGGAGTCAATAAATGCAGAAGTTCAATAAAAAAACTAACCAGTAATATATGGCCAAATTGTGTCTGAAAATATATTTTTTTGAAAATTATTTTTAAAACTGTTTTTACATCTTGAAAAGGGCAGATTATTCCTACTACTCTATTATAGTATGAATTTATAAATGGGACTTTATAAATAAGATTTGCCCAGGCCAGTTGATTGGTCCCAAACTTCTATTCTATTAGTTCATTAAAATGGATTAAGGAATGCAGAAACAAAGCACTCATAAAACTTCAAAAAAACAAAATAAAAGTGATGAGATTGCCTTACCAAGTCAGGTTTTTCCAACATTTTGCCACTCTGACCTAAGAATTATGGCTAAGTGAACAAGTATGTATATATGTTAGCAGTGGGCATAGTTTCATTGTTCTGTTATCAAATTTATCAGTAAAAATTTTTAAAAAATTAACATTTATTTATTTTTGAAAGAGAGAGACAGAGTGTGAGCAGGGGAGGGGCAGAGATAGAGGGAGACACAGAATCAGGCTCTGAGCTGTCAGCACAGAGCCCGATGAAGGGCTCAAACTCACAAACTGTGAGATCATGACCTGAGCCAAAGTTGGGTGCTTAACCGACTGAGCCACCCAGGTGCCCCATCAGTAAAGATTTTAAACTTTTTCATCATAAAATATACACACACACACACACACACACACACACACACACACGTGTGTATATATATATATATATACATATATATATGTATATATATATATGTATATGTATATGTATATGTATATGTATATGTATATATCATGGCACCAAATAAGGCTGCCATGGACAAATCAGTCTAGAAAACCTACTTAATTCTTAATTTTTTAATGGGTTTTATCTTATATGTTTAAGTTATGTTTTAGCTCTTGATTTACCAAAGCAATGATAGTTAAAACATAACAAATTCTTTTACATGCTTTTCTTTACAAAAAAAGAAAACACAAATGTATTACTTAAAATCTCATTTGGGATCATAGATGAATAAAGGAATTCTATCTAGAAATAATGTCTTTAAGAAAAAGAAAAGAAATATTTTACCTAAAACAATTTATGACTCAATTGAGTAGTCAACTCAGTTTTATTTTAGAGTGAACTAGAAGAAAATGTAGTAATCCTTCTTTATTTAGAATCTCAACCATTGAAGAATTCAAAAAAATTGATACATATTTTTAACATATCATCTCAAGCTAGCTAGCTAGAACTGACATTCTCTCACAGAATGTGAATTTGTGTTTGTTGACTGAAGACAGACTGATCTACTCCCCTTTTAAAATCTCTGTTTCGATATACACCCTACCTCAGAAGTGGCTTTGTAGCTACTGCCATGGTCCAGACTGTTGTGCACCTCAAAAGTAAGTTTTCTAAAATAAACTTATTTTTATATTTGTATGCTCCACCAAATGGAGCATACATTAAGATGCATACCATTGAAAAGGAAATAAAAGAGTTTGGTTTGAATAAGTAATACTTTCAAAAAATAAAAATCTCTCTCTCTCTAGAGCTATACAGAGAACATAGATATTTCATAATCAAGTTCAACAACAGGTAATACCTATGTTCTTTTAGCTATTCGCATTTATTGTATGGTCTCAATTCCTATATTTTCTGTCCACAGTATTGACACAGAAGCATGACTATATCCTGAAAGGTTTTCTACATTAAGTAATTAATCAATTAACTCACTAAAGTGTCTTCACCATGTGCCCAGCAGTCAATAGTTATAGAAGATCTGGTCTTAAGATACATTTCTCACTCAATATTAGGAAGTTTCCTTTGTCTTACAAAAACCAACGCAAAATGCCATAGTTACACAGGGCCCACTTTCTAAAACACAAATTTGACCAACATTTTGAGTTAAATGTATTTAGAAGCACTGTATAATTTTTTTTTGGAAAAAGCACAAAGTTCATAGTTTAATGCACAAGACCATTAATGTTCTAAGTTTGTGATTATGCCCTCAACTACTCACCTAAATGCCCTCTTCAGTTTCGTTTTTGGGCTATCTCAGTCCTATTGGATACTATTAATAACTTCATTTTCCATAGACATTTCTTATAAATAGAAAAAATCAGGGGGATTCTTTTCAGGAAATGAGAAAATTTTAATGCCTGTGTTTATCACCACCACCTATCACATGGATTATTTCCTTTCCTGATGCCTCTGTCATTGTCCACTAATTCACTCATATTTTTTTTTGTCTTTTTCTTTTTCCTTCTTTTTTTATTTATTTTTATTATTTTGAATGTATCTTCCTTCCCCAGTGAAAACATTGAGGATGTACAATAAAGAAGCTTATAAAGTCAGGTACAGAACACTGGCACACTCTCAGGAGTACACATTCCTCTTGACAATTCTAGTAGACATTCTACCATAATAGTTACACTTCCGAATTTCAGTATAATTTATGATGTAAGAAATTAGAAGTTGTTAACAGAAAGAGACTTTACAATTGAGGATTCTGATAAAAGAAAGAACATAATGAATGTTTTTCTGTTTTGAAAGTCTTGGAGTTTTGACTATTTGATCCAGGTGGTCCGCTTTTAATTATCCATGTTAAGTGGAATAATGCTACGGCTCCCCTAAATAAAAATGCTAGACAGTTCATGAAATATGACATATAGCGTGGTGCTATCCCAGGAAAACAGCTCATTTGTTTTGTGCATGCTCTGAAGGTGATCATGCATATCATGCTAAGGAAAGAAGGTAGAGATATTAATCCTTTGGAGCCAGGCAGTTATTACAGAAGAATAAGCAGAGGAGAGGTAGAAGTAAATAATGCACATTTATAAAGTCCAGAGTTACTTATATCTACTTTAGAAATATCAAATTGATCACAAGCTTTGAGAAAATAATATTATTCTAAATCGTCCTAGAAACCCTTGAATATTTGGTCTAGTTTCCATAAATTATTTCAATGGATGAATGAAAAATCCCTAATCCAAATAGAGCATGGTTTCCCTTTACACAAAATATATTCTAAATGGTCTGCAATCATATTATTTTTATACCTAATAACAATTGCTGTAATACATAAAAATTGATGTAACATGGTTTGAGACCCTGGGAAATGACTCTTGCTTATTACATTTTGATATTTAATGTCCCTTCACTGTTACCTGAAACTGGGTTCACCTCTTGGTGGGTGTTGAGCCAAAAGACACAGCCAAACCAAAGAATAGGAAAAGGAAGGGTTTTACTTGCAACAAGTAAAAAGGAACACCTGGGATATTCCCCAAAGCAGAGTCTCCTCAAAGAACAAAAATGAGGAGGTTTCAGGGTAAAGGGCCATACATATTCATGAAGGGACTTTCCCAAAAGGGATTTCAGCATGGAACTGGGGCAAAGTCATCTCAAGGTGACTAGTCCAGGTAGAAGTCAGGAGGGTCGACAAGGGTCTGCCATCATCAATACTCTGGATTTAGTTGCCTGGTATCTTGAGTGCTCAAAGGGGTTTAGATCCTGCAAGATAACTCAAGAATGCACTTCAGGTCAATCTTCACTTTTGAGCCAGCACTGGGAGTTTTACCACTGATTTATTGTCCTTGATAGGATTAGCCTATGTCCTGGCCTGATAGTGGCTCTTTGTTCTTAAATGTTTTCACAAAATGGCTGGCTGCCTAATCTGACTTTTCTTAGGCCAAGAAAGCTATGTCTGTCTTTCTTTTTCTGGGGACCCCTAACTCTTTCTGCTTACATCACCTTTAATGGGTCATGTTTTAGTTCCATTTATGTTCATTACAGTCATGAGTTTCCATTATGTCATATTTTTTTTAAACTGTCAGCCTAGATTCCATCACAAAATAATTTTAATATGTGGCCTCTTAAAACACCCTTATGATTCCACCTCCCAGGCTTCCTTTCTCAAAGTTAAATTAATATGTGAAATAATTTGACACAAGTCATGCAGTGAATTAGTGAACCAGGCCTAAATCTATGACTCAGATTCCTGATTCATTTTATCTAACCTTTTAAGCAACACTTAAATACTTTAAACTATTTTTTTATGTTCCATCCCTTATCAGAGCATTCTACTAGTTATCTTCCCCAAACATTATCTCTTCTCTATCATTAAATGCTGTAGCTAATGACTACTATCTCCAAAAGCTATGTTTTACTGTTTTTGAAGAGAATTCCTTTGTGGTTATATTTGATTTTCACTGCTGTGACCTTGTTCTTTTTATCACAAATGTATTAGCTGTCATAGGTCATTTTATACCCTTTTTAACCAAATGTATTGCTGCCTTTATAATTTCTTTCTATTGTCAAGGACATTTCTGAATGTCCTCAACAGTAATGAGCAGCCTTTATAAATTACTGAAATAAAAGTGTATATAAATAAATCCTTCCAGCTCCAGAATTTGCAAGTAGTAAAAAGACACAGAAGCTGATTTTAAGCTATGTATATTATTCGCCTCAACATTTTTCATTTTATGTTTATATTGAGTAAAGTATATGACTACTTCCCGAAGTTTTCAGTGTATAAATACCAAAATGTATAGACATAAACAAATATTCCACAATCAATAAGAAGTAGAGGGTCAAGGAACTTAGGGTAATTTGTTATCCTTTAGCCTCAATTCACAGGCAAACCTAGAGCAACACAATTCATGCAAAATACAGTTTAATGGTTATTTTTTGGTATAGAAAGAAAAAATATGAAAAATTTGTGTAGAACACCAGTTTACAAAGTGTTTTCTTCTTTTTATTTCTGATGCTAGAATTTCCTTTTATTAATCTAAAACTGATTGAATTTAAAGATTATCCTTATTCTTTCCCATCTTAACTAAACAACATCCTTCCACTATCGCAATATATACTCTCTATTCTATCAAGGCCGGTTTCTAGACAACTCCCCTACCAGTACACTATAGTGAATTTATGGTACTTTTTATCCCCAGGATCCTCTCCAACTGAGAACTTCTTTTTTCTATTTGAGCTGTCAATTTCATGGTCCTATGTTCCCAAGAACTGGGCTGTCCACTTGGCAAAGATTAGCCAATCAGCAAATCCTATCCACCTGGTCACACCAGTTGGTTCAGGGATGAACAACCCAAGGGAGTAAATCAATCAATCAATCTCCCCAAGATTTACACACACACACACACACACACACACACGCACACACACACACACACACATATATGTACTGTATGTACTGTCTTTTCGATGAGATCATTAAACATAAGGATGATAGTAACCTTGGAGATACTAGTGACCTCTTTTTACTGTCATGCATAGCATTCTTGACTAAATAAAGTTAAGAAAAATAGGAACTCCTCTGTTCTGGAGAGGTACTAGGGCAAGTATTCAATATTGCTGACATACCAGCTACTTTGTGTAATAGCCAGTTATTCTCCAACCCATGTTATGGCATGAAAAATCCATAAAATCCAAGATGTCTTTGAGAAATTATAGGACAGGGGTATATGACATATATCCTAAAAAACAGAGACTCATAGGGCAGCTGTAGAAAGTACAAAGAGTCTGAATATTCTTCAAATGTTTATAATCTACAATAATTTATTTTGTGTTATGAGATGTTTCTTTTTAGAAAGAAGTAACAATGGTTCAAAATGCTTCTTCACTGAAAAATCTTATTCCATGCTTTTGCAGAATCTAAATTTGTCAAACATTCAATGGAATAATAAAGAAAGAAAACTTACTTGAAAAACTTAATCTTATAGAAATATTTACTGAAGAAAACCACTCTGATTGGGAGCAAAAAGTAGTACCTGTGGAAATATTTGAGCTAAAATATTTACACATTTCAATACAAAATAATAGAATTAGGTGTATGTTCCATTTAGCAGAAGCGGCTCTGAGTTTACAAATTCCTTAGAACCTGTATGAGAGTATTTTAAAAATACAGTTTTCTACAGAAAAGTGTCCATGAAAGGTGCAAACAATTTCAAATTTAGAAACTAAAATGTAACATTAAAATATATTGTAGAAAATTTTATGAAAAATTAGAATGAGGCTTTGATGGATAAATTTATGTGTCAACTTGGCTAGGCTATAGTGCCCAGTTGTTTGGTCAAACACTTGAAGTGGCATCTAGTCTAGATGTCACTACGAAGGTATTTTGTAGCTGTGACTATCATTTACAATTAGTTGACATTATGTAAGAGACATTATCATTGATAACGCAGGTGGACCTTATCCAATAATTCAAATATTGGATGGATATTTAAGTGTTAAAATAGGCTTGCTGGAGAAGAAGACATTCTTTCTGTCTCAAGACTATAATATAGAAACCCTGCCCTAATTTCCAGTCTGATGGCCTGCCCTACAGACTCTCAAGCAAACTTCAAGAGGTAGTTGTGTTGAGAATGTGGCCTAAGAAAACCTTATAGACATTTCCTATTTCCCAGTGTAAATTAAATGGAACAGAAAAATTCCCATGTCCTCAAGCATAGAAAGCTACAGCAGAAACTGGCCACAACTCAACAGACCAAAAGAGAGGAACAAAGGATACTTAGGAAAAGGCCATCCTCAGTTAGGCCCAAGGGGAAATACATGACTAGGCTCATGGCAAAAGGGACAGATGGCATCTATTATCAGACTGAGCTACCTCCAAATACTTTCATAATATGAGAGACCCCAAAACTTAGATGTAACATTGGAAAGCTTAGAAACTGAAATCACTTAGATTACTATTTTCGACTGATAGCCAAAGTTATCATTTAAAACAGAAATTAAACTAACTTAGAGTTAAAACGTTTTTATGTTTACAAGTGGACACAATTTACATAAAAACTGTATGCTCTACCCAACATGTACTCATAACAAAAATTCTCAGAAAATTTATTGTATAGAGGGGAATATCTGCAACTTCGTAAAAAGCACCTAAAAGAAAAAACCTGCAACAATCTCATATTTAATGGCGAGAAAATAGATACTATTTTACTAAGATCAGGAAAAAAGTATGACTGTCCTCTCTCATCACTGCTACTCAACATCATACTGGAAGACCCAGCTAAATCAATAAGAAAAAAAAAAAAAAAAGAAAAAAGGAAATGAAAAGTATATAGATTGAGAAGGAAAAAGTAAAATTGTCTTTGTTGGCAGATGATATAATGTCTACATAGAAAATCCCAAAGATTCAACAAAAAGTCTACTAGAATTAATAAGTTCTGTTAAACATTTAGAATTTAGAGTGAAGCAATTAATGATTGGCTAAATGCTTTTAAGAGGATTACCATATCAAAATACATACTTATGATATACATTATGAAATTATATGTAACTACCGCTATATATTTCTCATTAATGCATCATATTAATGCTTCAAATTGAAGTAGAATCATCTTAGTTTTATCATCAATTATATTTTTAACTCTTTGAGGATACTTAAGAAAATCTTCCACTTCTTCTTTCATCCTTTACCTAATAAGGGAGGAAAAATCCCAAGGAAAATACTAAAAGAATTTTGAAAAGAAACAAGTTTTGGTATTTTGACTGTATTAGCAAGACTCAGGTCTCTTCCTTTCATTCATTTATTTTTAATTTTTTTGAATTAAAAATTTTTTAATTTAAATTCAAGTTAGTTAACATACAGTGTAGTCTTGGTTTCAGGAGTAGAACCCAGTGATTGATCTCTTACATATAACACACAGTGCTCATCCCAAAAAGTGTCTTCCTTAATGCCAATCAACCATTTAACCCATCCTCTCACCCACATCTCCCCAGCAACCCTCAGTTTGTACTTGGTATTTAAAAGTCTCTTTTGGTTTGCCTCCCTCTCTGTTTTTATCTTATTTTTCCTTTTCTTCCCCCATGTTCATCAGTTGAATTTCTCAAATTCCACATATGAGTGAAATTGTGTGATAGCTATCTTTCTCTGACTGACTTATTTTGCTTAGCATAATACCCTCTAGTTCCATCGACACTGTTGCAAATGACACGATTTCATTCTTTTTCATCGCCAAGTAGTATTCCATTGCATATATAAACCACATCTTCTTTATCCATTCATCAACTGATGGACATTTGGGCTCTTTCCATAATTTGGCTATTGTTGATAGTGCTGCTCTAAACATTGGGGTGCATGTGCCCCTTCAAATTATCCCTCCTTTCA
Source organism: Panthera pardus (assembly GCF_024362965.1). Lineage (NCBI taxonomy): Eukaryota > Metazoa > Chordata > Mammalia > Carnivora > Felidae > Panthera > Panthera pardus. The sequence continues at coordinate 99,716,351 of NW_026526721.1, read as the reverse complement.
ATAAATACCTAGTAGTGCAATTGCAGGGTCATAGGGTTATTCTATTTTTAATTTTTTGAGGAAACTCCATACTGTTTTCCAGAGTGGCTGCACCAGTTACATCCCTACCAACAATGCAAAAGGGTTCCCCTTTCTCCACATCCTCAACAACATCTGTTGTTTCCTGGATTAATTTTAGCCTTTCTGACAGATGTGAGGTGGTATCTCATGTTGGTTTTCATTTGTATTTCCCTGATGATGAGTGATGTTGAGCATCTTTTCATGTGTCTATTAGCCATCTGGGTGTCTTCTTTGGAAAAGTATCTATTTATGACTTCTACCCATTTCTTCATTGGATCATTTGTTTTTTGGTATTGAGTTTGGTAAGTTCTTTATAGATTTTGGATACTAGCACTTTATCTGATATGTCATTTGAAAATATCTTCTCTCATTCCGTTTGTTGTCTTTTAGATTTGTTGATTGTTTCTTTCACTGTGCAGAAGCTTATTATCTTGATGAGGTCCCAATAGTTCATTTTTGCAAATAGCCAAAGTAATGTTGAAAGAGAAAACCAAAGCTAGAGGCATCAGAATTCTGGACTTTAAGCTGTATTAAAAAGCTCTAATAATCAAGACAGTATGGCATTGGCACAAAAACAGACACAAAGATCAATGGAATACAATAGAGAACCCAGAAATGGACCCACAAATAGATGGCCAACTAATCTTCCACAAAGCAGGGAAAAGTATCCAATGGAAAAAAGACAGTGTCTTTAGCAAATGGTGCTAAAAGAACTGACCAGTGACACACAGAAGAATGAAACTGGACCACTTTCTTACACCTTACACAAAAAAGACATTCAAAATAGATGAAAGACCTAAATGTGAGACAGAAATCCATCAAAATTCTACAGGAGAAAACAGACAGCAACCTTTTTGACCTAAGTCATAGCAACTACTTACTTGACATGTCTTTAGTGGCAACTTCTCTTCATTTTAGTATTTGCCTCCCAGTTTTCTGTTCTTCAACTGTCTGCTGCCATCCAAAGTCCTGTAACCAAATGTACATGATTCCTTTTTTGGCTTTTCACTGGCATAACAAATGTTAAATAAACAAAAAAAGTGGGGTACAAAACTATGGGAAATTATAAATACTCAAAGATATAAATATGATCCAATTCAGAAACTGTATATTTCTGATCTGCTTTCAAGAAACTTTAAATTCATTAACTGCTGCCTACCAGGAAATTAAAAAAAAAAAAAAAGTGGAATAAATGGATGCAGTATACTCCACTGAGATGAATTTCTGGTACATTATAAGTAGTTATTGAGGATGATGTGAGATTCCTTGAGTGGAAAGTGAAACTCTTGTTACTGGTATGGCTAGCCATCCCATAAATATAAGCATTCAGATATTGTCCTCTGCCTCATCATTTCTACATTAAAAAGTGGGAATATTTCACCATTCCAAGCTTTAGTACAATGCTGAACACAGTAGCCCCTTGAAATACTTTTTTGATAACTGAATAAAACATCTAGACAATAATTGAGAAACAGATTATAATTAAATGCTGTTTACTTACATTATCTTCTATGATTTATGGCAACTACTAAAAGCCACTGATTCCGAGATCGTATCTCCAAAATAATCAAAAATGTAATCAAAGGTTATGATCTAAGCAGTGAATTCAGACATGGAAAGAGTGATAAGGGCATTAAAATAAGTTGTTAGTGATAAATGTCACAGTGCCCACCCACTTCCTCTTAAAATATGTTATTATATTAGTTTCTTAGGTCTATCGCAGCAAACTACTGCAAACTAAGTAGCTTATAACAACAAAAACATGTTGCCTCACAGTTCTGGAGGCTATTCTTTATGAGGGAAAATCTCTATTCCTCGCATCTCTCCTAGCTGCTGGTCATTTGCTGGCAATCTTTGTCACTCCTTGGCTTGTAGATGCATCACTCTAACCTCTGCCTTCATCTTCAAATCACCTTCTCCCTATGTGTCTTCCCATAGTCTTACAATGTAAATGCCTGTGTCTGTGGCAGAATTCCTTTTTTGATAAGAACACCAGTCATGTTGGATTACGTCACACCCTAACGACCCCCACTTAAAAAAAATAGAATATTAGTTTTCATACACTGTTACATTACTTTCAGGTGTACAATATAGTGATTCAACAGTTTTAATATCGTCTTTTCTATACTTTCCAACCCTTTAACCTCTTGCATCCCCAAACTATGGTGCTACAAACATCTGTTCAACCAGGAATCTGCTTTCATACCCAGGTCTACTATTACTGTGGCTACTCTTTTTGAATTAAACTTTTGAATTTTATAGATATATCACTTAATAACTTTGACAATATGACTAATTATTCTTCATATTCTTTTACTATACTGTTTATTAGATATCCACATATTTTTACCACAAAAATAAGGGGGGGAAATGTGTCATGAACTCCCTCGAAACTCTGTAGACTCTTTCAATTCTTTTAAGCAGATTAAACTACTTTGTACTCATGTTAATTTTCTTTGTGTTACTTTACACAGGAATTTCTACTTCTTTATCATTTTAATTAAAATAAGAAATTTTAGGAAAGGGGCTGGACTAGCATAGGTGGCCATGGTGTCATGGGCCGCACCCACTGCGCGTGCGCAGAGTTTAGGACGGGCATAGTACCTGCTCCCTTCTGTTGGCTGCAGTCGCTGCCGCCAAAAAAGAAAGAAATTTTACAGACTGCTCAGGTATTAGCTAATGCTAAGGCTAAGAAACATTTTGTGTTCAATGATGAATTTTAAACAGGCATGAAAAATAGTTATTTTTTTCCTATTGAGTTGAATTTGTGGACGATGCTAATAAATGAATTATTAGACAAAAAAACCTCACCAATTTATATGCTCCTTTTAAGGAAGAAGTAGATTTCCTTCCCACATCTGTACATGACTTGGGTTATTTTTATAATTTTTAAGTGAGTCTGCTTTAACTCTCATTAAAAAAAAATTAGCATTGTGTACCTTTTTTCAAATGTCTAAAACATAGTCTTACTGTTTTAAATATGAATCATATCATTCCCTTAGAACAAATATATTCTTGTTTCTGCAACCCAAATACCTTACCTGAAATGGCCTATGCTCACCTTTTCTGCATACTTCTTAGTATTTCCTCCCCACTCATTGCTCATCAGACACTCTGGCCTTTCTGGTTCTCAAGCACCATATGCTGGGTCTTTTCTCAGGGCTCCTGCACATACTGTTACAGGTTATCCTGAAGGAGTTGCGTTTGCCACTTTCCTGTTATTCACTTCTTGGTTCAAATGTCACATTCTCCTGGTAGTTCCTCCTAGGAATCAGATCTAGGTTCTGAAGCAAAGATAGGAGATAGACACCTCACCATTTTCCATGTTCTCCGTCTCTTCAGTGCTCATCTACTTTTTTTTAGACAAGGGTTAGGGAACAAAACATATTTGTGGCAAGATTCCTGATAGACCAGCTTGCTATTTCAGGATAAAATACGATGTGTTACGACATGTATAGGAACAAATCAATGCGTACAACTTAAATTGTGATTAAGAGAAGAATGATTCAAGTCTACTTATTTTGAGAGAGAGAGGTGGGAGGGTTGGAAGGGCAGAGAAAGAGGGAGGAAGAGAATCCCAAGAAGGCTCTGCTCTGTCAGGGCAGAGCTCAACACTGGATCCTACGAACCTGCAAGAGCATGACCTGAGCCAAGCCAAGAGCTGTTGCTTAACCGACTAAGCCACACTAGCACCCCAAGAGAGGAATGATTAAACTAAATATCAAAATGTTAATCACAATGAAAAATAATTATTATATTGTAAATAAAACAGAACACAACAGGATGTTTCTAGTGACTGTGTACAAGATGTAAAGGAAAGAAAAAAAAAACCTGTCACCCACCTACAGTGTGATTAAAATAAAAATAATATTAAAAGTTCTGTGGTTATGTCTGGATGAAACAACTATAGATGCCCTACTTTTTATTGCCCTTTGCTCAAGTTTTATTATAATATGCATTATTATTTAACATAAAACACACAACATAAACACTTAGACTTTCAAAATGTACTTCAACTCAAAATAGTTTGTATATTTCTGTTTCATTCTGGACTTTATTCAAATAAATGAGTTTTAATTGTACACATAACATTTTGGAGTTTTTGTCTTTTAAGCTCTAAAAATCTTAGATATTACTATTTTTTAACATGGATAACTATTAGTTAAAATGCATTTGCTTCATAGTCTCATGATTAATTCTTAGGAATGGTATTATATGTTCAACAATTGTGTAAATTTTATGGTCCCTAAAAACAGGCTCAATTGGACATTTCTCTTTACTACATGGCTTTGTGCCATTTTCTAACTTCAATTTCTACCCGGCTTTGGCTTGCCATCATGATGACTGACATCTTCACAATCTCTTCTTTATCACAACTTTGAGTGAGAAACCCCCTCTTGTCTGGAAAATTCTAAAAGTGTCATTTCTTATTTGAAATTTAGTATATGGTGCCCCTATATTATCCTTAATGTCCTATTTTTGGAGTACTACACATTATATTTTATCAACATGCATAGAGTTCCTTTGTAAAAATATCTTCCTAATATTTTAATGCTCTCAACTTTATCCCCAATCTCAGTTTTATGCTACCAACTCAATTTATCTTTATTTGTAAATTGACATTAAAATGTATTATTTTTATATAGTTTTCTTTTTTAATATTTATTTATTTTGAGAGAGAGAGAGACCACACATGCATGGGGAAGGGACAGAGAGGGAGAGAGAATTCCAAGCAGGCTCCACACCATTAGCCCAGAGCCCGAAGCAGGGTTGATCTCATGAACCATGAGATCATGACCTGAGCGAAAGTCAAGAGTCAGACGTTTAATCTACTGGGCCACCCAAGCACCCCCACATTGCTTTCTGAATGACTATCCACAATCTCTTTTTTTTCTGCTGTATATTTTTCTTTCTTTTCATATAAATCAATAATTAAGATTGGAGGTTTCTATATTTGGTTCTTTCTTGCAAGCATCTTTCTAATCTTTATTTTCTTTTGCTAAAATAATGAGAAGTTACCATGATATGTTAATTGGCTCATTCATTTGCTGTTTATTGCGTTCCCATGTGCCATTTACTGTTCATTCTGAACTCATTTTAGTCTATGTTCACTACTGGTTTATAATTCAGTTTTTATACATACGATTCTAAAACTTCAAAATCCTCTTTAAATTGTTTCTTCATTTTCTTCCAGAATACTCAGTTTTGGCTCTCTCTTACTTACCAAATAATTATCTGACTCTATGTCAATCTTCCTGTTTTCTGTTATATTGGTAAATAAACAATTCAATATACCTGAGAGTATTATACATCTTTTTTCATGCTATGTGTAAATATTTTTGAGTATTGACATTTTAGGACCATCACTAACAAGAAGGATTTTTTTCTTCAAACAACTATTTTAGATTTGAAAGTGAGATTTAGAAAATGAGGAAGAATAGAATTTGTAAATGTTTATCGGTAAGTTAGTGATTTTTTTTTTTTTTTTTTTTTTTTGAGAGAGAGAGTTTGCTTGCATGTGCACACATACACAGAGGAGGAGCAGAGGGAAAGAGAGATAGAGAATCTTAAGCAGGCTCCATGCTCAGTGCACTGCTAGACGCAGGGCTCAGTCTAACAACTGTGAGATCATGACCTGAGCTGAAATCAAGAGATGCTTAACTGATTGATTGAGCCACCCAGGCGCCCCCGGGAATTATCATTTCAAGATAAATTCAAAATCCATTTTATTGGTAAGTGTACTCAATGATATGGTTCCTTATTATCATAATTTAGACTGCACGGAAAGAAATTCGATATTATTTCTTTCTCAGGGGCTTTGGGTTATTAGTATATTATGCCTTAGGGTTTGAGGGGTTGGGGATCTAGAGAGGAATAAAGCCAAATCCAAGGTATTTATAACCAGTTTGTAAACTCTTCACTAGTTTTATCTGCTAGTCGTAATATGTAAACAATGTAAAAGGAAAACTAGTCTTGTATACTTTCACAGACATTCTATGTAGACTGCAAGGCAGACCTTCAACATAGTTTATCTATAAGTAATTTCAATAGCACCTAAGCTCATATATGAGCATACACACGCAAACACACATGTATACACACACACACACACACACACACACACTTGCTTTCTGAATATAAAACAAACATAATTTTGCATGACTACAAAACATAAAAATTGGAATTCAGTCTTTGTAAACAGTGTTATCACATTATAGAAGATTAAATTAAACTAAATAGTTGAATTAAATTAAAACCCTTATGTATTCTGTTTTCAAGAACAGTTATATTTGTCAACTCACATCTTTCTTTCCAGAATCCAAAATAACGTTTCAGTTTGCTATGACTAAACCCATATGATCTGATGTTAAGAAATATTTTACTAGGGTGCCTGGGTGGCTCAGTAGGTTAAGCATCCAACTTTGGTTCAGGTCATGATCTCACAGTTCATGAAGTCAAGCCCCAGGTTGGGCTCTGTGCTGACAGCTCAAAGCCTGGAGCCTGCTTTGGATTCTACGTCTCCAGCTCTCTCTGCCCCTTCCCCGCTTGTGCTTTGTTTCTGTCTCTCTCTCTGTCTCAAAAATAAACATTAAAAAATTTTAAAAAATGTATTTTACTAAGTAAAGAAAAAAATTAACTTAAAACATCTAAGTTAAAAAAAAGTAAGGATAACATAATTGGAAATGATGGATACTAGGTTTCCTAATGTGTCTTCTAAGGGATACTGCTATAGAGATGTGCTCCTTACAAGTAAGATAGAGGGGAAAGGAGAGAGAAAGGAAATAAATTTGTTAAAATATCCTGGAAATAAATGCACATCATAGGTATAAGATAGTATACTCATACCTCTCTGAAATCTGGAAGTTTAAAAAATATTGAATTGTATAAAATCCATTTTTTCTCTTGTTGAATAAAGAAGCAATACTGAGGAGTATACACATCTTCCCAGTGCATATGACTCTTCATATATATCATATTGCAACAGATTCCCTTAACTGTGTGCAAAGAATCAGAACAAAATTACTGTCTTTGTATGCCAGAGAATCATTTGAGTAACAGATGGAAAACATTGTCTAGTATTCAGTGGCAATGAAAAACATTGCTGTTAATTCAAAGAATTCTAATAGTTTGCCAATATACTCTGAAATAAGAAGTCTTAGCTTTCTATTTGTAAAATTGGAATATAGTAATATTTTTTTACTAAAATATGCTTATGATTAGTTTAGCAAATGACACTCTGAATCATGATGTAATTGTATCTTATAGGAAATTTTAATTATAAGGCTGATCAACTTTGCTATGAAAATGATTCAAGTAATCTAGGAAATAAAAATAGGAATTTCAGAAAATGGGTTACGTTGCCTCCCCCAAAACTGGTATGGTATAACCAACATCTAGCGAGTATAAATAAATTTTATTTATTTTTTTAAAAAAATGTTAATGTTATTTATTTTTGAGAGAGAAAGAGAGACAGAGGTCGAGAGGGGAAAGGCCAGAGAGAGAGGGAGAGACAGAATCTGAAGCAGGTTCCAGGCTCCAAGCTGACAGCACAGAGCCAGATACAGGGCTCGAACTCACAAACCGTGAGATCGTGACCTGAGCCAAAGTCAGATGCTCAACTGACTGAGCCACCCAGGCGCCCCTAAATAAATTTTAATAAGGGGGCTATACTCACACTCTACTAATTACATTATTTGTATCAATAATTCCACTGTATGTTGAAAGATATGGAAAACAGATTTGATGGACATACAAGTTTGAAAATTTCTGTGTAAACTAATTTATATAGGTTTTAATATTTCAGGATTTCATACTACATTTCATATGCTAATAAAAAGTTTTAATTTCCATAAATAAATTTATGTATAGAATCTTTCTATTTTTTCCTACGATCACGTCCTAACGCAAGTATTATGATTGACCATTGTTTATCTATAGATATCTTAGGTTAGGCAATTATTCTTATAGTTTAGAATCAAAAATTGAGAAAATTACATTTTAGTACAGAATGAAACATAGGAAAAAGATATTTGGTACCGTAACTATTTTAAGAAATAGACCATATATATCTAATTCAGCTCCGTATAAGATTTTATTACACTTAAGAAACAATAAATGCAATAATTATAAGTTATTTTTACTGTTAAATCTTCCCCTACTCAAACATGAGAGATACTGAAATATCACTCCTTACGGGAAAACCATTTTGATTCTCATTTTACAATATGAATGAGTAATCTAATTATTACTCAGTGTTTGCTAACATGGCAGTTCACTCAAGAGTATTGAAATTTTATTATAAACATATCTGACCTATATCGATTTCTAGTAAGCATTTATCATGTAGTAAGTACAAAATCAAACCTCATGGGATCAAATATTCTTAACATAATAACCAGAGGAAAGAAATCACCTAAGCAGGCAAAAAATAAAATGGGGTTTATCTCTAGAAATTTCAGTTATTTTTCCTTGTTCATTAGAATTTCTTTAACTTTTCCTTTTTTGTTGTTGTTGTTATTGGGATAAGTGAGCATTACAGTGCAAATGGTATATTTATATTGAAATAAATTGACTACCCAAACTAAAAGAAGGTGTTAACAATCTGGGATTGGCTATAAAATAGCTCTAATTTAAAGGTAAGGTAGTTAGTCATAGAATTTAGCAGTTCTCCTATTCCTTAACAAAATTAAATATAAAATTTCTCCCTTCCCTAAAGCCATGCCTTGAATTCTTCCTGGACTATTACAAATTTGGTAAGGATGATCAGTGTTTTTGCCTACACACTACTCATTTGGAGTTTGAAAATGTTGAGGCACAGAGAAGTTAGTTCTAGACTGCAATTTTTAGTTCTCAGTTCACTTTTTTTTTTTCACACGATTCCATTTCATTATTGAAGTTGGATAAAATATTTTGTGTTCTTGTTTCCTGACCTGTCTAATGACTTTTTCTCATTTCAGCTTGAGATTGTTTGCTCTCTGTGATTTCAAGAGATCACTCTGTCTGGTTTTTAATATCATCCAGACTAATTCTAAATGATCTTCAAAAGATTCTTTTCCTTTCCCAAATATTAAATGTTGATCTTTTCCAGAGTTCCACCTTAATCTCATTGTTTCCTTATGTTACATGCCTTTCAATGATTATTCCATTTACATACATGATTTTATTTAACCAGTATATGGGGTAAGATACTGATTTTGGGGCCAGAAAAAAGGTGAGTTTTAATTTTTAACTTCACTTTCTTTAGCTGACGGACTTTGGACAAGATGCATAATCACTTTCTACTGGATGCTCTCCTTCCTTGCACATCAAAAAACCCAAAAAACAAAAGTGGGTAATTTTAAACAAATTACTGTTGACTTATCTGCCCAGCAACTCCTCCTCTATATTCTGGAATTTCCCCATTTTCTGACTTCATCATCTCAGTATCTTGGTTAATGGTACTACCATCTTCCCCCTTATCAAAACGCACAAGAAAATCACATAGGCATTTGCTGAGCCAGCCCTTCTCCACTGCTACTGTTCCTTTTGATGCTCAACTCCTGGCAGCTGAACATCTGTGTGCTGCAATTCTCCACACCACTGAAATTCTCATTTCTGCAAAGTAAAATGTAGAGCAACTATGTCAAAATGGTTTATAAAAATTCAAGACATCCAGATATTATTAATCTCAGGGCGAGCAGACTTTATTCTCAAGCACAATAATAAATTTATCTGATGGCTCATATTCTTCAAGTTTAAATGCACATTTTTGAGATCTCTAGTAAGAAGAAAGTTGGCCACTTTGCCCATGGTGATTCAGAGAAATCAGTATGTGTAGCTACAAGTTAATGCTGCCTTGAACTAGCCAAGAACCAGAACCTGCCCAGCAGAGTTGCAAACTCAGGAGAATGATTTTTATCAAGTCACCAAGAGTGAATTTATTTTTCTCAAGCAGTCTGAAAAGTCAGAGTTATAGCTTTCTTTAAATAATTCAAAGCAACTTCTTGAAATCATGCCAGAAGTGCAAATATAAATATCTGTAATGAATGCCGTAAAACCTTTCATTTGCATTCTTGGTTTGGACAATTCATGAATGACTGGGAAAGTTTATGACATGGTAATTTGCAACTTTGCAGTGGAACAAATTCAAACATTCACATTTCGGAAGTCTTATATGTGGAAAGGAGGCATTTATCTGGGAATTGAGCCTAGCTCACTACACAACATCAAAAATTCTATGCAGTTTCCCTCTTCTACACATGTGTCTGCTCCATCAATAATCTTAATGTGGGGCTGAAGGGCGTCACCTACAGATTTCATTGATAGTTTTTATGTACAAAATTTGGAAATTTGACCCTGACAATGGGCTTACAAAGCTTTGTTTTTTAATAAAGATAAGAATTTTAAGAGCCCTTCTCTGAAAATAACACACACACACACACACACACACACATATATAACATGTGTTAGGGAAATTGTAGTCTAATGGTCATTAAAGGGTAAATTCAAAGTTAAAGGGAAAGAGAGTTTTTGAAAATTTTATAGAAGTAAAAGAATACAACGTTATCTTTTCTAACACCTTTCTAATGACATCTAAAGAGAATATTTTAAAATGATAATTTCTAATAACATTGTAGTGTGGTAACTTCTTTCATTATAAGTCTATACATTTTTCTAAGATAGTACTAGTTATAAAATGTGTATAAAGAACAGAAAGAAGGATATCAAAGCTATTGGAATTTTTATGCTGCAGCACCAACAGTGAAAATTAAATATTCTATAGAAAATGGGTTTTGGTATCTCTCTGTACATATAAAAATTGAGACTTCTAAAATGATGGTCATCAAATGTAAATAAGAGTCACTTCTGGGTGGTGTGATTTGGGTGACTTGAAATTTTTTCTCCATAATTTTCTGCTTTGCTTAATTTTTTAAAAAAATGGCAATGCAGTGCATTTACTTAAATAACAATTAAAAATAACATAAAGCCCTTTTTAATAGCTTTTCATACTAGAAAGGCAATTCTAAAGATGATTTGAATGCTTTTGTCATTCACTAAATACAGTAGAAGCCCAAGTTTCAAGTCAACTGAGTTCAATACACAATAGTTTTTAACTGAAATGGGGATAGGGAGAAAAAGTTCTTCACGAATTATCACTTTTGACATCTCTTCTCAAGATAAAGCTGGACTTAAAATGTAATATCAAACCCTGTTTTACATTTAATATATTTCTATTCAGCTTTCATTTATTGAAGGACAAAATAAATTAATTGGTCTAACCAGAAAATATGTATTCAATTTAAATTTGTACTTGTGATAACAATTATTAATAACATTGACTTCCATATATATTGATCACTTAACATGCCAGCCGTGTGTTATCTCATAGGTGAGTGGGTCTACATCTTATAGCTGAAGAAAGAAAATGTTAGAGGAATAAATAATTTAACAAATGTCTAAAACTAGTAACTGATACAATAATCGGAATTTAAATCCATGCCCACCTGACTCTTGCATGTATTATTATTTTAATATTTTCTTCTGAAATTAAGACAAGAACGGCTAAACTATATTGTTTCTGTGTATGTTTTCTTGAAATTATTTCCAAGAATCATTGTCTTTAATCCATGCAAGTATACAAAGTAGATATTATTATTATACCCTTTTTACAGATGAAAATAATTACATACAGCTAATATTCCCACCAATGCCTATTGATATTCAATAGCATGCCTGTCTTACTAAAAAGTCACCACAGGGGTACTAGGTGTCTCACACACTTTATTGTCAAAGAATTCTTCTTAGAGAAGTTTGTATTTGATACAGAATCCAGAGGAGAAGTCATTATTTACGATGACAGCTATGGGCTGGTGTATCTATATCTTCAGAGAATACATGTGGGATTCTGCCTGCAGGGATCAGACATCTTACTGATTCAGAATTATAGACTTAACTCTAGATGTATACACTAATAGCATTTCTACTCTAAAATATTGCTTACAGATTCAAAGGTTATGAATCAAAAGTTGTATATGAAAACTACAGTTCTGAGCGCCATTTGAGGTTATACCTTAAATATCAGTGTATTAGTTTTTTGTAGCTGCTGAAACAAAATATTACAGATTTAAACTTGGAGTATTAAAATGACACAAATGTATTATCTTACAGTTCTGGAGGTCAGAAGTCTGAAATGAGCCTTACTAGCTGAAATCAAGGTGTTGGCAGAGCTTTGCTCTTCCTGGAGGCTCCAGGTGAAAGTAAGTTTTCTTACGTTTATCATCTTCCAAAATTTTCATATATTTTTTGTCTTGAGCTCCCCTTCCATCTTCAAAGCCAAAAATGGCCAATCACATCATTGTAACGATGACTCTTTTCTGCCTCCCTCTTCCATTTATTTGAACCCATCTGATTATATCAGGATTACTCAGATAATCCAGGACAATCCTCCCATCTCAAGGTCGGTTGATTAGAAACCTTAATTTCTTCAGCAACCTTAATTATCCTTTGCTATGTAACTTAACATATTCATAGGTTTGGGGTTTAGGACATGGACGTTTTGAGGGGGACATTCTTCTGTTTATCACATTTGGGTATTAAAATAGACCAAAGATTAAGGTTTGAAATCACCAATTTTAACTGGATAACTATCTAACTTTTGTGATCTTGTGTTTGGGAAAATATAGTAAGTTTTTCCAAAGAAATAATGTATTTGCTGTGGTAGTTCTTGTGAACGTAACTGTGACAATGGTTTGTGGGGATTCCGCTATTATAAATATGGAATGTATCGTGCAGTTTCCAAAGTTTTCATTTCATAACATAATTCTTGGCAAGGCAAATTGTGTTCCTGTTAAGGAAAAGTCTATTTTAAAAGTTCACAATATTTGAAGAGATAAAACATATGTCTGAATCCCATTTTAAGCCAATTTACACCTATTAGGATGTGTTGAACTGAAAAAGGAAGCATCCATATTTTCACTGTGTCAAATGCAAATATTTCCTGTATTTCAATGTTTCAGGGGTGAGAATGCTCCTCAGGTCAGCTAAATTTTACCACACACATGACTAATTACAGGCAGAAACCCATCAATGCCAAGGTAAATAATACTGATATCTGTTTCTTTATGAGATAGCAACAGGGAAATGGAGTGCCCCAGGGATGCCCATGTAAAATTGTAACCATTTTGTGAAAAGGAACACTTTATTTTCCTGATTCATGCAAGTGCATATGAGGGCATCAACCAGAATATTTACTGGCCAAACAGCTGAGATCCTAATCTCTGTTCTGCCTCTTTCTTGGTGTCTGATGCTAGCAGTCAGCTCCCTCATCTTAAAAACAGAGGTAAAAATACAAACTTCAAATATCATCAGGAACTCGAGTTAAATAAGATTTGTTAGTTCCTCGAGAAACATTTATTGAGTGTCTACTCACTGGCAGGCAATCTTCTAGGAGTTAGGGATAAGGCGATGAGCAAAGAAGAAAGACCTGCTCTCAAAGAGCTCACATTCTGAGTTGAAGGAGGACAGTACACTGATACATAAATAACATATATAGTATGTTTTATGGTAATTAGCAGTAAAGATGCACTATGAAAGAGGGATAGGAGTGCGGGGATATGGTCAAGTACAAACTCACTGAGAAGCTGATGCTTGGCAAAGACCTGAAGGAAGTGAGGAAACTAGATGTGCTATTACCTGGAGAACAAGGTACGTCCAAAGGGAAGAGTATGTTCAAATGTCTCAAGTGGGAAGAAGCTTGGAATTCCTAGGAACACAAAGAAGGTGAGTATAATTGGAGCAGAAAGAGTGAAAGAGTGCTTGACTCAAGGAAAGTATGAAGAACTAAATTGATACCAAACCAGAAAGATCCCTGGGCTTATGTTAGGGCTTTATTTCTACCTTAAGAGTAAAGGGAACTTAATGATAGGTAAGCATGGTGGTGATATAACTATATTTCTGTTTTTATTTAAAATCACTTTGAGGGGTGCCTGGATGGCTCAGTCAGTTGACCATCCCACTCTTGATTTCAGCTCAGTCATGATTTCATGGTTCATGAGCATGGAGCTGACAGCATGGAGCCTGCTTGGGATTCTCTCTGTCTCTCTGTTTCTCTGTCTCTGCCTCCCTCTCTCTCTGTCTCTCTCTCTCTCAAAGTTAATAAAATAAAAAAAAAAATCACTTTGACTTCCACAAAGAGAATAGACACAGAGAGAGCAGGAATTGAGGAAATTGAAGAAGGTGGAGTAGTTAGTGAGCTGTTGGGGTGTTCCGAATGAACCTTAACAATGGCCTGTACTATGACTGTAGCAGGAGAGATGAAGAGCAGGAGACGTTGTCAAGAAAGAGTTAGGAACTAGAATGAGTAGGATTTGTTGACACATTAGATCTGAGATATAAAAAGGAAGCCACTGTCAAAGATGGCCCAAAATTTGGCATGACTACTGGATGAGTGGTGGGGTCATATTCTTAAATAAGAAGTAGATGAAGAGCTAGTTTGGCAATTAACGTGGAGTTGGGGAATTGTGCAAGGGGATTATGAGTTTACTTTTGAAAAGTTTGCATTCGAGATGTGTGTGAGATGTCCAGGTTGCTGCTGAAAAAGAGGGAGTTGAATACACAGATGTGTAGCCACTGGTAGGATCTGGCTTAGAGTTGGAGGTTGCTGGAGTTTGAAATAATAAACAGCCAGAGAAATGGTGTCATCAGGGATCAGCCAGGCTTCGACTCAGGTCAACAAAAGGTGTTGGGAGAATATGTGGAGGAGAACGTGAAGATCTGGGCACCTGATGGATGACTGTGAAGCTGGAATGTGTTAAGACTCAGAAAAGAATTAGGAGGTGAAGCGAAGATCTGTGAATATACTGAGCCTTTAGGGGATGTGGAATGTTTCTAAGTTTAGTTTACAATATTCTCTGTAAGATACTGCATGTTAATTTTAGAGACAACTTTATTTTGATATTCTGAAGATTTGCTTTATTATAACTCTATATGTTGATAATAATATTAACATTTTAACTAAATATATCAGAGGTAATTTAAGAGTAAAAATATGGTAATTTAATCTTATTCTATTTCTAGAAAAGTATTTTTCCAAATAACTATCATATATTATGATTGTGATTTTTTGCGTATTATATTATATTTATGCATTTCAAGTATGAATTTCACAAAGATGAGCTATATTTTTTCAAACTTACTAATAAGAAATCAAATACTTGTTGATAATAAGCAAGAAAAGGTCAGTGATAATGGAGAAAGTACAGTAATATGTGTTTTCTTTTCCAATTAACCTACTTTATTGCAGTCTCATTTTTAAAGTAAAATGTTAATAGTTACTACCTACTGTTAATATTCATATCTAAAGTAAACCAATGTACATATCCATAGTAATCAAAAAAGTTACATCAAAGAGCCTTAGAATACTTACTGAAGAGACATTAAAGAACATAGAATAGTATTAATATGTCATAGAAGGAAAAGCTTTACCAGGCATTTGGCAGGAATATAAATCAAGAATAAAATGTGAAAGCTTGAGTGATTAAGGAAATAATTATTTGACTGAAAAGGCTGATAATTTCAGGTCCTACATGATATGCGAAGTTTAAAAAGGGTCAAAGCTGTATCCAGCCATTAGAGAATTTCCAGAATCATTGGAATACCTAAGAATATGACAAAAAAACTATAAAAATAAACAAGAGGCTAAAGGAAACTAATTTCATTAAAGGACTCATTTCAAACAATTTTTCAAACTTTAAAGGACTTGGAATAGAACGGACAATTTCATTAAAAGAAAATAGAAGGAGAAAATATATTTAAATTTTGAGAGAAAACAAAAGATATATTTTAGAGGATATAAAAATAAAAGAAAACATATCAATAAGCAACTACAAACCATAGTATTCAGTAACCGTAAGATACTATATGTGCTCTCGAGAGATTACGAAAGGATTGATTGATTGATTAGCTCATCATGTCATTCAATCCCTGAAATTAAGAGTTGTAAATTGAAAAATAGAACATTTATAGGCAAATAATATTAATAATTATTAAATTATAAATCTTAATCAGAATAATTTAATAATTAGTAATATTAATTTGATACATGCATCCATGGGCTAAATGGGTGTTGGGTATTAAGGAGGGCACTTGTGATGAGCATTGGGTGTTATACTTAAGTGATGAATCACTAAATTCTACACCTGAAACCAATTCTATCATATATGCTAACTAAAATTTAAATAAAAGCTTGAAATTTAAAAATTTGAAATGACCCAAATATGCACCTTAATCTCCTCTGCAATTTGTCATCTGCTCAAAAGGTGAGTCTCAATATTTCCCACCTAGTTGAACCAAAAGAACTCAGAGGGAGAGTCCTCAGTGCAGTGTGCATCTGCCCTCACATCTTTGATGTAGATAAAAACATTAACTTCACATAGACTAAGTTAAACATATTTGTTCCCTGCAGAGAGTCTGACACCGATTAGTTTGCCCCTCCCTTATTCTTGGAAAACTCCTCATCTAGCATAACTGTCTGAAATCTATGCAAGCAAATAAACTAAAACCATTTATCCTGTTTTACTTAATTAAAAATCCCGTATATTTTTTCCTAATTGATCAACCTACCATATACTACTTCTATTGATGTGAAATGAAAATTTGCCATTTGAATGACATAGTAATCAGAGGCAAATACATTAGATATGACTTAATTTCATTTTGTGTGTAAGAGAAAATCAGAGGGAAAAACTGTGCACAATATTTACATAGCTCAGATTGAATTTCTACATTATTGCCTTGTTTACTTTTTGTCTGTGTCATTCTGATGTTTATACCCTCAAATTATTTAGGATAATGATTGATTGTTAAATAGAGTACAAAATAATTTGCTAATAATGGAATCTTGCTTTATATGTGTAATAATGTCCTATATAATTTCTCCTAATACAAATCCCAATAAAATTAATAGTGAGAAGGCAATGAAGATTTTCAATGCCAGCAGTGAGGCCAACAACAGAAAGGAGAAGCTGAAGGAAACAATATAAAACTCACAGATCTGGGAGCTTACCAAGTTGGCACTCCTTGATGGAGAGAGTATATTTCTTCACCTCCCTGAATCTGGTCTGTGAGTGTTTTTACTATTCTATCACTTCTTGCCTCTTTGACCTCTGAGCTTTCAAATAAGAAATCCAAGCAACTCAACTATAAAGAGAGGCCATGAGGATGAACAATGAGACACCAAATATAAGTGAGGCTGTCATCTTGGATTTCTAGGCAATCAAGCCTTCAAAGGGCTCAATCCCAACCTACATCTGATGCACTACATGACATTTAATACAAGCTCATAAAATCATGAAAGATACTAATTTTTTTTTTAAATCACAAGTTGTTGGGGGTAATTTTTCACTTAGCAGTGAATGAACGGAACTTTAGCTGCACCATTTTTTTCTTTGGCATTGAAACCAAGAAATACAGAAAGAAGTTGGAACATAGAAGTCATGAGTAAGCAGAGGAAAATGAAAATTGGTAAGCTTAAGCAATACTATACAATGTATTGGTAAAGAGTGTGGTATCTAGAGTCAGATGGATTTTATCTATAAAATTTTATCTATTTTATTAATAGATATATGACCTTGGGCAAGTTATTTAACTCTATTCCTTACTTTCCTCATTTATAAAATGAGGATGATGATATGACATACCTATTAAACGTTAATGGAGAAAAATTATGGTGTATAAAGTATCTCACACAAAGTAAATGTTTTAACTATTAATATAGCCCCTGATTATACATCTAGTATTGTGCAATAGCAATGCAGAAACAAGAGTTCTGACCTCACAGCAAATGTCCTTAATTTACTAAACCATAGCTTCTCCTTGGATTGCAGAAAATCTTTCAGAATAGGCTAACAATATTAGACTTTAATTCTGTTGTGGAAAAAATGGAAAACCTTCCAAGCATGCTGAGAAGGAAACAGTAATCATAAAAGTGAAGTTTGGGAACAATTTTTCTGAATTGGTGTCCGTGGTAGATTATAGGATGGAGAGATTGAAGGCAGACAGGCTACTACAGAAGTATTTTAATAATATTGACTTGAGATTATGAGGATCTTAATTAGATGATAGTGCAAAGAAAAGAAGGGACAAAATTGGCAAATATTGTGGTGCAAAAAAAAATAGACAAGGCTGGAAGGATGAGGTGGAAGAGACTGTAAACAATTAAAACATGATGTCAAGGTTTTCAAATATCTGAGTACAGAACTGTGACCCATTCTACAAAAGAAAGTTAGGAAGGGGAACTTTTGTGGACAAATGTGGGAATGTATGTGCTCTGTGCCCTGTAAATATCTTTCTGATATTCATTGTGTGAGTTACATATGTTATGTGTTAAGATTTTAGTTGCCCAGGTTTAATAACAAAGTACCTACCAGTCTGACCACTTGATTTAAAAGGTGGTGGAGGTAGCAAGAGAGTATATAAAAAATTGTGCTTCTGTATATATTTAATATCCACAGTGGTTTATAAAAGAAGATAATACACTGCTTGGAGGGTAAATGAGTAGTTAGTGCTGGGTATTTGAGAGTAATTTCACAAGTTATGTGCTTTTTGATTTTTAAGCCATATGACTATATTACTATATAAAACTGCATTTTATACACACACACACACCCCGGGGGCAGGTTGAAACTTGAGTTTGAAACTGAGCAAACAAATGTGTGACAGACACAGACATGATAGTTGATCTCATTGATAGGATACTAAAACAAAAAGAGTGAATAAGATCATCAGGAGAGAGAATTATGAAAGAGGTCAGCAGAAGACTATTAACATAAAATATCAACAAATTTGGAAAAATTAATTTATGAAAAGAAGCTCTGTCAGGATTTTATTGCATGTTTTATTGTATATATACCTATATTCTATGGTTATTGCTGTAAAATAATCCTCCTAGATATAAGAGTCCTGATTGTGTAGAATTATGGATCAAGCCTTTCTCACATAAGACCGAGACTTCTCCAAGGAATAAAATATAGGAACTAAATAAAAATCATCCAACATATTTCAAATTACCTTGTCTGTTAAGGCCTTCAATTTTTATTTTTTAATTATTTTAAGCTTCATTTATTCATTTTGAGAGAGTGAGAGCATGAGCAGGGGAGGGGCAGAGACAGGGAGAGAGAGACTCCCAAGCTGGCTCCATGCTCTTAGCATGGAGCACAATGCAGGGCTCGAACCCATGAAACATGAGATCACGACCTGAGCTGAAATCAAGAGTCAGATGCTTAACTGAATGAGCCACTCAGGCACCCCAAGTCCTTCAATTTTTAAAGTAAACTATTGACATGTATATATAAAAGTACACACAAATAAAAAGTTGAATGTACAACTAAATGAATTTCCACAAAAGTAATTCACCTTTGGACCTAAAACCTGATCAAGAAAAAAGAACATTAGCAACACCCAGAAACCACATTTATGCCCCTCTGGTTACTACCACCACAAAGGTTACCACTCTCATGGCTTCTATGACTATCATTAGTTTTGCCTGGTTTTTGATCTTTATATACTTGGATTCATATTGTATATTTACTTTTATATATGGCCCCTTTAACTTTTATGATAAAATTTACCCTTTTAAGTGTGCAGTTTGCAACTTTTGAGATATATATATATATATATATATATATATATATATATATATACCTCAATGTGACTGTCACCAAATAAATGTATAGAAAGGTATAGAAAAATTTCATTGTCCCCAAATAATTCTGTGTCTCTTTATAGTCAACCCCTTCTCCCACTGCATGCCCTCGACAACTGTGGTCTGTCCTTTGTCTCAGTTTTGCTTTTCCAGAATTTCAAATAATATGATTTTGTTCTAGTTCCTATACTTCGTATAATGCAGTAGAGTTTATTCCATGATTTTACAAGTCTCAGTCGTTCATTTCTTTTTGCGGTATACATAATTTATTTATCCCCTAGTTGAACTATAATTGAGTGTTTTCCAGACTTTGGTAATTAGGAACAAAGCCACTGTAACATTTGCATATAGGTTTTGTTTGTGGACACAAGTCTCAATTTGACTTGGGTAAATAGATAAGAGTAAGATTTCCAGACCACAGGAGATGTGAACATTTAACTTGTTAAGAACTCCACACCACTCTCCACAGCGGCTATACCATTTTGTCTTCTCAACAGGCATGTTTAAGAGGTGCAGTTGTTCTTCATTCTTGTCTGCATTTGATATCATCCGTTTTAAATTTTATTTTAGTCATTCTAATAAGTGTGCTGTGGTATCTCATTGTGGTTTTAATTGCATTGCCCTAATGGCTAATGATATTGGGCATCTTTTCAGGTGCTTCTTTGTCATCTGTAGACACTCTTCAGTGAAACATTGCTGAAGTGTTTTGCCCATTTTTTATTTGGCATGTTTATTTTATTATTATTATGTTTTTGGAGTACCTTATACATATTTGGATAAAAGTTCTTTACAGATATATAATTTCTAAATATTCTCTCTCAGTCTGTATCTTGTCTTTGCATTCTCTATACAGTACCTTGTACAGAACAGAAGTTTTTATTTCTTCATAAAAACAAATTTTACAGGTTTTTTTTTCTATGGTGTATTATGCTTTTGATGTCATATCAACAAATATTCAGCTAATACAAGGTGACAGAATTTTCTCCTGTGTTTTCTTTTAGACACTTTATAGGTTTTAGGTTTTATATGTAGGTGTATAAAACACTTTGAGTTAATTTTTAAATATGATCCAAGAGATACATTTTTCATATATTTGGCAATTTTTCCAGAACAATTTGTTAAGAAGATTGTCATTTTTTTATGAACTGCTCTTTCACCTAAATAAAAAATCAGTTGTCCACTTATTAGTGGGGCAATTTTTTTATTCTTCACTGGCTTTAATACTTCATATACCTTCATGCACATGTATGCACACACTCACATAAGTCATAAAGACTTTCTCCAAAGATGTACAAAATGGCCAATAATACATGAAAAGATGCTCAACATCATTTTTCATTTTAGATATAAATTAAAACCACAGTAAGATACTACCTCACATACCTTAGGATGACTATAATCAAAAAGACACACAATATCAAGTATTAGTGAGGATAGGAAGAAATTGAAACCCTCATATACTGCTGGTAGGAATATAAAATGGTGCAACCGCTTTGGAAAAGCTTTGAAGTTTCTCAAAATGCTAAACATGAAATTACTGTATGACTTGGCACTTCCATTCCTAGGTGAATATCTAAAAGTATGAAAACATATGTCTTGTACAAAAATCTGTATGTCTTTATTATAGTAGCATTACTCATGATTATAATCTCCTATGTATACTGTAAGAAATACACAAATTTGGGACGGCTGGGTGGCTCAGTCAGTTAAGCATCTGACTCTTGATCTCGGCTCAGGTCATGATCTCACAGTTTGTGTGTTTGAGCCCCTCAACAAGCTTTGCTCTGACAGCACAGAGCCTGCTTGGGATTCTCTCTCTCCTCTCTGCCTCTCCCCTGATCTCTCTCTCTCTGTCTCAAAATAAATAAATAAACTTTAATAGAAATACACAAATTTCATCTGAGAAAATAAGAGGTTTATTATGAATTGCTCTTTATTCTCTCCCCTAGGCAAAGCAAATAGTGGTTATTCAAGGACAGAATAGCTTGTGTGCTGATATATACATTTTTTTCCATCTGTTTCAGGTCCTGGAGAGCCCTCAGCTTTTGTGGACATAGGAATCTGCTTTGTGTTTTTGCCTTCTCACCAATATGACTCCTTCCATTGGCTCTTGGTACTGAAATCTCTACCTAGAAGTCTGGGGGATTGTGTTTCCCTTCAATTGTGTCACTGGGCACAATGGGACTAAAAGAATCCTAGGAGTTCAAGCTGGATTTTTGCTTTGCAAATCTATAGCTTCCCATCCCTCATGTTGGACCCATGCTGAAAATCAGTTTCCTCCCAAAATTCCCAGTGGGTATGGAGTCAGAAATTTTTCATTCTTTTTTTCTCACCTCATAGAATAAATATCCTTTTCTCCACTCTGGGTTTTTATGATACTGAAGTTGGGAAAATGGTACAAGATTGCTCTTTTTATTTTTCTCTCAAACCTTTGTCTTTTTTGCTGGCAATTTTCTGGATCCAGAAAAAAGTAAGAACTCATATTTCATCCTCTATATTTTATTCTCTTCTGATTCTGGCCACAGGAAAAAGCCTTAATAGATGATTTAGCTTCTCTACCATTAAACCATTAAGAGATTTAAAAAAAAATTACCTTCATTCTCTTTTTTTTTGTATTTATTCAACATATTTATTAGCATCTACTACTGTGTATTGAGTCAGACAGAGGAAGATGAGAGGCAATCCCTGTTCTTTGGCCTCAAAAGCCAATAATCTAGTTGAAAGATATAGTCAATTTCAATTTCAAGTTAATGTAATACAGTCAGTTCTATGGAAATATGGAGGAAGTTCTTTGCTTCAAGGAGTTAAAAAATCATGTCCATTGGGGTGCCTCGGTGGCTCAGTTAAGTGTCTGACTCTTGATCTTGGCTCAGATCGTGATCTCATGTTTCATGAGTTTGAGTCCCACATTGGGCTATGCACTATCAGTGTGGAGCCTAGTTGGGATTCTCTCTCTCCCTGTCTGTCCCTCCCCTGCTTGTGCTTTCTCTGTCTGTCTGTCTCTCTCAGAATAAATAAACTTAAAAAAAAAAAAAGGAAACCATGCCCATTAATTTGGCAGTGAAACTTAACTATAACATGATAATGGGAATTTGCTAAGAGAATAAGGCAAAAAAGAAGCAGCATTCTAAGTAGTGAGGGAGGAAGAAAAACAATGAGTGTGAGAGATTAAGTTAAAATTAAATATCTTTATCTAAAATAAGGCATTTCTTGGGGGTGCCTGGGTGGCTCAGTCAGTTGGGCATCCGACTTTAGCTCAGGTCATGATCTCATGGTTCATGGCTTCAAGCCCCTTGTCGGACTCTGTGCTGACAACTCGGAGCCTGGAGCTTGCTTCTGATTCTGCGTCTCCCTCTCTGCCCCTCCCCTGCTTGCACTCTGTGTCTCTCTCTCTCTCTCTTTCAAAAATAAAATAAACATTTAAAAAAATAAAATAAGGTATTTCTTTCCAAAATATTTAATTTTGTCATGTTTGTTTGTAGAACTTTATGTTTTGGGTTTTTTTTTTAAACTTTCAGTTAGGATCTTGTGTATAATGGTTAGAATTTAGATTTTATTTGAAGGGAATCACTGGAGAAGTGTGCTCAATAAAATGAAATATTTGTAGTTTAGATTTTTTTTTCTGTATTGTGTGTTAATTGGGAAAAATTGGAGGAGAGTGGAAGAAAGAAGAGATAAATATCAGATTATGTATCAGACTATGTATCAGATAAGAAACGATGTGGACCTGAACAAAAATCTAGAGGGGAAATAATAGACTGGAGAGGGATTTGAAATATAAAATATAAGGCTTTTTAACATATGGGTCATTTTATTTTGGATTACTACAAAGTAAGTCTCCTTCATGTAATCATCACCAAATTAATCTTTTTAGCCGTTAAATCAGATTTGCAAGATTGATTTTGTGAATCACTAGGGAAGATGGTGAATGCCATGCATTTTCTACTTTATAAGATAACTTGTGTGCTTTGAAACACAGCCATTAGTCACTACTTATGAACAATGAATGATGTTCACCAAGATTATGCAGCAGATACTAGCCACTACACGTGACACCATTAAATGTTGGAAGCCAAATTTAAACTCATTTGTTTGACTCTCAATTTTACGTTCATTGGGTAGCCAAATGGATAAGGCACATAAACTGGAGCTCATATGGATGAAATGAAAATGGGGTAGAAGATTCAGCTTGCTATATCTTTCTCTTTATCTATCCAGAGAAGGCTTTGCACAGATGTTATGGCTCCTTAGGGGGGCTGCATTTCTAAACAATTAGTCCATACTATTCTGTATTTTGTATGCTCTCTCACAGGCAAAAAGCAAGAAAAGTTATATTAAGTAGATAAAGCATCATAATTTGAACATATTATATATTCAGTGAAACAGTTTATTTTTTAGCATTTTAAAAAAAATATTTTTATTTTTGAGATTGAGAAAGAGTACTAGTGAGGGAGGGGCAGAGAGAGAGAGGGAGACAGAATCCTAAGCAGGCTCCAGGTTCTAAGCTGTCAGCACAGAGTCCAACGTGGGGCTCGAATTTGTGAACCTCAAGATCATGACCTGAGCTGAAGTTGGACGCTTAACCATTTGAGCCACCGAGGCACCCCTCAGTGAAACAGTTTTTAATTGCATAATACCCATTTTGAATACTTTTTTTTTTCAGTGTTGATAATATATGCTGGCTTTTAAGGAATAAGAAACTGATTGCCAGTAAATATTAATTTCCTGTCTCCACCTGAAATTTGATTCCAAATGCCAACATGATGTCTTATATATCTTTATGTGTATTTGGTACTCAGTAAATACTTGCTAATTGATCCTTAGAGTGCTTATAATATTTTGTTGGGTAAACACATACTTTTCTTTGGTGTATGGTTTTTAGAATCTTTGGTGAATCCTTATTTCTATAAGTTTGATAGTATTCTGATTGGCATATGGATAAGTTTAAGAGTGTAGCAGGCAGAATTTAAGATGACTCCCATAAGCATCATCTCTTGGAATTCACACCTTTGTGTAATATTCTCCCCTTAAGGGTGGACAGGGCCTGTCAATAACTCTAAGTCAATGGAATATAGCAAGTTGATGAGATATAATTCCGGTGATTATGCTTTGTTATACAAGACTCCACCTTATCAGCAGACATGCTCCAGAGATTTTTCTTGCTGCACTAAGTAAGTGGCAATGTTAAGGAAGCATATACATGGTAAGGAACTATGGGTGGCTACTAGGAGGTGAGGGTAGTATCAGGAAGCTGAGGGCAGCCTATAGCTGGCCACCACCCAGAAAGCAGGTTGTCAGTCCTACTGATGCAAGAAAATGAATTTGCCAAGAAGCTAAGTGAGCTTGGAAGTAAATTCTTCCCCAATATAGCCTCAGGATGACAAAGAACATAACCAAGCCAACCTCTTGATTTCAGCCTGTGAGACTCTGAGTAGAGGAGCCAGCCTAGCCATGAGCCACATCCTGACCATTGGAAACTGTGAAATAATAAAATTGGATTCTTTTAAACTGGTAGATTTGTGATAATTTGTTACAAAGCAATAGAAAACTAATGTGGGAAAAATTATTTTGACAGGCTGAAGTTCCCCAGAGTAAATCAGTTCTTCCTTGCCCAGACAAGAAGAAGTTAATGTCTGTGGAAGACATTATAAGGTGAAATGGCAGTGGTACTGAACAGAGGCGTAGATGGCCTCAGGTTGCTTAGGAAAGACAAGCATAGGATTCTCATTTTTATGTGAACAGCTACAAGTAACTTCTCATTCCCTCTTCAAATACGTATCTGGAAGCCTTCACACAATCATATATGAAATATGACATTGAGAACTAAATACAATTTCTGGAGTAATAGTCACAACACAAGTTAACTTTATATTTAAAGCTAACATGTTTTTACTGATTTCATCATAGGACCAAAATTTCTTCTTACCAAGTGACTTAAGATCTGTAAAGACTATTGTCATTAAAAGTTCTTTTAGGACAGACACTATCTCCACTTCTTTGCTACCATGGTCAAAAGTGATGCCTTTAAATTGGCAATTTTTTTTTTTTTTTCTAGGAGATGGAAAGAATGGAATAGGACTACAGCTGCAATTGATAAAAAATAACAGATCACTCCTGTTAGTCCATAGAAGCAGATATTTGGTATTTTTGTGATTTGGAGAGTGTTTTTATTGTTTCCTGTCCTCAAAAATGATTCTGAGTAGTCTTGTTTTTGACTTGTTCCACTGTGGTTAGATGTCTGTGAAAGTATTTATTTTCAATAGAAAAACATCATGGCTTAATTCTTAGAGCCAAACCAACTCCTAGCTGAGAGCAGTCCACGATTATTTTTTTCTTTTTCAGCAACAAACAGCAAATATGCTTGTATATACCTCTTTGCACACCTCTATAAAAGCATCTCAAGAGTGGAACTCTGGGTCAAAGCGGATACACAAACTTAATTTTACTGAATACTGCATGATTGCCATTTAAAGATGGCTATGCTCATTTATAATCCCATCTGTAGTGATTGTGGATTATTTGCCAGCACCTGATTTTATAATTTATAATCTATTTATAAATTCTCCTTAACTGCTATAACGTTTCTTAGAAGTAAACTTATTTTTATTGTTGTTATCATTATTATTGCCATTATTGTCATTATCATTTTCCCCCAGTTCTTGTATTCAGAGGTATGAATTGTCTTAAATATTCCATTATAACAATACTCTAGCATTTTTTCCTTTCCTTCCCTTGCCTTCCCTTCCCTTTCCTCTTTCCTCTTTTCTGTTTTCTTTTCTTTTCTTTTACCTTTTGACCTTCTTCTCTCATTTCTTTCATCTTCCCCTCTATCCCTCCCCCACCTCTGGCAACAATCTGTTCACTGTTATCTATGAACTTGTATTTTGTTTGTAATGTCTACATATAAGAGAAACTATATGGTATTTGTCTTTCTCTATATGACATATTTTACTTAGTATAATGTCCTCAAAGGCCAACCATGTTGGTTGCCACAAATCACAAACAAGATTTCATTCATTTTAATGGCTGAATAATATTCTGTTGTGTGTATATACCACAATTTCTTTACCCGTTCATCTATCAATTGATGCTTAGATTGTTTCCATATCTTGGCGATTGTAAACAGTATTGCAATGAACATGGAGTGCATACATCTTGAGTTAATATTTTTGTATTCTTCAAATAAATACCCAGAAGTAGAATTCCTGTATCTTGTGATAGTTCTGTTTTCAGTTTTTGCAGAACCTCTATACTGTTTTCCATAGTGACTACACCAATTACATTCCCACCAACAAAGCACAAGTGTTCTCCTTTCTCTGCATCCTCATCAACACTTGTTATTTATTGTCTTTTTGATAATAATAATTATTATCCTTATTGTTTCCCAAGTCCTTGTATTCTGAGTTATTAATTGTCTTAAATATTCTACTTTAATAATGTTTTAATTTTTAGTTAGAAAAGAATTGTATCAAGTTACAGATATTACTTGATTAAGTAAATTCAAAGAAACCCAAGTGTTAAAAAATACCAATGAATACTATTTTAGACCATGATTTAGAGCCTTGCAAATCACATAAATGAGGTAGAATGGTTTATTCAACTAACTAAATAGAAAAAACTTTAATATTTTTTTTTCCTGTATAAAAAGCAAACCTGGGGTACCTGGGTGGCTCAGTCAGTTAAGCGTCTGACTTCAGCTCAGGTCATGATCTCACAGTTTGTGAGTTCAAGCCCTGTGTTGGGCTCTGCGCTGGCAACTTAGAGCCTGGAGCCTGCTTCGGATTCTGTGTCTCCCTCTCTCTCTGCCCCTCCTCCGCTCACACTCTGTCTCAAAAATAAATAAACATTAAAAGAAAATTTTAAAGAAAAAACAAAGCTAAAACAGAAATTTGGGTTTCTGTTATAGACTGAATGGTTGTGTCCCTCCCAAATTCATTGGTTGAACCCCCAATCTCCAAAATGATGGCATTTGGAGTAGCACCTTTAAGAAGTACTTAGGCCATGAGGATGGAGCCCTCATGAATGGGGTTAATGCCTTCTAAGAGACACCAGAGAGCTGGTGTCCTTTCTGCTCTTGGCCATGTGAGGATACAAGGAGAAGATGGCCATCTGCAAACCAGAAAGAGGGTCCTCACTAGACACCAAATCTTATGGCAACTTCATCAGACTTCTCAGCCACCAGTACAATGAGAAATAAATGTTTATTGCTTAAGCCACTCAGTCTATGATAATTTGTCACAGCAACCTAAAACAATTTTCTTTTGGAAAATGAAGAGAAATGTATATTTTTTATACCTATGTACATTTTATTTTCTGTGTCCTAATTAAATGTACATACTAAGAAATAATTAAATATGACGACAACTGTTGTTACCTGACTTAAATTTACTAAACATTGGAGAAAATATTGTATACAATTACACAAAGATGTCATTTAAATAATCACTTATTTTAATTATATCTTAGTTATGCACATATATATTTAGTAACTAGTTCATGGTTTTGGCTGATATTTAGCAAGGTAACTAGAATTACTTAAATCTTACTAAATATGTTAAAAAACTGGATTTAGAACACATTACAATGTACCCTATGGAATAACTTTAGATAGACTTTATTAAAATCGTATTTTATACAATATAAGAAACCAACAAAGAGAAAAAAACTGTAAGTACAGTGAATCTTAAATCCAGGTGTTAATTTCCTTTTGACAACTGGAATTGATGGTGATCTTCATGACCAGATGATTTCTATTGGTTCATCAAGAATAACATTATTTACTGTCAGATCAATATTTAATATCTAAAAAGAAAGTAAAATGATAATTATTATTTAATCAGAACAATGTTGGGTCCCTTTGTTTTTTTAACAAAGACTATTTCCATAAATAAATTTTCTCTAAGTAACATGATAGTCTTTGTTTCTTTTTTTTTTTTTTGATGAATTTTTATCCCAGAGAGCTCACAACTATTTCACTAATAATCTCACCCAACCCACTCATTATTCAAATAAAAATAAATCTCAGATAGGTGGAATGGTTGTTAAAAGATTGTGAAAAACTAAAACTATTAACCAGTCATCTTGATTTCTATTACTTTACTCTTTCTCCATATTCTGAAACATGGTATTATTTATAATTGCATTAGATAAATCTCTGTGCTTCCTGCTCTCAAATATGAGCCAGTCATCTACACACACAAATTAGATTAGAAATATGTTTTCTTTTGCATCAATCCCTAAAGGTTTAGGATGCTGAATTTATCGCCAATAATTTCAATTTTGTTGTGTTACTTTCTTTCACTGGACAGAATCTCAATTAGACCACGTAGGGACTAATTATGGAGGTGTCTAAGCAGCTGTAGTTCATCACGTGTAATGTTTTTATGATATGCTTTCATTAGACCTTACCATTGCTTTTTCTCCAATACACTCACATGACTTTCTGTGCCTTAGCTCAGAAAGTTTAGATTTAATTATCAAATATGCAAAAGAAGAGGAAGAGAATCAACATTCCTTTACTGCCTACTGAATACCAGGCACTCTTATAGGGGCTTTATAAAATATATTCTTTTCTAAAGCACAACATTCTGGGCAGTAGAAGAATTTAAAAGGTAAAAGCTAAATAATTTTTTAAAATATAAATTATCCAGATTTGAAACTGACCATCTTACACCAAAATCTAACTTAGTTCCTTTTTACCAAAACTGAAAAGCAACAAGTACGTCAGATAGCTTTTAATAGCTGTACAAAAGACAACAAAATGTAACTATTGCTAGGAAAATGTTTTTTAAATAATATGGATAAAGCAATTAAATCATGTTTTGCATATAATTCCCACACCCATGGAGAAGGGCAACCAGGATAAAGAAAGAAATTGACCACTCTCTAGATTTCCCATATATGTAGAAAGGTTGGAAATAGTAGGTGCTCATTAATATTTGTTTTAATTAAATGAGTTTAGAAGGCACTGCTCAATTGTTAGTAGTTAAAATCTTTTGTAATCCCTGAGGTAATGAAATGTTGTAAAATTTCTTGTGAATGGATCTAGAAGTAGTGTAATGAATTTTTCTTTACAAATGATGTGTTTTTATGCCAAATATTCAGTCAAAATCAACTTGAAAAGATATTTGATATGTTGAAATATCTTGTTTGACATTGTTCACCTGATTGTATTTAGTTTTTTTTTTTAATAGTAAAAGTTAGGAACTTTATTTTTACCAATGTAGTAGTAAATAAAGAGTAAGAAAGTATATATGGCAAATCACCCTTTTTATTCTGATTGAATATTGGGCAGTTCAAAAACACAGATTGCTAATTATGATTGATAACTATTAACTATGTATTCTTGGAGAATTAGTTTTCCTCTTGTAGAAATCAGTTTCTGGGTCTACCGTATGATTAACACTGGACTAAATCAGTGATGGCTTTACCATACAATTTTATAAACCAGTAAAATTTTAAAAAGAAGAAAAACGGTAGTGGAGCATTGTGTTAATCAATTTTTTTATTACCAAGGAAGGACATTAAATATACAAAACTCTAACTTCCCAACCTCGATATAATTTAAAGAAATAAACTTATTTTGATACAAAAATAGTAATTAAGACATAGTTCTGTATTAAAGGGGAAACAATACTTGGCTACAAAACAGTAGTAACAACAAGACAAGTATTAAGTTTCAACTGGATGAAACAATTTTTCAGGTGCTGTGCATCTCTCATGTTTATAAAATCTATGAGGACCTAGGACTGTGGTCCAAGACGTGATTGTTATTTTTTTTTAAGTTGAAGTCAGTCAAGTAACTGGCTATTTTGTAAATTAGGTTCACCTGAAGCGACTGGTTGATTCACAGCTACTTATTTTTTTACAGCTACAAAGACAAAAGGTATACACACACACACACACACACACACACACACACACACACACACACAGTTTTAGCAGTGCAGACATAGCCTTATACTTGGATCATTTATGACAGTTAGCTGTTTTCTAGAATATATGCACTTTGGAATCTACCTTTTCAGAACATAGATTCCAGAATTTAAATCGGAAGGAGCTTAAGAGATTGTTCACTTGCATATTCTTATTTAACTTGAAAGAAAAAAAGACTTAAAATTATTTGTTCAATGTAAAAAACTAATTACTGGCAACAATGGACTATAACATAAAAATCCTGATACCTTATTTAACATATGAACCATATCCTCATACACCTGTGTGTCAAATTATTCATGAGTGCCAACAGACACATCTTGCAAGGATTTCCAAATATATTTTATCTAAGATGTATTAAATGTTTAAATGTAGACATTTTATATTTGAAAAAAAAAATTAAATTTTAAGGCACTTTACCATATAGGGACAACTGATTTAGAGGCTTAATGGAAATTTATCTTGCTTAGATTATATCAGGAGAATTGTAAGATACATTCCATTAGGTTGATTCATATGACGTGTTACTAAGGATGATAATAATGGTGATAGTTCAGGAAGTTTAATGAATATGAATAAACAACAAAGGTCATAGGTATCCATAATTATGCTTCTTGATGGATAGGAAATATAAGATATCCATATAGACATTTTGAAAAACTCTATTAAAAAGTGTGTTTTCCTTTGTCACTTACCTCGTTGTTTGCCTCTTGAGTAAATTTAACTGACTCTTTATTTCCATTATATATGAGATTAACCTCATTAACAGAAGTCTTTCCTTTCCCCCATATGTTGATGAATCCAAGCCTCATTTCATTTTTGTTTATGTAACCATTTTTCAATATAGTGCTTGTCAAGGTATTCTGTAAAGTCACAGAAAAAGAAGTAATATAAACCCTTCATTTTCAAAAGCAATTAAATCTTTTAAAATCTATGTCTGTTAACTACAGTGGATTTCATAGTATAGCAAATTATTTACTCACATATTTGAAATGAGATACATTATACAACAAATATGAAATATGAAAATATAAATAAATATAAAATCTGGCATAAAATTTCAAATGTTATTTAACACAATTGCATACAAATGATCTGGCATGAATACATACCTTGTTCAAATTAAACTGTACCAGGAAATATAAGTCTCTTTCATAGGTGTCTGTAGAGAGAAAAAAAGGTAATATATTTATATTTCCAAAGAAGAAAAATAGTAAAAACTAGTATATCTTGCTTCTCTTTCCCAGTATAAAGGGTATCAAATACCATCAACACATATCAAATTTTTCTCTAAGTTTACTGAACTTTTTCAAATATAGTCCAAGAAGGACTAAGATATGAAGGATGAGTCTCACCAGAGAGGGCTACAGAAGGCCAGGAGTGTGTGTATCTGTATGTAGGAGGGTAACACTAAAGGGTGACAGGTCTAAAATCACTTTAAACACCTCTGGGAGGGTGAAAGAAGTAAAAGAATTAACAGAATTGGGTGGTGATAGTGGTGGACACTTATGGGCCACTTCAATGACTGACAACATAATAATATGTATAAAGGCAAATGAATATGATGGTAACGTATTCTAGTGTCATTTGAGAAACATATTCAGTTGTTAGAGACTATTATAGGTCTACTGAAATACAAATAATAAAACAGGGTTTATATCCATGTTCATCAAAATATAATCTTGCCATATTAAAATCAATTTTTAAAATAATTTTACAGCTTAAATTAAGTACTATTCATCAAACTTTAAGTACTTTATCACATTGCTCTAAGATAAGTTATTTTATTATTCTTATGGTTGAAGAGGAATGTGAGTCCCAGAGAAGTTAAATAAATGGCTGAAAGTAAATGAACTAATTATTAACAAAAGCTGGAAACAAGTCTAGATTTCCCTGAATTCTAAGATTGTGTTTAGAGGTAAAACTAAACAAGCATGGGTAAGACAGAAAGTCGAAAGTGGAGACAAATACATGACTGAAACAAAATAACATTGAGGGGTGCCTGGGTGGCTCTGTAGGTTAAGCATCTGACTCTTGACCTGGGCTCAGGTCATGATCTCATGTTTATGAGTCTGAGCTCCACTCTGGGTTCTGTAGTGACAGCATGGGAGCCTGCATGGGATCCTGTCTCTTCCTGTCTCTGCTCCTCCCCCCAGGTGCACATGTGAGTGCATGTACCTTCTCTCTCTCTCAAAATAAATAAATAAACTTAAAAAAAACATTGAAAAAGTAACAAATTTTAATTTCCTCTTCCAACTTATAAATGCCGGCATTAGATTAAATAATTCTCTGAAAATTAGTTTGCAATTAATTTTTCCTACACTAAAATTAAATTATGTTCTGCCTAAAACATTTTTTCTATATGTACCAATGTATGCATGGATTACTTGATATGTGTTCTGAGGCAAAAGTTTTAGTCTTAACTTTTAACTATACAAATATAGCATAAGTTTTTAAGACCAATTGTTTATAGAACCATGAGGTAAAAGAACACAGAAGTGATAACTATTAGGAAGATATGGGCAGTTTTGTTGTTTTTCATAAATAAGAAAAAAATACCACATATGTTGTTAGTCGAGAGTACAATACATCTATTTCATTAAGATAAGTAGGGCAGGGGTGGCTGGGTGGCTCAGTCACTTAAGCATCCAACTCTTGAGTTCAGCTCAAGTCATGATCTCACAGTTCGTGAGATCGAGCCCCCTGTCCAGCTCTGCATTGACAGTGAAGAGCCTGCTTGGACTCTCTCCCCACTCCCTGTGCACCTTCCTCACGTGCACTCTATTAAAATAAATAAATAAACATTTTTTAAAAAAGATAAGTAGGACAAAATAAGATTTTACTAATCTACAACTTTATTAGTTAGCATGGTCAAAATTTACTTAATATACACGAGTTTCAAGAGAGGTTTACAAAAGTCCCCCTTTATGTGTAGGGGGTACATTCTAAGATGCCCCCCCAGTGGATGTCAGAAACCTCAGACAGTACCAAACCCTGTATACACTATGCTTTTTTTTTTTATAAAAGACTCACCTCTGATATAGTTTAATTTATAAATTAAGAACAGTAATAGATGAACAGTAACTAAAAATAGAACAATTATAACAATATGGTGTAATAATAAAAGTTATGTGAATGTGTTCTCTCACTCTCAAAATGCCTTATTGTGCTATATTCATCCTTGCTGTGATAATGTGAGATGAAAAATGCCTACATGATGAAATGATCATTTCAGAAGTAGGATCATTTGCTTCGGGGCCACGGTTGACTGTGGGTAACCAAAATGGCAGAAAGCAAAACCATGGAAAAGGAGGAAATGCTGTATTTTATCTTTGATTTTCTTTGAGGTAAAAAATATATATCAGCAAAAAATAATACATTATAAAATGTGAATGTACTTAAAGGAGGAAAAAAATTAGTGTCTATCAACTAGATTGATGAGTTTGCTGTGAGACAAAACTTCTTTGCAGATTCTGATCCACTAAATCCGGACACTCTAAGCATCTGTTGTGTATTGTTGCTGTTTACTCAAGAAATGTCAAGGGATTATCTGAAATCTTTGTACTTAATTATAACAAAAATACTGAGATTGTGCAATATAACCAAAAAATGCTAAATACAATTAGCCAAAATAATTTTGTATGTTTATATAGAGGGATCAAGAAATAAATATCTGAATTATGTTACTTTCCAGTAATAAAAAAAATCTGCCACGAAACTTTAATAGAGTAAAGGTCATATCAACTTCTTTCATCTATATCTTAGTTTGGTAAGTAAAGCTACAGAAAAATTTCTAAGGGGCACGTTGTCTCCTTTGCTGTTCAAAGGAATTAACTTAATTTGTTACATAGTTAAATTCAAAGATTCCAAGACAAGGTTTAAATTATGCACAACTCAACTTTACAACCCTGGGAAGCTGTAGGCAAATTCAAAGTACAACCTGCTGGACCCAGGTGAAAAAGGCTGCAAACTTAGTACAACCCCTGTTTTTGTGTTAATAAAGGTCAGGACTCTAAAAACAGGATTTTAACTAATAGTGGTTGATTCTTCACCTTAAATCACAAAATACTAGGAAAGGTTTTTTTAAAGAGTCTTGATTATTACAATATGATTCTTATATTAATCTTCTGATGTACTTTATTTACTAATAAATAATTCTTATTGTTAATATTGAAAAATATTAACTATGATTCACCTAAAAAGATACAAGATAAATGTCTTTGCTAGTACTGAAAGATCTCTCTTCCACAGATACTTTAATTAGATTGCTCCATGAGAACAACGGCTCACCCAGATGTTAGTTTTTATGTGGATTGTGTTAAGTGAATATTCAGATCTCCCATCTAGTAGAGTTGGCATTATTAATGACAGTCAGTAAACCTAATCCACAATGAGTGTTTAATTAACAGCATAATCATCACCTGAAGGTGATACCAGGCCTCTCCCCAAATTAATGGAAATTAAGTGGTCCTTAGAATTTGCATTTTTAATAACCTACTGTAAGTGATTCAGAGGATAATGGTCAGCAAAACACACATTGCTGGAAGCTTGGCAGTTCAGTCTGATCTTAAGAAATAGTCATAAACATAGATCTAAGTTTAAATCTTTAAAGTTTTCATGTAAAAATACTGAATACAAAAAAATAGCCATGAAATACAAAATCAAACGAGTTTTGTTTCTAGACTATGTCATGTTTTAGTGGCATCCTTTATGCATCACCACGTACACATGGAACATGGCTTTTCAGCTGGGCAGACATCATACATATGGAATGTCTATCATGAATGGCATGGGCTAACTTCCAGGAGTAAAAGATGATCCATATACAATCTCTGTGCACACACATCTCTTAGATATGCAGATATTTACCATAGGGATCAACTATATTTAGGATAAGAGAAAAGTCTGTAATGTTTATAACACTAAGTTTTTAAGTTGGTTCAGCTAATTATTAAATGATTTCAGCTTTGTATAATATTATTAGCTTTCATTCAGCCTCCAAAGTATAGTAGTAGATACATAAAACTAATGTGACATATATGTATGTCAGCAATTACATTTTTCAACTAAATGGAACACTCACCTATACTCTCTCCATCATCCCAAAACAGAGATCCCTGTGCCATCTGATTAGCATCTGCGGCAACAATGAGCTTCATGTAGTTTTGTCGACTAAAAAAAAAAAAGACATAATTTTAACCAATGTTTATACAGTAGCATATGTTTAGTTATGATATGGCGCCCACATAAGTATCCAAATGAAAACAAAGATGATTATCAACTAAGGGGAATACAAACTGTTCTAGACCAATAAAATTAAAGGACTTTCCTTTTGTGATGAGTTACTGGGAACGATATAAACCATAAAATCCTTCACATTTAATAGAAAATATCATGCATGTCTTTTGATCTATTGTAACAAATTGAAAAGAGCCTCACTTATAATAGTTATAACCATGTTAAATTTATTGATATATTTATTTATTTTTCTCTCTGCTAATCCTGTCACTGACCATTAGACATGAAACTATATTAATAGCAATTTTTATTTATTATCATTTAAACCTTCTTTACATTTCCATACATAAATCACTGAAATATCATTGGAAATTATTAACAAGAATGTGAAGAGTAGTGTGAAAATTTTAAGTTCTATTCTTGAAATGGGCAATCCCTCCCAAGCTTGTGCCTGCATAGGCCCATTTATGAACTAAATATCTGCTTCCATGCTCACTGTACAAGTGATTTCATTTGATAGCTTCATATTGCTAAGGAAGGATTTCTCAGACAGTTACACTTAGGTATAATTACCTTTTCCAATCACAAATGTTGAAGGTTGTACTGCCATGGAAATTCCCTAAAATATCCAAAATATCTAGCGTTCAAATCTCTACAGCAACTTAATATTTTCCATGTAAAGATGTTAACATGTCTTAGCATGAATTTATATACAAATATATACATAATTTAAATTTTAGTTAGTTAACATATAATACTATAGTTAATATTGTTAAGTTGTTTATATATTATTATATATAGTTATATTGTTATAACTATATATGGAGTTACATTGTTAACTATATATTTTATTGTATGTTAACTAAAATTCAAATTGAAAAAAGGAAAAATATTAAAAAAGCATGTTTTTAAAGCAAACAGTATTGGAAGATAGGGCAGTGTTCTTTTTAAATTAATTAAAGAAATTTTACTGCCCAGGGCGCCTGCGTGGCTCAGTCGGTTAAGTGTCCCACTCCTCATTTTGGTTCAGGTCAAGATCTCACCATTTGTGACATCAAGCCCTGCGTTGGGTTCTGGGCTGACAGCGCAGAATCTGGTTGGGTCCTCTCTCTCTCTCTCTCTCTCTCTCTCTCTCTCTCTCTTTCTCTCTGTCTCTCTCTGTTTCTCACACACACACACACGCACGTGCACACACACACACACACACACACACACACACACACACACAAAATAAACTTAAAAAAATTTACTGGCCAGTATAATAACAAAGGTAAAGTCTCCCTTGGAAGCAAACAATGAACATGTTTGCTTGCAGCCCATTATAAAAGATTGCCGGGGCGCCTGGGTGGCTCAGTCGGTTAAGCGTCCGACTTCGGCTCAGGTCATGATCTCACGGTCCGTGGGTTCGAGCCCCGCGTCGGGCTCTGTGCTGACAGCTCAGAGCCTGGAGCCTGTTTCGGATTCTGTGTCTCCTTCTCTCTGTGACCCTCCCCCATTCATGCTCTGTCTCTCTCTGTCTCAAAAATAAATAAACTTTAAAAAAAAATTAAAAAAAAAAAAAGATTGCCTAGGTTTGGAGTTCCTTAGCTGTGGCACAAACCTCCTACATGTGTAGCACCTGCCTCAGCATAGGCCACTCCATGTCATCCCCATGGAACTTTGGGGGCAAAGAAAAAAGCAAACATGAAGTTTGTGTCTCTTGTTATGCCTTGAGTAAAACAGACCTTTGTGTCCTACCCAAAATTCATGACACTGTGGCAGACTAACTTACAAAGTAATTTGTAAGCTTTGAAGTAGGGTAAAATCTCAGACCCCTTCCCAGTTCTTGACAATTCTGGCATGACGTATTCAAAATTTAATCTGAGCTCTGTAAACACTTCACTTACCTATAAAATGTGTTTAAACCAGGCTCTTGACATGGTAGAATGTGACCACCACGGACATGTAGGTTTATTTTATATAAAGGAGCTTCAAATTCATTAAATTTTCCTCTGACACCAATATCTTGGCCCTGGAAATGAGATGGTTGGAAGGAAAGAACACAAGCAATAAGAAATGGAATCATCAGCAATATTGGTGCTTGAGAGGTTGCATTTTATAAATCAAATGATATACTTAATTTATAAATTAATAAAAACTCAAATACTTATTCAGGAAATCATATTGTTTAAAGCATGTACTTCTTAATTATTAATAGCTTTGAAAGTAATTTACCACTATTTGTTTTTGTGATGCTCACATGAAGAAAATGTGTGGGTTTTGAAAAGTCACAAAAGCTATTCTTGACTTTTCACATACATTATTCTTGGAAAGACTACATCACCTTTAATGATAATTTCATATATTCAATAAAGGGCAATGAACTTTGTGTGTATAATGTGCACTCTTTATGGTTATACAGTAAAATAAATCAATGTCTACATAACAAACAATGGGGCATAAATTAACTCTCTTTCACTGTGTGTTAATTTGATTCAGCTGTAATTAGCAAGAACTATCTTAATCTTTTTAAATGTAAAGTAGACCAAATATGTCCCTAAAGAAAAGGCTTGGATCAAATTGTTACTCATTTCCATTTTGTCAATGCCCTAGAATTCTTAACTACTTACCGTATGATAATCAAACCACCGAGCATCAGGGACGTAGCCTGTTACAGTGTCCCTATACTGGAATTTAAAGATATAATCATTGAAAACATATAAACCAAATACAAAACTATTTTGTGAACAAAAATGTATGATAGAACTTACAGGTTGCAGTACAGGGGTAACCATAAACGCTGGACCCCACAAGAACTGCTTGAATATATCCCAGGTTAGCTTGTCATTAAAGAACCTTGACAAAATATTCACAAATAAGTAAATCTGAATATCATAAAATAATTATTCAAATCACATTTTGCACTATAGACTTGTGTGGACTGAAATGAAAACCAAACTATAAACAAATCAAAAACAATTCTATCAGTTAGGATTTAATGTGCAGTAATTAGCACACTATTTTATGAGTAAATCTAGATTATAACTAAATTTACTTCAAAATGCAGAGAATGTCTATAAGACCAGCTGAATGAGAAACCTCTGAAGAGAACTCATAGAGGTACAAATATTAACTGTGCCTCATAAAAGATCAACAAACTAGGAAGCAAAAGTTGTAAGTACTCTGGATGAGAATTGTTAAACAGGTGTGCTCTAAGAACCTTGATTTGGTAATTCAAAAAGATTTTGCTTATCCTACTTAAAGCTCGACTGAATGGTGCATTTAACTTAATATATTTCTGAATTTCAGATACAAATGGTTGGAAACACCAGAATCTCTTTTTCATAGTTTGAGAATAGTCACTATTAAATAACCACATTTTTTCTCTAATTGAAATGGAATTGCACATTTTTGTTTGTTCTTTTGTTTTTGTCTTGCTTTGTTGTACTATAAACTGAGATTAATGCCAAATGGGACTCTGAATTTACTCCATGAACCTCCCATGGGAACAAAGGCCCAGATGTTCTCAACAGGACAAGAGTCTGCATAGTTAATAATAATGTTTCTGGTTGGGGACTCAGTCCAGAGCTGATAATTTGACTCTGCTGGGAAGTAAATAGGGAGAACACAAGAGGGGAAAGTCTGGAAATAAGAGAGGCAAGATATTAATAAAATTTTATCAAAAATAAAGAATGGATTATGGTAGATACATTAATAAAGTAACTAGAGGCTGATATGAATCTAGGAATACCTATTATTGTTTAAAACCCTATTCTGAGAACAGAAGGCATACTGATCAACTTATTATTTTGTCATTTTGCCTTGTGTATTATTATTTATTTTAGTAAACATGTGCCATATATTTTTACTGATTTATCAGTTGTGCAATCTAACAAATCACCTCACTCAATTACTCTGGTAATATAAGGTGCATAAGAAGTTAAGTATGATTATTTCAAAGGTTTTTTGTACTACTTTTAATTGTGTTGTTTTTGTGACATCAGCAATCAGAATTGTCTTGTATTTGCCTTAAAAATAGAACAGGCTAAAATTTATGCAACTATGCTCCATAGAATAGATTTCAAGATTTAATCATATATCAGTTTGAGCTTTAAGAAGTGAATCCTAGGGCACCTGGGTGGCTCAGTCGGTTAAGCGTATGACTTTGGCTCAGGTCATGATCTCATGGTCCAGGAGTTCGAGCCCTACATCAGGCTCTGTGCTGACAGCTCAGAGCCTGGAGCCTGCTTTAGATTCTGGGTCTTCCTCTCTCTGCCCCTCCCCCTGTTCACCCTCTGTCTCTTTCTCTCTTCCTCAAAAATAAATAAACATTAAAAAATATAAGAAGAAGTGAATCCAAAACAATTTTCTAGGAAGAATGTTAGAACTATTCTAGGGTATTCTATAATACACGTCCAAGATGAGGTGAGATGGTTTTCTTCAGTAAGGTGTGTGTATATATATATATATATGTATATATATATATATACACACACCATATATATATATATATGTAATACATATACAATAAGTATTGTAAATGTAATACAATACAATAAGAATGTAAATCTAAATTAACTCTAGGTGTACAGTAGTTATTTCTAAGTATTATTACTTTTTAATAACTGATTAATGTTTCATTTTTAATAACATCCTGATTATCAATAGACTTATTTATGTAAATGTTTATTAACTGATAATACATACTAAAATAACAATGAAAAAGTTTCCAGTTTCAAATATTCTATACTATGAGAGATTATTGAGTAAATTAAATGAAACCCATTTCTTTTTGGCAGGAAATAAAATGTGCACTTACTCATGCAGAAGGGGTCGAATAACAGTGCCACCATGAGCATGAATTTCATGCATCTGTGTATAGAAATAGGGTAATAAAGTGTATCTAATATTTAGAATATTCTTTGACATTTCAGAAAAAGTTTCATTCCAGGAAGCAGGATCTTGTCTCTGAAACAAAGCAGAATGAAATAGTCATAAGCATTTGTCCTGGTTTAAATCATAATTTTCAGATACATATTTAGAGAATGAAAACTAGAAAATAATATTCATTCATTGCCATGTGTTATATACTTTCTTACCAAAAACCTTATGCAATAATATTACTATCATATGATGGAGAAAGAACATAATATTACTATTTCAATAAGAAAAATGCAAATTATACCCATAGCTTGATTTAGTTTAGGTGAACATACGTAAAGAACAGTTCAATTTGAATAGATGACAACATAATGATAATCAGGGTGAAAAGACTAGAAAATAAATGAAATGCTGTATAAAAGTGGGTTGAAACAGGGGTGCCTGACTGGTTCAGTGGGTTAAGCATCTGCATCTGCACAGAACCTGCTTAGGATCCTCTGTCTCCTCTCTCTGCTCCTCTCCGGTTTGTGCTGTCTCTCTCTCTCTCTCTCTTAAAAATAAACATTAACAAATTTTTAAAAAGTGGATTGGAATAAACAGAGATACCCAGAACCTATCATGGTGACCCCCACATTATGTGTTCTCCTGAGAAATGGATAAGTTATGATATTAAAGAATTAAGATAGCAGAAAGAAAGGACCTAATTAATGCTGGATAAGGAAGAACAACATGCCCAGATATACTCTGGAATACACACTCCAGGTAAAAAGACTAAAGTTGATACTGGAAAGATTAAAAGCCTGTTAAGAAATGTTGTTGCACTTACTGGTCAAAAAATAATAGTGAAGGCGATTAGTATTTTATATTTTAATGTGTGCTGGGGAACAAACAAGGCTGCCACATAACTCTAGGGGGCAATATGTTTATATTTTTCAGCAGACAAAGAGGGTCCTTAAGAGCTGGCCATATCTATAAAGATTCCAACTTTTTTAGATTTCAGTAAGCTTGATGTAGATTAATGAGCTTTAGATTAGAAAGCTTGAATGATGACTGGGTGTTTGTATATGTAAAAATGTCAGAAGAGGCAAAACCTTGAAAGTAAAAAGGTCCAAGAATTAAGCTATAAGATTCTATCCTTACAAGTTCCAAAGTCAAGTAAGAAAGACGCAAAGATCCTATCTGTTGCTTGCTAACTTAACTGATGTTATTTCAGTTTTAACAAGCTGATATACAAGCATTTAAGTCTAAACTATACATTAAAAAAAAAGTTAATGTTTATTTATTTTTGAAGGTGAGACAGAGCATTAGTTGGGGGGGAGGGACAGAGAGTGAGTTGGAGACACAGAATCTGAAGCAGGCTCCAGGCTCCAGGATCCGAGCTGTCAGCACAGAGTCCGATATGGGGCTCAAACTCGCAAGCGGTGAGATCATGACCTGAGCTGAAGTCGGGTGGTTAACCGACTGAGCCACCCAGATGTCCCTAAACCATGAATTCTAAATTTAATTGTGCTACCTCAAAATTAAACTTAAGTTGAGCTTTCTGTTCTGCAGATTTTTATTGAGAAATACTTCTTCAGTCTTTTCCTCCTCCTCTATTTCATCTTCTCCAAAATTCCACCTTGGAGTCTTTCACTGACTCCCTCTGTCTGAAATTCTCCCTGCCCCCCATATCCTTATATTGCTTTTGGTTTTTGTGCCCCACTAAAGTCTCCACTCTAATGCTTAAGTCACTTTATTCAAGAGGGACCTTCATAGGTACCCCTTCTAAAACAGAATCCCCCAATTTGCTGTCACTTTAGCTTGCACTATCTTTTCTTTATATGCATTTATTTATACCTGATTATACATATATACATACACACACACATAATTGTCTATTATCTCTATCCTGCCTACAATTTATGAATCATAGAGCAGGGACATTGTAAATATTAAATAGTGGCCTCCTAATAAATACTTATTGAATAAATCCCTGTCCAGGCTTTTGATTCATCCCACTCTTCCAATATTACAGCTTTCTAAATTGCATTACTGACAGTAAGTTTTCCTGTTAAAATATTCCTATTTCATCAAGTTATGTTGTTATTGCCCAACTTTCAAATTCTTCCAAAATGTGGTCCCATACTGCCTTCTATCCTTGTATAGATTTTTATTTTCTAAAATAAATCTCCTCTATTCTAACTAAAATTTCCCAGGAGGGACACAAAGATTTCACAGCACCTGATGAGATTCACCATTCAGTTACTACTGCTAGAACCCATCCTTCAAAGAGCAGCTCTGTCTACAACTCTTCCACGAGTTACTTTTGATAATTCATCTTTCCGCTACACTTCTTCACTAAAGTCAATATCACAAAATTAAGCTCTTAGATATTGCCTTTAATTGTTCATACTTTTCCATAATTTTTAATACTGTCACCCCTCTTATACAAACATTTCCTTCAGACAATTTAGTAAAGTGCAGAATTGTGCCACCACACAAGAATTAGCTCTTAATTCCCTTTTCCTTTTTTTTCTCAAATTTTCAACTCATTTTCTTAACATTTGCCTTTTAAATCTGCTCATTTTCATGCACTGATACTAGTATTTCCAAGGAGTTTTCACTTGTAATTTACTTTGAAGCTGATTTTTTTTATTGTTCTGTCTCAGTTTGGAAGAAGTTACATACAGAAGCAGTTTTTTTTTTCCCCTCCCTGGCTATTCTAAAAGTATATAGAACAGCAGTAAGTATGCCAGCTAACCAAGTTCTAAACCCTAAAGTAGAAAGAAGAGTAACCCAAAACAGAAAATTCTCAAAGTGATGGGCTCTGATGTCCTCAGTAAATGTAAAGAAGTTCATTCAAAGCAAGCGCTAGAAATCAGCCAGGCAGGAGGAGTTCTATTCAAAACTTCTAAGGTTAGGAGGAAAGGAATGAAAGCACATGCAGTCATTACATACCCTAGTAAATGCAATGTTGTGATTTCTTGAGTATGGGTAAAATGCTCCAAGTTGCATCCAGCGGGCACAGAGCTCATACTCTGAGTTGTTGAAGAAACCACAGATATCTGCACCAGTCTAAAATATATTGTTACATTTAATTTCAATGTTTTTTTTCTTAAAATTTATAAGTTATGAAGATAAAAGAAATACAGTTACTTACATATGAGATTCCAAAGAGACTAAATTCCATCATACCTAAAAAAAAAATCAGGAAAAATTTAGAAAGATACTACATCATATATTTTGATATTTGATGATTTGATTTGTTAAGATGTTCCATTTCTAATAACCTCTAATCTAATGAAACATTATTCAGATTTTTAATACACCTATCATTTCCTCTTAAAATATTCATGCTGTTATAATGTTAATGATGTAAAAATAAGACACTATGCTTCTTTGTCACTTTCAAGATGGTATATTTAGAGCACATGAGAATAAAATGGCAGTGTTTCTGTCTCAGTTTGGAAGAAGTTACGGAAGCAGTTTCATTTTTAATATTAATTTTATTTTTTTAAGTTTGTTTATTTATTTATTTTGAGAGAGAGAGAGAGGGAGACCATGAGAAGGGGAGGGACAGAGAGAGAGAGGGAAGGAGAGAATCTCAAGCAGGCTCTGTACTGTCAGCGCAGAGCTCAATGTCAGGCTCAAACTTGGGACCTGTG
Organism: Panthera pardus; assembly: GCF_024362965.1. Taxonomy (NCBI): domain Eukaryota; kingdom Metazoa; phylum Chordata; class Mammalia; order Carnivora; family Felidae; genus Panthera; species Panthera pardus. The sequence continues at coordinate 99,671,936 of NW_026526721.1, read as the reverse complement.
AGATCATGACCTGAGCTGGAACCAAGAGTTGGCCATTTAATCAACTGAGCCACCCAGGCACCACCTTGGTTTCAGTTTTTAAAACTGGGGTGCCTGGGTGCCTCAGTCAGTTAAGCATCCAACTTCGGCTCAGGTCATGATCTCACTGTGAATTCAAGCCTCATGTTGGGCTCTGTGCTGACAGTTCAGAGCCTGGAGTCTGCTTCAGATTATGTGTCTTCCTCTCTCTCTGTCCCTTCCCCACTCATGCTCTTTCTCTAAAAAATAAACATAAAACATTAAAAAATAAATAAAAAGAAGTCAGGCTAGTAATTTCGTTCAGAAAGGAGGAAAAGTAGAGCTATAAGCTAGAGGTACAGGAGTGATCTGTTTGGTTGCTATGTAGATGATGATTTAGAAAATAATATAATATAATATAATATAATATAATATAATATAATATAATGTAATATAAAAGGCTATCTATGTAATTATTTAACCATAGGCCTCATTATTTGGAAAAAAACAAACAAATAAGAATTATCCTCATTAAATACAATCCTCTGAGATCACTTCAATAAAATAGGATTCATGTGATATCCCAGCTCTTCTTTTAAAGTAGTAACATTGTTTCCTTGAATCCTAATATAAACAGTATAGGACTTTTAAGACTAGATCTGAAATGAAAAATATCAATTTCCCCTTTAAAATGATAATATCTTATTTACCTAACAATTGTCAAAACACTCTTTCAAAATTTGGTTAGAAATGTTTCATTCTTTAGCATCTATGAGTGATTCTTATTCCCTAGAATCTAGAATTTCAACCCATTTCTATTCTTAGCTCCACATGTTATTTTCCAAGCTCCTGCCCTTTTCCTGGGAAACTGAGAGCAAAAGGGATGAAATTACTGTCTCAGAATAAACTATTTGGATATCATTAGTTTCTAGAAAGCATCCCAGCTCCTACTTTCTGGCACACTACATTTTCATGATGCTATTTGCCATAAAATATGATGTGAAAAGCATGTTTCTGAGAAGGACTTATAAGGTATATAAACTATTACCAGAAAAAGTGAATACTTAACAGAAAACGCAAAGGAGTAATGATAAAGATGGTGACTCACATACCAATGATTGATTTGTCCAGATTGTCCCACTGTGCATAGTTGTCTCCAAGCCAGTGTCCTCCCCATTGTCCACCAGTAGGATATGTTGAACGAGAAATGACAATTCCTCTTTTGCCAGTTGTCTTCTGCAATGCACTAATATAGATGGAGAAGTATCTATGAGTTCTTACATGAGGTATTTTTCAGATATTTCTACTTATGAGCACTTCATTAAAAAGATGTGTTTTTTATGGTGTCTTTGTTATCTCTTATTACAACTAGATTTATAAGTGAGTCTTCTTTCATTATACTATAAAATTCTCATAGACATAAAGGACATTTTTCTTCCCTTCCAACATTTATCAGACTGACATGCCTAAGTGGCCTTTATTTGTTCAATGAATACAAGTTAAGTCAACTATTGAAGTTATCAAATCAGGTAACTAATTATATCTTAAGTTTTCTGAATGAATTCATTTAATTCTACTTAAATATGTTCTCTTGAATATGCTCTAACTATTGATTGCTCCAACCCTTCTCAATTATAGCTTGTCAACACTTAATCTCCACATTACTCAACAGAGAATCTTTGCTATAGTATTCCCTGTTTTAGAGGGTAGATTAAAGGGAGTGAAATTTTGGGTGGTGAAAATAAAAGTAGTTGTTTTATTTCAAGCACAGAATCTATCCAAGCCATATCTCAAGAGAATGAATTTTACAAATTACATTATATTTCTTTTTGTTCTCTCCCCTCCTCAGTCTTGGAACAGTGACTTTAATGATTTACTATTCATTTTGAAACATATTCTAGTGCTAAAAATAATATAATAATGTATTATTTTACATTATATGCATCTTTCTCTCTCTCTGTGTGTGATACTATAAGAGCATCTAAGGTAGAAAAAAAATTCTACTATTATTTTTTTGAGAGAGAGTGAGTGAGGAAGAGGCAGCAGAGGGAGAGAGCAGGAGAATCTTAAGCAGATTCCACGTTCAGCCTGGAGCCTGATGAGGAACTGGATCCTACAACCCTGGGATCATGACCTGAGCAAAAATCAAGAGTATGATGCTCAACCAGCTGAGTCACCCAGATGCCCCGAAAAATTTTCCACTATTAATTGGAAGTAAAATGTTTATTTTTATATTATTTGAAATCAACTGCATATGAATAGAACTATTTCAGGAAAAAAATTCTTCAAATACCTAATTAGGCAGACTTTCCAATCATTTTCTTATTACAGCATGGATCACAGTGTTTGTACTGATTGCTTCATATATAAAGTTTCTTTAATGAGACCCTGAAATTCCTGATGTTAAAGATAATGTCTTAATCTTCTTTGTACTTTTTACACCTAATACAGTCTTAGCATATAATAGTAACTCAAGAAGTTTTTGGATTAATGAATTTCTCCAATCAAAGTTACAGAAAACTGAAAGTGTTTTCAATGGACATATGATACATTGAACTATCTGTTAATAATAAACACCATATTGTATTTGCTAAGTTAAAATTTCCTACTTGTATGTATGTTCATCTTTACAAAGATCAATAAGAAAATCATCTTCAGTGCTTAATATTCTATAATAAATATAAAGGATCAAGTCTATGTAGGTACATTAATATATTTAACATACATTACATATATTTGCTGACATTTCACAAGAAATGACTGATTACTGGGGCACATGGGTGGCTCAGTCAGTTAAGCAACTGACTCTTGATTTTGGCTCAGGTCATGATCTCATGGTTCTTGAGTTTAAACCCTGTGTCAGGCTCTGTGCTGACAATGTGGAGACTGCCTGGGTTGGGTTTCTCCATCTCTCTCTCTCTCTCTCTCTCTCTCTCTGCCCCTCCCCCGTGGGCTCTCTCTCTCTCTCTCTCTCTCAAAATACATAAACTTAAAAAAAATGAATGATTATTGATGTAGAGAATAAAATATCATATGATCAATCTAAAAATATATGTGAAATATATATTCTAATTTTAATTAATTTGAAAACAAAATTGATTTCATTTAACTAATAAAAAAATTATCTAAAGGGATAGAACTGTCCCCAATTTTTAACATTCAAGAAATATATATTCTTAAAGAATTTCTTTTTTTCTGCTATATGTCTTACTTTTGCAAAAATTATTTACTTAGGCTTTAAATCAATAACTGAGCATATGCCTTATTAGATATCTGACTGAGAAAAATTCTGCATTGGGTATTTTTATAATAATTTTCTCCTAAGGAAGAGTTAACTTCTTACATTAGAAGAATCTTCTCTGTAACCCTTCAATGAATTGAGAACAAAACTTTGGGAAATACTTGCTGCCACTAAATATATAATTTAAAATCCCATCACTATAAATATTTTCCAAATATTTTTGACATGTTCTAATTTTAAAAATGGTTTAGTCATAATGAATTTAGCTCAATTTAAAAAAAAACACTTTCACCTGTAGGACAGTTTGTCCTTTGTTACCGCTTGATTTTGAAAAATTTAGCTAATACAAAGGATTGCAATGTTGTGTTATGGAAATATTTTTATTGTATGTTTTTAGTCACCTACATGAGCACTTTTTTGAAAAGGATTTAAAAACTTCTAAATATATCTTAAGTTACTGGGAAAAAATCTTTCTTAAAAAATGAGTTTTAGTATTTATATTATATTATTACATTATATTATATTACATTATATTATATTGCATAGAATATATAATTAAGCCTTCTTAAAAATGATTTTTAATATATATTATATACAATATATGTATATATCCATACATACATTGTATATACATGTAATATATATGATATATATTACAAAAGTGGATAATGTGAAAGGAAAATATTAAATTGAAACTTTTAAATATATTTTAAATCTTCAAAATGAATATATTTATTTTCACCATGGGTACTAAAGATAATAATTTGAAATTATTCAATTGGCTATTGTTTTAATTACTGATGAAATCAATTGATAACTATACTCCAGATACTTCTGTCTCTGGGTGGCATTAAATTATTTTAGAATATTGACCAGTGTTGCTTAGAGTAAATAAAGTTATTGCAGGAGTATTTTTCTCAATATTTATTTAAACAAATTCATTGAAAACTAAAGATATTTTATTGAATTACTTTTTAGAAAGCAAATAATTCAGTATTATATATTTAATATCCATTAGAAATAGTAATGTACCCATTTCTGAAATATTTCCATTGTTTTTGAGTGTATAATAAAATTTAAATTTGAAATTTCCGTAATTGAGAAGATAATGTGAAGGGCTAAACCATGGAAATAGCTTTATGGATTCAGATCTCAATTTTTTTTTTAAAGTTTATTTATTTACTTTGAGAGGGAGAGAGCCTGCATGAGTGAGGGAGGGGCAGAGAGAGAGACTTCCAAGCAGGCTCCACACTGTCAGTGAGCCTTGGGGCTTGAACCATGAGATCTGGTATCGTGACCCAAGCTGAAATTAAGAGCTCAGACTACTGAGCCACCCAGGTGCCCCAGATCTCAATTTTTTAAATAAGCATTGACACCAGCTACATCAATGTTCAGCTCAGCCATATTAATCAGAAATTAATGTCTAAGAGACATATGTCCAGTATCTATTCCAATGACTAATAGCTAATTAACAGAAACTTACAGTTGTAAACAAGAAAATGTCAAAATTATTGGAAGGGCGAGCTATATTGTGTTTGTTTTTATCTACCAACCTTATTTTTTGTTAAAAAATAATTTACAAGAAGCCACTTCCTATAGTACATAATCCTCCCAAAAAAGCACCTTTATTTTTCCAGTTAGATACATTAAACATAGAAAGAAGTAGAATATGATGTTGTAATTTGCCATTTAACCCAGTCTATAGAAATACCTAAAAAAATAACTTGCAATTATTGATTTTTACTCCATTCTAAATTATGATTACAAAAATCTGTGGCATTTATTTAAAAATTGTATCTTTAACACCACCTGAATTTCCAAAAGGAGACAGAAGATTTTGATTTTTCTGTATCCTTTCTAATGAAAAAAAATGTAGTAATCTCTAACATCATTCCAGGTATTTATTGAAGTTGAAAATATGAAATATATAGTCATATAATCATTGAATAATTCTCTCAAATACGAACACACACTTTGAGGTAGTTTTTAAAGTGTATTTATTTATACATTTGAAGCATAGACTTTGCTTGTTTCAGTGCAAGATTGAATTTTAAATAATAAGAGAGATCTATTGAAGACTGAAAGTTTTTGTATGGCATTTACATATGAAACTTTTCATTTGCAACTGGTAGCCAAGGTCCTTCCTCTAAGACCCTTTACAATTTCTCAAGCTGATTATTTATCTTCTGTTTCTGAATCCCCTCATTGTATTCTTTCCTTGCTTTGCTTGTTTGTGACATGTTTAGTGAAGAGCACAGTAGCAAGAACTAGTTGAATGTCAAATGTGTACCATTTTTGAAAGACACAAAATGAATCAAAAAAGGAAACAATAAAATGCTACAGTCTGGATAACATAAAGAAACGCATTGTTTTAATCCTTTCACTCTCCTCCAATGGTAAATAAAAAGTCTTTACTATCCATCCTTTGCTTCAGTGTAAATATAATTTACTTATAGCATCCTTTTACATTTGTCAAGGTCTTTAAAAATTTGACTATATTTAATCTCTAAAATTTCTGAAGGAGAGTTCAATATTTTTTTTCTAATATTACTGCAAAAAATAAATATTAAGAAAGTATCTAAAACATATGAAAAGTCTATGGGTATGTGTAAACTGAGCTATTTAACTCAACATTTAAAATTTATTAATCTGCTTAATTTAAATAACAAATGAAACATTTACTGAAAATTTTATGAACTAACACTTTAAAGAAATGTATAATGTCTTTTTTTTTTTAATTATTTTTAACATTTATTTATTATCGAGAGACAGAGAGACACAGAGCATGAGCAGGGGAGAGGTAGAGAGAGGGGGAGACATAGAATGTGAAGTAGGCTCCAGGCTCTGAGCTGTCAGCACAGAGCCCGATGCGGGGCTCGAACTCACAAACTGCGAGATCATGGCCTGAGCCAAAGTTGGTCACTCAACCGACTGAGCCACCCAGGCGCCCAAGAAATGTATAATGTCTTTAAATCACAAAATGTTCTTTGGAAGATTGTATTGATCTCTTCCTCATAATGTTTGCTATTTAAGAGTAAAATGTACTTTCAATATCCCTAATTACCTTTGAATATCAACTATTTAAAAATTTACCTGCATGTCTCTAAATTTACTAAGCATCTTCCAGTGTGTTAGGAACCATAAAACGTGTTCCCAAGTTCAATTCACTACCTCAGTGAATAATTTTTTTTTCAATTTCCTTTAAACTACATAGTTTGATCTCAAAATGTGTAAGTTTTGCCAACAGGATTATCAGTGAATTCTCAATATTTTTGTTCTTATTAATATCTTTACTTTATGATAAAATGAGGTCAGCTGAAGATTAAAAAGTGAGGATAAATGTGTTCCAAAATTATGTCCAGTAAGGTTAATCTAAAGAAGCATTTGTTCCAATAAAAAAGCATCGTAGGGGCTCCTGGGTGGCTCAGTCAGTTAAGTGTCTGACTTTGGGTCAGGTCATGATTTCACAGCTCATGAGTTCAGGCCCCACATCAGGCTCTGTGCTGACAGCTCAGAGCCTGGAGTCTGCTTGGGACTCTGTGTCTCCCTCTCTCTCTGCCTCTCCTCCACTCACAGTCTGTCTCTCTCTCTGTCTCTCCAAAAATGAATAAAAGCATTAAAAAAAATTTTAAAAAAGCATTGTAAAGACCAACTTGTTTACTCTTAAAAATGACATTTCCTAGTCTTTCTACATGATTTTAGTGTCACTACATTGGAATTTGGTGAACAAATATGTGGTAGTTCATTCATGTAATAATATCTTAAACAATTCACCTCTACCTGGTTGAAAAAGTTTGGTGCTACAAATAAGATAAGCATGTTTCACTAAGTGAAGAAATATTACTCATACTCTTTACTCCAAAATGCTTTTCAATGTGTTTTACCAACTACAGTTATATACTAGAGCTGTGTTTTTCAAATCTAGATGCACATTGGTACTACCTGGGAAAATTCTTTAAAATTCAGATCTTAAGGGACACCTGGGTGTCTCAGTCAGTTGAGTGTCTGACTTCAGCTCAGGTCATGGTTTGTGAGTTCGAGCCCTGCATCCGGTTCTGTGTTGACAGCTCAGAGCCTGGAGCATGCTTCAGATTCTGTGTCTCCCTCTCTCTCTGCCCCTCCCCTGCTCATGTTCTGTCTATCTCACTCTCAAAAATAAATAATCATTATTATTTTTTTTATTCAGATCTTAGGCTGTAGTACTAACCAATTAAATCAATACATTTATTAAAAATCTCCAGGTGATATACTGTGTAATTAAGAGCCAGTGACCTAGAACTGCACTGTGTAGTATGGTGCACATTAGCCACATGGGACTAATTTAAATTTAAATTTATTAAAATTAAATAAAACTTAAAATTCCTTTCCTGAGTCACAGTAGCCATATTGTTCAACAGCCTTATATGGCTAGCATATACCATTTTGGACAACTCAGAATTATAAAACATTTCTATCATTACAAAAAGTCTTATTGGACAGTGCTAATAAAGACTTGATATTCAAAGGATGGTTTGTGTTCCATTATCACCGGCCTCATATAAATGTTTGTTTAATGTGGACATTAAATAAAGTTCACTTATACATATTCTAATTTGCTAATATTGGACTTAACTGATTTACCCTAACTTACTTACTTATTTATTTATTTATTTATTTATTTATTTATTTATTTATTTTTAATGTTTATCTTTATTTTTGGGACAGAAAGAGACATAGCATGAGCAGGGGAGAGGCAGAAAGAGAGGGAGACACAGACTCCGAAGCAGGCTCCAGGCTCTGAGCTGTCAGCGCAGAGCTCGACACTGGGCTTGAACTCGTCAACTGTGAGCTCTTGACCCGAGCAGAAGTCAGACGCTCAACCGACTGAGCCACCCAGGTGCCCCATGATTTACCCTATCTTTAATGCCTTAATTAATGACATCAAACTATACATTATTTACTCATTTATACATTCACAACTATTTATTGCATACCAATTATTTGTTAGGCACTGCCACTATGAGCTAGGAAAGATCAAAATAACATTGTTTAGGATACCTTTTGGAATAGGATGAAAATTTAAAGCAATGATAAATGATACAGATGAAGAGAGAAAGAGAGAGACAGACAGAGAGACAGAGAGAGACACACATAATAATTCTTTTTTTTTAAATTTCTTTTAATGTTTATTTTTGAGAGAGAGAGAGGCCCCCTGAGCATGAGCAGGGGAGGGGCAGAGAGAGAGGAGACACAGAATCGGAAGCAGGCTCCAGGCTCTGAGCTGTCATCACAGAGCCCAATGCGGGGCTCAAACCCACAAATTGGGAGATCATGACCTGAGCCAAAGTCTGATGCCCAACCAACTGAGCCACCCAGGTGCCCTGAGACACATAATAATTCTAAGTGTCATAAAGGACCAAGTAAGTTACAGAGAACATTGGGTAAGAAATTGCTACCAGAAAAGGTCAGCAGGGAAGAACTCTGAAAGTAGGGAACATTAATCTAAAAGATAATAAAGAGTCAAAAAAGATAATTATAAACACCACTTACTCATAGGTAGGTTTCATTTGTGACCATCCATATAGATTGTGAACATCATAATGCAAAACGGATGATCCATCACTAAGAATCTGTTCAGTTTCCATACACATAGTTCTGAAATGTAATCCATTTGTTCTTTTTGTGATTTCTGGGGAGAACCAATGGGAAAATATTAATATATTATAAATTACCCTATATTTGAATGTCTAAATAATAGCTATATATTCTTTTGGCAAAAATATTAACCATTGTTTTAAAATAATATTGTTTTTTAATCATTTGTACACTTTGTCTCTGCTAATTAAAGTGAAAAATAATCTGTAATTATAGCTGCACTTATACCTGTAACTGAAAAATCTGTGAAAAAATTTACTGTATTCAGCAACACAAATATTATGAATTAACATGAATGAATAAAACCCTGAAAGATAAGCATACTCCTAAATGCCTACAATATTTTATGCACTCAGATGAGACATATTGATTAAATAGATTTTGATAAAAAATCCATTCAGTAACATGAAGCCCTGGGGTTAAGAACCAGGCAATGCAATAACAACATTATTCTTTGATACACTTTTTCTCAGCTAATGATGCATTTTTTTCAGAGTTTTGCCATCACTTTAGATATCAAAAGTTTACGAAGTTTACTGCCTACATAAGAGTAAACTTCGTAAACTTTTGATATCTAAAGTGATGGCAAAACTCTGAGAGCAACTGGACCCTTCTCTCCTGGGTCAGGGACAACCAAAGAAGTACTGTTAGTATTGTTTCATTTTTTCCTAATAAACAACAATTTAGAAATAAATCTTTTAAAAGTGTTTTTTTTTTTAATCTTGAGGAATACTGACAATTTTCCAATCTGGGAAGGTTCTTAAGAAAATCAAAGTAACAATTTCAAACATGCATAGGAATGTGTACATATAAATAAAATACGTTTCTTGATTTTTTTTTCAAAATAATGTTAAATAGTATTGGGAATGGGTTGAGGTGTGATGTGAGTCAATGTGTAGATGGGTAGTGTGAATTGGGAATGTGAATCCAGTTCCCTACATCATAAAGTATATAAACCCGATTAATAAATAGCAATAACATCAAAAGTGTAGCAACAAAATTGTACCTGGGACATAAGGTGGATAATTTAACTCTTTATTTCTGCATTGATTAGTAACTGTTCCATGTACAAAACTGGATGGTTCATTCATATCCTAAAAAAAGAGAGAAAAGTAAACAAAAAATAAAGTAGAGCATATATTCTTAAAGGAACTAATTCAGAAAACCAATAAATTAAAGCAGCATGTTTGAGTAACGGCACATTTACCGTTCTAAAGCAAAAATATAAGACATCTCAATATTAAAGAGTTAGTTTAGCTCAGTGTTTCTCTTTCACATTTCATGACTCCTTTGTAAAACATAAAATGTCTTACTCTTCTCTGTACATATAATACACATAAAAAAGTGAATTGTTTTTTAGACATAAAATTATAGTAGTGTATATTCTCCCACGTCCTCTCCTCTCCTGCCCCAGTGCCTTCTGTCAATTGCTTTTGAAAAACAAAACAAACAAAACAAAACAAAACAAAACAAAACAATGGTTTGTGGCTTTAAAACCACAGAGTATAGTTTATACATACAGAAAACTTTTATTTATTTATTTATTTATTTATTTATTCATTCATTCATTCATTCATTCATTCATTCATGTTTCAAGTATAGAATTTAGTGATTCATGACTTACATATGACACCCAGTGCTCATCACAAACAGTGCCCTTCCTATAACCCATCACCTATCACCTATCCCCTAGCCAAACTCCTCTTCAACAACTCTCCGTTTGTTCTCATAGTTAAGAGTATGTTTCATTGTTTTCTTCTCTCTCAATCTTTTCCCCACTATGTTCAATTAGATGGAGTTTTATGTACAGTGATAGAGGTGTTTTGCATATTATTTCTGCTCTAGTCTTTATTATTTTTCTTCTGCTGGCCTTAGGCTTCATTTGTTCTTCTTTTTCTAGTTCCTTTAGGTGTAAGGTTAGGCCATTTTTATGATTTTTCTTGCTTCTTGAGGTAGGCATTTATTGCTATATTCTTCCTTCTTATGACCATTTTTGCTGCACCCCAAAGGTTTTGGACTGTCATGTTTTCATTTTCATTTGTTTCCATGTTTTTTAAAAATTTCTTATTTAACTTCCTGGTTGACCCATTCGTTATTTAGTTGGATGGTCTTTACCCTCCATGTACTTGTGGTCTTTCCAAATTTTTTCTTGTGGTTAACTTCAGGTTTCTTAGCGTTGTGGTCTAAAATTATGCATGGTACAATCTCGATCATTTTGTACTCGTTGAGGCCTGATTTGTAACCTACTATGTGATCTATTCTGGAGAATGTTCCATGGATACTCAAAAAGAATGTGTATTTTGCTGATTTAGGATGAAAAGTTCTGAATGTATCTGTTAAGTTCATCTGGTCCAGTGTGTCATTAAAAGCCATTGTTCCCATTGTTGTTAGTGGGGTATTAAAGTCCCCTACTATTACTGTATTGTTATTAATGAGTTTCCTCATGTTTGTTATTAATTGATTTATATATTAGGATACTTCAAGATGGGGGCATAAATATTTAAAATTGTTAGATTTTCTTGATGGATAGACCACTTTATTATGATATGGTGCCCTTCTTCATCTCTTGTTACAGTCTTTGTTTTAAAATCTAGTTTGTCTAATATAAGTATGGTTACTCTGGCTTTCTTTTGACATCCATTAGTATGTTAGATGGTTCTCCATCCCTTCGCTTTCAATCTTCAGGTGTTTTTAGGTCTAAAATTAATCTCTTGTAGGCAGCAATATAGATGGGTCTTGGTTTTGTATCCATTCTGATACCCTATGTCTTTTCATTGGAGTAGTTAGTCCATTTATATTCAGAGTGATTATTGATAGACATGAATTTAGTGCCATTGCATTACCTGTAAAGTTGTTGTTTCTGGAGATTTCTCTGTTCCTCTTTAGTCTTTGTGCTTTTGGTCTTTCTTTCCCATTCAGTATCCTTTAATATTTCTTTAAGGGCTTGTTTAGTGGTCACCAACTCCTTTAGTTTTTGTTTTTCCCTGGGAAACTCTCTCTTTCCTTCTATTCTGTATGATAGCCTTGCTGGATAGAATATTCTTGGTTGCATATTTTTTTTCATTATGTATAGTAAATATATCATGCCAATCTCTTCTGACCTGCCTATTTTCTGTGGAGATATCTGCTAACCTTATTTGTCTTCCCTTTAAGTTAGGGACTTCTTTTGTCTTGCTGCTTTTAGTATTTTTTTTTCTTATCTCTATATTTTGTAAATTTAAATACATTGTGTCTGAAGTTGGCCAGCTTTTGTTGATTTTGATGGGAATTCTCTGTGCCTCCTCAATTTATAAGTCTTTTTCCTTCCCCAGATCAGCTATACTGTCTCAAATAAATGTGCCCCTTTTCTCTCTCTCCTTCTTCTGAGATTCCTGTAATACAAATTTATTATAGGGTATGTGATTAATGGAGTCACTGAGTTCCCTAAGTTTACTTTTATGATCCAAGATTTTTCTTTTCCTCTTTTGTTCAGCTTCATTATTTTCCTATAATTCTATCATCTATATCACTTATTCATTCCTCTGTTTCTTCCTTTTAGTCATTATATGCAGTTGGTTTTGAATCTTGTTTATTGTATTATTCATGTCAGCCTGATTAATGTTAAACTCTGTTATTTCTGTGGGAGGGCACCCCTGATGTCTTCTATGCTCAAGCCCAACTTATGATTGTTGCTTCAAATTCTGGATCAGGCATATTACTTATATCTGTTTTGCTTAGATCCCTGGCTGTGTCTTTTTCTTGTTCTTTCTTTTGGGATGGATCCTTCATCTTGGCGTTTTGCATAAATCTCTGTTCTCTTCTTTGTAGGACAGCCTGTTATATTTCTTGCTCCTGAGAGTAATGGCTTTATGAAGAAGAGATTATACAATGTCCAGGTCCTGGAACTTCCTGAAGTGTCTCCAGTGTGTTCTGGTAGCCCTCTGCTGCTGTGTTATGGCTGCTCTATCCCTCAGGTCAACCCTCTGCAGAGTTCTTGCCTGCAGTGGGGAGTGTTTGGACCTTGACCAGAGTATGGTGAGTTTTAATTAGCTGTGTTCTGATATGCTTGTTAGAAGAAACCTTATGCTATTTCCACTAGAACTGAAGATTTGCAGAACTCAGTGGCTAGGATACATGATACGTGTGGGGGTTTGTGTTGGTCTTCTTGAGGAGGGCCCTGAAGCACTGGTTCTTAGGTGCACTTGCCCTAGGAAAGCAGTATCATTAGAGTGTAGAGGGGGTGGAATTTGGTGTAAGGGGTATAGTCTGCCACTGTTGGCACTGTGCTGCATATTGAAGTTAATTCATTTTGAGGGGAAAGGTAGAGAAATGGTGCCACCAGCTACTTTGTCCTTGAAGAGGGGAGTTCATGCTTGCTGCTGTCAGGGAAGCCCTCTCAAAAGGGCAAATAATTTCCCCTCATGCATTCCAGGAATATTTCAGTTGCTCTTTTCACACTGTCTGTGTCTGGTTGATTGCCTGCCTGGAGAAGTGTAGTGCATTTGGGGCTCTATTCCAGCCACACCAGCTGAGTTTTAAAACTTTAGGGATCTGGTGTGGTGTGGACCTGTTCTGGTCTTCAGGGGGAGGGTCTCGCCATGCTGGGGTTAATGCAGGTTTGACCCAGAAGGGCAGTCACACCAGAGTGTAGGATCATGGGATTTAGAACAAAGCATACTAAACAGCTAGCATCCAGGTCAGTTGCCCTCAGAAGGTGTCTGAATCTATGTTAAGGAGTGGGAGAAAGAAACAGTGCCCACCAGTTCTTTTATTCCCAGATAAGTAATGCCATCTTTCTCAAATGTGCTTCATAAAAAAGGGAACAGTCTTTCCCAGTGCATTTTAGGCAATTCTCAGATCACACCATCTTATCTACCTGCCTTCTCTCCAGGAGTAGGGCAAGGCCCTCAGGGGTCTATCCCAGCCACGCCATGGACCTCAAGAGTTCCAATCGTTGAGCCCCACTGGTTGCAAAAACTCATAAAAATTAGCCCCTCTCATTTTCTAGTCAATGGTTTAGGGGAAGTGTTTTCCTGGTGCAATTCCCTGTGCACTCTTCTCTCTCTTGCCTTTCTCCATGACCAGGAATCTCTCCTCTCCACCACACCTATAATCCATTTCTCTCCCTAACCACGACTTTGCAACTCTTACTTTCCATAATGTGGCCGCTTCTCTACCTCCACTTGTGCAGTTTGCTCTGTCAGTCCTCAGATTGATTTCTTGGGTATTCAGAATGGTTTGATATTTATCTAGCTGTGTTCAAGGTATGAGGCAAGTCTAGGATCCTCCTACCACTCCATCTTACCTCCCTCCTCTCTTACTATCAACATTTTATTTTTTTTTAATTTTTTTTAATGTTTTTTTTATTTATTTTTGAGACAGAGAGAGGCAGAGCATGAGCAGGGGAGGGGAAGAGAGAGAGGGAGACACAGAATCTGAAGCAGGCTCCAGGCTCTGCGCTGTCAGCACAGAGCCCGACGCGGGGCTCGAACTCACGGACTGTGAGATCATGACCTGAGCCGAAGCCGGACGCTTAACCAACTGAGCCACGCAGGCGCCCCTCAACATTTTAAATTTACACCTAAAATTAGCAGATTGTTTGAAAGATAATTTTTGCTAAATTTGTAAGAGATTATGATTTTTTGTACCAAAGACGGACAGTTGTGTGAGATTTATTACTACACTGAATAAAAATAAAATAAGTGTTTATAAACATTTGTGAATAGTTAGAAAGAGTTTATTTGATTCATTGGTGTAAGTAAAAATGTTCAGGAAATAGCATCTATATACATAAAGTAACTGTTAACACTGTATTTTAACTGTCCTTTACATATGGAAAGGATTTTCTTTTCTATGGAAAAATGAGTGGGCTAATTTTTTTACTTGAAAAAGAGAGAGAGAGAGAGAGAGAGAGAGAGAGAGAACACGAGCAATGGATGGGCAGAGAAGGAGAGAGAGAATCCCAAGGAGGCTCCATGCAATTAGCATGGAGCCTGATGTGGGGCTTGAACTCACAAACTAAGATCGTGACCTGAACTGAAACCAAGAGTCAGACATTTAACTAACAGAGCCACCCAGGTGCCCAAAGTTTTATTTTTTTAATGTTTATTTGTTTATTTATTTTTGAGAGAGAGGGAGGGAGAGAGAAAGAGACAGAGGGAGAGACAGAGAGCATAGAGGAAAGGCAGAGACAGAAGGGAAGAGAGAATCCCAAGAAGACTCCATGCTGTCAGCACAGAGCATGGCCCAGGGCTCGAATTCACAAACTGTGAGATAATGCCTTGAGTCAAAATCAAGAGTCAGACACTTAACCAACTGAGTCACCCAGGCTGAATGGGCTGATTTTTATAAAAAAATGCTTTGCTGATGTTATTAGAATTGAGTAATAATTTTGTTGAATCACTACACAATAAATTAAAACAATAACAGCTTAAAATATAAATTGCTCAAAGTTTACTTACAATCCACAAGCCATCAAACTTCATCTGGTTATTGTAGAAATCTATAATTTCCTTTGCCCACCACTCTGCTGTGGAATTCCTGAAAAAATCTGGAAAAGCTACATGAGCTCTGGAAACCTGTAAAAACAAAATTCAGGCCTATATGTAGGAAGTCAAAAGAGAGACCATGAGTGTCTAAGTCCAACATTTATCTGTCCGATTCACAAGTTGTGCACAAATGATAATGAAGGCAACCTGATCCTAACTTTAATTACATTAACATATATTATTTCCCTCTACCACCCCAACAACAAAGAGTAAAAGTGAGAGAGAGAGATACATGGAGTGAGAAGGGAATAGCACTGGGGTCCTTATGAACTGTCAAAAAAAAAGTTCACAACATAGAAATATATTTTCAGTGCTTCTTACAGTTTTAGGAAATTTTTTTTTCCTTTGTGTCCTTAGAGCCCTATACTGCATATTTACTTTTTTGGAGCATGATAGGTAAGAAAAAGGCTTTTGTTTAGCCCGTTTATCTGATAAAATTTTGTTTACCCAGATTTCTGTCCTTCTAGGACCAGTAATATATAGCTTCACTACCCCAACTGTTTGTCTTTCTCTCTCACATCTAATCGTTCCCACCTAACCAGAAAAGAGGTGATTTACTCCTTTCCCTACCAAGAACATTCCCTACTTGTCAGCCTACCCATATAAATTCCAAGGTCAAAGTCTGTGCTAGCTGAGGACTGACCTTCTGCAAGTAAACCAATTGCCTGAAAAACATGGCATCACCTGCATGCTTTCCTGCCACACTTTAATAGTATGTAGTAACTGCCAGGATAGTCTTCTCTATGCATAGGGCATGGGATGGCACTGTGCATAGAGAAAATGCAAAGGGTAGGGAATATAGGGATTTATAAAACACACATATATATCATAGATACTTTTAGGACTGAAGGGAAATTCATTATATCATTATGATCAATAATTACTTTTACTCATAAGGAAAGAAGGCTCAGTAGGTTTATAGTCAACAAATATTTTTTATGTTAGGTCCCTAGAGTATAATGAAAAATAAGTAAGAAATTAATGTCATGTTTTGTTTAAGATCTATTTTGCTCTTTCCGCAATTTATTCATTTTTCTGTTTGCTTTATTCTTTTAGGTGGCTGCTTTCATTCTTTTAATGCAAATCATTAATTACATCCAGAAATTTCATTGGTTATATGTGATCCAAGATTCTCTGTACTTTTTTGTGTTAGATTATGCCAGTGATTATACATAAACCATTGTAAATTGAAGGGATTCCCACCCCCCAAATCTATATATAGAAGCCATGCCTTCCTATCCACTGTTGCTAATATTACCCAAGGTAATACCTGCAATTGAGACTCTGATTTTTTTCCTCAAGAATATTGTTTAGTAATTCTTTGGCTCAACTCTAGAAATAATCTGGTAAGTTTTAAAGTAAGAATCCTCCTCTAATTTTTCACACATGAACTTGTATGACTTAATGATTATAATTTAGCCTACCTAAAATATTGACTGCTCTTAGTGTCACTGATTTTTTCCTGTTGCCTTGATATGGTTTATTTCATTTATTTCTGCTCTAATTTTTTATTATTTCTTTTCTTCTGCTAGTTTTAGGCTTAATTTGTTCTCTTCATAGTTCCTGGAGGTATAAAGTTAGGTTATTTATTTGATATCCTTCTTTTATAATGTTGGTGTTTATCATTATAAACATCTCTCTTAGTACTATTTTTGCTGCATCCCATAAGTTTTAGTGTGTTGGATATTCATTTTTGTTTGTCTCAAAATATTTTCTAATTTCTCTTTTGATTTCTTCTTTGACCCACTCATTATTCAGAAGTGTGTTGTTCAATTTGCACACATTTGTGAATTTTCTAATTTTCCTTTTGATATTGATTTTAGTTTCATTTCACTGTGGCCAAAAATCAAACTTGTTATGATTTCAACAGTTTTAAATTTGTTAAGATTTGTTTTGCAATTTAACATGGGATATATCCTGGCCAACATTCTATGTGCTACTGGATAGAATGTTCTGCTACAGTTGGGTAGAAGGTTCCGTAAGTGTCTGTTAAGTCCATATGGTCTATATATAGTGTTGTTTAAGCTCACTGTTTCTTTGTTGATTTTCTGTCTGCTTGTTCTATCCATTATTGAAGGAGAAGTATTAAAGTCTCCTACTATTATTGTATTACTGTGTACTTTTCCTTCAGTTCTGTCAATGTTGGTTTACATAGTCATCTGCTCTGATGTTGGGTGCATATATATTTATAATTGTCTATCTTCTTGATGAATTGAACCTGTTATAACTAATACTGTCTTTTTGGTATCCCGTGACAGTTTTTGACTTAAAGTCTATTTTTTTCTGATATAAGTATAGCCACCCTTGTTCTCTTTTGGTTGCCATTTATATAGAGTATCTTTTTTCATATCCCTTCACTTTCAGCCTATGTGTGTCCTTAAATCTAAACTACATGTAGACAGCACATACAAAATTGACAAACTGGGGGCGCCTGGGTGGCGCAGTCGGTTAAGCGTCCGACTTCAGCCAGGTCACGATCTCGCGGTCCGTGAGTTCGAGCCCCGCATCAGGCTCTGGGCTGATGGCTCGGAGCCTGGAGCCTGTTTCCGATTCTGTGTCTCCCTCTCTCTCTGCCCCTCCCCCGTTCATGCTCTGTCTCTCTCTGTCCCAAACATAAAAAAATAAAAAACGTTGAAAAAAAAAATTAAAAAAAAAAAAAAAAAAAATTGACAAACTGTTACCTAGACTAAGAAAAAAAAGAGAGAAAAGTCAAATAAGTAAAATCAGATATGGAAGATAAACATTATAACTGATACTATAGAAACACAGCAACAAACAGGATAACATAGAAAAAATTGGATAAATTCCTAGAATCCTACAACCTAGTAAAACTGAATCATGATGAAACAGAAATCTGAAAAGACCAATTACCTATAAGGAGATTGAATCAGTAGTAAAAAAAACCTCCTAAAAAAAGGAGTACAGGACCAAATGACTACACTAGAGAAGTGGACCAAACATTTAAGGAAGAATTAATGCCAATCCTTCCAAATTTATCCCCAAAAAACTGAAGTGGAGAGAATACTTCCAAATTCATTTTAAAAGGTCCACATAGCCTCATAAAAAAGTCAAATATGCCACAATAAAAAGAAAAACTACACAATAATACCCCTCATGAATACAGATGCAAACATCCTTAATAAAATACTAGAGAACTATATGCAGCAGTATATTTTAAAAAGTGATACACCCTGAAAAAGTGGAATTTATCCCAGTTATGTAAGGATAGTTCAATACATGAAAATCAATTAATGTGGTATACCACATTAACACAAAGAGGGTAAAAAAATCACATGAACAAACAATGCAGAAAAAGTTGGCAAAATTCAACACCCTTTCATGATAAAAACTCTAAAAAAACTAAGAATAGAATAAAATATCTCAACATAATAAAGATCATATATTAAACATACCCAGCTAATATCATGCTCATTCAAAAAGACCTGAGTTTTTCACACAGGTGTGCGCACACACACACATACACACACGCACACAGCTAGAACTAATAAACAAATAAAGTTGCCAGATGTAAAATAAACATGGAAAAATCAGTTGCATTGTATACACTAACAATGAACTATCAGAAAAGATAATTGGGAAAATAATCCAATTTACAACAACAATAAAACTAATAAAATACTTAGGAATAAAATTAACGAAGGAGGTGGAACACTTGTGCATTGAAAACTACAACACATTGGTGAAAGATATTGAAGAAGACACAAACAAACAGAAATAAATCCCATGTTCATGGATTGGAAGAATTAATATTGTGAAAATGTCTGTACTACCCAAAGCAATCTATAGATTCAATGCAATCTATATCAAAATATCAATGACATCTTCCATAGAAATAGAAAAAAAAATTCTACAATTCATTTGGAAATACAAATACCCTGAATAGCCAAAATAATCTTGATAAAGTAGAACAAAACTGGAGGCATCACATTTCCTGATTTCAAAATATACTCCAAACCCACAGTAATTAAAATAGAATGATACCAGCACGATAGACAGACACATGGGCTAATGGCACAGAATAGAGTATAGAAATCAATCCATACATATATAATAAACTGATCACTGACAAGAATGCCAAAAGTGTGAAGAAAGGACAGTCTCTTCAACAAATGGTGCTGGGAAAACTGGATATACACATACGCAAAAGAATGAAATTGGACCCTTATCTTATAAAATCAGCACAAAATGGAGTAAGGACTTAAATGTAACACATGAAACTGAGAAACTTCTAGCAGAAAACAAAGGGAAAAAGTTTCATGACATTGGCCATAGCAAAGATATTATGGATATGATGTCAAAAATACAGGCAACAAAAGCAAAAGTAAACACATGAATACATCAAACCAAAAAGTTTTTGCACAGCAAAGGAGCAACAAAGTGAAAGGCAACGTTCAGAATGAGAGAAAATATTTAAATGCTATATATCAGATAAAGTGTGAATCTCCAAAGTATATAAGAAATCCTATGACTCAATAGGAAAAAAAAAAGAAAAGAAAAAGGAAAAGAAAAAAAAGTAACCCAAGCAACTTCTTAAAAAATGGGCAAAGGCTTGAAAACACAATCCTCTAAAGAACACATGCAAATGGCCAACATGTAGATGGAAAGATGCTCAAATTCACTTATCCTCAAGGAAATGTAAAAGCTATAATGAGATATCACCTCACACCTGTTAGGATGGCTATTATTCAAAAAACAAAGACAACAAGTTTGGGAAAGGATATGGAGAAACTGGAATCCTTGCGCACTATTGGTAGGAATGTAAAGTGGTACAGGCACTAAGGAATACAGTATGGAGATTCCTCAAAAAATTAAAAATAGAACTATCATATGATTTAAATATGGTCTTGTATAGAGAATTTAAAAACAATCAATCTTCTTTTTTAAAGAAAATACTCAAATTGAATTATTGGTCAAATTGATCATTAAATCCAAGTGCTTTTACTTATGTACTCAACCATTGTAAAACTTACATTAACAGCTTCATCTTCAGTTAGATTTTCGTCTATTGTTACATTGGGCAAATCTGGCCAAACCTACAGAGAAGGAAGAAATGGGAAAATAGTTCAAAATAAATTCAGTATGGTATGACCATGCTGTAAATAAATTATAATAGAGTTCTGGAGGCATATTGTATACTCAAGTTCCCCAATTCAGTAATTCCTTTAATTGTTTTTTCAGTTTATGTTTTGGAGATGTAACATTTGCAAACTATTCCTAACTGCTATATTAATTTCCTCTTTAATATGGCAAATAGGAAAAAGAATACCAACCTTTGTAAAAGGTAGTGGTTTTAAAAACAATGCATATGAAACATCAAAAAAAAACATTTAAAAAAGGGGGACACCTGGGTGGCTCAGCAGGTTAAGCATCCGACTTTGGCTCAGGTCAGGATCTCACAGTTCATGGGTTTGAATCCCATGTCAGAATCTGTGCTGACAGCTCAGAGCCTGGAGCCTGCTTCAGATTCTGTGTCTCCCCCTCACTCTTTGCCCCTCCCCCCTCACACTCTGTCTCCCTCACTCTCTCTCAAAAATAAACATTAAACATTTTTTTAAATAAAAACAATGCATATAACCAAAGGTTCTAGTCAAGAAATAATATAAAGGCACATACTAAATTATTTAATGTATATTAAAACTGTTTCTACAATTATTCCACTGTTACATATAAATATATTTTTATTTAAAAGGAATTGAAGAACTAATGGATAATGCCATGTTGAGGCAAGTATCTTCTTAGTTTTCACAGTTAGTACTATATCCTCGTCTCTCTCTCCCCTTCCAAACCCTTACCCCATCCCTGCTTCACCATCTACCAATGTCTTCCTCTACCCCAACCACAAACACACAAAACAGAGTCCAAATTTAATCATACTGAAAGCTCTCTTTCTCTTTCAGAAAGTTTCATTTTAAAAAAATATAGATAATCCCCAAGGACTAATTACCTACAAGGGATTAGTTACTGATAGTGAGTAGTTCTTTTAAGGAATGGAACAGAAGATAGGAATCTGAGAAAATGTATAGACATATAAACTGAGAAGAAGGTAGGAAGGAAAAAACCCTTTTCTATGGCTAATCTGCTATACTCGTATGTTTCTTAAAATGTTATGACTTCTCATTAAGTTTATCGTAGGATTTTTCTATTTTATCTCATTATTTTGAAATATTTTCAGACTTACAGAAAAGCTGCAAAAGTTATACCTAGAGTTTTTCTATATCCTTACTTTGTTTCTCCAAATGTTAACATATTTATAACCTCTGTACAATTATCAAAACCTAGAAATCTACAGGCCATGTTGGAATTTCAGCACTTCTTTCACTAATGTGATATTTTTGGTCCAAGAGAGAAAAGAATTCCATACTGCATTTCATTATGTCCCATATTATGGAATTTTGTTTGTATTTTTCTTTTTCATTTTAGTTATGATGAATGGATTTTTGTTTACTCTTTTATATATAAGTCAAATCAGGATTTTTCTATAATATATTAATATACCCAGGTCTGAATATTATTGCTTAAGTGAAATACAGTAAATTATATTCCTTAGTCAAGTCAGGAATATAAGTATAGCTTTTAAAAACATTGCCTCTTTTATTAATGAAAGAAGTACAAACATTTAAATGACTTGCAGTGTAGAATAATGAACAACCATCTTCTTAATAATTTTATAATAAAACACAAGACATTCTAAGAAATGCAATAAAAGACAATATAAAGAGGAAACAAATAGTATTTAGATATATGAGCAATATAAATTCTCTCTGTTTCTAATAATTTGGGTCAAACTTAGAGTACATATTACTTTAATTATTAGCTACTAAATCATTACATTTCTGTATTATATATCTCTCCTTCTGAATAAGTCTTTAACAGTTTTTTTCTACTCAATAGAAATTTTCAATGAAATAACAGTTTTATACTTATTTTATTTCAAGATATCAATTCCATACCTTTGCCCAACAAATATCATTGGTGTTAGGCCATTTGACAAAAACATCTTTCTCCTGTCCTCTGTCAAATGCAGGGTAAGGCTTTGTTTCATTTCCCGAGATGGCTGGATCCTAATATTAAAATGAAATACAAAACCAGGTAACTCTGGAATATAAGTACAGCCACTTGGGTCACTGTTATGAGACATAATTTTCCATGATTACGTTATCATTTACTGTGCTCTCACATAGACTGACAAACAGACTGACAGTATAAACTGCAGTGTTCCAGCTAGACTGTCCTCTAAATTCCTTAGAAGGAAACTTTAAGGACTTTTGAAAATGTATTGGCTATGATTTCAAGAAATATTACTAGCATTTTTTGTTTTGTTTTTATTCCTCCCAGTGGGTTTACTGGCTGCCTAGCTTGCTTCCTGTAAGATATTGATAAAATATTCTCCCCACTGAATCACTAACTTGAAGCCAAATTTTTAAACATGACAAGCATAAGAAGCAATCCCAGAGAATGATTTTAGAATTGTATAGAAATAGAAAATCCATCATAACTTTGTGATAGCTTCTATAAATTGAGGCCAGTTTGTAGCTTCAATGATTATTAGAAGACAGCTTGCCTTTGACTTCCAGATTCAGTCTTAGATCTCTAAGGATATACCAAAATGTGAAGATAGCCTGGTAGCAGCCCATGTAAATAAAAGTGTTAAAGGAAGAAAATATTAGATGTGGGAGTAGAGTTTAAAGTAATTGTCTTTCTATTTTGAAACACCCCCCACAACATCATTCTAGAAGAAAAATCTTAATAATAGCAAGATAATAAGACCCAGATAAAATATAAAATATAAACTAACCAGGATAATAATGTATCTCATTCCCTCCTGTCTTATTTTGTCAACAAACTCAGGAAGATCACGGAAGTTTTCATCAATTGTAAAGTCTAGTTGTCTTTCCATGTAATCAATGTCTGTGTATTGAACATCCTAAAACATATGAAGATAGTGGTAGTGAAGTAAGAATCACAGGAATCAATGCATCACTTTCTATCATAGTTATAAAACTAATACCAATATGAAAGTTTAAATGCCTTTTCATGTAATACTAAAGAGAATTAATCAAGTAACACAATGTTCAACAAATAAAACTACTGTATTAAAGGTGCAAAATATTCCATGAATAAGTTCATATAAATGTTCTGTTTTGTTAACAATTCATTTAACAACTTTGATTTCTAAAGAGTCTTTCAGGTCCATATCCTTAGTTATGTAATTTTCAAAGAAAATAGACACAAGAGTAAAAGATTTATGAGGCTATGAAATTATGTTAAGTGGCAATTTGGAATTTTGTGCATTATATACAGAAAAAAGCATTGTTCTCTTTCTGGAAGCATAAAGCAAATAGGGGATAATTTCAAATAATTTTAATATTGCCAAAGGAGAAGAAATAATTATTTATTAAATCCGTGAATTATAGGATTCTTTTATTACCTATCAAAATCATTTTTAGAATTATAGCCCAAGCATAAATAAACAAAACACTGCTTGCAAATACATATGTACAAACATGTTTAAACTAATAAATGCTTGGATTCTATCGTGATATCTTCACTTTAGACCTAAAATAACAAATTTGTCAATTATTTTCTGTTACTAGTCATTAATTCAATTTCTTCTTCTAGGTGTTATAAAAAGTATGGCTGATATAGTACACAAAATAATGGAAAAGCTCCCTTTTTATAAAAAAATTTCCATGTGCATATTTTTATATCATCTACCTATACATTAAATTTCCTCATAATAATGTATTCAGAAGCCATATACTTGATTCTACTGCATAATGTCTTATAATGAGACTTTTTTCATTTTTCTTAGATTAAGTTCTTATATACCAAGTATTCTAGATGTCACTGTTGAAGTGCTCCCAGAAGGACCCCCTAGGATTCCTTAATCTTGCTAAAAAATAAAATCACAGGGACTATTATTTCTAGATACTCAGTAATATTTAGTTTCCTGAATATTGAGGGAAGAGGATATTTTGCAAGTGTTCAAATTCTAAGTTCCAACATTACAACTATCACCTATTGCAGGGCAAAAATCACTCAGTTTTATCTCCACTTTCTTCTCTGTAATTTGTCACATCAGTTGATGAAGTAGGTTTCTGTGAACTCTTATTCTCATATAAAGAAAATATGGGGAATACACCTGATTACTTATGGCACCCAAAGTTTATTAGAGAAAACCAAGTGCACAGTCACTTGTTTAGTACAACTCACAATCATGGAACTAGAAAGAAGGGGGCGGGGAGGAATGTTATTATCCCTTTTCCTTCATCAATCTAATAAAAACATTTTATAAAAATCTCATGACCAATTCTTTAGGTACTATGAAAAACTAAGCATTTATTATTGCCAAATGCTTAAAATAATTTTAAAGTATACATATTTATTTCAGTTTGCTTTTATAGATGACACATTTAACATTATTGTAAAAACTGATATACATACATAAGGGATCTGAGCGGCCACCATATCGTTATATACTTGCTGAACCTCTGAAGTATTTCTGTACCCATAACGACATAATTGAAATCCCAAAGCCCAGTAAGGTGGCATGACTGGTCGGCCAATTACCTTTGGGGAAAAAAAACAACAACGTTATTTGTGAACTAAGAGAGTTACAATATATTACAGAGAAAACTTTGTGGTTTTTACAAAATGTACAATCATACTGGGGCGCCTGGATGGCTCAGTTGGTTAAGTGTCCAACTTCCGCTCAGGTCATGATCTGACAGTTCGTGGGTTCAAGCCCTGCACAGAGCTCTGTTCTGACAGCTCAGAGCCTGGAGCTTGCTTCAGATTTGGTGTCTCCCTCTCTCTCTCTGCCTCTCCCCACTCACAATCTGTCTCTCTCTCAAAAATAAATAAACATTAAAAAAAATGTACAATCATACTTCATGGTATTGCTTTGTTGCAACTTCCGGAGTTGGACCCAAAAACATATAGAAATCCAAGATTCCTCCAATTATGCGGTAAGTTAGAGCAGGAGTTGGCTGAAAAGTAACATCTGAAAATCAAAAAATATAATTACATAAATATAAGTGTGGATATATATATGTTAATTAGATTATTAGAGAATCACATAAAATGTAAGAAATTCAACAAATGATTGTTTTACCCATTCCATTGCTGTTAAGTAAGAGAACTCCATGAGCATAGCCTTCATCTTCCAGAGCCATGTAATATGGATGAAATCCATAGGAATTAAGTTTATACTAAAATAAGAAAAATAAACATAATATATAGTGCTTAAATAGCAATAGCATATGAATTTTGTCAAGGTAATATTTAAATTCATTATAAGATTGAGCTTATAAGAATTTAAAGGTTCCTTTTTGTACACAAAACTATACGTACTAAAATAAATATATCTCCTTTAGAAAAATAATTGCTTTACTATTCAAACCTGTACTGCTTCAGAGCATGCAAATGAATATATAAATTTGTAACATGCACAAATACATTAATTGATATAAAAAATTGGTATTGGTGTAGTTGGGTTTCTTTCCACAGGTCATATGTCTTAATTTATTTATAAATTGGCACTTCTTTTTCAAAAATAAAATTTCTAAGAAATGATTACAAGATATCTAAGTTTATATAATATTATATGATAGTATTTTAAATGATAATATCTTGTTTATGTAATAGTGTATACAACATTTACTTTAATTTTTACCTAGGTCTTTCCTGAATAAAAAATCTATACTCAGGGTTATAAAATGACTTATCAAAACTCACAAAACTTTTAAGTTGATGATCCCTATTCAAGCTGACATCTTTGACCCATATGTATCCCACTAATTAATTAGCATGTGAAAGTAAATTCATATATTGAGAATCAAGATTATATTAACTTATTAATGTCAATACTAATGTTGAATAGTTTTTAAAGAAATATATTTTGTAAAACATATTCTTTCAAATCAATATAAATTAAAAACAGCCTTCATAACTTAAGCTTGAACTATTATGATACAAATAAAAATTGTTTGAGCACCTAACAATAAAAAGTAGTTGCAATAGTATACACATTTATAATCTCATATTGAATACATGCTTTAGATTCACATCATACGTGAAAAATAGAAATGAGCTAGTATTTTTATTAAAATTGTTTTTTATGATATGCTTAGAATAATTATAGTTAATATTAATTGTGCAATGCATGAAATATTCATGAAATGTATTCCATTAATAAGACAAAACATAGCAAAAAGTGACATGAGCATATAAAAGCATTTTCTAAAGATGTAACTAGTAGTATGGCCCCCTAACATACACAACTATAGCTGGGTATCATTAAGTAAAAAGTTACCATTAAATCAATATCAAAGCAGTAAAAAAATAAATAAATAAATAAATTCTAGGAGAACCCTAGTCAGTTATTTCTAAAAGCTAGGGTAAAAGTAGACCTGGCAGGGGATTCTGAGTTTGAATATTCTTTCTATGCAATTAAGAAGGTAAAGAATGGGGTCACAATCTCCCTTTTCACTGTAATCAGTGATGGTATCTATCCAATCCTGTGCTTTCACCTGTACTTGATTGTGGCTTGTTTGTCTGTTTATTTTAAATCTCTATAGCAGGTCTAGAGATCTCCAGCCCCCTTGTTATAACTTTAATGCTGAGTCTAGGCCTACAGAGAAGTGGCTGTCCTAACCATGGTCTTAGTTGCTTCATGGAGTAGTCAAATACTGGTACCTACACCAGGGGGTTGGTCTCTTGTGAACATTCCCCAAGTATGCCAGTTCAGGTCTCTCTTAAATGCTCTGTGTTCCACTTCCCCAAAACCATATATATATTCTGATGGCAGGCGAGTAGATATTTGAATAAACTGGTTATTAAAAGCAAATCCAGGCAGGTGAGAATCCCAACTGAAAAGAAAACAATTCAAATCCAATAAATATATCAAAAATAGTATCAAAAATAATAATGGTAACTCTTATGTGATATGAAAACAAATAATATTTTTCTCTATATACCTTATTGTACTCAAATATGAAAATAATTATCGCAATACATTTTTCTTTTGACTAGGTTAAAAAATATCTAACATAGGTTTCATTTTTTCAGCATTATTAATAAAATAAACTGTAAGAAAAATATGATTATACATTTATCTTTAGATATAAATTCTTTTTAAAATAAAATTAATATAAAGTTATAAATAATATATGACCCAGAAGTAATATATGTCCTAGAAACTGAAAGTCCTCTGTAAATTTTTGCTACATATAGAATAAAATGAAATCAAAATCAAAATAAACTATAAGGCATGATGGGTATTTTAATTCCAAGCTCTCCGTAATTTCTCCAAAATACAAATCCAAAATACAAATACGATGAAAAATTTCATTTTGTATTTATAAAAATTATTGTTTAAAAAGAAATGTATCAAAGAGAATGTATCATCTTTCTAGTCATTTGTAAAAGCATAAAGGTGGAAGAGATAAAAGTTGGCAGGAAAAAGAAACATAAGAATTATAAAGAATTTGAGACATATTTAAATTTCTATATTAATGATTTTGGAAAAGTATTTACTAAAAATAATGTTTCCCAAATAAAAACAAATAATGCCATTGTACCAGAAATTTTTTACAAAATGACTTCACTTATCCTTTGAAACAAAAATATTATCATACCAACAGAATTTTTAAAACAGTACAGACATACTTTTCTTCATTATCTGTATCCATCCTGACAATTCCTGACAACATCTTCTAAAAAATGACAGGCAGGCTAAAATTACATAAACTGTCTTTTAGTATACTATGGTTTGTCTACAAACCTCTTATTTTTACTAAAGTAAAATGTTTTTTACATAAACTTGTTAATTCATATAATTACTCATTCATAAATAATTTATTCATAAATATAGAGAGATGTATGTATCATAATTTCTTTTCATCAATACCTGGCAGAGATAGTATTAACTCTGTCAGATTCCAGAACTAATAAACTTCAATTTCAATTAATTTCTAATTAAATATTTACATAACACATTTCCACCTAACTTATTTTACAACATTCATACTTTCCAAGAGGAGCCTTGGTTTTGGTTTCCAACCTGATTAGTTGAATGAGTGTGATAATAATTAAATCAATCATATGCAAAATGTAGATGAAATTTTCCAAATCTTAATGATAGTCCCACGAGTGTGATAATTATTTAGTTTTAAAATGTTAAAACAGGTGCCTGAGTGACTCAGTGGGTTAAGCATCCAACTTTGACTTCAGCTCAGGTCATGATCTCATGGTTCAGGAGTCTGAGCCCAGCATCAGGCTCCCTGCTGTCAGTGGGAGCCCACTTCGGATCCTCTGTCTCCCTTTCTCTCTCTGCCCCTTCCCCAAATAAACATTAAAAAAATGTTTTTTGATATTGAAACAGGGCAAGTGACTTAATAGAACTGAAACTATTTTTTAATGTGATATTACTCTAGCACAGTGAAAATAATCTTACCCCCTCCATTCTACAATCAAAATATTCCTCATGTCAAATAATTCAATCACTTACATAACTCTTCCTGTGCTTCTCCTTCGAATCTGGATGCCAAAAGGATTTTCCTTGATTTCAGCATCATAAAGTCTATTTTCATAAGTACTTGTTGGCATGGCTGGAATGTTTAAAGGTACTGGAACTTCATATCTCTTATTTTGGGGATCATAAATCTATTGCAGAGAAATAATGAAAATAAATGTTTTGCTCATATTGCTGAAATACCATGCAAATAATCATTATATAACTTAAATAATTGCTGAAACAAGATATTAGAATTCTTATTTATATAATTCTTAATTCTGCATCCATGACCCATATATCTATACAGAAATCTATATACACATATATATATGTAATGGGATCAAATTATGAATTGCATTTTATCATTTTTTAATGTTTTATAATTCATTTTTCATACTATGAGAAATCTTCAAAAACAAATTTTTAGAGTTAAATATTTTCTTATATGGTTACACAAAATTATTTACCACTTCATGGTTAGACACAGAATTTGTTTCAATGTTTTTGGTCACATGTTTGGGCAATGAATGGTAATGGTAGTTTGTTTACTCATGTCTTTATTTCCTCAGTAGATTTCTTAGAAGTGATAGTGTTAGATCAGACAGACTTTACTAAAATTTGTAAGGTCTTTGATATCTGTTTTCCAGAATTAGTGTGCTAATTAATATTCTAACCAAAATGTGTACTCTAATATTATTTTATGTTAAAATAAAATCATTTATTTTTTATTTCATTCATTTATTTTTTTAAAGTTTGAAAGAAAAATAGGGAGCAAGCAGGGGTGGGGCAGAGAGAGAGGAAGACAGAATCCCAAGCAGGCTCCATGCTGTCAGCGCAGAGCCCAATATGGGGTTTGAAATCACAAACCATGAGATCATGACCTGAAATGAAATCAAGAGTCAGAAACTTAACCAACTGAGCCACCCAGGTGCTCCGAATTCATACTGTTTTAATTCTGCAAATTCTATATCATCTCCTCTTTTTTTGAGTTTTAACTATTGCCATTATTATATGTTTATTTTTCCAGATGAACTTAAAGAAAATTAATTTAAAAAATAGTCTTAATTAGGATTTTTTGTTTATTTTTTGATGTATTTATTTAATACCTCAATACTTTTTACGTTTTTTTCTTATAAAGTCAATTTACTCCTATGATTTTTGATATATTCTTTGTGTTTTTTTTTAATTGTTTTTCTCATTCAATTTTGCCATTGGGACTTGCCTTTATTTCAATTTCTAAATGGTGAATAACAGAATACACCAAAACATTTTTTGGAGATATTATTTTACATCTAGTCTTTTTGATTTTCTTGTCATTTTTAATAGTTTTCTTAATGGATTCCTTTGGCGCTCTTAAGCAAAAAATAATGAGAACAAACCGATAGTTGCCAGAGGGGAAGGGATGGGGACATGGGCAAGTGGGTGAAGAGGAGTGGGAGATACAGGCTTCCAGCTACGGAATGAATACATCACAGGGATGAAAGGCGCAGCATAGGGAACATAGTCAATGGTACTGTAATAAAGTTCTATGGTGACAGATGGTAGCTATACTCATGGTGAACATAGCATAATGTATGCATTTGTCAAATCACTATCTTATACACCTGAAACAAATGTAACATTGTGTGTCAGCTGTACTTCAATTAAAAAAAAAAAACTGCTAAGTGTACCTGTTGAAAGACTTTTTTTTTAAATGTCTTACTGTATTGGTCAGAAAATTCAGGTCACTGTTTAAAAATAATGGAAATAGTAAATATCCCGTTTTGTTTCTTTTTTTTCTGTTTTTATTTATCCCAATGGGACTATCGTCATAATCTGATTCTAAGTAACATATGTATTTAGCAAGAATTTGAAATTTTTAAATCACCACTACTTGTTTAATTATTCACAAATTTGCAAAAATAAGAAGCTGTATTGGAAAAGAAATTGTTTTTATAAAATCAAAACATCTACAACTCAATTAATAGTCCTTAATATTACATTAAAAATGCAAGTATCCATCTATTTAGAATATCTTGTCTTAAGAGATGAGTCTTGCATTGGGATAGTTTATATCAAACATACCTTAAACTGCAGCATATCATTTTTGTGATATTTCACTTCCACACGAAGTGTTGGGATGGGTTCAGAAGGTAGCTTTATTCGAGCACTTGCAGTATTCACCTGGAGGTCAGCTGTTATACCCATTGATGAATATTGAGTTGTACTGACTAAATAAGGGTTGTGTTGTCTAGGAAAGTAACAGCTAGGTGCTTGGGATCTAAAGGTAGGCTAAAAACACAATACAGGTTAATTGCCAGAAATCATAAGCATTATAATATTAGACTCTTCAAAACAATAAGGTAGATATGTTTAATCACCTGATGCATAATTTGTAAATTTTATTATTTAATGCTAAAATTAAATTGTAATCACAGCAGAAAATATCTATTATGCGACCCAAATAAATACTATATACTAAATGATAAATAGAATAATTAATATTTTGACTCTAAAGATAGACCCAGTAGAGGAAAAGGATCAAATGTCATAGCTTTTCAACAGAAAATAAAATGATTCTGTGATCTTTGCAAAATTAAGTATATTACTCATAAATTTTTATTCCATGCTTGTTCTCAATCTTCATATTGACTATTGTCTTTTGTATGTAAGATGGCTCTACAACAACCCTCAGAAAGGTCTGTTCTTAAAGGTTTTTTTCTTTTACTTATAATGAAACTGTACCATCCCATATTTCATGACTGGTCCTTGTACAGGTCAATTACATACTGACCAGTATTTGAATAGGGACTGTGGCCAAAGATCAAAGCTACTACTGTTATATAGGGGTGGAAGCTAGGACCTAAGAAAAACAATGATAAATTGTGGCATGATGGGCTAGTTACCTTACAATAGTCCATTCTCCCATCTTTCTTATTAATTATATTATTATACATCTGGGAGAAGCAACATGCCCATCTGCATCCCTATCTCTTTTGAGGAAATTGTATATGACCCCCAAGACCCTCTTAAAAGAAAAGGGAATATGCTGATTAAAATAAGATATCCTTAGCCCTCCCTCCTTTGGCCCTGGAATGCATACATGATGGCGGAAGACATAATACAGTCTTGAGGATAAAAAAATAAATGATAAATATGAGACACTGATGACCTTGGGAGGCCAGTATATTAGGACTGGGACTCTTTTTTTGTAAAAGACAAATAAATCATGTCTTGTTTAACCAAATCATCATTCGGTTGAATGGATGACCAAAACAACTGGCTAGAAATTACCCCTAGTGGAACTGCTACAACCAACCCAATAATTTGAGAAGTTTTAATAACTTGAGACAATGCTTTTGAAAGCCTGTCTCCTACTGGCATAATATCTTAGTCAATTAAGCTGGTCAGCCACAGCCAACACTTAAGAAGAGTTCAAGAAATAGAGTACTATTTTATTAAGTAAAATGGGCATACTTTATTAAGTAAAGCAAGGCACACTATCCAAAGTGCCTGGAAAGCAACTTACACATTCATTTAGTCTAGTATTTACTAAAGTATGTCTTTGGAGAATTAAGATTAAAATAAATTGCCTATAAGAAGTCCTAATTTCAAATTCCAAATGCCTCTCTAGATGAATTTAGTTCATATGCTGTAGAATTAAGATTATAATACATAGTGTTTACATTGAGATGTTTATGTAAAAGCCATGTTATGAATCATAATTAAAATTCTTAGTACCGTTTCCCATAAACAGCCACGTTCTTCACACTTTTCTCTAGTTGCAATGTCTGCATCTGGATAACAAGTAAACCTTTCATTTTCTGAGAATTTTTGACTCCATTGAACGGTAAAGTTTCTTCCCAGGTTAAACTTGAGACTATAAATTAAGAGACTCTTTGAAGACAAAGAAACATTAAAGAATATTTGTGAGCACTGGGCAATTTAAAAATACTTAACATTTATAAAATGTAGCAACCACAGCAATTCTTTAAATTAAATCATTCATATTTTTAATAGAATCCTTAAGGAAAAGAAAAGAAGGAGAAAACATGTCGTGCTATTGAAAGGGCTAGAAAACTTAAAATAGGAACTATGAGGTAGAATACTAATGAAAAGCATTATTGCTAAATGAATTCAATTCTCAATTCTGCCATTTAAGGCTTATGAGTCTTGGGGAAAATTGTCTATCCTGTATTATCCTCAATTTCCTCCCTTTGTAAAATGGGGATGATGGACCCTACTAAAGGGATTGCTATACAAACTGAATGGCAAATGTAATTTAAAGCATCTAATACAATTCCTGGGGATTACTAGGTATGAAATAAATGTTAGTTCCTTCAAGAAAGAAAAAGGGTGGGAAAAGTTAACCACTTAGGTTGATATGGAGGCTCCCAGAGTCAGAGGAGGGAAATATTTATTTCTTCAATTCTGTCTCTAATTTGAGTAACTGCTTACATATTTGATGGATGAGTTAGATGGGACATAACATGACATGATGCAAAAAAGAAAAAAAAAGAGAATAATTACATACATACATACATATAATAATACATAATTGTTTCTATTGTTAGGATATTGCAAGTTATTTTTTTATTGTCTGTATACCTTGAGAATAATATTGGAAAAATTTATCCCAGACTTCCATCTGCATAGCTTACTTTATGATATCAACTTACCCTCATAACTCTACATGCATGAATGAAAATTCACATAAAGATCAATCTAAGTACAGCAGAATTAGGAAGGTGTATCTATTAAGTCCGTGCAAATCTTACATAAGCATAAATATAGACACAGATATAAACTGAGATCGCAAAAAACATAAAATTATTAAAAAAATTTTTTAAGTTTATTTATGTTTGAGAGACAGAGCATGAGCAGGGGAGGGGCAGAGAGAGAGGAGACACAGAATCAGAAGCAGGCTCCAGGATATGAGCTGTCAGCACAGAGTCTGACAGGGACTTGAACCGACAAACCGGGAGATCATGACCTGAGCCAAAGTCAGACGCTTAACTGACTGAGCCACTCAGGTGCCCCCAAATAAAATGAGTTTTGATAATCTTTGCTAGAGTCCTAAAGTTCTCAATAGCCTTGTATTATTTAATTTATATTAATTAATTTTTATGGTTTTAGGGATATATAAATTATAGTATATTTACTAAATAAAAATAATTAACAAGTACATATTTTTATGAAAATTGCCAAGTGAGAAATTCTGGGCCAGAGTAGGAAAAAAATTACTCTAAGAAAATGTTCTTTATCTCAAATAATTTAGAATTTATGCTGATATTACCAATAATTTAAGATTTATATGAATGGTGGAAAAACAAATAGCAATAAAATCACTTTGATGTTTTAAGTTATTATGGCCTACATTTTAAATGCAGTACTTGATTACCCAAAGCAACATTATGATTCAAATACTACATTTTACAGATGAGGAAGCTGTGATAAAAAGGGATTAATTTGATATGCTTAAATGCAAAGATTACAGGGCTAGAATTTTAGCCCATCCTATGACTCCCTTTCTCTGTCTAGAATACATCTTAAGATGTACATCCAATGTGGGGCTCGAACTTACAACTCCAAAATCCAGAGTCACATGCTCCACTGACTGAGCCAGGCTAGTGTCCCTCTAGTATATATCTTAAGACAGACAAAAATTACAACTGCACCTAAAGGGGAGAGTGTAAACAAAAATTTGATGAAAAAGCTACAAGATATATCAAGGACAGTGAAGATTCATGAAAGAAGAAGCATAGAGAGTGATTTATTATAGATAAATCAATACCTTAAAGAGTATTAAATGCAAAGCTAAAACATTTAGAACCTTTACTGTATGCAACAGATTAGAAAGTTAGAGTTCAGGGTAGGAAAATGGCGTGAAAAAATATTATGAAAGTATACGTAAGTGATATCCAAGATACAGTGAAATAAAGAGAAGTAGAGCAAAGAGCCCCTTTAATGTTGATATCTAAATATAAATTAGAATGATCTAAAATGGAATATTGGTAGCAAAAGGGAAAGAAAGTAATGTTGTGAAGAAAAAAAAAATCACAAAACCAAGAGACTGAATGGCTAAGTTATGTTAAAGGTGAGAATATGTAACAGCTCAAATATTTTTAAACATTTAATTTACCTGGTTGGAAGCTGTATAAGTAAAATTGTAGTGAGCTTTCATTGGCTGATTATCTTCCACCACTGTGACTTGTATAACAGGATCTATCAACCCAAGGATTTTAATAGTCTCAAATGCTAATGTGTTTCCTTCCTGGTATGATGAATGTGTGCATATCATATCTAATTTGTTCTGAAAAGAAGTATATAATAGTGTAAATTAAGTAGAAGTTCACTGCATACAAACCTGAAATAACAATACAAGTATACAAGTGTGAAACAGAAAAAGAACAAATCTTCTATCCCTCCATTCCCTTCAGTTCTCCACATCCACGTAGCAGATATAAATACACTCATTAATAACTCTTTTCATTTTTTGTACACATGCTATAAAATTTATTTTCAGACATAACCTAAATTAGCCATGATGCAATTAATATATGTCTCTTCTCATTCTAGGTGTAATGTTGATGAAGAATAACAGCTTTAGCCACAAAGAATGTAAGAAGAAAACCAACATCTAAAACAGAATTGCTATTAAATATTCAAATTTTAGCTTTGTACATAGATTTTTCACCTTCACTCAAAATCCATGACAATTATTGCTGTGACTGGTATATTAAAACCTTTTCAAATATGTTGACATTATTTTTCTAGGTCATGTTGCTTAAACCAGACATAGAACTTTAAGATGTCTGAAGATTTCTTGTGCATCAATTTCATCATCACATTACATATAAATACTAAAATTTAAGGTAAAAATGTATTTATAGTTTAATGATTTAAATTTAAAAATTTAACAATGTATTTCATTTATTTCTATTGAAATTCGGAGGTAAATGTAAACATCTTTTCAAAAAAAATTCCATGATAAAGGCCTAACCCAGACATTAACAAGATACATGTTTAGCTGTGTATCCAAGGAAAATACTTACATTAGAAACTGAAAATGTATATAAAATGTATCTGCCATTTTGTATGGTATCTGAAATGGGAAAAAATAAAGATATCAGATCAAAATGTAATTCTCTATTGTTAAATTCTCTATTTTTACAGTATAACAATTAAGAAATTAAAAAAAATGGTTTATTAATGAAGCAAATTAAACAGATTATCTTTTCATATTAAGGTTTTTAATCACCTCTATACAAAATAATCTTGGTAGTTTATTATTAAAGTAAGTAAATGTAATGAATACATATGTGCCTCATTTAATTTTTCAAAGATGGCTAAGATATTTATGGAAATTAACAGAAAGAAAAATTTACAGTAAAATGTACATAAAATAAATTCATTATTTTGAACGATATTTTATCTATTGCTAGTAAAATAAACCATGTAACATTCAGCTTACTTTGGAAGACATGGCACACCATAATTTTATTCTGTATCTTAAACTTTTTTCTTTATTTGAGGAAATAAAGTGAATCTGGAGACATGTTAAAGACTGAACTAAACTTTAATGAAGAAAATGGAACAAGACAATGATTTTATTTTTTAAAATTTTTTTTTGTTTCATTTATTTTTGAGAGAGAGAGTGAGAGAGAGCGAGAGAGAGCACAAGCAGGGGAAAGGCCGGGGGTGGGGGTGGCGGACATAGGATCCAAAAAGGGCTCCATGCTGACAGCAGTGAGCCTGATGTGGGGTTGAACTCACAAACCCTGAGATCATGACCTGAGCCAGAGTCGGATGCTCAACCAACTGAGCCACCCAGGCACCCCAAGACAATGATTTTCTATACTATCTATATATGTGATACAACTTTTTATTAATATTTTTATTTAACAGAGAAACTGAAGATTATGGCTAAAATAATTTGAAAGAAATAAAGTGAAAAAAGTCAAAGGAATTCAAGAATATATAATATTTTTTCAATAACATTAATTTACCTAAAATTTATCATAATTAATGAGATAAAAATCATAAACTGAAGGTCATTTCACGGTTTTCACGTTTATTTACGAGTTGATTATTTAGAAAATTCTGATTTTAACTTTCGAAGCACATACCTATATAGATACCATATTAGATGACCAAATCACATATCCATATTTAACCATCTCTTATATGAAAGTAAATTATCAACATACATTTTCATGAGTAGAAAGAAATATATTTGAGTATATTTATATAATTTGAGAAAAAAGAATAGCCTTAAAACCAAGCTCCACATCCTACCAATACAGATATGATCTCAACAACATTCTTTAATTGATGATCACAAATAATTTAGTTCAGCAGGAATCCAATCTCTTTTTTTTATATGTTTATTTATTTTTGAGACAGAGAAAAACAGAGCATGAGCAGGGGAGGGGCAGAGAGAGAGGGAGACACAGACTCTGAAGCAGGCTCCAGGCTCTGAGCTGTCAAGCACAGAACCCGATGCTGGGCTTGAACTCACAGACTGTTAGATCATGACCTGAGCTGAAGTCTCAACAACATTCTTTAATTGATGATCACAAATAATTTAGTTCAGCAGGAATCCAATCTCTTTTTTTTATATGTTTATTTATTTTTGAGACAGAGAAAAACAGAGCATGAGCAGGGGAGGGGCAGAGAGAGAGGGAGACACAGACTCTGAAGCAGGCTCCAGGCTCTGAGCTGTCAAGCACAGAACCCGATGCTGGGCTTGAACTCACAGACTGTTAGATCATGACCTGAGCTGAAGTCAGACGCTTAACCAACTGAGTCACCCAGGCACCCCAGGAATCCAATCTTAAGTAACTTTTACGTAGTAAATGTTTGGAACCTATTATCATGACAGAGCTCACCCTAGTGTGCTTAGACCCTAAGGTATTTGAAACCGAGCAAGAAGGCTGGTGTGCTGAAGTAGAATGAGAAATAGAATGAGAAATAAAGAGCAGTAGGGGACAACTGTGTGTGTGTGTGAGCTTGTGTGTGTGCACACATGTGCAAAGGTACAGATCACGGTCAGTGGTCTAGGTCTTGGTAAAGTCTCTGGTTCCTAACTGAATCATCTTTTAAAAGATGATTTTAAAATCTATCTGCTGGATTGTAAATAAAATGTACATGGAGTTTGAGAAGAACTATGGACATAGACCAGTTAGGGAGGTATTACACTAATTAAAATGAAAGACAGTAATGATAGTGGTGGAACTGATGAGAGAACTAGGTCAAGGGAGAACCAAGAGAGATTCCTAGGTTGTGAGAGAAAATGGTCAACTAAAGTTTTTTGGCATCTCGTAGAGATGAAATTACCATCAACTGACAGGTAAGACTGCAGGTGGAGCAGATATATTGCAGTAATCTATATGTTTATAGATAAGACTTAAAAATGAACATGAATTTTTTAATAGATTCCATATTTTCAAATTGTAAGAGAGCACAACAATGCATAGACTATTTCTTGAAGTTAGAGATATTTGGATGTTTCACACACATACAAAGACATATGGGATATTTAATACATCTGAGAAGTAGTGGGCTAAAATAGGAGCTAAACTATAATTCTTTGTACACATATATATAAAACAAATACCTAAGAGCCTTCTATTAAAAGAAAGAAGATAATATGAAAGTTAACACATTTATTAGGGTAATTATAATTGACTAAACCGATATTTTTACTATGGTGTAATTATATATTAGCAAAAAATGGCTCATCGTTTATTCATTTGGATTACTGAATTTTCAAGTTTGGGGCTCATGAAATAAAATTAAAGACAATAATTAAATTGTGAAACATTTATATGATAATATTCTTACCTTAAATAATTTAACATTAATTAACTAAACTTTTAAATGTTTGTTTTTTTATAGTAATAAAATTTTAGTTTTAACTATTACAATCATTTAAGAGAGTTGAAACTATGATACAATTTATATATCTGTGAATTTATTAACTACTTTAATTAAAATTAATAATCTAATAGAGAAAGATATCTATACTTGTCAAACAACTTGACAATGAACTAATAGACAAAACTAAATATTGTAATTTAATATTGATAATTTAAAGAACAATGTTAAATTTCAGAAAGTAACCTCATAGACTAAAATAGATAAAAAACAAGAATTAAAAATAAAGCTTGTGACATTTTTTAAACAGATGCATATATCAATAAAGGCAAATGTTCCCTCATCAGAATGAACATTTAAAAGCATATCACATTGAGACTTACTTTTAGTTTCACCATCATCCCAGAAAAAGTCTCCTTTTGCTGTGTTATCTTCATCTAATGCAACTATAAGTCCTAGAGGGTTCTTTCGGCTGTTAAGTAAGTTTGGGAGATTTGTTATTCAAAGTAAATTTATAATAGTGAAATATCCTATAAATAAGTCCATTTCAACCTAATGGATTTTTAGGAGTACTGCATTCATGTGAGAACATTGATATCAATAAAATTTATGTCTATACTTATTAATAATTTGTCCACAAGAAAATAATTTATAAATAAAAATAAATATAATAAACATAATATGGAATTGTTTGGAGGCTAAGTAGGACACAAGCAAAATTGAAACAGTATAATGATACTTCAATTCAAACAAGAAAAATTAAATATACCTTATGAATGCAGAATATATTTAACATGTATTTACAACACCTCAATTAACTCTACCTTGCAATTTATCAGGGCTACATCTTATATACATAAAAATGAAAAGTACAATATAACAAATTTAATGCAGAGCGCCTGGGTGGCTCAGTCGGTTGAGTGTCAGGCTTTAGCTCAGGTCATGATCTCATGGTTCGTGAGTTTGAGCCCAACGTCTGGCTCTGTGCTGACAGCTCAGAGCCTGGAGCCTGCTTCTGATTCTGTGTCTCCCTATCTTTCTGCTCCTCCCCTGTTCATACTCTGTCTCTCTCTCAAAAATAAATAAACATTAAAAAATTAAAAAAAAATAATGCTCAGTGGAATATCTAATAACCTTAAAAATCAAGCTAATTCTATCCTGAGACATAATAAATAAAATTTTTTCCTTAGTTATATATTACTGTAGGTTTTTAAACCTAAAATAGTACCCCTAAAATAGTACCCCTATGCAGTCCAGGCAACTGCTCTGTATACAACATATTCCATCCTGCATACACTCACCAAAGCGTATGCTTCTCTTGTTCAATACAGCTCTAGAATTTAACTAATTTGTTGGAGAACACATTCAAGAAACAGTTACAGTCTGAAAATAATCAATTGTAGAATGCCAAAATAATTACATTACTAGCACACATTCATTCACTCATATATGTGTTCCTTCAACAAATATTTAGCGAAAATAGGGAGCAGATTATGAGTCAGATGTTATTATTGGTTTGGGGACTAAAGCAGCGAAAAGTCAAGTCCCTGCCTTCATGGAGTTTACAGTCTAGGGGAGTGAACACACTACCTGTACGACTCCAGATATTCTTAAGGTTATGAAGAAAACACAGGAGGATAAGGAATAGAGAGTGACTATCTCTTGCGATGTTGCAAAATGTGAGGAAATATGTGGATTCAATATAACACCTTATGTGCCCTTTTGAGCCAGAATTTTCAAGTTTCGTCTTTTTTCCCCAAATATTTCTGTAATTTATTCTTAATGAACAACTTAGTTTCTGTCTTGTTCTTTCCCTACACAGAATTTTCCACCTCATTTATCAATTTAAATGTAAAACATTTTAGCAGAAAGAAAAACATGTGTCATTTACATATTGAAAATCTAAGTATGATTTTTTAACAATTATATAATTTACTTTAAGTTCTCATATTTTTATTAAGATAAGGACTGAACTTTAATTATACATATTCTATAGAGAATGTCAGCACATTTTTAGCACAAGAAATAAATTTATAATCTATGTTCATTCTTTAAGTCAAGCAGTTTGTAATAATGTATATAATTTGCATTTTTTTTTATAAATGATGATTATATTTAAGAATTCCCTCTCTACATAAATATTCTGGTGAAAAAAATGAAACATTAATCTTTGATTCTTAATAAAATAGAAATATTAAAACTTGAATTATATCTCAGATTTAAGTTAATGATTTGTCATTTTACCTTGCATTTGTAGTTACAGCAGGTTGTTGAATGGGGATAATATAACCTCCTCTAAGATGTAATCCTATTTTGTCTCCTGGAAGGTACATATTAACACGTTGTTTTTTCCATGGCCTTTTTGCACCCTAATATTTAGAAGTTAGGAAGATTTTTTTAGTATTTGTAAAAATTTTAATCCCACTTCACAATAATTTGAATTTACACATTGAAATAATTTTTACTGTGAGCAATTCAGGTCATTTAAATGAATATTAATATGCTGACTTTGAACTTTGAAAAAATTTTTTTTCAGTTTATTGAACAAGGCAGGATAAAAATAAATCTACTTTCCCCCCCAAAACCAAAACCCAACTTAGAGAAATCCATTTCCCCTCTATGATATTTAGTACTCTTACTTAGCCCTATTTTTATTGTTTGTTCTTGTTTAAAAAAGCTTTTAAAAAATCATTGTTTCTATAAAAATAAAGAGTCTGCTTAGCAAAAGTAAGTGATATACAAAATGATGCCTTTTAAAATAAATACTTCTTAAAGGTCTTAGTCAATTACAAAAATAGGTTGAATATGAATGCTACCATGTTGCCTTTTCAAAGTTGAAAAGAAAATCTTTCCCGAACTTTTGAATGTACCATTATAAAAACAAATGTTTAGGATTAGCTCAGTACTCAATTCCTCTGGCATTAAAATAAATATATAAATAGAAAAAGTATTAAAATGAATCCCCACTCCTTCCTAAAATTACCCCTGACTTATTTCTGTAAACTAAAAATAAGTAAGACTCCAGGGGGAAGATGGCAGCATAGGAGGACGCTGGGCTCACCTCACCCTGCTGACCACTTAGATTCCACCCACACCTGCCTAAATAACCCAGAAAACCACCAGAAGACTAGCAGAATGGACTCTCCAGAGCCAAGTGTAGACAAGAGGCCCATGGAAGAGGGTAGGAAGGGTAGAAAGGCGGTGCGTGCTACACGGACTGGCGGGAGGGACTGGGTGGTGGAGGGGCACCCCGCCAGGCAAGGCAGAGCGCCTGAAGTCTGGCTTGCAAAAGCCAAGGGGTGGGACTCCGTGAGTTCTGACAGCCGGTGGGACTTAACATCTAGAATGTTAAAAGTCAACAGCTCTGCTCTCAGAGACTGGGGAGGGTGAGACGACGCAGGGAGGGAGAGTTGTTGAGCCCCAGAAGACAAAACTCAGCTTGGCACGGGAACAAAGGCGCTGGCAAGCGCCATCTCCCCCTCCCATCCCCCAGCCAAAATTCCAAAGGGAACCAGTTCCCGGCACCAAACTTGCCTGCACTGTGCAAACACCCAACTCTGTGCTTTTGTGGATCCATCCCTCCAACGGGTCTGCCTCCCTCCTGGTGCTGCAAGGCCCCTCCCACAGAGGACCTCCCACGCAAATCAAGCTAAGCCTGCCCCTCTCGCCCCTGTGCACCTTGCGGATCCACCCGGGCTAATATGCCAGATGCCATGCAAGCCTGGCAGTGTGCAAATAGCCCAGACAGGGGCCACACCACTCCACAGTGAGTCCTGCCCTTGGGAGAGTGGAAGGTAAGGTACACACCAGTCTGACTGGAGCCCCAGCGGTGGGCTGGGGGCAGACATCAGGTCTGACTGCAGCCCTGCCCACAATACAAGTCACCCTGGACAGCACAGGGGAAGTGCCCTGCAGTTCCAAGCCATCTCAGGGAGTACCCAAAATGACAAAACAGAAGAATTCTCCTCAAAAGAAACTCCAGGAAGTAGTGACAGCTAACGAATTGATCAAAAACAATTTAAGCAATATAACAGAAAAAGAATTTAGGATAATGGTCATAAAATTAATTGCTGGGCTTGAAAAAACACATAGAGGACAGCAGAGAATCTATTGCTACAGAGATCAAGGGATTAAGAAACAGTCATGAGGAGCTAAAAAATGCTATAAATGAGGTGCAAAATAAAATGGAAGTGGCCATAGCACGGACTGAAGAGGCAGAGGAGAGAATAGGTGAATTAGAAGATAAAATTATGGAAAAAAAGGAAGCTGAGAAAAAGAGAGATAAAAAAAAATCCAGGAGTATGAGGGAAGAATTAGAGAACTAAGTTATGCAATCAAATGGAATAATATCCATATCATAGGAATTCCAGAAGAAGAAGAGAGAGAAAGGGGCTGAAGGTGTACTTGAACAAATCATAGCTGAGAACTTCCCTGATCTGGGGAAGGAAAAAGGCACTGAAATCCAAGAGGCACAGAGAACTCCCTTCAGACGTAACATGAATTGATCTGCATGACATGTTGTAGTGAAACTGGCAAAATAAAGGATAAAGAAAAAATTCTGAAAGCAGCTAGAGATAAACATGCTATAACTTACAAGGGTAGACCCATAAGAGTAGTGGCAGACCTACCTACTGAAATTTGGTAGGCGAGAAAGGAATGGCAGGAAATCTTCAGTGTGATGAATAGAAAAAATAGCCAAAAATTCTTTATCTAGCAAGTCTGTCATTCAGAATAGAAAGAGAGATAAAGGATTCCCCAAACAAAAACTG
The DNA here is from genome assembly GCF_024362965.1 of Panthera pardus. Classification (NCBI taxonomy): domain Eukaryota; kingdom Metazoa; phylum Chordata; class Mammalia; order Carnivora; family Felidae; genus Panthera; species Panthera pardus. The sequence goes on along the minus strand of NW_026526721.1, from coordinate 99,628,373 downwards.
AAGGAATTCATCACCACTAAACCAGCCCTACAAGAGATCCTAAGGGGGATTCTGCGAGTGAAATGTTGCAAGGACCACAAAGTACCAGAGACAGCACTACAAGCATGAAACCTACAGACATCACAATGACTCTAAACCCATATCTTTCTATAATAACACTGAATGTAAATGGACTAAATGCACCAACCAAAAGACACAGGGTATCAGAATGGATAAAAAAACAAGACCCATCTATTTGCTGTCTACAAGAGACTCATTTTAGACCTGAGGACACCTTCAGATTGAAAGTGAGGGGATGGAGAACTATTTATCATGCTACTGGAAGTCAAAAGAAAGGTGGAGTAGCCATACTTATATCAGACCAACTAGACTTTAAATTAAAGGCTGTAACAAGAGAAGAAGAAGGGCATTATATAATAATTACAGGGTCTATCCATCAGGAAGAGCTAACAATTATAAATGTCTCTGCACTGAATACAGGAGCCCCCAAATACATAAAACAATCACAAACATAAGCAACCATATTGATAAGAATGTGGCAATTGCAGGGGACTTTAATACCCCACTGAACAATGGATAGATCATCTAGACACACAGTCAATAAAGAAACAAGGGCCCTGAATGATACATTGGATCAGATGGACTTGTCAGATATATTTAGAACTCTGCATCCCAAAGCAACAGAATATACTTTCTTCTCAAGTGCACATGGAACATTCTCTGAGATAGATCACATACTGGGTCACAAAACAGCCCTTCATAAGTATAAAAGAATTGAGATCATACCATGCACACTTTCAGACCACAATGCTATGAAACTTAAAATCAACCACAGGAAAAAGTCTGGAAAACCTCCAAAAGCATGGAGGTTAAAGAACACCCTACTAAAGAATTAATGCATCAACCAGGCAATTAGAGAATAAATTTAAAAATATGTGGAAACAAATGAAAATGAAAATACAACAATCCAAATGCTTTGGGATGCAGCAAAGGCAGTCCTGAGAGGAAAATACATTGCAATCCAGGCTTATCTCAAGAAACAAGAAAAATCCCAAATATAAAATCTAACAGGACACCTAAAGGAAATAGAAGCAGAACAGCAAAGGCAGCCTAAACCCAGCAGAAGAAGAGAAATAATAAAGATCAGAGCAGAGATAAATAATATAGAATCTAAAAAAACTGTAGAGCAGATCAATGAAACCAAGAGCTGGTTTTTTGAAAAAATAAACAAAATTGATAAGCCTCTAGCCAGGCTTCTCAAAAGGAAAAGGGAGAGGACCCAAATAGATAAAATCATGAATTAAAATGGAGTTATTACAACTAATCCCTCAGAAATACACAATTATCAGGGAATACTATGAAAAACTATATGCCAACAAACTGGACAACCTGGAAGAAATGGACAAATTCCTAAGCACCCACACACTCCCAAAACTCAAATAGAAAGAAACAGAAAACTTGAACAGACCCCCAACCAGCAAAGAAATTGAATCAGATATCAAAAATCTCCCAACAAATAAGAGTCCAGGACCAGATGGATTCCCTGGGGAATTCTACCAGACATTTAAAGCAGAGATAATACCCATCCTTCTCAAGCGGTTCCAAAAAATAGAAAGGGAAGGGAAACTTCCAGACTCATTCTATGAAGCCAGCATTACTCTGATTCCTAAACCAGACAGAGACCCAGCAAAAAAAAGAGAACTACAAGCCAATATCCATGATGAATATGGATGCAAAAATTCTCAATAAGATACCAGCAAATCGAATTCAACAGCATATAAAAAGAATTATTCACCATGATCACGTGGGATTCATCCCTGTAGGGCTGGTTCAACATTTGCAAATCAATCAATGCGATACATCACATTAATAAAAGAAAAGAAGAACCATATGATCCTGTCAATCGATGCAGAAAAATCATTTGACAAAATTCAGCATCTTTCTTAATAAAAACCCTCAAGAAGGTCGGGATAGAAGGAACATACTTAAACATCATAAAAGCCATTTATGAAAAGCCCACAGCTAATATCATCCTCAATGGGGAAAAACTGAGAGCTTTCCCCCTGAGATCAGGAACACAACAGGGATGTCCACTCTCACCGCTGTTGTTTAACATATTGTTGGAAGTTCTAGCATCAGCAATCAGACAACAAAAGAAAATCAAAGGCATCGAAATTGGCAAAGATGAAGTCAAGCTTTCGCTTTTTGCAGATGACATGATATTATACATGGAAAACCCGACAGACTCCACCAAAAGTCTTCTAGAACTGATACATGAATTCAGCAAAGTCGCAGGATACAAAATCAATGTACAGAAATCAGTTGCATTCTACACACTAATAATGAAGCAACAGAAAGACAAAGAAACTGATCCCATTCGCAAATGCACCAAGAAACATCAAATACCTAGGAATGAACCTAACCAAAGATGTAAAAGATCTGTATACTGAAAACTATAGAAAGCTTATGAAGGAAATTGAAGAAGATACAAAGAAATGGAAAAACATTCCATGCTTATAGATTGGAAGAATAAATACTATGAAAATGTCAATACTACCAAAAGCTATCTACACATTCAATGCAATCCCAATCAAAATTGCACCAGCATTCTTCTTGAAGCTAGAAAAAGCAATCCTAAAATTTGTATGGAACCACAAAAGACCCTGAATAGCCAAAGTAATTTTGAAGAAGAAGACCAAAACAGGAGGCATCACAATCCCAGACTTTAGGCTCTACCACAAAGCTGTAATCATCAAGATAGCATGGTATTGGCACAAAAACAGACACACAGACCAGTGGAATAGAATAGAGACTCCAGAATTGGACCCACAAAAGTATGGCCAACTAATATTTGACAAAGCAGGAAAGAATATCCAATAGAAAAAAGACAGTCTCTTTAACAAATGGTGCTGGGAGACATGCAACATGCAAAAGAATGACACTAGACCACTTTCTTACACCATTCACCAAAATAAACTCAAAATGGATAAAGGACCTGAATGTGAGACAGGAAACCATCAAAACCCTAGAGGAGAAAACCTCTCTGACCTCAGCCGCAGCAATTTCTTACTTGACGCATCTCCAAAGGCAAGGGAATTAAAAGCAAAGATGAACTATTGGGACCTCATGAAGATAAAAAGCTTCTGAACTGCAAAGGAAACAATCAACAAAACTAAAAGGCAACCGACGGAATGGGAAAAGATATTTGCAAATGACATATCGGACAAAGGGCTAGTATCCAAAATCTGTAAAGAACTCACCAAACTCCACACACGAAAAACAAATAACGCATTGAAGAAATGGGCAGAAAACGTGAGTAGACACTTCTCTAAAGAAGACATCCAGATGGCCAATAGGCACATGAAAAGATGCTCAATGTCACTCCTCATCAGGGAAATACAAATCAAAACCACACTGAGATACCACCTCATGCCAGTCAGAGTGGCTACAATGAACAAAGCAGGAGACCATAGATGCTGGCGAGGATGTGGAGAAACGAGAACCCTTCTTGCACTGTTGGGAATGCAAACTGGTGCAGCCACTCTGGAAAACAGTGTGGAGGTTCCTTAAAAAATTAAAAATAGATCTATCTTATGACCCAGCAATAGCACTGCTAGGAATTTACTCAAGGGATACAGGAGTGCTGATGGATCGGGGCACTTGTACCCTAATGTTTATAGCAGCACTTTCTACAATAGCCGAATTATGGAAAGAGCCTAAATGTCCATCAACTGATGAATGGATAAAGAAATTGTGGTTTATATGCACAATGGAATACTACTTGGCAATGAGAAAGAATGAAATATGGCCTTTTGTAGCAACGTGGATGGAACTGGAGAGTGCTATGCTAAGTGAAATAAGTCATACAGAGAAAGACAGATACCGTATGTTTTCACTCTTATGTGGATCCTGAGAAACTTAACAGAAGACCATGGGGGAGGGGAAGGGAAAAAAAAGTTAGAGAAGGAGAGAGCCAAACCATAAAAGACTCTTAACTGAGAATAAACTGAAGGTTGATGGGGGGTGGGAGGGAGGGGAGGGTGGGTGATGGACATTGAGGAGGGCACCTGTTGGGATGAGCCCTGGGTGTTGTATGGAAACCAATTTGACAATAAATTTCATATTTAAAAAATAAAATAAAAATAAATAAGATTTTATACTAAAGAATATAACTTTATATTAGTCACATGCAACAAACATATACTTGCCCATGTGCAACAAAACATGTATACCGGCACAAATAGTACCATTATCCAAAATTATTCATTTTTTATAAGAATCACACAAATGCTGACAACAGATAGGCTATATGTTTGGAATTAAGTTTCCACATCAGATGTTTCGCAGTATAATTCTTGTGAGTCTATTATTATATTAAAGTTACTTACAGTTTCATAATCATACCAAGTAGCATTAGGGATATATGCACTCACTGTATCTGCTCCCTAAAATAAAACAAGATAATTTATATGTTTTTCATTTGTTTACTTTTATCAGAAAAGTATTATACCAAATATTTATATTTTTTTCATTTGTTTACTTTAATTTGTTTACTTTTATCAGAAAAGTATTATACCAAATATTAAGTTGGGTTTTATTTTTTTTTATTAAAAAAATTTTTTTTAAGGTGTATTTATTATTGAAAGACAGACATAGGTTGAGCAGGGGCGGGGTAGAGAGAGGGAGAGACACAGAATCAGACATAGGCCTCAGGCTCTGAGCTGTCAGCACAGAGGCGGTGCTCAAAGTCACAAACTGCGAAATCATGACATGGGCTGAAGTCGGTCGCTTAACCGACTGAGCTACCCAGGTGCCCCTAAGTTGGGTTTTAATAGTCAAGAAAAAAACCTCCTTTGTATTGTTACATTCCCATATTTGTTATAAATAATAATCAACAGACTCTTTTATTAGTTTCATATAATATAATAATTTAAAACACACCAAAAGCAAAGTTGAAATTTATTTAAGTAGCAATTGAAAAAATCAATGCATACTTGCATTTGTACTGTCATAATCTCCATGGTAATTGCAAATGTGTACACATTAATTTTTGTATATTTCCATGGGCATATAGACTTTTAAATGATAGATAAAACCAAATATCTCACTCCACTACATTTTCAATATGGTCATATGATCAGCTGACTTTCAAGAACCTCTTTATCTAAAAGTTAGCAAAATTTCAATGTCTATGTATAGTTAAATGAGAGTTCATTGTTATTGCTATGGATTTGATTTTGATTCCATAAAGTTGTCTTCTTAAGAAGAATACTAATTTTATATAATTTTATTTCCACAGTTACACATTATATATTTGAAAAGCATAAATCTACTTATCATTTTTATTATTTTTAGCATTTCTTCTACATTTTAGAATTCAATTCAACATTTATCAGGTTGAATCAGTCTACTGAGTAACATTTATTACCAAGTTGTGTTTTTTGTTTTTTATAATTTAGTGTGGATTTGGTTATAAAGTTTTCCTTTAAAAGCAATAAATGTATTAGAGTTGTAAAACTTACCTCTTTCAAGACTGGAGTAATAAGTAATGAGGGGCCCCATAAGAATTGAGTGTCCTCAGTCCAGGTATTCATATCCTCATAAAACCTAAGAATAATGACAATTTGCTACATAATGCCATGTTTACAATATAACGGTAAAAAAAATAGGTTTATCCATATTCCTTCTTGGGTTTATCATTTCAGTCTTTTCCCGGGAATTATTATTAGCTTTAATTTTTACTTGTTTGACCTGTCATTTTGAATCTATGGTTCTTATATCCTTATGGTTCATCTGACACTCAAGAAGGAAGGAAGGAAGGAAGGAAGGAAGGAAGGAAGGAAGGAAGGAAGGGAGAGGGGGAAGAAAGGAGGGAAGGTGGGAGGAAATTAGTTCATCTGGGCTCAAAAAAATCTATCATACATGATAAGGTTATCTGTTATCTGTAATAAACAACTATTCTGTTTAATTCATTTTCCCCTCTAAGATAGGTTTGTAAAGTACCAGAAATCTTTCATACACGACTTTCTTCCTTTAAAATTTTTCGTTAAAAAATTCGTGTTTTGATATGGATTCGAAAGTCATTTCTTGAGGAAAGGTCCTGCTTTGCTCAAAATATACAAAGGCAAACACAATTCATTGCTCTGTGACTATACTGTACTCTTGATCTATATACTCAGATGATTTTGACAATACATAATAAGTTTTCAATAACTGCATATTTAATATTGCTAATATAATTTACCCAATATATTTTCTATATATTTTTTCTTTTAAGATCTATTTAATTCCCACATTTCTAACTTAATCTTGTCCAATTAATTAAATTAACCATATTTATTTACTAATGTTATTCCACAGTTCATCAAATGATTTATATGAATATAAAAAAAAGCAGAAATCCATTTGACATCTTGATTAATCTCCATTAATTTTTCAATATATGTCTCATATAATTTGAAAAAATTAAAATTCTTGAACGTAGTACTCACTCATGAAGAACTGGCCGTGCTACTGTTTCTCCAAACTTATGGGCTTTGTAAAACAGAGTATATAGGAAAGGTAATAAGGTATAGCGAATATTCAAATAGTGCCTTGATGAATTAACCAAAAGAGAATTCTGTCCAAAAAATGCTGGATCCTGATGCTATGGAATAAAAAGGAAATTGACATTAAAAACGCTAAAATGTGAATGAAAATTAAAGAGAAGCATTTAAGCTATTTTTGAAATGCAAATTATATACATTTTAGTTTGTGTATGAAAATTTGAAATTGTTCCTCTTTCATCATCAAAGTATATAAGTATTTTTAGTTTTTATATTTTTATTTGGATATGTTTTAATTAAACTTTATTTTAAACTGGGCATTTTTCATTTTTATATATTAGAGATGAAAAAATATTTTAACGAAGAATTTTCACCTATATTATTTGTGGTAGACTGCATTATTGGCTCCAATTTTCATGCTTCCTGTACCTCCAACCTTTGCTGTATAACTCTGAAATCCCTACCAATAAAATGGAGTGTATTTCCCATCAAGTGCACTTGACTTTGTGCTCAGCTAAGTGACATACTTTGGCCAATGGAGTTTTAGTAACATGCGACCCATTCATGTAAAGGCTTGAAATGTGCTTGCCTGAGGACTTACTGCCTTGTGCCTTGTCCTTGCCATTAGGAAAAAAAGCCCAGGTAGTCTACTGGCCCAGAGATACAGGGAACAGAGCAGCTTGGCCGGCTCTTGTAGCTGAAGGACAGCTTGTAACCTGAAGGACAGCTTTCCTGCTAAGCCCACGCTGGATCAGTGGACTCTCTTAGTCTAGGTGCAGTGATATGAGCAAACCTGCTTAGATCTCCTGTTATGGGTAGCAAAATTATACTGAGGGCACCAGCTGCTGCCTCCCTTGATTCACCATCATGTTTACTCTGAAGACATTTCCCTTCGGCTGCTCCCAGCTAATCAATGATCATGGTGGGAGTACTATTCAGGCCCATTCATAGAAAACACAGGACATTTCCAAGGTCATCTTTGCATTGAGGACTCACCACTGGGCTGAGTGGAAACTTCCTTAGAATTGGGCTGCAGTGTGTGACTCTCTTTAAAAACCCGCTTTCCTTGCCTTCATCTTCACCAGATTCAGACCCCAATTGTGATGTGAAGGCTCTATTTTCTCCTCTCCCTCCCCTTTATCCTTCACAAGTTTTTCACTAATAAATCTCTATCATGTCTGTCTCAGCAACTGCTTTTTGGGGTCAGAAATTAACACAGTGTAATATAATTCATATCAGTATTCCCCATGAGCACAAATTTCTTGAAAGCATGTCTCAGTAGATTAGGTAATGACTAATCTCCAATTTATACCTCTTACTTTTGTTCTGTCATACCTTCTTCCAGGCTGAGCTCTGAGTGGTTGTCCCTCTTCTCAAACAGAATTAAGGCCCTATGTGTAACTAGTGTGTAAACAATGAATCATTTCTTAACATGCACTTAATTGACTTAATGGTCTCACCTAATTTTCCCAGTTTCTCTGAGAAATATGTTTCTGAAAGCCCAGAGCATGCTGAATTCACAGGGCTGGTACTTCAGTATGTCCTTATATATCAACTCCCACCAGTTCAGATACATACGGTAAGTGTTAGTTTTATTTTTTCCCAAGCTGTCATTCCAGTTTTACTTATTATGGAAAGACTCTGGACTCAAACTACTTTTACAGTGTCTTGAACTTCTTGTGTTTCTTTAATGAAACAAAAACTGTAAATCCTTAATATTACCTTGTATTTTTTATGAAAGAAAAATTACCTGGAATTTACATTGTTGGAATGCAAGAATCTAGACTCAAAACCCTTTGGCTTTAATTTTAAGTATTAAGTTATTTTAAGTTAAAGTGATCTAATTTCCTTGTATATGCTTTATGCTTAAATAAGATATTTATGTTGTGACCCCATTACATTTCACGATTCCTTTATTTGACCATTTTTTAAATATACAAAATATTTATAGGCCTTGAGAAGGGAACTTCTAACTCCTCTTTAAAAATTATGCTACAAACTTTCAGCCCCTTTCTTCTACAGATATAAATTTAAGTACATTGCTAAAACTAGAATAAGGTTTTATTTCAAAACATGGAGAAGAAAAGGAATTTACCTCATATATATCACCATTATGGTTCCTGGAAAATGGATAAAAGGCCCCAAGTTGCATCCACCTCCTGCAAAGCTCTTCTGTGGTATTAACCACAAATCCACAGATGTCCGCTCCAACCTAAATAACAAATATATCTATCATTCATAGCGTAAAGAGTCTCAAATTTGCCTAGGGCATCACATTTTATGCCTCAACAGATTAACCTGCATTACTTACAATCTTTAATTTACTGTCTTCATATATTCTTCCTTAACTTAGTTTTTTATTTTCCATTTTTGCTATTTATTTGCCTCTAATTGCATCATTTTACACTTTTTTTCACTGTCTCTTTATTTAGTCTCATGTATTTATTTTCTCCTTTGATCTAATCATTGTTAATGTATAGTGTGAATTTATATTATTAAAATGTGTTGTTTCTTAATCCAAAACTCCCCTCCCATGATCTGATTTTTTCCATTTATAATATATTACTGTAATAGTAAAATAGTAAAAAAAATGGTGTCTAACATGTAGCCATTAAAATTTCATTTCTCTTCCTTTAAGGACCCTCCAGGAAAACTCTTATCCTTAATTTAGTATGTTTACATTTATTTAAATGTTTACAGCCATTTCTTTATTTTTCTAAATAGTATGTAAATATCCATAAACAAAATATAGTATTTTTTGCATGTTTCTTAACTTTATATAAATGGCAGACTGTACGAATGACATTGCATTTCATTTTTTTCTCAAGGTACTATTGTTGTGAGATTCACTTACGTTAATGTGGTTCTAGTTTTCTATCATATGGGATCTCATGACTATGAAAAATGTTCCTATCAAACTTATTTGTGGCTTTTTTGTGAGTAATATTCTATGGAAATATATGTATATATATACATACACACACACACACACACACACACACACATATTTACCTTTACTGTATGGTATTATATATACGTTTATATATACAAATATTTTCAAGATTATTTCTCTGGTTTATTGGAAATGCACATTGTTTAATCAAAACCGGCTGTAACCATTAGTAAGCACAGTCACAGTCCACGAAAATTTCCTTTGTTCCATTTCTTGTCAATTCCTGTTATATTTCGACTTTTAATTTTTGCCACCTATATATATGATATGTATACCTCACTAAAATTTTAACTTGTATTTCTCTGATTACTATGGAAGTTGGGAACTTTTTCATATTCTTACTGAGTCCATATTGGTTTCTCTTCCTATAGAATTACCTGTTTACAACCTTTGCTAATTTTTCCATTGTTTTACCTTCTACAAATTACAGTAGGTAGTTTAAATTGAGTATTAGTCATTTATTGACTATATGAATTGAACATGTCATTTTAACTTTTTAAAAAAAATTTTTTTTAACGTTTATTTATTTTTGGGACAGAGAGAGACAGAGCATGAACGGGGGAGGGGCAGAGAGAGAGGGAGACACAGAATCGGAAACAGGCTCCAGGCTCTGAGCCATCAGCCCAGAGCCCGACGTGGGGCTCGAACTCACGAACCGCGAGATCGTGACCTGAGCTGAAGTCAGACGCTTAACCCACTGAGCCACCCAGGCGCCCCCATTTTAACTTTTAAAATAGTCTTTTAATGAACAAAAGTTTTTATTTTGTTACAGTAAAATTTATATTTCTTTATTATTTGTGCCTTCTGTGATTTGTTTAGGAAATTATACCTCTAACCCAACATCACAGTTACTCATATGTTTTTCTAATATGTTTAAAGTTTACTTTTCTTTTAAAAAAAATTTTTTTTTAACATTTATTTATTTTTGAGACAGAGAGAGACAGAGCATGAACGGGGGAGGGTCAGAGAGAGAGGGAGGCACAGAATTGGAAGCAGGTTCCAGGCTCTGAGCCATCAGCCCAGAGCCCGACGCGGGGCTCAAACTCACGAACCGCGAGATCGTGACCTGAGCTGGTCGGACGCTTAACCGACTGAGCCACCCAGGCGCCTCTAAAGCTTACTTTTCATACATAACTCTTTAATCTATCTGGGATTGATTTTTGTGTGAAGTGTAAGTCATGGACCCATTTTATTTTATTATGAATAAATGATACTTCACATATGAATATTTGATACTTTCCTCACTGATTTATAGTGATAGTGCAATCAGTTAATGCATTTCATTAATGCATGAGCCTATTCCATATTATGCCATATTATTCTCTTTGAATATACAGAGTCAAGAATTGTGCTATATTACTGTTTTATTGGATAGGGTGAATCCTTGTGCTCTTTTCTACTTCTTTACATTGTATTGTCTCCCACATGAAGTTTAAAGAATCTTTTATGTTCCCCAAACTCACTTTATAGTTTAAATTGGAATATCACTAATGTTGGATAATAGTTTGGGGAGAATGTATATTTCTAATATATTAAGCTTTATTATCTATGAACATGGCATGTATTTAATTTAGCTACTTAAAATTTTCTCAAAACTATCCTACATTTACTTTTAATATTTACTCCTGGTAACTGTGTATTAATTACTTGCTATAATAAATTAACACTTTATCTTAAAATACATTGTAACATTGCTTATTTCTTTCAACCTTTTTTAGACAAAATTTGCCAAAAATCTATTTTATTCAAATTTCCAAAGTCATCTTTGTAATTTCATATTATTAATTTTTCTCTAGAAACTTTGCTTCCCTGCATTAATGTCTTCTCTTATTTTCATTCCTTACTTTTTTCTTTAGGTTTATTCTACTTTGTTTTTTCCATTTTCTTAATTAATGCACTTTACTCATTAATATTCAGCCTTTCTTTGTTTTTAATCTAAGCAGTTAAGGCTGTAAGTTTTCCACTAAAACAAATTTAGTTGACAACTTATAGTTTTGATATTAAGTATAATTGCTAGCACTCAGTTCTAAGGATTTATTCCCCCCCTCTTTTTCCATTCAGTTTGTTTTTTGACTAATGAATCATTTTAAAATGCGTTTTTTAATTTCCCAAGTCAAGACTCTTGAGTGTGTGTGTGTGCGGTGTGTGTGTGTGTGTGTGTGTGTGCGCGCGCACGCACGTGTGTGATTTTTGTTATTTGGTTGGGTTTTTTTTTAATATGAAATTTATTCTCAAATTGGTTTCCATACAACACCCAGTGCTCATCTCAACAGGTGCCCTCCTCAGTACCCATCACCCACTCACCCCTCCCTACCACCGCCCATCAACCCTCAGATTGTTGTCAGTTTTTAAGAGTCTCTTATGGTTTGGCTCCCTCCCTCTCTAACTTTTTTTTTTCCTTCCCCTCCCCCATGGTCTTCTCTTACGTTTCTCAGGTTTTCATTTTGTTTTGTGCATATGAAAGAAAGAAAAAAATGAATCACTATAATTTCCTAACATATTTTACATTATTTTTTTATGTAGTGGCTCTCTTTAATGTTCAATTATCAACACTGCATACATTTTTTATTTGATATAAAGACTGATTAGATTCTATATATCCAGAGTTGCCTGGAACAGATTTTCTCTGCTTTTAAAATTTGAGACTTATCTCTGTCTTTATTTTTTATCTCTTATTTTTTTCTTTTAAATACAGGAAACAGCTTTATTGGTTTTTATCTTAAACTGACAATCTAGTATTGAAAGATATTTAGACTTCTGACATTTGTCTTTATTACCACTATATTTGGATTTTTCCCTACCATCTTATCTGGGGCTTTATTTACTTTATAAAAGCTTTTCCTTTGCTTTGTTTATATTGATATTTGTTTCATGTATTATTTTGAGTTCCTTGGATTTTATTTATTCCCATTTCTCATTCTAATGGCTAGAATGTTATAGATACCACCTATATTCTTTTCTTTCATAAATTCCCTAAGAATAAAGATTGGATTTTTCTGTAACATACATTTAATCATTTTATTGAAGATTATTAAGATCACATTACAAAATTAAAAGTCATGCACAGCTAATATAAATGACACTGTATGAAATTGCTTACCAATGGCATTCCAAATAAATTGAACTCTAGCATTCCTGTGATAGACCATTCCATTTGCTCCCATGAAGCAGTGTTGTCCCCTAGCCAGTGTGCAGCATAGCTTCCAGACCCAGCAAAAGTTGACCGGGTGAGAATGAAGCTTCTCTTATTAGGGAAAACTTTCTCTATGGCTCTAAAAGTAAAAGCAAATGAATAAATCAGATTTATTTTTAAATAACTTTTTATCGACCTTTCGTACAAATTTTGTATTTATCTACCAATGTTTACTTAAAAACATTCCAATCAGGGAAAGGAAATCAGACTTTGATTTCCTTTACGAAATTAAATAAACATACTTTTTGTATCCACTCAACACTTGTTTTTAAAATATATGGTTTAAACTCACTGAAATCCTTTTTTAACCTGAAATGTAGTAATCTGAACTTGAACTGTCTACAAAGTTTTGAGATGCAATGATGCTAATGATATATTAATGTCTGTATTTTCAAATATTAGCACGCAATGTTGGGATGAAAGTTACATATTTGAGAGGCATTTTATTTTGTTTGTATCTAAAAGTTTACTATCCACAACTACTAGCATTATTTATCTCACGTCTATTTGGTACCTGAGTATTACTGATAATTTTTTCTATAAATAGGAAATATTCAGGAAAGATACAAAGTTTGATTTAGTATATAAACTTATCCAGACTACCTTAGTAAAAAGATATAATGGTATTCTCAGGTGGTTTTTCTATATTAATATCTTTATAACACTGAACTATAGTGTTGCTATTTCCTTCTAGAATTTATTTATTTATACACTTCAATATATAAATGCTCTACTGAGTTTAAAAAGTGAAGTAACCAAACTCTATGAAGATAATGTATAAGAGTTGAGATACCATGGTATGTTTTGGGACTAGACAAATGTAGGTGTGTCTTTAAATTTAATCATATTTATTTAATTCTGAAAAAGATTAAAAAATTATTGAGGTCAGGATCTGGGTTTTATTGACTATTGCATTGTAGGTTCTTATATAATACTTGAGAAAGAATAGGCAATCAGGGTAAGATTATCCCCTTCCTTTGTTTTGTAACTTGTTATTTTTTTGCATCCAAGTACACACAGCATTAGAAAGTTACTTTGTGAGATACTAGATAGAAAACTACATTTTAATTGAAACCCTTGATTTTAAAAAGACCTACTCTAGAAGCACCACTCTCTCAGGCCAATTGTGTAGAACATAATTGCTTAGAACATAATTATATTCAGAGATAGCAAAGTGAATCAAAATTTTGAAGCATACTTTAAATCTATGAATTAAAAAAGGACCACAGTTAAATACATACACCACATAGTTCTTGATGAACTGAGTTCCAAATTCATGAAGATTAGTAGAAGTACTGACACCATGAAAATACTATCTTTCTTTGCCTTCTTACTCTTGCTCTTTTCCAACTATATTAGTGTATTACAACATATTTCTAGACAATAAGTATGAAAGAGGTTTCTGAATGAAACTGCACTTACTTCTCTGTGGCTATAGCCATGCTGTATCCATAGAGGCTGTGAACATCATACTGTTTCCCCCAGTACTGCACAGCATCCATGCAAATTGTTTTGGAATACATGAGTTTGTCAAGAATATCTTAGAAAAAATATATAAGAAATGTTTCTTAAGAGAGAGTTTCCATTTTAAGCTTCATAATCCTTAAGTACACATATATATACCTATTTGTATTATACGTCACACAAATATATATACCCTTTTAACGCTTTCTAGGTTAGTTTATTTAAATATAATTTAATTTTATATATGTACATCTGTTACACAATTACAAACCATCCAAATCCCTGCTTTTCAGGTTTTTTATTGTGCTTCAACTTACAGGCTTATGTGGTGTTGCAATAATTACTGTCATCTTCAGATGTACTTATTGCTGTCTATTCTCCCCTAAGAGCAATCTTTCTTTGGTTGTATTTTTTACCCACTTTTAATGGTGAAAAACTTATTTTTTAGAATATGTGACATGTAACTATTCCCATTAGGTTCATTCTAAAAACTGCACAAATTACTGCATAAGGCTCATGGAAAGAAGTTGATCATTTAAATTATAATTTCAAACAAATTGTGTTTCTTTTCATTAATTATTTGATCATGGGCAGTTTATCAGTAATAAAGAGAAATCAATAATCTTTCCCAAAATTTAAAATCATTCTTCTTTTCTTAAGCATAAAAATTTTAGCCCAAAAGTAACACAAAAACAGACAAAACGCATTGATTTCAGGGACTCAAAATTTTATAAAGGTTTGTGATATAGAAATATATGCTAGAATTTACCAGGAAAATTATTCTTAGTTAATGGTAAGTAAATAACCAAATAAAATTTACCAGGAGTAAAAGGTGGATAATTCAGTTTATTGTCATTGCATCCTTTTTTTGAACCTTGAACAAAACTGGAAACTTCATTCATGTCCTAAATGGATATAAAATGAAGAACAGCAGATTTTAAGTGATAACAGAGGTATCTTGTATGGGATTCAGGGATTGTATATAACAAAAATGTATTTAACTTACCTAGTTTTAATTATACCTATAAAATATTAATAACATTATAAGTATTAAGCAACTGTCTTTTCCAAGTAGTTGTATCAATTTTCTCAAGGTGAGTCCACCATTGTGCCACACTTCTGGCACATTCATTTATGCACCATCGTTTGCTCATCTTACCTGACATTTATCTAGTTTCTGTGATGTGCACTGCCAGCCGCGAGGCACAGCATGTTTTGTATAGCCCTTCATTCCTACACTCTCATGAGAGAGTGAAAGTGAAATAGGTAAATAGCATTTTAGCATTAAATGAAAATAGTTATGACCTTACTTAACCCCTTGAACAGTCTCAGGGAACCCTAGGGCAGCTGGACCACATTATAAGAACGAGTGACCTAAACATCTCTTGGAGGCAGAATTGTGGGGATGTGTTTATAGATTTTTTGCCGTGTAAATGTAAGCCGCGATAGTATCTTGCCACATACTAGTTTGTGACCATTACTTTAAAAAAATAAAGGCTTTGAACTAAAAAGATAATATATATAAAATTATATATCACACTACACATGCTCAAAAAATAATCTATTTCTTTTTCCTTCTCTGTTAATTGCATTGTAGGATTTCCACACATTTTTGAAGCTTATTTCCCACATGTCTATAATATGCAGTCTCTGCTCTCACAAAGACTTCATACTCGGTCAAGTCCCTTGTTAATATTGTTTTTCTTCAGAAGGAATAAATTTTCTTTATTACTCTTTTTTTCTTCCATACACATCATGCCCAGATGGAATCAATGTGAAACATTAAAGTTACAAAATAAATTTTTCATCATTAAAAGGTAAATGTTTTCATTTCCCAAATATTTTCTCTTTAAAAAAGTTTTTAATATTTATTTTATTTCATGGTTTTTTTTTGAGAGAGAGAGAGACAGAGAGACAGAGCATGAATGGGAGAGGGGCAGAGAGAGGGGGACACAGAATCTGAAGCAGGCTCCAGGCTCTGAGCTGTCAGCACAGAGCCTGATACGGGGCTTGAACTAACTAGTGGAACTGAGTCATGACATCATGAGCCTAGATGAAGTTGGACACTTAATCGACCGAGCCACCCAGGCTCCAAAATGTTTTCTTAATAGCCACAAAGAAGAAAAATTATGTAGTTATTCTACAGTATTGGGGTTACTTTATTGAAATTACCTGGAATGTTATATTCAATTTGATTTTCCTATGTCTAGTAAAATTAATACAAAGAGATACTATAGTTGGGCCGCCAATAATTTTAGATGAACCTAAGCACTTTTTCTTCATGAATCCATGAACCAAATTAAATTTAAAAACAATTTCAACTGCTGACATTCATAATTGGGAATCAAGTTGCATTATTAAATTTTAACTTTTTCTAAACTATTTAGCATCTTATATGTATAATTATTCTTGAGAAAATACAAAGCAAAACATTTAACTATGAAATTTATGTTATTTTATTAGAATTATGTACTTGCAAATTGAAATAAAATTCACAAGTTCTTCCAGCATTTGCTCAAAATAGACATAATTTATGTAACTTAAGAATAAACATAATTTTTAAAGAAATTAATTTATTTCACATGAAAAAATTGATCAAAAATATTTGTTTAATCATTAATATTATACTGTATGTTAACTGGAATTTAAATAAAAATTAAGATAAAATTAATTATTTTATCATACAACCATGTAAATAAGAGTAAATCAAATGTTTGATTTCACCAGTTCACAATATAAGGGAAAGGAGTCTCTGTTGTCAAGAAGATAAATGTATTCATCTATTAAAGGGAAAAAAGACACTTTTACATGATTGTAACCATATTTTACAATAAACACAATATTTGCTATTTGATAATTTATTTTTAAAATATCCTACCTACTTGGAAAGATTTGTTATTAATTAAACATACTACACATAATGTAATAGAATTTATTTATATCTCTTTTAATGTATTTTGTATATTTGCACTTTTGAAAATTCTGAAAGTATTTTTCTCTAATGTCTATAAATTATTTAAATGATGCTACATGTATTTAGTGTCATTTAAAAATCAACTCAATTAGTATTTTTAATATTACAATCAGCAGGTTGAAAGCAGTGGAAGTCGCAAGGCAAAGGCCTCAGTGAATTGATAGTAATAAGTATACCTACAGATATTCAAGTATCATTCAAACCATCCCAAATCGAGTAATGATTATTCCTAGGAATTGTCAATGCCATTTTTAGGGATGTTTCTGAAAGTTCTTTTCTTTAAAATCCATTGAAAATTGTGTACAAAAGTTTGGCAACTTTTTAAAATAAAACATTTAAAAAAAATCTTGGTATTTTATAATTTCATCACTTCATATTTAAACTAAGTCTACATAAAAATAGCCCCATTTTTCAAAGAATTCTAAAAATAATTCACTGAATTTTAAGTTTGTCACTGAATTTTAAGTTTCCTAGAACTATGTATTAAATTGTTGAGCTTCTTTATGGAAAAATTCTGCTTATTAGATTTTTAAGAATGAAATCATAATAACAACACGATCACGACAATATATATATTTGTTCAGAGAAAGTGGAAGTGATCTTTGAATTTTAAAAATACCGACTGGGTACATTTATTTTGAAATTACAGCTTCAGTCTTTATTATACCAAATATATTAGTCTCTTATTTCTCAAGTATTAGGAAATTATCTCAAGAATGTTGCAAAAAAGATAATTCAAGTATATTATATGTCTATATACAAAAATCTATTTTTCAATGAAAATTATGCTCATATTGTTTTCCAGAGTTATTTTAATATTTAAAATTAAAATTCAAAAACATTAGCTTGGCATTTAAATTATAAATCTAGGAAATGATGACACTAATTTTAAATTTGACAAAAAAATAAAATGTTTTCAGTTAAATAAGAATACTTTGTTTTATTGTACATTCATTCTATCAGAATAATCTGAAGAAAATGAAAGAATTAAGGAAACACTTTTATCAGTAGGATTTGATAGTTATTCAAGTAAAAGCTGGAAGCAGAATAACCATTGCTTATACATCATATAAATTAATTCAGTGATGTTTAGTGAGCTTTGAAATTATACTGATTATATTGCGTTTTGTTTTGTTTTTTAAGCTTTGTCAAATGCTTATGTATTAGGAGGAGAACAACTCCACCTTTCTCAGATGCTCCTCCCCTTCCCTGCCCTCCCTCTCTTTGGAGTTGAATCAGGTACTGTATTTGTGTTCAATGGATATAGGAAATGAAGTATTCTCTTTCTACAGCACAGTCAGATTCTCTTTCACTATTCCTAAAGTATCAGTTATACTGTAACTGTGCTCCAATGGACTCAAATTATTTCATTAGCAGAAACAAAAACCCAAACATTTTAACTTAACTAATACAACTGAAATTGGAGCTGGAATTAAAAACAAAACCAAGAATGGAGTGCAAATTTTTTTGTTATTTCTATAGCCTGCTAGGTATTATTGTGACCTCACTAATTTTGTGTCTAATAACTAAAGCCTCTCCATTTTCATTCTATTCTTAAGAATCCTGAAGAGTATGCTAACCTCTAACTCAGTTCCATGTTGTCAGCTAAAAACATAATTTTCCTCTTTGTATTCTCCACAACATACCTGATATACTGATGGTGCAAAATATACACTTAACTAAGTAATTGATTAAATAATCACTGAATAAATAATGAGCACTTCATGAAAGTAGAGCTATTGTGTAACTCAACAAAGACATGGATGTCCCTAAGACATCCATTATCTCCTTCTAAAATTCTGTGCAGTTGTAATAACTTTGAACAAAATCTCTGATGTTCCTCTGTATTCAAGTTTATTAGACTTCTTTTTTTCCCCTGGAACATAGAATTCTGGGGTCACCAAGTAGTTTCACTCACCAAATATGGTTGCAGTTTCCATAACAAAAGACACTAAATCATTCTATATGGTAAACCCAGAAATAAGTAATCAATAGCTACAGATACAAAACTTCATCCAAAGAAATTTTCAAACATTAGCATTTCCCTTTAATAGCTTTACCAATAATCTAGGATTTTGGTTGTTGCTGTTGTTGTTTATCTTGAAATAAAACATTTAACCTATTTCAATTTTGATTTGTTTTACTCCATAATTTACTAAAAAGAAAGTTTCTAGGGGTGCCTGGGTGGCTCAGTTGACTGAGCGTCCAGCTGTTGATTTCAACTCAGGTCATGATCTCAGGGTTCCTGAGTTTGAGTCCCACGTAGGGCTGGCTCTGTGCTGATGGTGCAGAGCTTACTTGGATCCTCTCTCTCCCTCTCTCTTTGCCCCTCCACCACTCGCATGCACATGCACATGCATACATGCACTCTCACTCTGTCTCTAGCAAAATAAATAAATATGCTTTTCTTTAAAAAAAGCTTTTTTTTAAAAAAAGAGAGTTTCTAAGGGTTAGTGATATGTTATTATGTATCCATAGTGCTGCAATCGCTTGAATACTGTAGACTATAATAAATGTTTTTAAAATTGCACTACTTACCTCCAAATCTTGCTGTTTTCAAACATAAATTGTTAGTCATAAAAATATGGCATCTTACTGATAGAAATGGAATTTATTCTATAAAGTGTATCACTGAAGAAGAAAACTTGCAATTTGCAGTTTTTACTTAAGATTCTTTTCTAACCCAGGAACATGACAGGTATGAATTTATACATTCTAGAAAAATATTATAAAATTTTTAAATTTCAGGTTCAAATGATTACAAAATTTACCTTGTCAACTTTATAATTATTTTATATATTTTATTTATTTATTATAATAACAATAATTATTTATAGAAAAATATTTAAAATAGCTACTTACAATCCAAAGTCCATCATATTTCACTTCTTGATGGAAAATGCTGCATTCATCTGCCCACCAATCTATGCAGTTTGGATTAGTAAAATCAGGGTATACTGTTAATCCTGGCCACACCTGAAAGAATAGATCATTCATATATATACATATATAAAAGGAAAAATAAATAAATGATAATTCAAGGTTATTGAGTAGATAAGAATAGTAAAAAAGCATTAAAGTTATAATATTGTACTTCTTAAGGTTTATGTGATCCATGCACCATCTATATGTATAATAATCTTAGACCTATTTTAAAATGTTTTAAAAAATAAAATAAAATGGATATAATGAGAGTAAAGTAGAGAGAGAGAGCATAAGGCATTTAGGAAGGCAAAAATATAAGAACATAGGATTAAACTGCTATTTTGCAACTAAATTTATTTCTTAGCATACGAATGGGTTAGGTTAAAAACAAATAAAAACTAGACAATGTATTCATTGTCTGAATAAAAAAAAGTACACGGTTTAATTTCCAAAAGCATTTGTTTCCAAGAAATTCAAGCAAAAAAACTCCTTGTGTATTTATTATTTATTTAATAAATGAGAATATGACATTTATTTTGTGCTGGGTAATGTTCCGAGCATTTTTATAATTACTAGCTCATTTAATCTTCACTAGAACTACAGAAGATGGGTATTTTTTTAATCACTGCTTTACAGATGAGATAGTCATTATAATTAAACCCACTTTACAGATGAAAGAAGTGATAAACAGAGAAACTAAATACATTTTTCAAGATCACACCGCTAATAAGTGGTACAGAAGGAATCCAAACACAGCAATCACATATCTGAGTCCAGGCTATTAGACACTACACATACTATGCTGTCTTTTTATACTTCTTCAAATTATCTGCTCATTACTTAAAGTAATGACAGACAAGAGAAATTCAGTTTCAGATGAATGAAAAAAATAATACTGTTTTATATCCAAAAATATGACTATTGGCTATCCAATCTGTTCACAGCAAATGGAGTAGGTTTAACAGGGTATATTCTGTGAGATATTAATAGGAATTATGGGAAGAAATTCAGCTTTTGTTTCTGATGGAGCTCATAATTATTTGAATAAGACTTTCACCAGAAATTTTGATATTGATGAATTCAATAAAAAGTGATGGCTAGTATATCTTCATTACAGTAAATAATGCTATAATACATGTTTTTTATACACTGACATTATCTCTTACTTTATTTCCTTTGACTAAATTACAGAAGTGGAATTACCAAGTTAGTGTATCTAGACTTTATAGTTTTTGATATGTCTTAGAAAGTTGTCTTCAAAAAAATATGTGTTCTGGTTAAGAATATGCATTTGGGAACTAGTCATTTTCATAACTCTGTTCTTCATTAGCTCTGTGATATTAGGGAAGTTACTATACCTATCTCAAATTCACTTTTTTCACCTATAAAGTAAAATTCTAATTATAGGTATGTATCTCATTATTTTACTGTGAGGATTAAATACAAATCATAAAATTTAGTATCCAGTACAAAAGTACTCAATTTATAGAAGTATTTATTTTACATCAAAATATCAGAATTTTTGTTATAATCTAATTATATCTTGTTAGTTTTGTTTTAATTGTGTATAGCATTGAAATCTATGTCTTCTTACTAAAACGGTTTTAGAGATAGAAATTTTGGAATATTTCCTCTCTAAAATTTCTTTACACAATTAAAACACCAAGTCCATATTTGAAAGTAAATACACACACACACACACACACACACACACACACTTACGAAAACTGTCATTACACAACAGAAAATCTAAGCAACACAACTTTAATGAATATCATAATTTACCTCGCCAATAATTGCTGTAGTCCCATCTGAATCATTTACCCACACATGTTTTGCATTTCCCCTCTCATAGGTGGCATATGCCATTCCATTGCTTAGCTTATTTATGGAAATTGCGGGATCCTAATAATAGAAAGAAGAAACTATAGAAAATATATTAAGTTACAAATAAGTAAATACTAAAAACATATTAATACATAATGTCATTACCAAGATGATGACATATTTCTGTCCATGGTCGTGCAAATCTTGAACAAATTCAGGGAGGCCTTTAAATGCAACTTTATCATAAGTAAAGTCTTTCTTTGCTTCCATGTAGTCAATATCAGTGACCTGTGTATCCTGAAAATTAGTAGAGTATATTTCAATAAATAGTACTGAAAGGACTCTAATCACTTCAACCTTTAAGCCCAATGCTTTATAAATATAATGATTAAAAGGTAAATGAACTTAGATCTCTTTTATTTTACTAAAAACCATGAAATAGTTATAAACTAATTTTTCTAATTCTAAAATACAAAAACATTAAGTGATTATTCACATTTTTTTCAGTGATGATCACTGAATAAGTACTATATTTTATATACAGAAATCATTGTATAGAAAACAAAGCCTATATGCTACATAAAATACATTAAAAAGTATATAGGCAGTAAAAAATAATCTATTTTAAAAAACTGAATATGATGTTCACAGTTAAACATGTATTCTAGTATAAATAATAAATAGTTCTTAAAATCTCAAGTAGACCCGGCCTTGTGTATAGATTTAAAATATACTTTATCATTAAAACACATCTTAATAATCCACATTTATATTACATAGTATAATAACATGTGTAATGCTGACAATTACATTTATTATTATGTGACAATATTTAACTTGGTATGTAATCCCATAAACCCTTCATCCCACTTACAAATGGTATGCCAGCATCCCGATTTCTTTTTACCACTTCTTTCACTACATCAAGTGACTTATAATTCCAGCGACTCAGCTGGAATCCAAGACTCCAATATACTGGCATTGCCGGTCGTCCAACAAGCTTGAAGTAAATGGATATTTGATTAATTTCAATAAAGAACATTGACATTATTATTAATATGCTTATTATTCTAATACCTCTGATATTTATTTAACTTAAATTACATATTTTGAACAAAGTGTTACCTGCATTCTAAGATGCGTTCTGGATTTTATG
Organism: Panthera pardus; assembly: GCF_024362965.1. Lineage (NCBI taxonomy): Eukaryota > Metazoa > Chordata > Mammalia > Carnivora > Felidae > Panthera > Panthera pardus. Next base: position 99,605,336 of record NW_026526721.1, on the reverse strand, counting down.
TTAGAATTTTATTATAAATTAGTGTGTCATCACAACAAGAGGACATGACTTTGGAAATACGTGGAAATCCAAGTGTAAGTAATAGTAAATTGTTTTAACTAAAACTGAGTGTTAAGTTATAGTATAGTATAGTATAGTATAATAACCTTTTTGGCATAATGATTTTTTTTAATTTAGGCATACACATACACACACATTCCATGATTTCTCTATCATATATGCATAAAAACTACAATGTAACAATTTTTAAGTTACTTATATTGGGTTAAATATTCTATTCAATTTAAACATTAAATTTATTTTAAAAATAAAATAGTATAAAAATTGAAAAAGTTAGCATTTTTCATCTCATTTCACAAACATCTTATGTTTCACTACATTTCATTATAGATTTGGACATATAATTGAAATTTCTTTGTGTGTGTAGTATACACATGTAACATAATTTTTCATAAAAGTATGTAAAATATTATTATATGTTATATTAGCTCACATATTATTTATATTACACTTTATACAGAAACATTGTTTTTAAAACTATTCACCAGTCAAATGAATTGCTTTATATTTTAACATATTGAGACCTCAAGAGTGTTAGCTTATACAGAAAAAAAAATTGTTTTTCTTCAAACAATAAAGTTTCTTTTGCCTACTCTCTACATAGCTTGTACCTCATTTAAATGCACTGATTAACTATATTACATTCTACACAACTATTGTATCTTATTGCTTAAATACATGCCTTTGGAAGACTGCCCATAAAATGATTTAAAGCAAGTGCACTACTATACTAAATGTATGCTGCATTCATACGCCATGCATAACTCAGACTCAATTCCTGTTGACCACAGACTGTACTCAGCATGTAACAGACAACAATCCTAGCTGGTATTTCACAAATCCAATGTCAAATTCTTTTTAAAAAATGTGCTATCCACAGTTTTGGTGGTGTGGTAACCATATGCAAAGTTGTATAAAGGCCAGCCTAACATTGTAATTATAATTTAGTATTATAGATTGTAAATTTTGTATCCTTTTCTGAAGTTCATATTTATCAATAGCAATTTGGGAATTGTTAGACACTGTAAATTATTTAATTGTGTAAAACTCTACCTACTCTCATATCAGACATTTGGATCCTAACTAAATAAAAGTTTTTGATAGTAATTACTTCTCCTTTAAGATCATTTTAGGGGCGCCTGGGTGGCTCAGTCGGTTAAGCGGCCGACTTCGGCTCAGGTCATGATCTCGCAGTCTGTGAGTTCGAGCCCCGCGTCGGGCTCTGTGCTGACAGCTCAGAGCCTGGAGCCTGTTTCAGATTCTGTGTCTCCCTCTCTCTGACCCTCCCCTGTTCATGCTCTGTCTTTCACTGTCTCAAAAATAAATAAAACATTAAAAAAAAATTTAAAAAAAGATCATTTTAGCAAATGAGAAATGTATATCAAAATACACATCAATAAAACAAGATTTTAAAAATAGACATAATCCGTAAATCTTAGGCCAATAAAAATAATTTATTTTTCCATACTAACACCAAGAATTATGTACCAACAGTCACAGGAGAACAATTATATAAAAGAATTATATAAAAGAAATACAGAATTATATTATAGAAGTAGACTCAGGGTACCTCTGGATTCCTTGTCTCTCTAAGACCCACCTTAGACTTAGGTACATGAAGACATTATTTAATAGGGAAGCAAGAGTTGCTTAGATAGATGACATCAGACTTCACACTATGTTTCAAAATCTTCTGTTTTAAGCCTGAGCATCAGAGATAATTTTCCTGGAGTTTACCTACTATGCATTAACAGCAAGTTTTACTAGTCTTCCTTATAACTCATTTGCCTCTAGGATTTTTATCAAAGGGGTGTATGACCTACACACCCTTGCGTATCCTCAGCCTTGAATAGAAAATACTTTCCTTGGCTTTATCCCACCAAAGTAGGTCATGAATAAGTAAAGATTCAATATGCAACATTTCAAAAAAATCCTACTTCTGAACTCAGCTGCCTAGAACCAATAAATAATTTGATATTAGAAATATAGACATATAAATATACATAGTCATCATTGTATAGGAAAGACAAAAACAAAAACCACCTACTCATACCTGAAAATGGTAAGATTTAAAAATATATTTAGCTAAGAGGCCCCAGATATCTTAAATAAAATTAGACATGATGGTTGAAAGAAAAGTATAGTAGAAATTAATTTATTAAAATAGATATAAAACATACCTCTTGATACTGTTGAACTACTTGTTCTGGTGTATCTCCTAGAAAGATGTAAAAGTCCAGAATTCCGCCAATAACTCTGTAAGTTACTATTGGAGTAGGCTGGATGAAAATTTCTACAAATTAAATTGGAGAAACATATATAACTAGTAAAAATATACACAGTGATAAAATAACCGCAGTGTCTATTTTAAGTACTTCATATTAACCATACATTTTTGCACTGTTTTTAAGTAACTAAGGTAAAATAAGATACTAAAGATAGGAAGAATATACAAGAAAAGTAGAACGCCACCATCTATGAGGTTTATGATAGGAAATCACAGCTGTTTCCTTCTATAGATGTTGGCAGAATCTCTCCCTGGAAACTGCATAGCCAGGTAATCAGTCCTTTTATAACAAAATTTTGTTTTCTGAAATTGCATTTCAATTAGTTGTGTTAATTGAAGATTCTCTAAAAGATCATATTCTCACATTAATTTTTAAGAAAAAACTACAGAATTTTTTTTTCTCTACATAGACAATAATTGCCTGGATAACCATTTTAATATACTGTTCTCGCTGGGACACTGTTGAATTTTGGAACTTCTTATTATCACTAATTCATATGTTATACATTGGTATTACACTCACAACATTTAAAAAAACATTCTACATTACTTGAATTATGATAAACTCAAAAATTAATCTTCTTCTTTCTCTCCCTAGATTATATAGACTTCCCTTTTTTTTTTTTTTTTTTTTTTTTTGGTTGTAGTGGTATGTTAAATTATCTTAACAAGTGAGGCTGTGGGAATGGGAATATTCCTTTCCATGGATCTGTTTCACTATTGCTGTGAAAGCTCTGAAGAAAGTGCCTGACTATAATAACATAATATACTCTCCCCAAAATAGACACACTTATAAGTAAAATTCCATTGTCTTACTCACTACAAACTCTGCTTGTAATAATTTCATATACTAAATCATTACCAATAGAGTTTACTCTGACATACATTATCTATGATTGGAATAAAGAGAACAGTTCAAACATTTCAAGTTATATTTCATTTAAATATATTGCCAGATAAATTACTCTTACCCATTGCATTGCTGTTCATTAAGAAAACACCAAATGACTTTCCAGAAGTATCTTCAATGCACATGAAGAATGTCTGATGACCATATAAATTATTATTATTCTGTAAGGCAAAAATTTGAACATTAATTTTAAAGTATATTTAAAGTAAAAAAGATTATATATTTAACATGGCCTTTATATATTCCAATTAGTTTCTGTAATTTACTCCTCATACTTCTATACTAATTACTATACATACCATATGAAACACTGTGGCAAAAAAATTAACCTATTTTGATTATTAATATGTTATTATATAAAATATGTAACATAATATATTCATTATACTACGACTAGATTACTTAACTTTCCTTTATGTTTTATCTGATCGAGTTTTAATTAGCCATTCATGTTAAGAAAATGGCACTTTTATTCATTATGGCCCATGTTATGTCCAAGGCAGGACAGGGAATTCCAAGATGACGTCCAACCTTATAGAACTTCCCCACTACATTTGCTATAAACCAAGGAGTACATGAAATAGCTGAGAACAATTGGGAATACACTTATAAGGCAAAAGAAAAAAGAATTCCTGGCTGATAGGATATGGAGGTTCCAAGAAAAGAATGAATGGAAAATAGCCTGGTGTTTATTAGGTGTTCATTACAGATAGTGATGCTATAAAAACAGACTGGTAGAATCTTTATTAGTAGTAGTTCTGTACCAAATGAGGCTCTTTAAAGCAACCACCATTTATTCATTTTTGGGAATGAAATAGCACTGGCATTTTAAAAGTCACTAACAATTGACTCAAAGCAACCATGAATCAATTAAAAATATTAATTTTTTTTTAATGTTTATTTAATTTTTGAGAGAGAGAGAGAGAGAGAGAGAGAGAGAGGTGGGAGTGAGGGGCAGAGAGAGAGGGAGACACAAAATCTGAAGCAGGCTCCAGGCTCTGAACTATCAGCACAGAGCCTGATGAGGGGCTTGAACACACAAGCCATGAAATCACGACCTCAGCCAAAGTCAAATGCTTAAATGACTGAGCCACCCAGGCACCCCTAAAAATAATTTTTTAATGATATGGTCTTTGTTCTAAAGAATCTCATCTTAGAATTATATACAAATATTTACACAAAGACTAACCTGTAGTGACTGTCATACTAAAATATGAACAAAAGGTTAGAAATAAAGACTAATTCTGCACGGGGGAGTTTGGGAGAAGTTCTTATGAGATTAAAGTTCAAATTATCTCTCAGTGACTTATTGTACAAATGATAAGGAACCTCAAGGTGCAGTATTTAAAAAGGGAACCAACCCTCTGTGCAAATATATAAACTTATATAAGATTATCATATGTTATGGAAGGGGAAGATGCAGACATAGATGTACAATATGATGTCCAATAAATAGGCAGACACCATATCATACAAAGTGATAGAGAACACAGTAAGTGTTTAGAATTATTCTAGCTCAATGACTAGCCATGTATTGGTTTAAGCATAAGAATGATTGAAAAGGGAATGACAGAATACAAAAATCAAATCAAAAGAAAATATTCATAAAATAGATATACCTATTTGAACTAAAATCTGTTGGTTACTTTTTGAGTTAATTTGAGACTACTACAAATCATCACCCCTGTATCACTGACATACAATAAATAATGGCTTCAAATAGGGTAACATTATCACCTGCTCCAATATAATGATTTTATTTACATAAAAAAAAAAAAGAGTTCCTTACGTCACCGGGAAGTTGATCCCGGGTAAAAATTGGCCATGTTTTCCAGTTTAAATCGTGACGAAATCTCTTATGAATATGTTCCCCAATGCCATAAATATATTCACTGGAAAGTCTGGTTGAAATCTGTAAATACTGGTCAGAGTACACCAAAGGACCAATGCTGGTGTCAAACCTGTACAATAAAATAAATAAATGATCTAGAAACAAATAAAATGTTCTACCAAATAAGGATCTATGTTACCATGCTGAATATTTCACTTTAAATATGTCAATCTTTAGCTGTGATCACTTCTTAGGAATATATGAATTATACCATAAACAGAATTTGTTGATTCCATCAACACAATTTGCTTCATCACCACCAATATGATTCTCCGTATACATCCTCTCCTTTAATCATCACAAACTTGAAGTGTAACTACCAGTATCAGTTCCATTCTACAAATAATACAAATTGGGAAAATTATGCCCTGTGTTCTAAGGTGACAAACTGGTAACTAGCAAAGCCAGATTTCAAACCCAGTTCTGCCTTGCTTCAGAGACACTATTTTAAAATATAGTACTATACTAGCTTTCACACCTCTAACACATATATTAAAGTTAAGTTCAAAATAATTTTTCCAAAATTAAGAAGACTGTATGTTGGATTCATATCAAATACATCCTACAAGAAATGTTAAATGCATTTAATACTTTTGTGACAATTAACATAATGTCAATTGCAAATCATTAAAATATATTTAAGGAAAGTAACTGCTGAGATTTAATCTTGACAATTGCTCAGTTAACCTTTTTAATTTAATGTTTATTTTATTTTTGTGAGAGAGAGAGAGGGTGAGGGGCAGAGACAGAGAGGAAGACAGAGGATCCAAAGCAGGCTCTGCACTGACAGCAGAGAGCTCGACGTGGTGCTCGAACTCACGAACTGTAAGATGGTGACCTGAGGCAAAGTCAGAGCTTAACTGAGCCACCCAGGCACCCTGCTCAATTGACCTTCTTAGAGATGCGAGATATCTTAAAAATTGCTAAATCCCTTGCCGCAAATATCCCCCCAAATTCATTCATAATGAAAGCATTCAGGCAATATTTAATTAAGTATATACATTTTCATATACATTATTTCATACATATGTATTTTTTCATATATATATATGAAGTCCTTTAATATGACTATGGGAATCAGCCCCTTTCTGAATAACTATTTGATTCTAAAAATTGGCAACAGAATATGATAAACAATGGGAAAGGACAAAACAGGAGTTCTAGCTATGCAAAAATACAGGGAAAGCTAAAATGCTTTTCGGTGATGCTCCTTACCTTCATCTTTGATTGGCCCTAGTTTGTACATTTTCATTCACCTTTGTACCTTTTATCCACAGGAAATAAAACTGCTTTACATTATAGTCTTTACAAGGATGCACATCCACCCTCTTTGGGAGGAAATTTATTCTTTCTGAAAATGCCTTAAAATTAAACTTTTCCTAATTCTATAGCAGAATACAATTGACTGGTTATTTAACCTTACAGAAATGTAAAATAAGATACTTACAAAATTCTATTATTGCTTTTTCTAATAACTTTGATGCTAAATGGATTTTCTACAACCTGCACGTCATACAATGTATTAGAAGCTGTGGTACCAGTAAATTCTTTTACAAACTGATGAGGAACTTCATATCTTCTATTATTTGGATCAGTTATCTGTAAAGATTAAACAATTAGCATCATTTGATTCAAAACCATTTTTTCAACTTCCAATTCCAAATTAAGTATCAAATGCAAGTTTTGAATAAAAAATATTAAATTTAGTAACTTAATAGAGGAACTATTAATCTGGCCATAAACTTAATTCTAACGTTGTTGTATGGATATGCACAGAATTGTATACATTGTTAAGGAATACAGAACTGGTCATAAAAGTACCGCATATAATAAAAATATTTTTGGCTGATAAAAATATATATTAATTATATAATATTAATATATTAATATATATTAATGATAGTATTACTAAATATTGATTCTTGAATACTGTATCTTTGTGAATTTAATTATTCTTATTGCTTTTTAGTGTTCATCTCCTTAGAAATCCCATGAAGAATTTTATATTTGGTTAAAAAAAATACTTAATTCTTGTGAAGTTGCTGAAAGAGTAGCGTACAAAGAATATGGTGTTGTTTTCACTTCCAAACCCAAAAGATCCAAAATTCAAGTAAACTACTCACTTACAAAATAATAGGAATTAGTTTCTTTAAAATCATGAATAAAAGGGATACCTGTAAAAAGAACTAGTAAGTATAAGTCACATGTATACACCACAATTAACATGTTTCTCAAATTAAATTTTAAACTAATCCTTCATCATAGTCTATGGTTGAAGTAATAAAAACTGCTAAAGTTTATTGAGTGTTTACTCTTCTCAAGACACTGTATCCAATATTTTACATTGACTGTATTATGAAGTTTTTCAAAAAGAATTGCCAGGGAAACTATTCTTATGATACACTTCAGTAAACAGGCTCAGAGAACTGAAGTAACTAGTCCAATTAGTCCTTTGCTTTGGAATAAGTATTTCTTAAGAGAGAAAATGTCTTGGTAAGATGAAGAATGTGCTCATAACTTCCTTTTATGATTAATTCCTCTTTATAAATATCAAAAAACAAACCTTAAATCGGAAACGATTGGGTGTCTGATTTTGAGTTGTGATAAGAACACTAGTAATGTCATTTCCAAAGAGCGTAGGTGAAGGTTTCCTGCTTAATTTGGCTTCAAGCCCTTAAAGGAAGAAAAAAAGTTGGTGCGAGTGATTTTATTTATAAAGAGTAATAATTATTAAATATTTTTCATATTTTTATAATTATGTTTCCTTTATTACAAATAATGACTTCTTTTATTATTTGGAAGATACAATCCTGCAAAAATGAAATCCTTGATCTAACATATTTAAACATTCTTGCATACAAATTTCCCACTCGATTCTATTTAAGATATTTTCCCAAAGAAAAATTTAAAATATATTTTTTGTTTTCCAATTAAAATATATTATATTGGATCACCATGATGCAACATTTCTCACCAGTACTTGTTGTTATCATTCTCTCAACATTATAGCCATGATTATCTGCGAAGAAGCACCAAGGAATAAGAGAGTCATTCCATGGCTTCCAGCAGCAGCCTCTCATTGAGCAAACTGCCTGTTAAAACATTTATAAAAGGAATCATATCATATGATTAGTACTGTTATCATGTGTCAATACCTAGTTTTTAAACATCCATTCCAATAAATGTTTGAATTAAATGCCTGGAAAACAAGCTTATTTCTTCAAGAATACCGTATGTTAAAATAGCATGTATTCTCAGGGCACCTGGGTGGCTCACTTGGTTAAGCATCAGATTTCAGCTCAGATCATGATCCCACAGTTCTAAGTTCAAACCCCGCGTTGGGCTCTGTGCTGACAGCTCAGAGCCTGAACCCTGTTTCAGATTCTGTGTCTCCCTCTCTCTCTGCCCCTTCCCTGCTCATCATGTTCTGTCTCTGTCTCTCTCTCTCAAAACTAAGTAAACATTAAAAAAATTAAACAAAATCATCTATTCTCTTGTTCCTTTCACTTAGCAGAAATATAAATATTTGATAATGTGAATTAATTACACCGTATCAGAAATTGATACTCTGAGTTGTGATTTATCAAATTTACATATCTGTGCACATTATTGTAAACTTATGTTTTTCTTTATGTCTTTGATTTTAATTTTTTTTATTTGAATATACTGCTCAAAGCAAACTACAGTTTCATTATAATCTCTATCAAAATACCAACAACATCTTTCACAGAACCAGAACAAATAATACTAAAATTCGGATGGTACCACAAAAGACACCAAGTAGCCAAAGTAATCTTGAGAAAGAACACAGCTGAAGGTATCACAATCCCAGATTCCAAGATCTACTACTACTAAGCCTATGTTTTTTTAAAAGTCTGCCCTATGAGTAGTTATAATGTATTCTGTTGTCACATAGTCAATACAGAAGAACTGAAATATTTTTGACTATCAATTATGTATCAAGCTACAAGTGAGTGTATAAAGATGAAGACATGGCCCTGAATTCAAGCCTACATAACATGTTTAAGGCAGTTATTTCCAGCCACTTGTTAGTTTAATATTTTAAGTAAATAATTAAACTAATTTATGTGCCAGGTTGTAACTAGTTGTAGCCATTATATCCAAAGAATAAAGCAAAACACTGAGCTCTTGAGTAGTTTTATGATCTGTATGGAAAGATTATGTGAAGTGGAAAAAACTATATATGCTTATGTAAAAAGTTGAGGCACATGGTAATTCTGTGTGTTAACATTGGTATAATTAAAAATCTATTTAATATTTAAATTTAATAGTGTTACACACTTTCATAATTTGAGCATCTGTGTGGTTTTTTTTCTTGCCTATTTGTCTTGAAAATAGTTTAAAGTTACTCTTTCAGAGGCTGACATATTAACTTATCTCCTACTTTAACATCAAATTAAACTGGCTTCAGATACACATACACATGCACACACACAAGTACAAACATACATACATGTACATTGAAAATGGAAGTACAATTTGACCTGATATTTTAGGGGTTCATTACCTATCAGAATCTAAAGTATGTGTGACTTCTGATCAGGTAATTTTCCCTCTAGTTATAGAACTTATAGAAGTACTCCCAGCAATAGAAAGAGATAATTACACACAAAAAATTGTCATTTACGGTAATCTTTACAAAAAGCTTTTTAAATGTTGGTACAAAACTGAGAGGTAGAACTAAACATAGAGAAACGGATTTGGGAAGGTGTAAAGCTGTTAAGAAAAAATAAATAAGCAAACTATAATCACATTTTGCTAAAATAAAAAAAAATATAGTAAAATGGAGTTACATGAAGTTCTTCCAAACATACTATATTTGGGTCCTAGGGCTGTTCTAATAGGATTGTCTGAATGAACAGAAATTTATTCTCTCACAGTTCTGGAATCTAGAAGTCCTACTTCAAGGTGCTAGCAGAACCATGCTCTGTCCAAGGCTCTAGGAAAGACTGCTTCCTTGTCTAGTCATAGCTTCTGATGGCTCCTGGAAAGTCGGCAGTTTTTGATTTGAAGACACCATACTCAAATCTGTACTTCCATCTTCACACTGCCTTCTTCCCTGTGGTTCTCTGTATGCCATCCCTTTCTCTTGAAGGGACACCACTCATTGGATTTAGGACCCACCCAAATAGCAAGATTTCATTTAGCATATAATTACATCTGCAAAGATCTTATTTCCAAGTAATGTTTATTTTGAGAAAGAGAGGGACAGAGACAGAGAGTGGGAGGAGGGGCAGAGAGAGAGAGAAGAGAGAGAATCCCAAGCAGGCTATGTGCTGTCCATGAAGAGCCTGATGCAGGGCTTGATCCCATGAATCACAAAATCATGAGCTGAGCCAAAATCAAGAGTTGGATGCTTAACTGACTGAGCCACTAGGCTCAAATAAAGTCATATTATAAGGCTCCAAGTAGACATGAATTTGTAGAGGACATATCATTCATACTACTACATATACACAGCAAAATACTAGTTCAAAACTGTATATCCTCATTGTTTTAAAAAAACTTTTCTAATGTTTATTTATTTTTGAGAGAGACAGAGACAGAATGTGAGTGGGTTAGGGGCAGAAAGAGAGGGAGACACAGAATCCGAAGCAGGCTCCAGGCCCCGAGCTGTCAACACAGAGCCCGACGTGGGGCTTGAACTCATGAGCTGTGAGATCATGACCTGAGCTGAAGTCGGACACTCAACCGACTGAGCCACCCAGGCGCCCCAATCCTCATTGTTTTTAAAATATGGATAATTTTGGTTTATCTTTAGAGATTTTGATAATTATTATTTATGTTTAGTCATTCTGCCTATTTTTCAAGATTACAGGCATTTTCCCCTATTATTGTAATAGTGTTTAAAAAGCTACTTCTTGTTTTTATTTAAATTCCAGTTAAGCTTAATAATCTATATATAATTAATTTTATGATGTGAGCTCAGTCATTCTCAATTAGTCACTTCTGATATCTTTGTAAACTCTTGAATTAAAAGAACCCCTTCCAGGCGCCTGGGTGGCTCAGTCACTTAAAGCGTCCGACTTCGGCTCAGGTCACAATCTCATGGTTCATGAGTTTGAGCCCCAAGTTGGGCTCTGTGCTGACAGCTCAGAGCCTGGAGCCTGCTTCAGATTCTGTGCCCCGCCCCCGCCCTCCCCTGCATGCACGCTCTGTCTCTCTCAAAAATAAATAAACATTAAATTTTTTTTTTAAAGAACCCCTTCCAGAATTGTTAATGACATGAAAGTAACTGGATATTTGCAGTATCATTCTTTTTGCTCAGGAGGAACAGATGAGGCAAGAACACAATAGTGAATGATCCCATGAAGACTTGTTCCTGTTTAAGTGAGCTAGCTGCTTAGGACAGCCGCTGGGAAGGAACAGGTGCTCATAATAATGTCTAATATTTGAGTGCTTTCAGTGCATTACATGTTTAGTCCCTTCAAGAACTCTATGCATAGACAGGGGTGCCTGGGTGTCTCAGTCAGTTGAGTGTCCAACTCTCGGTTTCAGCTCAGGTCATGATCTCCTGTTTCATAGGACTAAGCCACATGACTGGCTTTGCACTGACAGTGTGGAGCCTGTTTGGGATTCTCTCTCTCCCCTTCTCTGTTCCATCCCTGCTCATTCTCTCTCTCTCTCTCTCTCTTCTCAAAACAAATAAACTTGAAGAAAAATAAATAAAATCCAGTTAGTTAACATAACGCAGAGTATTAGTTTCAGCTGTACAACATAGTCCACACTTCCATAAAATACCTGGGGCTTATCACAAGCACCCTCCTTAATCCCCATCACCTACTTAAGCCCCCCCACACACACACCTCCCCTCTTGTAACCATCAGTTTGTTCTCTATAGTTAAGAATCTGTTTCTTGGTTTGCCTCTCTCTCTTTTTCCCCCTTTGCTCATTTGTTTTGTTTCTCAAATTCCACATAGAAGTGAACTTCAATTTTCTTTTTTCTTAATTGGAAAAAGCAAAAAATTAAAACACATTAAATACCCATCAATAGTCATAAACTTTGGTGGATAAAAATACAATAAATTTGTTTTTTTCTTATTTTTATTATATGTGTGTTAGTATACATATAGAATTACATGTAATAATATTGTTATTATTATAGTTACAGCAATTGATTGTTTTATGGACTGAGCTGTGTCCCCCAACAATTCTTAGGTAGGAAGCCTAATCCCTGACCCCTTATATGACTGTATTTGGAGATAGGGCCTTCAAGGAGGTAATTAAGGTTAAATGAAGACATAAAGCTGGGATGCTAATCTGAAAGGATTGGTGCTCTCGTAAAAAGAGGAAGAGATGCCAGAGCATGGTCACATATATACTCTCTCTCTCCTTCTGTGCATGCACAAAGGAAAGACCAAATGAAGATACAAGAATCCAGCTGTCTACAAAGCAGGATGAGATGTCTCGCTAGAAACCAACGCTGGTAGCATCATGACTTCTAGTCTCCAGAACAGTGGGAAAGTAAATGTCTATTATTTAAGCCACTCAGCCTGGCATTTTATTGTAGAAGCCCAGGCTGATTAATACATTCTGGGTAGAATTATAGCTGCTGTTAAAATAAGTTCACTTTCTTTTCTTAAATGACAAATACTTGTTAGCTGAAATTTGTTAAATTCATAAGTTTAATTTGTTTCACATTGAAAACACTCTTTAGCAACCTTACAGGCTGACAGTAAAAACTAATAGTAGCCATCAAAACCTTAAACAATTAGCTTTTAAATATTGTTTCCCTGGAGCACTGGATGTTATATGTAAGTGATGAATCAGCAAAATCTACTCCGGAAACCAATATTACACTGTGTGTTAAGTAACTAGAATTTAACTAAAAACTTAACATATAATTAAATAATAAATTATAAGTAAATACAGCCTTCAAACTAAATAAATAAAATAAAATAATTAATGTCATTTCCCTTTAAGATCTTAGCAGCCCATATTGTCCCTAATAGAATTCTATGTTAAGCTTCAATTGTTCCCTAAGAAGAATACACCTAAAGAGAATATCTGGCCAATTATCTTAGTGTGTCACAGTAAACACTATTTATCCAGCTCTATTATCATTAGGTAAACTATAAAGACAAATGTTCCTAATACTGTCCTAAGAAAAATCTCATCCATTTGCTACTTTTCATAGCAAATATTAAAAAATTATGTGGTAACTATGAGGTAGCATAGGTTAAGGCTAATAGAAAAATTTATAGTTCATTTACTTAATCTGCTTGTGATGAAAAGAGTGAGAGAGGTGAGATTCAGATATGTCTATTACAGATAATATATATTATAGATCTGCATATTACATGCATATAATAGATAAAGAATATACTATAGATATGCATATTACATTAACATATATAATATAATAATATATAATATATAATTAATATATATTTACATTATGTGGGTATTATAGATTACATAGATATTGCAAATTGTGAACACACACACATTCACACACAAACACACACCTTCACTGACCTTTATTCTCATAGGTTATGAACACTAGGAAGAGTCAACTCAGGGTTACATGAATCCATTAAGTTACCCTTAATTTTCTCCATTTGGGCTTCTCCCAAACTACCAAATAATTAAAAAATAATAATTTTCCAAAATATCATATTACTTTATTTTCCACAGACAATTCTTGTTTTTAATTGTTTTTAATGTTTATTTATTTTTGAGAGCTAGCAAAAGAGAGAGAGAGAGAGAGAGAGAGCAAATGGGGGAAGGGCAGAGAGAGGAAAACACAGAATCAGAAGCAGGATCCAGGCTCCAAGCTGTCAGTACAGAGCCCGATGCCTGGCTCGAACTCACAAACTGTGAGATCATGATCCGAGCAGCAGTCAGATGCTTAATGGACTGAGCCACTCAGGCACCATTTCCAGACAATTCTTAATGCCATCATTACAAATACTTTTATGGAGCATTCATTTTCTCTCATATTCTCTCTCTCTCTCTCTCTCTCTTATACTCTCAAAGGTTACAATTTTTTTAAGAAGTAGATTTGTAAGAATAGATTTCATAAAGGTTTTTAAAATTAACAATAGGTTGTTAAGCACGAAAAATATTAAGTTGTGAATTTAAATTGAATAGAAGTACAGGAAAGCAAGCTCAGTAATTTCTGTTATTTCTCATCTCTTTATACAGAGCTACAAGAAAAAGATAAATGTAGCCCAATTGATGGCTAGATGTTTAAAAATATGGTATTGATCCGATATTGAGCAATTATCTTAATATACTTACTATAATATATATCTATTTATAAAAAACATTAAAGTCTTTTGTTGCAGACCTTTGTTGGTAATTGATCTGGAATGCAATTTATTCTCTCATTGATAGGATCATTTAGCTCACTTGGACACTTTCCTGAACCAGGAAACACAGTGGTTGTACGAGTGGTAGGTGGGCTTGAAGTAGAATTACTAATCGCTAGGAAATAGAGAGGTCAATAAAATAAAACACTGTATTAAATTAATATTTTCATATTGTGGGGGTAATAATTACCTTACATTGTAAGAACAACTAAATTTATATATAATAAAAATAAAAATAAATTTTACATTAATAAAAAACTGACACTTTCAAGTCCTGATTACCAAAGGAAGATATCCAAATGGTATTTAAAAATTGTGCAGAGCCTGACTGTTTTTGTAGAAAACCAAAATATTTTCACAGAAGGTCTTGAGGTAGATTCAAAAGGAAACAAAATGTACATTCCACCATATTTATAAAAAATGTGTTTTATAGATGAAGAAAGAAGATGGAGAAATATGGATGGGAGAAGGAAATAGAGAAAGAGACAAGAATTACTGCAGAAGAGAGAAAGGTAAGAGGGAGAAAACACGTTGGAGTGAACAGAAGAGAAAGCAGGGCACAGCAAAGAAAAGTAAATCCCAATTCTATATAAGACCTTTCCAGTAATCAGATATGGGTAACAAAATTGGTTACTTCACAAAGTAGTGAGTTTGCAGTATACTAGAAGAAAGTAAAACAAACGACTAAGAGCAGTAGAAAATTAACTATGGTTAGACTACAAGATACTTTGTAACATTATCCTTGCCAGTCCTGATTTGGTCTAGAGAGAATGATGAAAAAGGGAAAGCAGGTGAGGTGGATAGGAGTAGTATGCATTTACTCTAAATGAGGATAGAAATATTCAGAAAAAAAATAGATAAACTTTTCAAGCTTTGTTTCACCTTCCCTCTATCCTTTTTTTGTTATACATCCTCTCTCCTTTAAAAAAACAAAAACAAAAAACAAAAAACAATACTGAGCCTAAAATAAAGAGGGAAGTCCCATAGATTTTCCACCCCCCCCACCCCCACTTTTCCAAGTATCTGAAGGCCAGAGCAAAAACCTAGGTATTTCCATTAATTAGAAGAACCTCACTAAAAACAGTAGATGATTATTCCTCCTCCTTCCATTAACACCTTGATCCCTTTGCCTCTTCACTATTTCTCAAGCAACACAACGTGGGGAAGGTTATTAATGTCAAAGCAGATAGATTCCTTAATTACAACAGCTCTTAACTAAAATAACTGTAATAGACAGAAAAAACTGGAGTAATTATGTAACTTCCCAGAGATCTTTTTTAACATTTCATCTCATGTAGATAACTTTTAAAAACCCATAACTAATATGGAGTAAAGTTTCTTTAACTTCACTATAATGTGTAAGTATTTTTTAACATTACTTACCTTCAACAGCAGGTGTCCTAGTTGCTAAAACAGCAATTAGGGCAATAGCTATTATAGTAACTATAGCAAAAAGGACAATCAGAGAGATTTCTAATCCAGAAAATTTCTTCCTTGCCATCTAAAGAAAGAAAAGAAATATATGTTTAAAATGTAAAATATGTACTTACAGTACACCACCATCATTATCATTAAAGTATATACATTCCTCTTTTTTTAGCTACAACACAAGCAGAGCTGCAGACGGCTCTGTTTATAATCTAAATAAATATTGGCAAAAATGTAAACTACACTTGCAATTTTTAATAAACTGAGTGAATTTGTGATACACATTATTGTGGTAACTAAGATGAAACATAAATGGTGGAAAAGCAAAGCAAAGATCTTTCAGCAGATGTGCCTTGCTCTCTCATTTTAGGGCCTTTCTCAAGTGAAAGAAACCTACCACTTGCACTGTGTTCCCTACTTCTCACAATTTTAGGAAGGAGATGATGTTATCCACATTTTGCTTCTTAGCAACTTCAAGCTTAGAGAAAATAAGTTATTGTCTCTCAAAGTCAAAATGATTTTTAACCATAGTTAATACAATTGGATCTCAATTTCAATACTGCTTTCTTATAACAATACTGTGGAAAAGAATATAAATATATTTGGAAAGAATATACATATGAATATAAATATAAAATATTGTGAAAAATTATATATGTATACAGTATATATTTGGGAGATGTCATTTAAAAAAAGGTTTGAACTGCATGATCTCCAAGTTCCTCCCTCAAAATGAAAATAAAATATACTAAACTCTTGTAACAAACACAGGTGCTTATTTTCTGATAACATAATACATTTCAGTTAGTATACAGAGGATACTTAAATGTAGATTGGGAAGAGCTTTTTTTCCAGCGATTATCTTAAATTTTATTTGTTTAGTTTAGTTTTGACCATACATCTCTCATCTCTCTTAGTCTTCAAGTTTCCCTGACTTTTCTGTATTCTATGATTTTTTATATAAATCTTATTCAATGGCATATACCCAGGTGGGAATTTAGAATTTTCATGGTAAATGCTTTAATAAATTGCAGATATTATTTTTCTTAGATTTTATTTAAATTTTAGTTACTTAACATACAGTATAATATTAGTTTCAGTTGTGCAATACAGTGATTATAAATTGCTGATTTTAAAATAAAACTTTTTGGCCTCTCACCCTAGCCTCTTCTGTAATTATCTAGATCAGTTCATATCCAGTTGCCCCAACCTAAAAATTTCTTTCATTCATTCATTCAAAAGGCCTCTTGGTTCTACCTCCAAAATATTTTCAGAATTATACCTTCATCTTAACCCCAACACTGCAACATCTTTTTTGTATAACATATCTTCTTAGTACATGTTGTTTAGTCTTTCTTCAGTCCTTCCATATCTGCTTTTCTAGGTCACTTCCAATTTATGCCAGTTCAAATGCCATGTCCTTTGTGAGTTCTTTCCTACTCTTAGAGGCAGAGTTAATCCATCCTTTTTTCCATTTTACCATATTACATAGCATATCTACTGCCCTTCTTTATATATATGTCAATTTCCTTAATTGTTGCTCTATTCTTACTAGCAATAATCATGAAAGTAGTTCAGAGCCTGACATCAAGTAAGCACAATTCATTTTTTAAACTGCACCTTATGAATGAATGTTTAAAGATTAGCATTCAATTTTAATATATGATTTCCTATTACACATATGTAAGCTGTTTATTGTATCTGTAATCTTCAAAGAACCCAAATGTAAACTAGACTTAATCAAAGTGACAGAGGATATAGGAGGTTGTTGAGAAAATGAAACCCAACTGCTCAATGTTATGTGAGAAAGGACACAGTTGCATTTAATGTTTAACTTCAGATAAGTTTGTCTCACTCAAAGTAATATCTTTGGTATCAAGAAGCCAATAAGGATTGTGCTTTTCTTTTGTTAAGAAAAGTCTAAAAACAAAAATGCATATTGTTATGAAGCAAACCCTCTTTTATCTAGAAGAATCAGAACAAAATTAATGTATTAAAATTAAATTACTCATGTGAGTACTCATAAACAATCAGTACTAAAATTGTTCATGTGCTGTAGGTGGTAATTACATTGATCACATTTTGGATCACAGCAATTTTAAGCAAAACACTTTTCGGGAAATTATATATTGATGTCCTTTCTGTGTAAATTTATTTTAAAAATGAGTAATACTTTACTAGATGGTAGTTTAATGACTTTGTAAAAAAGATTTGCTAGAAAAGATTAAATGTTTTTTAACTGTAGCATTCTACTCCACCTATACATAGTTTCTTAAATAAAATACATTTAGTCATACTTAGAATATTTCTACATATTTTAAGATATGTTTTGATTCTTACTTTTTTCTATATGAAGTAGTTAAACAAAACTTGCTTTGATTCACTTATAATGAAGAGCTGGGGAAAGAAAATATTCTCATATCTTAAAAAAATTTAAAAATGTTTTCTCCTGTTTTAGTACAAAGACTATATATTTAAAATGGCAAATGAAAATAAGCTGTCTTTTCTTTTTTAAAGAAGTAGAAATAGACAGGAATATTGCTAACATGAATTAAAGGAATACATAATTACTTAGAAACATGAAAGTAATGAAGAAATATGATCCATAAACGTACCTTATTTCATAGCCTGTTCTGTTCACTATGCCGTACCAGAGCTGGGTAAGGCTGCAAAAGTTATGATCAAGGAAACTGCTCAGATATATATTGAGCTACTCATAAAGTTTTATTGCACCTTCACCAGCTGTCAGTATTTAATAAACTTCAACATGCGTCGAAAAAAAACCTTAACCCTGAAAATAGTTGCATAAATAATTCTGTATAGGAATCTAAGTTAATTAATAATTGTGCCCTCAGATAGTCTTTGATTCCTGAAGCTATGAACTAGCCCAAGAACATAAAAGTGTTTATTTATATTGTTTTCTTTTCATAATTTTATTTCTTTCACTATTTAGATATTGTTTGAATAACTGTCTTATCTAATTGTGTGAAATTTAAACTATTACTAAAACGTAGAAACATATTGGTAAGGTAGATCTGGAAAACATTTGCAGGAATTAACAATTAGAAGATAATATTTAATGGAAGATAAATAAAATAGATATAAAATAGAAGATAATATAAAAAAGCAATGATTAAATAAAAGTTATTTCCTGTGTCTCATTATTAACTTTAAGGTTGAAAGACTGAGCCAATCTGTAAGACTAAAATGTAAAAGTACAGATATATAAATAAGTAATTCAGAAATAAAATCAACATTTTATCTATATTTTTTATTTATAGCACAAATTTAATTATCAAAAATTATATTGTAAACAACATTTCATACAGTAAAATTATAGTATCAATTACATTACTTGTTTAAGTTAGTATAGTGTTTAGGAGCAAAGGATTTAATATAAGAGACCTGGTTCCAAACGCCAGCTGTACTACATATTCCTAAGAAACTGTGGGCAAATCTGTTAATGTTTTTAAGCCTAAACCTCTTTACAAAGAGGTAATAAAAATATCTACCCAAAGAGTCATTGTGAGATTTATATGCACTAACATAATCTATTAACATTATTGCAGCTCTGTTATCAGAGATTACAATTTGAAGTGCTTAGTGTCTGAGTTCTGCACACGATCTTGGCACTATCTTTTCAAAGGAATATATATTAAAATAATGTGGTCACACAAAGTACAGTTACTGGTTTTTTGAGACAATCTGAATAGGAGTAAAAGAAGTGAATACATGGATTACTGTCAAGACTTAGGGGGAATATAAAGGAGAACTTCCAATATATAAAGAGCAGTGATATGGAAATAACATTAGAATCATTCTAGATTGTCTCAGTGGGCAGAAGTCCAATGTAATAGAAATTATGAGTGATTTACTCTCTACTCACATAGCACACAATTATGCATGTGGAAAAGTCATTCAAAATACTGAATTAGAGTCAGGATGTGAGTGTAGCAAGGTCACAGAATATAAAGTCAATGTACAAAAGTCAATCATGTTCCTACGTAACAGTAATTGGAAACTGAAACTTAATATATTACATATAAATATATTTTTTATTTTTTTATTTTTAGATTTCTTTATCTAAAAAAAAATATATAAAGAGAAATATATAGAGAGATATATATCTAACATATATCTCTACAGATATAAATGGATAGATAATTTATGATAGCATGAAAAATGAATATTTAGGTATAAATCTAACAAATATATGCAGACTATTCTGAAAACCACAAAATGTTGATAAAAAAAGTTTAAGATCTAAATAAATGGAGAGATAAACTGTATTCATGGATTAGAAAACTGAAAATTATTAAACTGTTTATTCTTCATAACTAGATCTACATATTCAATATAATATCAATAAAAATCTCAGGAAATAAATATAGACAAATTGATTATAAATTTTCTACATCAATGTTTATAGAAGCTTTATAATTTCCCCAACCTGGAAACAACTAAGGTGCCCATCAATACCTGGCATACTACTCAGGAATAGAAGTTATGAATATTGATTCATGCAACTATATGGATCAATCCTAAAATTCAGGTTAGTTGTTTTCTCTGCAATTTAAATTTTCTGATTGGCTCAAAATAAAGTAATTAATTAGCAATTTGTCTACCCTTTGTTTTTTTTCTCTTCTAAGAGTAATATCAAACACTCCAGTGTCTCACATCTTTGAACTGAAACTAATTCTGTCAAGTTTTAATTAATATTTTGTACATTTTCTTTTATGTGTAGATATATTTTAAGAAATACTGTTTGTTCTCTCGATTTAAAAAGTTTATGTGATTTGAAATTTTCATGCCTTCTCTTTCATATCCAGGTTTCCATGTCTGGTGCTGTGAGCTGGCCTTTGCCTTGAACAGTTTCTTTAAATGTTTATTTATTTATTTTTGAGAGAGAGAGAGAGAGAGAGAGAGAGCGCGAGAGCGCGCGCACGCGAGAGCACATGCGTGAGTGGGGGAGGGGCAAAGAAAGAGGGAGACAGAGTCCTAAGCAGGCTCAATGTTGCCAGCACAGGGCTAGACAGAGACTCTGAATCTGGAACCAGGAGAGTTGTGGCTGCTTAGCCAACTGATCCACTCAGGTGCTTTTGCTTGAGCAGTGTCTTTTGTTTCCATTGTTCCATACTTCCTCCCACCCTAGCTCTGGTTCCATTCATTAACTTCACCACCAGGGGAGTAATGTGTTCATGAATTGCTAGGAGGTAAATTCAAACAAAACTATAATATAAAGGTATTCAATTATAGACATAAAATTATATACAATAATGAAAAATGTGTTTTAACTTAAAACATAATTTTATCTAAAAGTAATTGTGAGTTTAATTTTTTTT
This sequence comes from Panthera pardus, assembly GCF_024362965.1. Classification (NCBI taxonomy): domain Eukaryota; kingdom Metazoa; phylum Chordata; class Mammalia; order Carnivora; family Felidae; genus Panthera; species Panthera pardus. Next base: position 99,584,083 of record NW_026526721.1, on the reverse strand, counting down.
ATTTATTAATATATAAACTATACAAAATTCTAAAACTGCATTAAGTAAATTAACAAAAATTGAGTTAGGGGTGCAATAGGCAAAAAAAGTTGTAAACACCAACAGTGAAATGGAACCATACTTGATGATTGACACTTTTACTAAACAGAACAGATTAGTGTTCAACTACTCTCTTTATGGACTCTGTTCTGTTTAGACTTTCTAATGTGCATTTCAGAATTTCCAACATATGGTGGTTAAATCATGCATATCAAACATACACTTTGGGTTAAAACTAATATAATTTATAATCCCATTTACAATTGCACCAAAAACAATTAGATACCTAGGAATAAAAGTAACCAAAAAGCTGAAAGACCTATACTCTGAAAACAATAAAACACTGATGAAAGAAATTAAAGATGACCAAAGATATGGAAAGACATTCCAAGCTCATGGATTGAAAGAAAAAATACACACACACACACACACACACACACACACACACACATATATATATATATATGTATGTATTGTTTAGGTTTCTTTATTTTGAGGAACTGAGAAAGCACATGCATGCATGCATACAAGTGGGGGTGGGGCAGAGAGAGAGGGAGAGAGAAATCTAAGGCAGGCTCTACACTGTCATCACAGTGACCAACACAGGGCTCAATCTCATGAACTATAAGATAATGACCTGAGCCAAAATCAAGAGTCAGACACTTAACCAACTGAGCCACCCAGGCTCCCAGAAGAACAAATACTGTTAAAATGTCTACACTACCCAAATTACTCTTCACATTTAATTCGTCCCTGTCAAAACACCATCAGCATTTTTCAGAGGTAGAACAAGAAATCCTAAAATTTGTATGGAACCACGAAATACTTCAAATAACCAAAGCAATCTTGAAAAAGAAAGGCAAGGCTGGAGGCATTACAATTCCAGACTTCAAGTCATAACACAAAGCCATAGTACTCACAACAATATGATACTAGCACAAAAATAGACAAATAGATCAACAGAACAGAAGAGAAAATCCAGAAATGAGCCCACAATTACATGGTCAATTAATCTCTGACAAAGCAGGAAAGAATAACCAATGGGAAGTCTCTTCAACAAATGATGTTGGGAAAACTAGACAGTAACATGCAGAAGAATGAAACTGGATCACTTTCTTACACCATACACAAAAGTAAATTCAAAATGGATGAAAGACTTAAATGTGAGACAGAAAACCAACAAAATCCCAGAGGAGAACATAGGCAGTAACCTCTTTGACGTTGGCCTTAGCAACTGCTTACTGACACGTCTCCAGAAACAAGGGAAACAAAAGCGAAAATGAACTATTGGGACTTCATCGAGATAAAAAGCTTCTGCACAGCAAAGGATACAATCAATAAGACTAAAAGGCAACTGATGGAAGGGAAGAAGATATTTGCAAATGGGTCTGAAATTTGATATTTGATAAAGGGTTAGTATCCATAATCTATGAAAAACTTCTCAAACTCAACACCCAGAAAACAAATAATCCAGTTAAGAAATGGGCAGAAGACATGAATAGACATTTTTTCCAAAGAAGACATCCAGATGGCTAACAGACACATGAAAAGATGCCCAACACTACTTATCATCAAGGAAACACAAATCAAAACCACAAAAAGATAACCTCACACTTGTCAGAATGGTTAAAATTAACAACTCAGGAGACAACAGATTTTGGCGAAGATGTGGAGAAAGGGAACTCGCTTATACTGTTGGAGGAAATGCAAACTGGTCCAGGCACTCTGGAAAACAGTACAGAGGTTCCTCAAAAAGTTAAAAATAGAACTATCCTATGATCCAGCAACTGCACTACTAGGTATTTACCCAAAGGATACAAAAACACTTATTTGAGAGGACACATGTACCCTAATATTTATAGCAGCATTATCAATAATAGAAAATTATATTAAGAGCCCTAATGCCCACCGACTGATGAATAGATAAAGAAGATATGGTATATATACATACACACATATGTATACATATATATACATATATATACATACGTATACACATGCACACATTCCACACAATGGAATTTACTCATCCATAAAAAAAAAAAAACAGAATCTTGCCGTTTGCAACGATGTGGAAGGAGCCAGAATATACCATATGGGGTGCCTGGGTGGCTCAGTTGGTTGAGCATCTACCATCAGCTCAGGTCATGATGTCATTGTTAGTGAATTCAAGACCTGTATCAGGCTTGCTGCGGTCAGCCCAGAGCTCACTTCAGATCCTCTGTCCCCGCCCCGCCCCCGCCCCTCCCTGCTCACACTCTCTCTCTCTCAAAAATAAATAAGCATTAAAAAATAATATATTATGCCAAGTGAAATAAGTCAGTCAGAGAAAGACAAACACCATATGATTCCACTCATGTGGAATTTAAGAAACAAAACAGGTGAACATAGGGGAAAAACAGAGAAACCATAAAACAGACTCTTAACTACAGAGAACAAACTGAAGGTTGCTGGAGGGAATATGAGTGGGGGGATGGTCTACATAGGTGATGTATATTAAGGGAGGGCACTTGGTGTTATATGTAAGTGATGAATCACTAAATTCTACTGAAACTAATATTGCACTACTGTTAACTAACTAGAATTTAAATAAAAAACTTGAAGCAAACAAACAAAAACTATCTGTTCACTCTAGATCATTAACCTTTCTCTGAGCTATACAATTAGAGACAAATAATCTACCTTCCTTGAGCCAGTGAATAATTTGACTCTCTTAATTAAAGCATTTTATACTCATCTAATACAGATTGTAAGAACAGACATTGCTTATTGATAATAAATTTTAATGATGAAATGTTAAATGTGTCTACTCTGGATCAAGAGGTTGGTAGTTGGATTATGTGTATTATTTATTACCTTCTCTAGACTTCCATTATGTAGATTGTCAAGTATTTTCATAAACCAGAAAACTACAGGTACACATATATGGCATAAACCTCTGGGACTATTAAGATAATAATAAAAATCTTAAAAACCCTAATAGTATCACTATAAGTGGTTGTAAAATGGAAAGGAAAATGAAAAGGGGTCTCACTCATGCTTTGCTATTTTATAGGAAAAATTTATGTTTTTTTTCAAATCTGCATTCTTGAAGTGTGAATTGTGGACTTAAATATGGAAGGAGCCGCTTCATTTCAAATATGTTTTCAGAGAACTCCTAATAAGTTAATTTTTAAAACCTATCATTTAATCATCACTGAAACAAATGGACAGAATAGACTGTTACCTATTAAATTTCAATCATATTATATGTAAAAATATATTTTGCCTGTAATATTATCAGTGCTATGAAGTTACACAAAATGGAACTAATTAAAATTAATTTTAGAATAATCTTTATAATTATCATTCTAAATATTGTAAATATCATTGAAATTATATTACAAACGTCGATGAAAATACTATCTAGTTCCTGAAAACAGCCCTTGAAAAACAATTTTCAGCTTGTTAATGCTGTAATTTTATTTACTCTATTTCCATATTTTGATTCTAGGAGATTTATTGTGAGAAAAAACTACATTTTTTAAAGTTTATTTATTTATTTTGAGAGAAAGAGAGTGGGGAAGGGACAGAGAGAGAGGGAGAGAGAGAAATTCCCAAGCAGAGTCCACGCCATCAGTACAGAGCCAGCGTGGGACTAGAACTCTCAAATCCTGAGATCATGACCTCAACTGAAATTAAGAGAGTCTGATGCTTAACCAACTGAGCCACTCAAATGCCCTGGAAAAAACTAGTTTTAAAATACAGAAAACTCATTCACGTATTGGAAATAGCCAATAAAAAAAGACTAATGAATTTAAACAGATCATGATTTCTCTGGAGTGGCTATTTAATGTATACATTCCTGAAAAAGAAGTTTTATAAATAATAGTAGAGAAAAATAAAAATAAAAATAAAGTGACTAGAGGCTGGTCTAAAATTAATCTCATTCCTTTAGCACTTATGAGATTTACCTACTTCTAAATATTCACTAGAGATTTAAGGGCATATTTCTTTGGCAAATAAGCTAAGAACAGTGAAGCCAGCTTAGAAACCTGCTATCTAAGTCTTTCTGAGGGAATTTCCACATTGTTAAGAATGAACAATCAGTAAAAATTGCACAGAACTCCATGTTTAAAATATATTATTTTATTATGTACATAATTTGCAAATATTTTTCCATGTTCTATGGCTTGGTTACTCATTCTCTTAACAATGTCTTTTGAAGAACAGTTGTTTTCAATTTTTTAAAGATCAATATTTATTTATTTGTTTGTTTATTTGTTTCTTAGTTCAGAGGCGCCTGAATGGCTCAGATGGTTAAGCATCTGACTCTTGATTTTGGTTCAGGTCATGATCTCACTGTTCATGAGATTGAATCCCTTGTCAGGGTCTGCGCTGACAGCATGGAAACTTCTTGGGTTTCTCTCTTCTTCTCTCTCTGCCCCTCCTCTGCTTGCACTCTCTCTTTCTCTCACTCTCTCTTGAAATAAAATAAATTAAAAAAATTAATTGGTTCATTCTTTTGGTGTCATATGTAGGAAATCCGTGCCTATCCAAGCTCATAGATATTTTCTCCTATTTTCTAGAAATTTTCTGGTTTTAAGTTTTATAATTTTAGTACTATATTCTTTGTGGATTTAATTTTTTATGCTGTGGAAGTTCCGGCAAAGTTTAATTTTTTTGCACGTAAATAACTAATTGTCCCAGCAATACTGTTAAAAAACAAACTATCCTTTATCCATTAAATATCTTTTCACCTTTGTTGAAATTTTGTTCATACATGTGTGGGTCCATTTTGGACTCTCTACTCTGTTCCAGTGATCTATATGTCTAGCTTTTCTTAAAGACCATACTGTCTATTGCTTCACAATTATTCATGTAATCCAGAAGGATGAGTCTTCTAGTTTTGTTCTTTTTCAGAATTGCTTTGTCAATTTTAGTTCTCTTTTTCTCATGTATGTTTTAGAATAAGTTTCTTGACTTCCACCTAAAATTCCTGTTGGGATTTTACTTGGGATTGCATTGAATCTGTAAGTCACTTTAAGGAAATTTTATATGTTATTAGTATTGAGTCTTTCCAACCATAAACATGGTATGTATTCCCATTTACTTAGGCCTTGATTTCTTTCATCAGAATTTTTCAGTATGCAGATATTGTCCATATTTTAATATTTATACATAAGGGTTTTGTTTGGTGGTGCTAGTTTAAATGATATTTTCTTATTTCAAATTGAAATATTCAGTGTTAGAATATAGAAAAGTGGTTGAATTTTGTATATCAACCCTGTATCCTATAATTTTGCTAAACTTATATAGTAAGTTCCCATACCATTTTGTAGAATCATTGTGATTTTTACGTAGATGACCATGTATGTCATCTTTTATTGATAAATTTATCTTCTTTAATTTCAATCCATTTGTCTACTATTCCTTTTCCTTGACTTGTTGCACTTACTAGAACTTCCAGTAAAATGTTAAATGGAGCAATGTGAGCAGTCATCCTTGCATTGTTCTTGATCAGAGGGAAATATTTAATCTTTCACCATTAAGAATAATGTTTGTAGGGTTTTGTTTGTTTGTTTGTTGACAGATTCTCTTTATCACATTGAAGAAATTACTTTCTTCTCTTAGTTTGTTGAAATGGATATTGAAATTTCTTAAAAGTTTTTTCAGCATTCATTGAGATGGCAAAATTACTCTTCCTGTTTGGTTTGTAAAACTGGTGAATTTCCTCCACTGATTTATAAGTATAGAAAAAAGTCTTGTGCTTTCAGAATAAATCCTATATTGTCATAATGTATTATCTTTTTCAATACTGTTGGCTGCATTTGCTTCTATTTTCTTAAGGATTTTGGGGTCTATTTTCATGAGGATACTGGCTGTTTTTTTTTTTTTTTAATTTCCTCTAATATATTTGCCTGATTTTTGTACCTGGGTAAACTGGACTCATAAAATGAAATGGGAAGGGCTTCCTACTCTTACCTCTTCTGGAAATTTTTATTTGGAACTGGTGTTACTTCTTCTGCAACTGTTTGGTAGAATTCACCAATGAATAATCTGCTCCTAGAGATTTTATAATAACAAGTTTTTTTACATACAACTACATTTTTTCAGAGATATTATAATCTATTAGCTATACGCTCCAATTTAGAAGACAAGGTCACATGTCATCAACTAAAGAGATTTTGAGTCCCCTAAATTCTGAGTGAATTTTTTATTCATCTAAATGGTTTACACTTAATAGAGAACACATAACCAAAGAACTAGAAATATAGAAGTAAGTTCCAAAGAAGTAGAAAAATAGAAGTTAAGTTAAACAAGTTTCATATTAAGTAATTATCACAATTTAAAATAAATTTGGATAATCAGATTATTCATGAAAAGATACTAAAAATTATTTATAAGAATATATGACAAACACCATCAACTCTAGTTTTCCTCATAAATGGAAGAGTTATTTAAAATCAAAGTCATTGCTTTGTTATTTTGTTTTATATTGTTTGATTTTTGTGGCTGCAAATTTACATAAGTGTTTTTTTAAGTTCTTAGTTCATTAATCCTTTCATGAAAAATCTGCACAATGACTACAGATAAAAGAATCTTTACTTCTTCTTCTGTCCAATCACCAGCTCATATTTTGCCAGCACCAACACTAGTGTTTGCAGTCCCCCTGACTTTCTTCGCTCTGTTCTACTGTTCCTTTCACTGTTTTCTTGAGGTCTGTTTCTTCTCATACAGTCCATGTCTTGCAAGTCTATGTTTGGGTTCATTTTTCTTTGCATAACCCAAGAATCATAAATCATGCCAAACAAAGCTAGTTGTCTTGCCACTATCAAAATGAGTTCTGAATCTAAACACAAAGAAGACATCTGCTGTGGTTTTGTACATTTTGGCTAGTTTTTTTGAAACTTCTGTCTTGGGTCTTGTTGTTTTTCCAGGATGAAGAATATCAATGACCATTTGTTTTTGCTGAAGTAGTCGGATGGTCATGAACTTCATTGGCTGGATAGTTACTGTGTTGTTCATGACGGTGGCCAAGCTTCAAGCAGCCAGGGAGAACTATATAGGTTTTTTAATAAAAAATGGAAGGTGCTCAAAAATGATACAGAAAGAAAACCTAAAATTAAACATTTTCTTTTTTTAAAATTTACATCCAAGTTAGTTAGCATATAGTGCAATAATGATTTCCAGAGTAGAATCCAGTGATTCATACCCTATGTATAACACACAGTGCCCATCCCAATAAGAATCTTCCTTAATGCCCCTTGCCCATTTAACCCATCCCCCACCCATAACCCTTCCAGCAACCCTCAGCTTGTTCTCTGTATTTAAGTCTTTTATGTTTTGCCCCCTCCTTGTTTTTATATCATTTATGCTTTCATTTCCTTATGTTCATCTGTTTTGTATCTTAAATTTCACATGAGTGAAATCATATGATATTTGTCTTTCTTTGATTAATTTCACTTAGCATAATACCCTCTAGTTCCATCCACATTGTTGCAAAAGGCAAGATTTTGTTCTTTGTGACTGACGAGTAATACTCCATTGTGTGTGTATATTAAATATATATGTGTGTGTGTGTGTGTGTGTGTGTGCGTGTGTGTGTATGCCACATCTTCTTTATCCACTCATATACTGATGGACATTTGGGCTCTCCATACTTTGGCTATTGTCGATAGTGCTGCCATAAACATTGGGGTGCATGTGCCCCTTCAAAACAGCACACCTATATCCTTTGGATAAATACCTAGTAGTGCAATTGCTGGGTCACAGAGTAGTTCTATTTTTAATTTTTTGATGAACTTCCATACTGTTTTCCAGAGTGGCTGCACCAGTTTGCATTCCTATCAGCAATGCAAAAGACATTCTCTTTCTCTGAATCCTCACCAACGTCTGTTGTTGCCTGAGTTGTTAATTTTAGCCATTCTGATTGTTGTGAGGTGGTATCTCATTGTGGTTTTGATTTGTATATCCCTGATGATAAGTGATATTAAGCAATTTTTCATATATTTGTTAGCCATCTGGATGTCTTCTTTTGAAAAGTGTCTATTCATGTCTTTTGTCCATTTCTTCACTGGATTATTTGTTTTTTGGGTGTTAAGTTTGAGAAGTTCTTTATAGATTTTGAATACTAACCCTTTATCTGATATGTGATTTGTAAATATCTTCTCCCATTCCGTTGGTTGCCTTTTAGTTTTGCTGGTTGTTTATTTCATTGTGCAGAGCTTTCTAACTTGATGAGGTGCCAATAGTTCATTTTTGCTTTTGTTTCCCTTGCTTCTGGAGACGTGTTGAGTAAGAAGTTGCTGCAGGCAAGATCAAAGAGGTTTTTGCCTGATTTCTCCTCTAGGATTTTGATGGATTCCTGTCTTACATTTAGGTCTTTCATCCATTTTGAGTTTATTTTTGTGTGTGGTGTAAGAAAGTGGTCCAGGTTCACTTTTCTGCATGTCACTATCTAGTTTTCTCAACACCATTTGCTGAGGAGACTGTCTTTATTCCATTGGATATTCTTAACTGCTTTGTCAAAGATTAGTTGGCCATACATTTCTGAATCCATTTCTGTGGTCTCTATTCTGTTTCATTGATCTAAGTGTCTGTTTCTGTAACAGTACCTTACTGTCTTGATGATTACAGCTTTGTAATATGTCTTGAAGTCTGCATTGTGATGCCTTCAGCTTTGGTTTTCCTTTTCAAGATTTCTCAGGTTATTCAGGGTTTTTTGTGGTTCCATACAAATTTTAGGATTGTTTGTTCTAGCTCTGTGAAGAATGCTGGTGGTATTTTGATAGGTATTGCATTGAATATATAGATTGCTTTGGGTGGTATTGACATTTTAACAATATTTGTTCTTCCAATCCATGAGTATGGAATATTTTTCCATTTGTTTCTGTCTTCTTCAATTTCTTTCATAAGCTTTCTATTGTTTTCAGTGTATAGATTTTTCACGTCTTTGGTGAATTCCTAGGTATTTTATGTTTTTCGGTGCAATTGTAAATGGGATCGATTCCTTGATTTCTCTTTCTCTTGCTTCATTATTGGTGTATAGAAATGAGACCGATTTCTGTGCACTGATTTTATATCCTGTGACTTTGCTGAAATCACGGATAAGTTCTAAAGTTTTTTGGTGAAATCTTTTAGGTTTTCCACATACAGTATCATGTCATCTGTGAGGAGTGAAAGTTTGACTTCCTCCTTGCCGATTTGGATGCCTTTTATTCCTTCATGTTGTCTGATTGCTGAGGCTAGGACTTACAATATTATGTATTGAACATCCTTGTCATGTTCCTGACCTTAGGAGGAAAGCTCTCAGTTTTTCCCCACTGAGGATGATATTAGAAGTGGGTCTTTCATATACGGTTTTTATGATCTTGAGGTATGATCTTCCTACTTTCTTCTGGATTTTTATTCAAAAAGGATGCTGTATTTTTGTCAAATGCTTTCTCTGAATCTACTGAGAGTATCATGTGGTTCTTGTCCTTTATTAATGATGTATTACATTGACTGATTTGTGTATATTGAACCAGCCCTGTATCCCAGGTATAAATCCCACTTGGTCGTGGTGAATAATTCTTTTAATGTATTGTTGGATCCAATTGGCTAGTATCTTGTTGAGGATTTTGCATCTACTATCTGTGCTCCCCTATTTATAGAGTCCTAATGGTATTGGAATCTCTCCTTTCTCCCTTTCTTGGTCAGTCTCTTGATGTTTCCAATCTTTGTTTTTTCTCTCCAGCTGCTTTCAGAGGGAGTGCTTTTCCTATACTCTTCCCCCTGTCTCTGTTCTTTCTTCACAAGCAAACACAGCTCTCTACCCTCTGCAGCATCCCTCTCCCCCAGTTCACCTCTCCGAGCCTTGTACCTGCCTTGTACCTGCTGAGTTCTCCAGTTCAAGTTATGCATCTTGTTGTGTTAATCTTCAGACCAATTTTCTAGGTGTGAAAAATGGTGTGATGCTGATTTAGCTGCATTTCAGGGATGAAAGAAGCAGAAAACTTCCATGCTGCTCTGTCATCTTGGCCCTTCTTCCTCTAAATATCTTTTGTTTTTTAAAAAAGTCAAATACTAAAAACAGATAATTTAGTTCAGGTAACTAAGTTGGAGGAACTGTACATGACAGTCAGGTTAGTTAAAGTATTTTCTCAAATGAGTTTTTCCTCAAAATGGAATCATATTTATTTCAACCATGGAATCTGCTTATGAAGAGGCATATATTAGAGAAAGAAGTACTAGAAAATCTGTTTATATCACACTTTTCTTTCTTTACAATTTTCTCAGAACTTGTCTTATTAATGACAGTTACGCCCTACATATATTTTAAGTGTATTTAACTTTATCTTTTATTCCTCTAACTTAGAAACAAATATTCAATAAATTTGTGATGCGATAGAGAAAATGAATAAAATTAACTTGCCAGGTAAAATATTTTATGTATTAAGCTTATTTTTATCATAAATACATTTGTAAAAATTTAATCTCTTAACTCCTTATATTTCTTAAAGACATTATCTGTAAAATAATTATCATAAAATACATTTTGCATTTAAATTGTAAAAATTTATTTGGCAATTATTCAGTAATTTCTCTGTATCATGCACTATTCTAGGCACAAGGATTTTAACAATAAAAAGACAATTCATTGCCTTGCACAGCTTAGTGAGAGACAGAGACAACAAAATAATGTTTAACTCCAACATCCCAATGACTCAGGTGTAACCATTTTTTTCATACAGCTCACACTCATTTTTTTTAATTAATTTAGTTTTTGATTCAAGTATAATTAACATAGTGTTATATTAGTTTCAGGTGTACAATATTATGATTCAATAATTCTATACATCACTCATTGTTCACATGATAAGTGTATTCTTAAACCCCTTCACTTTTTTCACTTACTCCCTCACCAACCTCTCCTCTGGCAACCACTAGTTTGTTCTCTATAGTTGAGATTCTTCTTTTTTTTAATTGTCTCTTCCTTTTCTTTATTGTTTTGTTTCTTAAATTCCACATATAGGTGAAATCACATGGTATTTGTGTTTCTCTGACCAACTTCTTTCACTTAGCATTAGACTTTCTAGATTCATCCATGTTGCTGCAAATGGTGAGTTCATTCTTTTTTATGGCTAAAATAATAATCTGTGTGTGTGTGTGTGTAATATCATCTTCATCCATTTATCTATTGATGGACACGTGTTGTTTTCATATCTTAAGTATTGTATATAATGTTGCAATAAACATAGGATGCATATATCTTTTTGAATTAGTGTTTTTGTTTTCTTTGGGTAAATACCTAATAGTAGAATACTGGACCTTATGGTAATCCTATTTTCAAATTTTAAGGAACCTCCACACTTTTTAAAAGTGGCTGTATCAGCTTGCAGTCTCAGCAACAGTGCATGAAGGTTCCTTTTTTTTCTTCACATCCTTGCCAACACTTAACTTCTTGTGTATTTGATTTTAGTGGTTCCAACAGGTGTGAGACTATATCTCATGATGGCATTTCTCTGATGATTGGTGGTGTTGAGCATCTTTTCTTGTGTCTGTTGGCTGTCTATATGTCTTCTTTAGTGAAATGTCTATTCATATCTTCTGTCCATTTTTAATTGGATTATTTGTTTTTTAGTGTTGAGTTGTGTGAGTTCTTTTTATATTTTGAATATTAACCCCCTATTGGATATATCATTTACATATATATGTTCTCATTTGGTAGATAGTTTTGTTTTCTTTTGTTGTTTTCCTTCACTGTGCAAAAGCTTTTTATTTTGGTGTAGTCCCAAGAGTTTAATTTTCCTTTAGTTTCCCTTGCCAAAGGAGACATAGTTAGAAATATGTTTCTATGGCTAATGTTATATTACTGCCTATGCTTTCTCTTGGCAATTTTATGATTTTAGACCTCACATTTAGGTCTGTAAACATTTTGAATTTGTGTATGCTGTAAAAAAGTGGTTTAGTTTCATTATTTGGCAAGTAGCTGTCCAGTTTTACCAGCACCATTTAAGAGACTTTCTCCATTGTTTATCTTGTCCCATTTGTTGTAGATTCATTGACACATAATTGTGGTTTTTTTTCTGGGCTTTCTGTTATGTTCCATTGATCTGTGTGTCTATTTTTATGCCAGTATCAAGTGTAATAATTTTAAAGGCAGTTGTCCCCTACCTCTTTCTATTTTGTTTGTTTGCTTATGATTTGTTTATTTTTTAGAACAATCAATATGTGAAATGTAATTTGCTAAATGTTTTTAAACAGATAGTTCTCATTCTCATTTTAAATATTAAAAGTAAACCAAAATAAGAAATAAAACAGAGAGGGGGCAAACTATAAGAGACTCTTAAACATAGAGAACAAACTGAAGGATGCTGTAGGTGAGGTGGGTAGGGGGATGGGTTCAATGGGTGATGGGCATTATAGAGGGAACTTTTTGGGATAAGCACTGAAGTGTCATATGTAAGAGATGAATCACTGGGTTCTACTCCAGATGCCAAAACTAAACTGTGAGTTAACTAGAATTTAATTTTTAAAAAATATATAAAGTAACCCAATATAATTATTGTATGTGTATTGAAATTTCACCTATACGTAAATAGTTTTTGAGTAAACCACAAATGTAGTTCATCATACCCCAAGATTATGTTTCTTTGTCTTTTACCTCAAATATAAACAGTTATTTCCTTTTAGCATATTTTCTTTTTTTAATACTTTTTTAAGAGCAGTTTTAGGTTCACAGCAAAATTGCACAGAAGGTATAGAGATTTCCCGTATAACTCCACCACCCCATTCATTGTTGCCCTCATTTTCACATGCCCCACCAGAATGGTACATTTGTTACAATTCATGAACCTAAATGACACATCATTTATACCCAGAGTCATGTTTTATATTAGGGTTCCCATTTGGTGTTGTACGTTCTATAGATTTGAATAAATATTTACCACTATAGGAGTGGTAGCATACAGAGTAGTTCACAGACCTAAAAATCCTCTGTGCTCTGCCTATTCATCCCTCCTTTCTACCAAACCCTGGCAACCACTGATATCTTTACTGTCTCCATAGTTTCGCCTTTTCCAGAATATCATATAGTTGGAATGATACAGTAGGCAGCCTTTTTAAATGGCTTCTTTCAATTAGTAATATGCATTTAAGGCTCTTTCAAGTCTTTTCATGGAACCTTGATAGCTAATTTCTTTTTAGCCTTGCATAATATTCCATTGCCTGGATGTACCAAAGTGGTTTTTAATTTTTTTTTAAGTTTATTTTATTTTTGAGTGACAGAGAGACTGAACACGAATGATAGAGGGGCAGAGACAGAAAGGGAGACATAGAATCCCAAGGATCTGAGCTGTAAGTGCAGAGCCAGTTGCAGGGCTTAAACTCACAAACCGGGAGATCGTGACCTTAGCCGAAGTCAGATGCTTAACTGACTGAGCTACATAGGTGCCTAACCACAGTTTTTTAATCCATTAACCCACTAAAGGATATCTTATTTACTTCTAATTTTTAAAATTATGAATAAAACTGCTATAAATATGTGTGCAGGTTTTGTATGGACATAAGTATTCAATCTATTGCATTGTATGAATCATATCATAATAATACATTTACTTTCATAAGACGCTGCTAAACTCCCTCCTAAAGTAGCTGCAACATTTTGCATTCCCACCAACTATGAGAGTTGTTCTCATGAACAAATGAGAGTTCATGTTGTTCTACATGAGCGTGTAGTGGTGTGTCATTGTTTTAATTTGCATTTCCCTGATGAGACATGTGGAGCCTCTTTTCATATGGCCATTTTCTATCTGTATATCATCTTTGCTGAGGTGCATATTACGGTCTTTTGACTAATTTTTTAATCAGGTTGTTTGTTTTCTTATTGTTGAGTTTTAAGTGTTCTTTGTATATCTTAAATAGGAGTAATTTATCAGTGCATCTTTTGAAAATATTTTCTCCCAGTCTGTGAGTAGTCTTCTTATTCTCTTGACATTGTCTTTTGGAGAGTAAGTTTTCAATTTTATTTAAGCCTAGTTTGTCAATTTTTCTTTTATAAATTATGTCCTTGGTGTTGTATTTGAAAAGTCATTGCCATAATCAATTATCCAAAAGCCATCTATAATTTCTGATATGTTACCTTCTAAGAGTTTTATAGTCTTTCATTTTACATTTACATATTTTAAATTTACTTTTCAAAAAAACTTTATTTTGAGAGAAAGAGAAAATGAGTGTGCTTATGGGAGAGGGGCAGAGGGAAAGGGAGTGAGAGGATCTGATGCAGGTTTTGCACTGTCAGTGTGGACCCTGATGTGGGGCTTGGTCTCATGAACCCTGAAATCATGACCTGAGACAAAATCAAGTCAGACACTTAACCGACTGAGCCAACCAGTCAGTTACAAAAGCATCTGCATGTTTTACATTTTTGTCAAGGGTGTAAGGTTTATGTCTAGATTTATTTTTTGCATTTCAATGTCCAGCTTTCCAGCATCATAAGGTGAAAGACTTTCCTTTCTCCACTGTATTGCCTTTTCTCCTTTTGAAAGACCAGTCTACTATATTTATGTGGGTCTATTTCTGGGTGATTCATCCATTCTTTCACCATTATCACATGTCTGGGTTACTACTTCTTTATAGCAAGACTTGAAGATAGTAGTGTCAATCTTCTTTGTTTTCCTCCTTCAATATACAGTTGGCCTTTCTGAGTCTTCTGTCTCACTAGATAAGCTTTAGATCAGTTTGTAGATACACACACACAAAGTTGGATTTTGGTTGCAATTGCATTAAACCTATACATCTTGTTGGGAAAAACTGAGATCTTGACCATATAGAGTTGTCTTATCCAAAATGTGGAATACTCCCATTTATTTTTATTTCATTCATCAGAGTTTTATAGTTTTCCTCACATAGATCTTTACACATTTTGTTAGATTTGTACCTAATATTTCATTTTGAAAGTGCTAATGTAAATGGTATTCTGATTTTAATTTCAAGTTCCATGTTTTTATTTCTTGCATATAGGAAAGTGACTAACTTTTGTATACTGACTTCACTGACCTTGTGTTTTTCAGCCTTGCTATAATTGTTTATTAGTTCCAGGAGGCTTTTTTGGTTTGTTTGTTTGTTTTTCAGAGAGAGAGATAGAGCACACCCATGGTGCAGGGGAGGGGGGAGGGGGGAGGGAGGGAGGGAGAGAGAGAGAGAGAGAGAGAGAGAAAGGATCTTAAGCAGGCCCCATGCTAGGCATGGAGCCTGACATGGGGTTTGATCCCACACCCTGGGATCATGACCTGAGCCAAAATCAAGAGTTGGATGTTCAACTGACTGAGTCACCCAAGCTTCCCTAGTTCCAGGAGTTTTTCTGTCAATTCTTTCAGATATTCTACATAGACATTTATGCCATCTATAAAAAAAAAGCATTTTTTTCTTTTCAATGTATAATTTTTATCTCTTTTCCTTGATTTTTTGCTTTATTTGGGGCTTCCAGTATAATGTTGAAAGGGAGTGGTGAGAGGGGACATGTTATCTTCTTTTTTTAAAAAAAAATAATGTTTATTACTTATTCTTGAGAGACTTAGAGAGACAGAGCATGAATGGAGGAGTGGCAGAGAGAGGGAGACACAGAATCTGAAGCAGGGTCCAGTCTCTTTGCTGTCAGCACAGAGCCTGATATGGGGCTTGAACTCGTGAACCACCAGACATGACCTGAGCGGAAGTTGGTAGCTTAACTGATTGAGCCACCCAGGCACCCCATTTTACCTTGTTTCTGACCTTAGTGGGAAAGCTTTGAATTTCTCACCATTACATACAATTTTAGCTACAAGTTTTTTTGCAGATGCTCTTTATCAGGATGAAAAAGTTCTCTATTCCTAGTTTTCTGACAGTTATCATGAATGGGTATTGGATTTTGTCAAATGCTTTTTCCTTTTTTTTTTTAATGTTTATTTATTTTTGAGAGAGGCAGAGACAGAATGTGAGTGGGTTAGGGGCAGAGAGAGAGGGAGACACAGAACCCGAATCAGGCTCCAGGCTCTGAGCGGTCAGCACAGAGCCCGACGTGGGGCACGAACTCACAGGACTGTGAGACCATGACCTGAGCTGAAGTCGGACGCTCAACCAACTGAGCCACACAGGAGCCCCTGTCAAATGCTTTTTCTGAATATATTGTTATGACTATGTGATTTTTCATCTTTCACCTGTGTGATATATTACATTGATTTTCAGATGTTGAACCAGCCTTGCATATCTGAAATAAATCAGACTTGGTCATAGGATATAGTTCTTTTTATGCATTTTTGGATTGAATTTGCTAATAATTTGGAGGATTTTTCATTTATGTTCATGAGAGAAATTGGTATGTAGCTTCTGTTTCTTGTAATATCTTTGTCTGGTTTTGGTTTTGGGTGATGCTGGCCTCATACAATGAGTTAGGAAGTAATCTCTCTTCCTTTATCTTCTCAAAGAGATTGTAGAGATTTGATATAATTTCTTATTTAAAAGTTTAGCAGAATTCACAAAACTAGGATTACTACATTTTTTTCTGGAAGATGAGTGCTTAATTGATTTGATTTCTTTAATAGGTGTGTGCCTATTTAGATTGTCTTTTTCTTCTAGTGAATGTTTTGGCAGACCGTCTCTTTCAAAAACTAGTCTATTCAACTAGTTTATCAAATTTGTAAGTATACAATTGTTAATATTATCTTCCTCATAATGTTCATGTACTCTGTGGCTCTGCACCCTCTTTCATTTCTGTTGTTAATAATTTGTTTCCTATTTCTTTTTTTCCTTAGTTAGCCTGGCTAAAAGTTTATCAATTGTATTGAAGTTTTCAAAGAACCATATTTCTGGCTTTTAATTTTCTCTACTCACTTCTTGCTTTCAATTTAATTGATTTTTGCTCTAATTTGTATCTCTTTTATTCTGCTTACCTTGGATTCTGATTTTCTTATTTTTATACTTTCTTAAAATGGATGCTTAAATGATTTATTTTAGATATTTCTTCTTTCCTAATATATGCATTCAATGCTATACATTTTCCTTTAAGCAGTGCTTTTGCTACATCCAAAACATTTTTATAAGTTGTATTTTCATTTTCATTTAGTTCAAACTACTTTTGAACTTTCTCTTGCGATTTCTTCTTTGACCCACATGCTATTTAAAGTGTTGCTTAGGGGCGCCTGGGTGGCTCAGTCGGTTAAGCGTCCGACTTCGGCTCAGGTCACGATCTCGCGGTCCGTGAGTTCGAGCCCCGCGTGGGGCTCTGGGCTGATGGCTCAGAGCCTGGAGCCTGTTTCTGATTCCGTGTCTCCCTCTCTCTCTGCCCCTCCCCCGTTCATGCTCTGTCTTTCTCTGTCTCAAAAATAAATAAACGTTAAAATAAATAAATAAATAAAGTGTTGCTTAATCTCCATGTATTTTTGGACTTACCAACTCTTATTGATTTATAGTTTAATTCCATTGTGATCTGAGTTGTATGATATCTATTCTTTTAAATTTGATAAGGTGCATTTTATGGCTCTGAATGTGGTCTGTCTCAGTGAAGATGACCTGGGGACTTGAAAAGAATGTGCATTTAGCTGTTAGATAAAGCATTCTATTGATATCCATTATAACAGTTGATAGGTGGTGGCATTAAGTTCAGCTGTATTCTTACTGATTTTCTGACTTCTGAATCTGTCCATTTCCAATAAATGGGTGTTGAAGTTTCCAACTGTAATAGTAGATTCATCTATTCCTCCTTGCAATTCTATCAGCTTTTGCCTCATATATTTTGATACTCTGTTGGTGGAGCACACATATTAAGGATAGTTTTGTCTTCTTGAAAAATTTACCATGTATCATTATGTTATGCCCCTCTTTATTCCTAATAAATTTCCTTGACCTGAATTCATCTGTCTGAAATTATTATAGCTACTCCTGCTTTCTTTTGATCACTGTTAGCATGGTACATTTTTCTCCATCCATTTACTTTAAAAAAATTTAATGCTTATTAAAACATTAATAATGTTTTTGAGAGAGAGAGCAGAGTTTGAGCAAGGGCAAGGGAGGAGCAGAAAGAGGAGACACAGAACTCGAAGCAGGCTTCAGGCTCTGAGCTGCCAGCACAGAACCTGATGTGGGGCCCAAACTTACAAAATGTGAGATCATGACCTGAGCCAAAGTCATATGCTCAACCAACTGAGCCACCCAGGTCCTCCCCAAGTCCACTTTCAAATAACTCTCTACCACTTCACAGGTAGTATATCTTATTTAAAAAATTTATACTAATTCCTTCCTTCCATCTTTTGTTTCATGCTGTGATTTATTTCACCTATACATAAACATACACAACACATATAATACAGAAGCATACATGATCAACTACATTGGTGCTATTATTTTGAACACACTGTTATCGGTTGGACCAATTAAGAATGAGAAAAAAAATAAGTTTTTATTTTACCTTCACCTATTCCTTATCCAATATTCTTCTTTTCTCTATGTAGATCTGAGTTTCTGACTTTTATCATTTCCTTTCTCTTTCAAGAGTTTCTTTTAACATTTCTTGCAAGGAATGTCTACTGGCAACATATTCCCTCAATTTGTGTTTGTCTGAGAAAGTATTTCTCCTTCACTTTTGTAAGGCAATTTTTGCTCAGAACAAAATTCTAGGTTGGCAATTTCTTTCCTCTCAAAATATTTACTCCACTCTCTTTTTGCTTACATTGTTTCTGGGTGTAATTCTTATTTTTGATTCTGAATAAGTAAATTGTTTTTAATCTATGGCTTCTTTCAACATATATATATATATATATATATATATATATATATATATATTTTAAATCTTTGATTTTCTGTAGTTGGAAAATGATATGCATAGGTGTGGTTTTTTGAGGATTTATCCTACTAAGAGTTTTACGACCTTCCTCGATCTATGGTTCAGTATGTGACATTAATTTGGGAAAACTCTCGGGGTGCCTGGGTGGCTCAGTCGGTTAGGTATCTGACTTTGGCTCAGGTCATGATCTTGTGGTTTGTGAGCTCCACATCACGCTCTGTGCTGACAGCTCAGAGCCTGGAGCCTGCTTTGGATTCTGTGTCTTCCTTTCTCACTGCCCCTCCCCTGCTCACACTCTTTCTCTCTCAAAAATAAATAAACATTAATTGTTTTAAAAAATTGGGGAAACAGTCATTATTGCTTCAAATATTTCTTGTATTCTTTCTCTTTTTTCTCCTTCTGGAATTCCCATTATGAGTATGTTACACCACTGTAGTTGTCACATGGTGTTTAAGTATCCTGTTCTTTTTTTTCACCCACACTCTTCTTTGTTTTTTCAGTTTGAGTAGTTTCTATTAGGATAAGCTAAGAGATTCTTGCCTGAGCCATTTAACATCTACTGACAAACCCATCAAAGCCATTCTTCATTCTGTTACAGTGTTTTTGGTATCATTTACTTTTGGTTATTACTTAGGCTGTCCATTCTCTTTTCTAAAATTACCCATATGTTTTTGCATGCTTTCTGTTTCATCCATTGGAGACTTTAACTTTTTAGTCATATTTTTGTTATATTCCAGGTCTGATAAATACAATATCTCTGCCATATCTGATTCAGGTTCTAGTACTTTATTTCTTCAAACTTGTTTTTGTTGTTGTCATTGTTTGGCTTTTAGTAATTCTTGTAATTTTTTTCCTGATAGCTAGATATGATGTATAGGTGTAAAAAAACACTGCTATAAACAGTCCTTCAGTAACCTTCTGGTAATGTATAAAGAGAAGGGAAGAATTCTACAGTGTTATGAGAAGGTTTTAGTCTTTTAGTGACCTGTACTTCTAGACTATGAACTTCACTCATACTTCTTTGTTTTTTTTTTGTTTTTACCCTCTCCATCTTAGTTGGGACAAAATAGCTAAAGGAGCCTTGAGTTGGGTATTTCTATTTTCCCATTTGGAAGGTTAGAACCAGCTGTAGTTATTGATGTCTCTTCTCCCAGGTTAGTTAGGTTCTGATAAAGCCCCAGTAGGGTTAGGCTCTCTTGTTAGACAGATCCTCCTGAGGGCAGATCTTGTTAAGAAGAACAGAATGCTCTAGAATATTTCAAAATGGTTTCTTTTCTCTCCTCTTGCTGGAAGAAGATTTTTCTCAGATATTCATCTTGAGAAACTGGCTAAGCTCCTGGAGGTAAAACTCATAAAAGAGTGGGAGCCCTTGATGACTGTGGTCCCCTGGTTTTTTTCTCTCAGACTTATCCACATTGAGCTCCCATCTATTCATCAGTTGTAGTTCAGGTTTCCTTACCTTGGCATGGGTTCCCATTGAGCTTTGTGGACCTGGGTTTCTTCTCAAGAAGAAACGATTGTCTGTATTTGTCTGCTAGCCTCTCTAATTTGAGAGTAGTGGTTAGTCCTATGATCCTACCTGTCTGTCAGACATAATAAGAGTTTATGATTTTTCAGTTTGCTCAGCTTTTTATTTTCTTGTTAAGGTATATTAGCAATTCCTAGCTTCTTACATGTTGACTAGAAACTACATTTTCTCTCCAAATATTAATTTTCATCAGCCTCCATATTACTATAATAATAAAATAGACGGGAACACAAATCAGCCCTCAACAAGTGCAAAAAATCAAGATCATACCGTGCATATTTTCAGACCACAACGCTATGAAGCTCTAAATCAACCACAAGAAAACATTTGGAAAGATAACAAATACTTGTAGACTAAAGAACACCCTACTAAAGAATGAATGGGCTAACCAAGAAATTAAAGAGGAAATTAAAAAGTAAGTGGAAACCAGTGAAAATGATAATACCATAGCCCAAAACCTCTGGGATGCAGCAAAGGTGGTCATAAGAGGAAAGAATATAGTGATCCAGGCCTTCCTAAAGAAGGAAGAAAGGTCTCAGATACACAATCTAACCTTACACCTCAAAGAGCTAGAAAAAGAACAGCAAATAGACCCCAAACCAGCAGAAGACAGGAAATAAGAAAGATTAGAGCAGAAATCAATGCTATTGAAACCAAACCAAACCAAAACAAAACAAAACAAACAAAAAAACCCAGTAGAACAGATAAATGAGACCAGGAGATGGTTCTTTTAAAGCATTAACAAAATTGATAAACCACTAGACAGTTTGATCAAAAGAAAAAGGGAAGAACCCAAATAAATAAAATCAAGAATGAAAGAGAGAGATCACAACAAACCCTGCAGAAACACAAACAATAATAAGAGAATATTATGAGCAATTATACACCAATAAAATGGGCAATCTGGAAGAAATGGACAAATTCCTAGAAACACATACACTACCAAAACTGAAACACGAAGAAATAGAAAATTTGAACAGACCCATAACCAGTAAAGAAACTGAATTAGTAATCAAATCTCCCAAAAAACAAGAGTCCAGGGCTGGATGGTTTTACAGGGGAATTCTACCAAACATTTAGAGAAGAGTTAACACCTATTCTCTTAAGTCTGTTCCAAAAAATAGAAATGGAAGGAAAACTTCCAAACTCTTTCTATGAAGCCAGCATTATCTTGATTCCAAAACCAGACAAAGACCCTACTAAAAAAGAGAACTATAGACCAATTTTCCTGATGAACATGAATGCAAAAATCCTCAACAAGTTACTAGCCAACCGATCCAACAATACTTTAAAAAATTATTCACCACGACCAAGTGGAATTTATATCTGGGATGCAGGGTTGGTTCAATATCTGCAAAACAATCAATGTGATACATCACATTAATCCAATAAAGGATAAGAACCAAATGATCGTCTCAATAGATGCAGAGAAGCATTTGACAAGATACAGCATCCTTTCTTGATTAAAACCCTCAAGAAAGTAGGGATAGAAGGATCATACCTCAAGATCCTAAAAGTCATATATGAATGACCCAATGCTAATATCATCCTCAATGGGGAAAAATTGAGAGCCTTCCCCCTAAGGTCAGGAACATGACGGGGATGTCCACTCTCACCACTGTTATTCAACATAGTATTGGAAGTCTTAGCCTCTGCAATCAGACAACACAAAGAAATAAAAGGCATCCAAATCGGTCAGGAGGAAGTCAAACTTTCACTCTTCTCAGATGACATGACACTCTATGTGGAAAACATATATGGTGTTCGGAAAACTGGACAGCAACATGTAGAAAAATGAACCTGGACCTCTTTCTTATACCATACATAAAAATAAACTCAAAATAGATTAAAGACCTAAATGTAAGACAGGAATCCATCAAAATCCTCGAGAAGAAAGCAGGCAAAAACCTCTTTGACCTTGGCCGCAGCAATTTCTTACTCAACACGTCTCTGGAGGCAAGGGAAACAAAAGCAAAAATGAACTATTGGGATCTCATCAAAACAAAAAGTTTGTGCACAGTGAAGGAAATAATCACCAAAAGTAAAAAGCAACTGATGAAATGGGAGAAGATATTCACAAATGACATATCAGATAAAGAGTTAGTATCCAAAGTTTATAAAGAACTTCTCAAACTCAACACCCCCAAAACAAATAACCCAGAGAAGCACATGAATAGACACTTCTCCAAAGAAGATATCCAGATGGTGGACAGACACATGAAAAAATGCTTAACATCACTCATTATCAGAAAATTACAAATCAAAGCCACAGTGAGATACCACCTCACACCTGTCAGAATGGCTTACATTAACAACTCAGGCAACAACAGATGTTGGTGGGGATGTGGAGAAAGAGGAACTCTTTTGCATTGTTGGTTGGAATGCAAACTGTTGCAACCATTCTGGAAAACAGTATGGAGGTTCCTCAAAAAAGTAAAAATAGAACTATCTGATGGCTCAGAAATTGCACTACCAGGTATTTACCCAAGGGGTACAGGTGTGCTGTTTCGAACAGGCACATGCATCCCAATGTTTACAGCAGCGCTCTCGACAACAGCCAAGAGAAACAGAAAAGAGCCCAAATGTCCATCAACAGATGAATGGATAAAAAAGATGTGGTATACATATGTAGTGGAGCATTACTCAGCATTCAAAAAGAATGAAATCTTGCCATTTGCAACTATGTGGATGGAACTAGGGGTATTATGCTAAGTGAAATTAGTCAGAGAAAGACAAATATCATATGACTTCACTCATATGTGGAATTTAAGATACAAAAAAGATGAACATAAGGGAATGGAAGCAAAAATAATATAAAAACAGGGACACAATGCTATAGATTTTAAGGGTGAGTCTTCATTTTTCAGATGGTTTTTGTTTGATTTTTGTTTTCTTGTTTTAATACTTCATCCTCTTAATTTCTGCTCTCTGATGTTCTAAATTAAAAAAAAAATTAGACATGGACGGACTCTTCTTATTTTCTGTTTATTTTGTAATTTTAGCCATAATGGAATGATAGTAAGGAGTTTTGGTTTGGAGTTTTAGCCACTTGAATGTTTTGTCTATTAAGTTGTTTTGTTGTACTTATTTTTTAATGTTTATTTTTTGAGAGAGAAAGAGAGAGCAATCGGGAAAGGGCCAGAGAGAGAGGAAGATAGAGGTTATGAAGCAGCCTCTGTGCTTACAGCAGACAGCCCGATGTAGGGCTTGAACTCACAAATTGCAAGATCATGACCTGAGCCGAAATCAGATGCTCAACTGACGGAGCTACCCAGCATCCCTTAAATTATTTTAATTAAAATATTTGAGACAACGAACATTAAGTAGTATGTAACCTACCACTTGGTTATTTTTGTTTTTGCTTTTATTATATTTGTTTCCTCCATACCATAGTATACCATGTCTATCACACAGAAATAAATTTTAGATAGTCAATTACTAAACTCTACTAAACATAATACAAAGCTTCAAAGAAAATAATACATTCTATCTGCTGTTATAAAGGTTATCCTGCCAAAATTTGTCAGAAGAAATTTATTTCTCTCATTTAGCTTATTAAACTTGGACAGGCCGCTACCTATAAAAAATGAAAGTTAACATTTTTAGAAGCAAACTCACTACACTATATTTACAAGAATTTTATTCCATACAGCACAGTGCTGATATTTAAATCCTACCACTTTTTAGAGATCAAGACTTATGTTCTCACAATTATGGAAACTTTTTTTTTTAACTTTCCACACCTCTTTTCTTACCCTAGCTGTTAGCAATTTCTGTTATCTGTACAACTCCATATGGTATGTTATGTTCTCTCATGTATTTCTTTTGTAATTTGTTTTAAAAATATTTGTTTATATTTGCAAATGTCTAAGAATCCTTCAATATTCCAAACCACTTAGAATATGGCCTCATATTGTGGTCTATCAAATAGTAAATACTCAGTAAATATCACTGAGTGCATCAGCAAGTAGACCTATTTATTTGTTTACATACAACTCTCTTACAGATAACAAAAAGAACTTGAAAGCTTATATAAATGTATTAAACATCACAAAATACGAAATTTATAATTAGTTAGTGATAATAAATACAATTAGAAGAAATTAGGATAGATGATAATGCAAAAATTATGACACAATTCCTTGAATATTTGAGATCAATGACCATAAAATTTGTTCTATGCTCTCTGGTAGCCTATGCCAAGTGAAAGTCAGAATCATTTATGCAATTCCTAGTGTTCATTAGCTAAAATAAAACCATCTGTTCAGAAAGTTTACACCAATTCCTTGTACTTACAGCGTAAATGTATTTATTTCAGGTGCATTTTTGTATAAAACTCAGGTAATCAAAACTACATCATAGTGTTCAGAGTTTCAAAGGCAATGAGCTTCATTGGTTTGTTTTTTCTACTGGCCCCCAGTATAAGCCTAATGAAAAAATGCCAAAAGTATGTTTAGTATAATTAATATTAATTTATAAATAATTTAAAAAGAACATGGTATTTCAAGACTAAATTTTTGTTTATCTGGCTTAATCTAGCTATATATGTTAGAATGCCTAACTTTCCTGTTTTCAATTTTTGATTCAACTACACCTTTTGATATATACTGACACCCCAAACCACCTGTGTATTACAATCCACACCTCTGGACATCACTAGATGAAAAAATATTCTGAGCAATCATAAGCTGAGATAGAAAATGTTACAGGACAGTAACTTATAATTTAGTTTAAGCAGGTTTGTTGTTTTTGTTGGTAAAGCCATGTTTGTGCAATTATTACATTCGGGTATTATCATGAATTTTACCCACACTTTTAAATAAAAATAGTGGAAAATGGAAAAAAAAGAGAACAAGTTCTGTTATTAGTGACAACAAAGTACAAGTTTCCTATAATTAGGACATCCTTAGGTGTGATTATACTTGCAAAGATTTCCCTCAGTCTGATGTTCAATAAACATAAGCAAAAAAATTGTATTTTCAAATGTGAAGATGCGTAAAATCCCAGTAATAAGTATTACTGAGTCAAAAAAGCAAAATGTAATTTGGGTCCTTTGACATGTTTTAGCTGTCTGGAAACAGAAAACATTAAAACCAGAAAACTGGCTTTAGTACACATTATCAGGATTGCAGTTTTATAAAATAGGATCACTGTCCCACTAAATTGACCACTTGGTAAGAGTTAATTGGCAGTGACTTTGGTTACACTCCCTAAGAGTCACCTCAAATGTTGTTCTCCGTTGAATGTACTTGAATGGTCAGCTGAAAGATGGTACTTTGACACCTTCCTGCAAAAGTAAAGGAGCTGGCAAGAACGCACCTGAATTTCACTCTCCTTTGTATTTCTTGCTCTTTCATCTCAGAAGCAAAGGATAGATAGAGTTGAGTGGCAGTAATTCAACCATATACAGCCCAAGAAGTTTCGTAGGTGTGTGTGTGTGTGTGTGTGTGTGTGTGTGTGTGTGCGCGCGCACGTTCAAAGATAAATACAAGTACTCAGGTTCTAAATTTAAATATTATCCATTATACTTTTCTTCTTATATAGCATTTTTCTTCTCTTTTTGGAAGAATATGAGGAAAGGATGCTAGAAAACAAATTCATTAGAATATGGTTTACAAGATAAAAAAGATGCCAAAAATATTACATTGAGTCAATCAAGTATCTTCACTATGAGAAACAGTAATATGGATAATTTGAGTTAAACTAGAAAACAGTCAAAGCTATTAATAGATATAACTTTTTTAAAACATATGATTAGTTCCCTAATCCTTTTTTAACAGCTAACCAACATCTTTTTTTTTTAATATTCATTTATTTTTGAGAAAGAGAGCAAGTGGGGGAAGGGCAGAGAGAGACAGAGAGGGAGACACAGAAACTGAAGCAGGCTTCAGGCTCTGAGCTGTCAGCACAGAGCCCGACAAGGGGCTTGAAACCATGAACCTGGAGATCATGACCTGAGCTGAAGTTGGATGCTTAACCAATTGAGCCACGTAGGTGCCCCTGATTAGTTCCCTAACGTTGAAATTATTTCTGCAACTTAAAAACAATTAATCATGAATGAAACAATTGATTATATTTTCATGATATCCACATTTCAAAGACGCAACTTATGAACAAGCACTGAATATAAATATGGTTATCTCTAATCACAATTAACTGCTAAATAAGAATCTATAGGAAAATGGAATTGTCTGTATTCAATATAACTTTTTATCAGAAATTGGTATAGAAAACAGTAAATTTATTTTCAGTTATAATTCAGGGTCATGAAACCAATGCATTCTCTTTAGCTTAAAGTTTGCCTTGGACTTTTTTAAGAAAGTGAACATTACTAAAAATAAACATACTTTTCTGTTCCTCAAAGATTTCCTACACAGAAGAGATTCAGTATTGTGGGGGGAAATCACGTTAGAAAAATAAATGTACCTACCTGATCTATAAATGAAATATTTTTACCAGTATATTGGTTAAAATATAACTAGATTTACATCTTTGTTTTCCAAATAGAATTTTAAGGAGGCACAATATTCACTTTCTGAAAGTGGACTTTTCATATTTTTCATCATTGTCAAGGCAATATTGAGCTAGATCTTAAAAGATAGAACAGCAAAAAAAAGAATATGTTTTATTGACTTTCAAAATTACTTTGGTGCTCTGTTCCTTCTCAACATCCTATCCCTTAGAGAACTCATCCTTCAGTTGTCATCTCTATACTGAAAACTGCTAAATTTGTTTTTCTAGCTTATCTTCTCACCAAAACTGTAGTATGACTAACATTCTACTGTATATTTTTTTCTTGTTTCATCTTCTCACCGAAACTGCAATATGCCTTACATTCTATTCTACATTTTTACCTGAATTCACTTTCTTTTTTTAAAATTTTTTTTAAGTTTATTTATTTTGAGAGAGAGAGAGAGAGTGCGCACAAGCAGAGGAGGGGCAGAGAGAAGGGGAAACAGAAGAGCCCTATGTGGGGCTCAAAGTCATGAGCTGTGAGATCATGCTCTGAGCCAAGATCAAGAGGTAGATGCTTAACCGACTGAACCACCCAGGCACCCCTATTTGAATGAACTTTCATCCTTCAAAGTCAAAAGTCCTGAAATTAAATTCAGAATTTTTTCCTGTCAAATTTCTGCTAAAATGTTTCACGATATTTTAGTGTCACCATTTCTACCGTAACCATCCTCAAAATCTACCCATCATTTTTCATGCATCAGTTCTTGCACAAAGCCTTTTAAACATTTCAGCTCTTCAAGTTTTTCTCTTTTCAAAATTTTTATAACATTTAAAAAATACACTTAAGAGTAGGTACATCTTGCTTTACTTCCTACTGGTTTCAGGTGTTTACAACATAGCTATCAATAATATGTGCTAAAAGACTTACCTACATAATCTTCAATCCTTACCAAATCCTGTTAATAGAATTTATAATTTCCATTTTACAGATGTTTCATTGAGACAGAGACTAACGTTTATGCCAAAGTCACAAAGCAAAATTTGGGTTTAATTCTATTCTGATTTATAATTTGAAAAGCTTCATATATAATATGTTTTCTCCCTATATATCAACAAACATCTTATTTTTCCTAAATGCTACTTCACTCTGAAAATAGAGCAGATACTTAATAAATGTGTGTTGACTTGTAAGCTAATAAATACGAGTCTTGCAAAACCAAAACTAATCTATTTGATGACAGGTAAAGGTATACCAGCTTTCAGGGATAATAAAATCATTGTACATATATAAGTATACTGAGTTATTTATAGCTGCAGTTAAAACTTACTGAATCATAGATAATATGCACAGAGTAATAAAATCTAAAGCCAAAAG